>NW_022631116.1:4351642-4951642 GCF_010015895.1 Lontra canadensis | reverse complement strand
GGCAGGATGGGGCAAAGAGCCCTCCGCACAGAGAATTGCTTGTGCCTTAGCCCAGAGGCCTGGAATATTTTTCTTCCCCCTGGGAGGTGTAAGTATAACAGAGCAGTTCAGAGAACGGGGAGGTGGCAGTGTCTGGATTAACGGCAGCAGCAGCCACAGTAGGTTCTCAGTTAGCAGTTGGCTTTGGGTCAGTTCCTGTCCTGGAAGGGGATGTGGGATTTTGAGGGGGCCTGTGTAGGGGTCTAGCATCCCCTTACTGCCCATAGAGGGCCTTTAGGATGACGGGATGTTATCAGGGGCTAGGAAGGGAGGGGCCCACATTTTTGCATCAGTCGCTTTGGGTACCCACCCTTTAGTGCCATAGCGTGCAATGTATCTGACTGCTTTTCTCGGTGCCTTGTACACTCTTGGTGGCTGAATCTGAGGATGGGAAAAGTGAGGTTAACCCCTGTTAGAAATCGTCACTGACTTCCCTGCTCTTTGAGCCTCACACAGGCCACATGTCTCTGAGAGCCGAGCATGTAATGTTCTGGCTGCCTTGGAGCTGATCGTGATCGGGTGGTGGTGTCCAGAGGCTTGTGCGTTTCCGGGAAGCATCAGTGTGGCAGCTCGGCAACACTGTGTAAAGCTGGCTGGGACAATGGCATCTTTCCCTGCCTGTGGCCTGCCCGCTTGGCCTGAGCTGAGGCAGTTGGGCTCTCCCTGATGCAGCCCAGACCTGCCTGGAGGGTGGCAAGAGGGAAAGGGGCAGAAGGACCTCACCATGGTCGAGTCGACAGGCCCAACATGGTACACACATGTGGGTGTGTGTGGCCTCCAGGAGAAGCTGTTGGAAAGGCTGGTGGAGCTCATTCAGCACAATTGAGGGCCATGGAGGGCCAGCCTGGCCTGGGGAAGACCCTTGTGGACCACAGAGGTCTTCACGGCTGGAGTCCCTGTGGTCTGGGGCCGTGGAGGGTCCCTTTCCAGTGCCAAATGCCTGTATGTGGGTGGACACGGTATTCAGCAACTAACAGGTTTTTTGTTTTTTGTTTTTATTAAACTTTTTATTTTGAGATAATTGTAGTTTTCTGTGCAGTTGTGAGAAAATACAGAGCTATCCCATGTATGCTTTACCCACGTTCCCTCAGGGGTGACACCTTGTAAAATTATCGTGCAGTGTCAGAATCAGGACATTGACACTGACGCAGTCAAGATGCCAGGCGTTTCCATCCCTCGGTTCCCTTCACACCGTGCCTCCTGCCCTCCCACCACTACTGCCTCTTAACCCCTGGCAGCCATGAATCTCCATTTCTGTAGATTACACATTTCAAGAATTTTATGTAAATGGAACATGTAGCCTCTCAGATTTGGCTTTTTTTACTTATAATTCTCTGGAGACTCACCCAGATTGTGTGCATCAAGTTTGTTCCTTCTTATTGCTTACTAGTATTCCGTGTGGTCGCGTATCAGTTTCTCTAACCACTCACCCATGAGGGACATGTGGGTTTCCAGTTTTTGGTTTTTATAAATAAAGCTGCTGTAACCATGCAGAAATGTACAGTTTATGTGTGAATGCGGACTTTTGTTTTTCTGGAATAAGTACCCAGGTGTGCAGCTCCTGGATATTATGGTAATTGCATGCTTAGTTTATAAAGAAACCACTAAGCTTTTTTTTTTTTTTTTTAAAGATTTTATTTATTTGCTAGAGAGAGAGAGAAAGAGCACAAGTAGGCAGAGAGGTGGGCAGAAGCAGAGGGAGAAGCAGGCTCCCCGCTGAGCAAGGAGCCCGATGCGGGACTTGATCCCAGGACACCGGGATCATGACCTGAGCCGAAGGCAGCTGCTTAACCAACTGAGCCACCCAGGCGTCCCACCACTAAGCTTTTTTAGAGTAGCTGTACCATTTCACATTCTTTCCAGGACTGTGTGAGTGATAGACTTTCTTCACAGTCTTGCTAGCATTTGTTATTGTCACCACTTTTAATTCTAGCCATTCTAATAGGTTTATATCGCTCATGGCTCTAAACAGATTTTTTTTTTTAACTGTTGAATTTCGAGAGGGCTTATTATATCGTATTGGATCCTAGTCCTTTGTTGGGTGAGTGGGATAAAAATATTTGCAAACCACATGCCCAACAAAGGACTTATCTTTTCACCCTCCAGGTAGGTAGGATCTTTGGACAGCAAAAGTTTTTAATTTCAGTGAAGTTCGATTTGTCAGTTTTTGTTTCATTTTTAGTTGCTTTTGTATAAGATTGAGCTTTATTTTTTTTTATCTGTGGATGTCCAGTGGCTTCAGCACCATTTGTCAAAAGGCTGTCTCTCCTCCATTGAATTGCTTTAGCACCTTTTCCCAAAATTAAATTAGACATATTTGTGTAGGTCTCTGTCTGGGTTCTCTATTCTCTTCTCTCTCTCTTTTTTTTTTTTTTTTTTAAAGAGAGGAGGAGCGGGAGGAGGGGCAGAGGGAGAGAGAGAATCTTAAGCAGGCTTCACACCCAGCACAGACCCTGACATGGCGCTCGGTCTCACAGCCCTGAGATCATGACCTGAGCTGAAATCAGTAGTCGAATGCTTCACCAACTGAGCCATCGAGGCCCCCCTCTGTTCTATTCTGTTGATTTATTTATCTCACCTTCCACTGATATCACACAATGTTGAGTACTGTGGATATGTAATAAATCATGTAATTGAGTAGGTGAATTCTTCCCTCTATTCTTTTTGTAAATTTTTTAAACTATTCTAGTTCCTTTGACTTTCCATTTAGAGTAATCTTGTCTATATCTACAAGTCTTACTGAGCTTTTGATTAGTAATTGCATTAATTCTATATATCGATTTGGGGAAATTATTCATCTTATAATCTTCCAGTCTATGAACATACATCTTTCCATTTTTTTTTTAAAGATCTTCTTTAGTTTCTTTCATCATCTTCATTGGTTTCTTTCATCTGCAGTTTTTTGTTTGTTTTATTCTTTTTAGAATGCAAGTCTTCTACATGCCTTGTTAAGATTTACAACTAAATATTCCTTCTTATTTTTAAGACTTTATTTATTTGAGAGAGAGACAGCGAGCATGGGCAGGAGAGGGGCAGAGGGAGAGGGAGAAGCAGACTCCCTGCTGAACTGGGAAACTGACTTGGGGTTCAGTCCCAGGACCCTCGGCTCATGACCTGAGCCAAAGGCAGATGCTCAACCAACTGCGCCACCCAGGCACCCTGGTACTCATTTTCTTAAGTGATTGTGAATGGTATTATATTTTTAATTTTGGTGTCCACATATTCACTGCTAGTATGTAGAAATACAGTTGATTTTTGTATACTGATCTTACATCCTGCATCCTTGTTGAACTCACTTACTAGTGCTAGGAGTTTTAAAAAATAGATTCCTTGTTTTTCTACATAGGAAATTATGTCATCTGTAAACATTTTATTTTTTCTTTCTGATCTACATGCCTTTTACTTCCTTTTCTGCTTTGTTGCACTAACTAGAAATTCTGGCATTGTAGTTCTGAGAGTGGTCATCATTGCCTAGTTCCTTATCTTAGAGGAAAACATATCGTCTTTCATCATCTCTTAAATTTCACATATGAGTGAGATCATGTGGTATTTGCGTTCCTCTGGCTGCCTTATCTCACTTAGCTTAATACTCTCTCGCTCTATCCATGTTGCTACACATGGCAAGATTTCATTTTTATTATGGCTGAGTAATATTCCATTGTAGATATATATCGTATTTTTTTTTAAAGATTTTATTTATTTACTTGACAGAGATCACAAGTAGGCAGAGAGGCAGGCATAGAGAGAGAGAGAGAGAGAGAGGAGGAAGCAGGCTCCCTGCAGAGCAGAGAGCCCGACGCGGGACTCGATCCCAGGACCCTGAGATCATGACCTGAGCTGAAGGCAGAGGCTTAACCCACTGAGCCACCCAGGCGCCCTATATCGTATTTCTTGATCCCTTCATCTGTTAATAAACATTTGGGTTGCTTCTGTAGTTTGGCTGTTGTAAATAATGCTGCAATAAACTAGGGATTCATGTATCCCTTTGGATCAGAGGTTTTCTAATTTGGGTATAAAATTTCTGGATTGTAGGATAGTTCTGTTTTTAATTTTTCGAGGAACTCATCTGAGATTTTGCTTTCATTTCTGAAGGATATTTTCTCTGCATATAGGATTCCGGTTTGACAGTTTTCTTTTAGTGCCTGAAAAGTATTGTACCACTTGCCTCTGGCCAACAAGGTTTCTGATTAGAAGTCCCCTGTTGTCATATTTGGTTTTCTCCTATCCATAAGCCGTTACTTCTGTTTGGCTGCTTTCAAGAGTTTGTATTTATCTTTAGTTTTCAGAAATTTAATTTTGATGTATCTTGGTTAGATTTCTTTGGATTGGTCCTTTGGCATTTACTCAGCTTCTTGAATTTATAGGTTGCCTTTCTTTCCAAATTTGGGAAGTTTTCAACCATTGTTTCTTAAAGTGTTTTTTCCACCTTAGTCTCTTTTTCCCCTTCTGTGAGTCTGATGACACAGATGATAGATGTTTTTTATTGTTCCACAGGTCTCTAAGACTCTGTTCTTCTCATATTATTTCTTTTAGTCCATTTTCTTGCTGTTGCCTGATTGGGTAGTTTGTTTGTTTGTTTTTGTTAAGATTTTATTAACTTATTTGACAGAGAGAGAGAGAGTGAATGCACAAGCAGAGGGAGTGGGAGAGGGAGAAGCAGGTTTCCCGCAGAGCAGGGAGCCCCATGTGGGGCTCGATCCCAGGAGCCTGGGATCATGACCTGAGCAGACCTAAGATCATGACCTAAAGGCAGACGCTTAACTGACTGAACCACCCAGGTGCCCCTGATTGAGTAATTTCTGTTATTTTTCTAACAGTTCCCTGATTCTTTCCTTGTGGTTCCCATCATTCTGCTGTTGGGCCCATCCATTTAGCTTTTTATTTCATTTATTGTATTTTTTAGTTTAAAAATTACCATTTTTAAAAAAAGATTTTATTTATTCATTTGACAGAGAGAGATCATGAGTAGTCAGGGCAGCGACAGAGAGAGGGGAAAGCAGGCTGCTCACTGAGCAGAGAGCCCGATGTAGGGCTCGATCCCAGGACCCTGAGATCATGACCAGAGCCGAAGGCAGAGGCTTAACCCACTGAGCCACCCAGGCGCCCCTCCATTTGTTTTTGTTTTTGCTTTTTTTTAATCTCCTGGTTTGTTGTTGTTGTTGTTGTTTGCTGGGGCTTTCTGTGTTTCTCTTTATTCCGAGCATGCTTATAATTTCTTACTGAAACATTTCAGCATTGGTGCTTTAAAATCTTCATTAGATAATCCTGACATGTCTATCACCTTGGTGTTGGCATCTGTTGATTGTCTTTGTTTATTCAATTTGTCACCTTTCTGTTTCTTAGTATGCTGGTGATTTTTTTTTTAATTGAAACTTGGATATTTTTGTATTATTTTAGGTGACTGTGGATTGTGTTTGACCCTTCTCTTCTAGTCGGCTTTTTCTGACACTACTCCAGTGGGGTGGGGGGCACCATCTCTTACTTTCAGGTGGGAGTAGAAGTCCAGGCTCCCCACTTGGCCTCCACTGATACCTGATGGGGGCAGTTCCTTGTTACAGCAGAGCCGGGGTGAGAGTTCAGCTCTCCACGTTTTTTCCTCTGACTCTATTCCAGCAGGGAGAGGGAGGGGGACCTTGTTACTTCTGGGTGGGGGCAAAAATCCCAGCTGGTAGTGGTGCTGGGGCACCTCTTAGCTGACAAGGGTAAGAAGGAATCCTTTGCTGGCATGGGTGGGTCTGGGGCTGAGTCTTTCCCGTCATATGTGGCAGGAATGGAGCAGTTATCATCTAAGAATATTCTGTCTTACCAGGTTGTTCTTCCCTGGTTCTTCAGCTAGAAAGAGCAGTTTTTATTGGGGCTTTTATTTGTTTGTACCTGTTGGCAGTTCCAGGTTGTTCATTCTTACAGTACCTGGTCTGGGACCGTGAGACAAAAAGAGAAGCCAGGGTACATATCTCCATGTTGTTTTCAGGTCTCAGGACCCCCAGCCCTATTCTCTGCTGTCTTCTCTCCACCTTGCAGAGTCTTCTTAGGTTTTCTTAGATACAGTGTCCAAGGTTTGATTTGTACTTAGTAGGAGGCATAGGGAAAATTACATCTACCTATCTTGTAGGAAGCAGAAGTTCCAAGTAACCATTTTTGAAAGGACTTTCAATTGAGGAAGACACCCAGACCACCAGTAGCCTCTTCCCAGAGACCAGCCAGAAGCACAGACTCTGATTTATTGGGTTTGTGAGGGAAGGCTGAGTCTATTTATTTATTTACTTTACAGATTTTATTTATTTATTTGACAGAGAGTGAGAGAGAGAGTGTGAGTGAGCACAAGCAGGGGGAGCTGCAGGGGGAGGGAGAAACAGCCTCGTACTGAACAGGGACCCTGAGGCGGGGTTCAGTCCTAGGACTCTGGGACCAAGACCTGAGCTAAAGGCAGACACCTAACCAACTGAGCCATCTGGTACTCCTAGAACACTTGTTTCTTGCCCTGTGCCCTCCACTGGCGCAGCCTTCCCACTTTCCAGGACAACCTGCCCACCTAGAAGGGTCCCTTTTGCGGTGGTATGTCCCAGAAGGACCTGGCAAAGTGAGGTGGGTGCTGGCAGCTCCCTGGTTTGCAGCACATGGGGCCAGTGCACACTAGGCCGGCTCACACTAGGCCTGAGTAGATGTTGAGTCAATAACAGTGCTGGTGATGGGTGCTAATGAGACTGTGGCCAGGTTCTGAGGGGACCTGTGGCAGTCCCTCACATCTCCAACTGCTCAGGGAAGGCCAGGTAGATGTAGCTGCTAATTTGAAGTCTCCCCAGAGCCCTGCGACCAGAGACTAGGAGAATAGCATACAATCACAGCTTGACAAAAATGGAGGAGACACGGACTTGTCTGGCATCCTGATTTCACACCTCAGGGAACCGCTAACTAAGAGGCGAAGTGCAGAAGTCACCTGGCCCAGGATCCCCCTCTGGCCCTGACCTTTCCATCTTGTGTATGTATGTCACTGAGTGATGTGAGAGATACGCTGAGTGAGTGTGCCTGCCTGTATGGGGAACGGCTGGGTGCCACTGGTCTGGTATTTGCTGAGAAGACAGACCTTGCTCTCTTCTGTTTTCCAAGACAGAATTTCATTCCACATCTCCTGTGGCCTCCTGTGTTATGTTCCTCTAACCCCAAGTTCCCTGCCAGCACCCACTTCCCATGTTTCATCAAAACCAGTCCCTCACTTGCTTTCCTCAGCCCTCTCTATACCCCTGAAGCTCCTGCGACTCTGTTCCTTTTCATGGGGAGAAGCCAGAGCTTCCCCCTGGGGACCTAGAGAGCCCTGCAGAAGCCAAGAAAAAGGAGTGTTTTTGGCTTACCCCAGAATGCTGTGTGACCTCTGGCAGGTGACCTTCCCTCTCTGAGTCACTGATTCCATAGCTATAAAATGAGGTGGTGAGACAGGGCTCCAGTTTGGAAAGTATTGAATAGAAAGCATGTTAAGGGGACCCCTAAAGCTTTCCCAGAGATGAGTCATGTGTGTAAACCGCAGGCAGAGGGTTTGGGTTTTAATTTGTGTTTCTGCCCTCCAAAGGGTAGTGGACAAATTGACTTGCTTGTGCCTTTTCCAGCTGCTTCTGACCAGCCAGGTATGGCTGAAAAGGGAGGTGGAGCCAGAGTGTCTGTCTAGTGTCTCAACTCATGTTGAGCTCCCACTGTCAGCGGCTTGGGGGATGGGGGACCTTCACAAAAAAAAATAATAATAGCTAACATTTATTATGCACTTAGAGGCCAAACACTGTGATTAATGTTTTTTCCTCATACAGTTTTGTATGAGGATATATATATAATTTACATACTATAAAATTTAATAAAATTAAATAAATAAATTAATTAAATAAATAAAATTTACATACTATAAAATTCAGCCTTTCAAAGTGTACAATTTAGTGGCTTTTAGCATTTTTACAAGGTCATTTAACCATCTCTACTTTCTGTCTGTAACTGACTGTGAACAATCAATTGAGTTGACTCACTACCGACCAGCCCTATCTCTGCTTTCTAATTCCAGAACATTTTCATCATCCCATAAACCCATACCTGTTAGCAGTCATTTCCCATTTCCCGTTCCCTCCATGCCCTGGCAACCACTCATCTGCTTTCTGTTTCTGCGGGCTTACCTATTGTAAGCCAAATCATACAATATATGGTCTTTGGTGTCTGTGTTCTCTCACTTCTCTCACTCAGCGTAATGTCTCCAGGGTCCGCCCGTGTTGTAGATCATGCCAGTGTTTCGTACCTTTCTGCGGCTGATAATAGGCTGTTGTATGGATGCGCCACATCTTGCTTATCCTCTCATCTGTTGATGTACATTGGGATTGTTTCTACCTTTTGGCAGTTGTGCACAGTGCTGCTGTGAACATTCAGGTCCATGTTTTTATTTGAGCACCTGCTTTCAATCTTCTCAGGTGTGTATACCTAGGAGTAGACTTCTGGGTTGCGTGGAATTCCATCTTTAACTCTTTGAGGAAATGCCAGACTTTTTCACGGTGGCTGCACCATTTTATTTCCTGTGCTGTGTTTTACTTGCATTACCTCATCAGTCTTCACATAAATCTCATGAGGTGTGGATATGATTTCCATCTTCCCAACCTTTCAGATGGGACAGTTGAAACCCTCACGGTTTTCAGCCCAATGTTACATAGCCAGGAAGTCGATGACTCTTTGGCCCATGCTAGCTGTGAGCACTAAAGCAGTGTCTCTTCTCCCAGGCCCTGTTTTATACTATCAGAATGAGGGCTTTTGGCTGTGTTTGTGTGATATACGTAGTACCCAGCACTCAGTGACGGGTATTCACATGGTGATTGAAAATGCTGTTGTTTCCTGATCTTCGTGCCTTGATCAGGAACTTGAGAGAGGCATCTGTGTCGTAGGGGTTCCTGTACTTTGAGGTTTTTCAGAGCCCTGCCGGGTTTTATGTCCCTTTCTCCACACTAGATGCTGCAGAACACCCCCTCCCCCCCAGGAGCCCCTTACTCCCAAACATCTTTCTTGGGAGACTTGGCCTGTGGCTGGGAAATGAGATGCCTGGTGTATGCTAATCAGAGGAGACTTCTGTTTCCAGGGAGCACTAATCTTTAACTTGACCATCGAACCTGTTCTGTCTCTGGTCAAAGCCACTGATGACCTGCCCTCATTTTTTCTCCTCCAGGCAAAACCTATTTATGGTGGCTGGCTGCTCCTGGCTCCCGATGGGACTGACTTTGACAACCCAGTGCATCGGTCTCGGGTAAGGTCCTCAGAATGAATTCTTGATGTGGGAGGGACTGAAGAGGTGCCCATCTAAGGGCAAGTCAACAGAATAGAAGAGGGAGATAGAGAGTTGAACAATGGATCCTGGGATGGCACGATCAGTAGGGAACCCCCATTTGGCAAACTCGTTGGTCCTACAGGAAACATCTCGATGATACTAGTTGTGCCAGGTCCACTCTTCAAAAGGAGATGCTTTTAGATGGTGCCTCCTGTTTTCACGAGTCAGCTTGACTGCAGAAACAGATAAATGCAAAAGGCAGAAGAACGGGTCAGGAAACATTTGCATTGTGCTAATTAGGCTTCTGGTTCCCTCCCTTCCTTATCCCAACTCTCTTCCCTCCAGTCCTCCCTGGCTAGCAGATAAGCACTAGTGAAGGGGTGATAAGCTGGAGGGCCAACTCAGTTTTTGCCACATCTCCTGAGCACCAGCCCAGGGTGAGTCCCTCTGTGCACAGGTTGCTGGGAGCAGCCCAGGCTGAGCTAGAGCATGGAGATGATTAAACCAACATTGTCACTAACCAGTGGTTTGTTCCTCTACCAGGGAGCCACTTTGGATGACTCCAGTTAAAATACCGTCTTTCTTTTTTTCCACATGCTGCTACCCATACCCTGTAAATTGCTCCAGCTCCTCTCCCTTCCTATCCCCTGTTCCCTGAGAGCCTCTACCCTGCCTCTTGATCTCTTCTGTCCCTAGCCTGAATGCTGCAATCTAGGGTGGTGCCCCACAGATCTTGTATTATGTCTGGGACCTTTAGGATTACTTCTGGTGTGGGTTTTGACTTTAAAGATATTACTATCTTTGGTGCCCCACAGATCTTGTATTATGTCTGGGACCTTTAGGATTACTTCTGGTGTGGGTTTTGACTTTAAAGATATTACTATCTTTAAAGGAGCCTTGAAAATGTTTCTCAGCAAGATTCCAGGTATCCTCTCCTGGACACCCAGCGTGGAGCCAGCTGTCTACAGGTCCTCTTTGCAAGGCTATCTGAGCGTCCTGGTCCTGCCATCCAGGCAGGAGGACAGCAGGGGTGACTATTCCAATGCCTGCAGTAACAAGGGAGCAGTGTCCTTTCCTATTCTATATTCAGATCATACAGAATTGCCATTTCCAGCTTCTGATGGGAAAAACATAATTATGAATGATATAATTCGGCCCAAAGCAAAGAGATATGATAGTTCTTGTGGCCTTATTGCCAGTGAAAGTATGAATTTTGTTGGGCTTTTTGAAATGTTGAAAATAGGTCATAGATACTCACGATGATCTTTGGGATTTGGGGACCAAGAGTCTCTTGTTCCCCCCACAAAAAGGAAAGCACATATTCTCATGGTCCCTTCTGTTCTGTTGTCAGGGCCTTTGGGCCCCCGCTGACCCCCAGTGGCCTGTCCTTTCGGTGGAGAGTAGAGGGGCACACTTTGCTGGTCAATCAGTCACTCCTTGGACATCAGAATCATTCCCACAGGTCTCCCTCCTTCTCAGTTTTGATTTTTCTTAGCTCGCTTATCCTCAGTGAACACTGGAGCCTGGCTGTCTTTTTCCGCGTCTCCCACTCCCTGTGGGTCTCAGAACGACCCTTTCATAGCAGTTTCCTCAATTTTGTCAGAAGCGGGAAATCAGTGCCTGCCATTCTCCGGTTATTCCATATTGTACCATACAGTTCATCAAATAAATACTGACACATGTTATGTGATCACCTCTGGGCTGGGTACATAGAGAATGCAAAAAGGTGACCAGGATACCATATCTGCTCTCCAGGAGCTTGTCAGTTAAAGTAAAGCAGACATCTTGTGACATCTCAGTGACTCCTGTGGAAAAACGCTGGGCAGTTTGGGTCTCTCCCCTTGCCCAGTGCCATCTCACAAATTACTGTTCTTTTGCCCTGGGTCCTTCCTTTTCTTCCATCTGCCCCAGAAATAGAAGCTGTGGAGCCCACATTCCTTTGACATAGGCTCGTGAGCCCCAGGGACACAGCGAGCAGAGATCGGGCCAGAGCCCGGCTAACCACCCACTCTGTGCTCCATTGCAGAAATGGCAGCGGCGGTTCTTCATCCTCTACGAGCACGGCCTCTTGCGCTACGCCCTGGATGAGATGGTGAGTGTCCTGCTGCGCCCCCTCCCTGACTCGAGTCTCCCCGAGGCACCTTCTTTGTGTCTGCATGGGTGTCATCTGTGAGCACAGCCCTGTGTGCTCTCGCTTGGGCTTTGGGGAGCCTGCAGTCTAAAGAACCTGCAGCGTCTGGTAGAGAAGGTCCTGAAAACCCAGACCTCTGGCTTGGGGCATCGTTAGTGGTGCAGGTGAGAGTAACCAGTGAGGGAGGAAGACACTTCTGTTCTGGGCTGATAGGAGTCAGACCTGCCAGACCACTCCAAGTTAGAGAGAAGCAGAATAGGCTGTGGGCCTCTAGCAGCAGGTGGGAGGCTGGCCCAGAGCATGTGTGGACGTGGAGCCCATGCACATCCCCGTGCTGTAGTCCCAGGATTGCCTCTCTGTTCCACTGCTGTAGGGGGTCTCGCTTGTCCTGTTGGACCTTCAGAGGCCTCCTGGGCACTAAGCCAGGGCATATGGCTCCTTCCCCCGCTGCCATCCACCTGGTTTGCTCCCTGCTTCCTGGGCTGGATGTGTACTGTTCTTGGTCCAGAGGTGAGGCTGAAAACCGCCCAGGGGGAATGTTCTGGCTTTTCTTTTACTGTCCATTTTGCCTCCTGAGTTTTTCCTCTGAAGGAGATTGGTCTCTCCTAAGTAATCTAAAGTATGACCGAATTCCAGGCTTTTTAAAGGATTGAAGATGGAAAACGTAAACACTTTGTCCTGTTCCATTTGAGTTTGTGAGTGTGTGTGTGCGTTTCTGTGGGCAGCATTTTTAATTGGGACCGTCCAAGGAAATCTAGACGGACTTCGTAAAATGGGTTGACCTCGTCCCATCCAGAGTTCATTGTTTTGCTACAGGAGTAAGAACAGGGTTCTGGAACCGTATGCAGTGATAACGGTTGTCTCTGAGGACCTCGTAGACTGTTGGGACACTTGGATTTTAGGATGGTCATTACAGCTGTGTGAACAGGCCACAAGTGAGTGCATTCTCACATGGGGGGTCCTAATCTTAGTAATGTGATTCTTCCTCTCTTTAGTTTCTCAGATGAATTAATGGGTATAACATTTGGGTATGGAATTAAGAGATGTGATACTTACTTCTATCTCAGCTATCACCTCATTGGTTCCTTCTTAAAATCATTTTCTTCTCATTTTTCGTGGTGAGTGTATTTATACAGTGTGCTAGGCCACAGGGGGTGTTTGCCATGGAAGCATCTGTAGTCCAGAGTAGATTGGAGGTGAGCACCAGTGAGGGGGTGGAATTCACTAGAAATAAGAGCAGGAGGAATGATTCACTAGGACACCCATTCCTTCAGGAAAAGGAAGGAGGCCTGGAGGCAGACCCAGCACCGCCCTCTGTATTTTCCCGACTTGACCGCTGTACGAGCGGTAGCCCTGGGTGGGAGTTGGGCTTCTCCGAGCCTTGGCGTTCCCCCTGTCCTCCCTGTGCCTGGCTGACTTGTTCTTAAGTCCTGCAGAGACGAACGGTAGAGAAGGAGCCTTAGAGGTCACTGGGTTACATCCAGGCTGGGCTGCACCGTGAGCCTTCCTGAAAAATAGAGTTCACTGGACTTTCCTTGGAGACCGATTATTCTGGTCAGGAAATCTTTCTTTAGGTCTCACTGGAGTCCAGTCCAGTCTTTGTTCCCTTCAGCTCAGTTGCACGAGCACAAAGAGAGGGTAGCTCGTGCACAAACGCAGAGCTCATGCTGTATCCCAAGAGCCGCTCCCGCATAATGGGGGCTGTTGAGCCACGAGTCCTGACACGTTGCAGTACGTCGTGGTCTCCCAGCGACCTGATCGCTGGTGGGCATTATTTCATGGGCTGCTGGGGCAGAGGTGGGACTGTGCCGGCGATGTGGGAAACGAAGCCCCAGGAAAAACGTGGACTACCGAGAGGGCATTGTGGGGGACGCCCGGAGTTGAGAGTTTTGGACCGCGGGCCACTTTCTGGCAGCTGACCTTGCAGCTGAAGAGACTGACCTGGCGTGCGAGCTAGTTGAAACGCCCAGGCTGCGGGCAGCGCCGATACGCTGCACCTCCAGGAAAGAGAGTGGCGTTATTTCTGCCAGTGAAAAAAGACAGTGGCAGTTGCACTGGAATACATTTAAAGCAACATTTCAGACCTGTAGGAGTTTTCCCCGCTGTGTTAGGAGAGTCCTCTGGGGCAAGTGGCAAGGCAACATCTGGGCTCAGTTGAGGAGGGGCTCGGTGACCGGGGCAGGCCACTGCCAGCTGCTCGGGTCACCATTGGCAGCTGCTGCCCTGGGCCTTGCAGGTGGACTCTAGAGGGGTCTCTCCCACCCCACTGGTCTCTTTTGGGCCTTGTTCTTCCCCACTCCCTGGATGAGCACAGTCCAAAGTCCTGGAGCTCCAGCCCAGAGGTCAGCTTTCCTGGTGCCTAGATTCCCGCCTCTCCCCGGCCAGCAGGGACTCGAGACCTGCAGCAGGTAAGCTTTTCAGGCAGGCTCGTGTGTGACCTGGATGCAGCCATGCCGACAGGCTTCTCTGAGAGAACCTGGACGTGGAGCCACGGTCTGCACCTGGGCACCACTGTGCTTCCTGGAGCCACGTGGCAGTGTCTGGAGTCTTCTTTGACTCTCGCAACTGTGCGGGGGAGAAGGAGGTTGCTCTGGACACCTCCGGGTGGAGGCCGGGAGTGCCGTGATGCACTGGACAGGCCTCACGACAGGGAATGATCTCGCCCCAAATGTCAGCAGTGCCAAGGCTGTGAGACCCTTCGTGATCTGGTCAGTGGCATGTTTAATTAATTTATTTTTTTATTTTATTTATCTTTAAGATTTTATTTATTTATTTGACAGAGACAGTGAGAGAGGGAACACAAGCAGGGGGAGTGAAAGAGGGAGAAACATTCTTCCCACTGAGCAAGGAGCCCGACGCAGGGCTCAATCCCAGGACCCCGGGATCATGACCAGAGCCGAAGGCAGATGCTTAACCGGCTGAGCCACCCAGGCACCCCTGTTTTTTTGTTGTTGTTGTTGTTGTTTGTTTGTTTAAGTAAAATATAAATTTGATTTGCTTCCTTTTCACCCTGATTCTTAAAGTGTGGAAGGACTCCCCTCTCTGATTGTCTGGGTGTGAGGGAGGTGGAGGGGCCAGGTTAGCCAGCTGGCTGGTATGGTAAGTGCCAGACAGGGAACAGGGGTGGTTGTGTTCCCGGTGTGGAGGGGTTTCTGTGCGTTGTCCCTGCATATCAGGTGACCGAGGAGCTAGCAGATTGCTTATGTGTGTGGCTTTTACCTCAGGAGCATAGAGGTCCCCCTTACTGTGCTGTACTCAGAGCAGCGTGCTGTATAATGGCCCCATCTCGGTGTCTGCAAGAGCAGTGGCTTTGGGCAGCCAGTACGCACTGCTGATCCTCCCACTCCTGCTCCCTGCCTGTGATGGAGTGGGGCACTTTATGGCTAGGCTGTTCCCTTAACACTTAGCATAAACTGTTTCAAATTGTTGCTTGACTTTTATACAATATTGCCATTTGTTTTCATTGGTTTCAGTGTTATCTTACCAACTAGATTGTAACTCCCCCCGCCCCATCATCTCCCCCCTGATAATTCTTGGGATCTCTGCATTGTCTGGCCTGGGGCTTGGGTGGCACAGATCTGGTAAAATTTGTTGAGTTGAACTAACCAGCTTCGCAAGTGTGTTGCTATAGAGTTTCTGCTCACTGTGTAGGGAGAAGGTGAGACCTGGGGTGTTTCCTGGAGAGGGCTTAGGTGTGTTGTGTGTCGTAGCTCTCACTGGTTCCTGCAGAAGGCTCCAGAGAGCAGTGGGGAAGGTTGTCCTGGGCTCCCTCAGCTGGGACCCACATGGGCACGGCAGTTGTCAGGAGTGCCCGGGAGGAGGAGGGTCTACAGAGCGTGGGTCAGTGGCTGCCTTGAGGGTGTCCTTGAGAGGTGTCCTATGCTCAGAGACTTGTGCTAGGTCTGGAGCCTTTAGGCCTAAGTCCGGCTCCAAGGGCTGACTGTCGGCCTTTCTCTTCCAGGCAGCTCTGAGATGGGGCTAACCTCTGGGAATCACTTTTCCTTTTTTGGGAAATTTCTTTCTCGATACACCCACATACCCTGTAACTGGTGGGTGTGGAAGAGAGACAAATTTCCCAAAAAAGGAAAAGAAATTTACCAAACGCAAGCTGAGGTAAGGTGGGCTCAGGGCAGCCTCACAGACAAGTGGGGGCCTGAGCAGTTTGGCTGGGCCTCTGGTTTTTCCGGAGAGGACAAGAGTAAGAATCTCGAAGTCTACCCTGCTCCCTCTCTCCTCCGCTGTTGTTCCTTCCTCTGGGACCTGCCCATTACTGGAGCACATTTGCCACCTCTCTGAGCTTTCAGGGACTGATGTACAGCTAAGGTGCTGGTTTTATCAGAGCCCAAAGGTCGTTAGAAGGCTTTCTCAGAAAAGAGCAAGTCCAGAGGGGAAGCACGGCCAAGTTGTAGGTGGAGCATGCTGGGCCGTGAGGCTTTTGGGGCTCTGCGCTGGGACTGGACCCAGTGAGCAGTCTGGTCTCTTGCTTTCATGTTCTCTTCCTTTTCCCTCTCGGGAGCCAGACAAAAAGATTGTCTCGGGTTTTTGTGTTTTGTTTTTATATTATAAGCTATATATAACAAAAGTTGCCGTTTTAGTCTTTTTTAAGAGTGTGGTTCTGTGGCCTCAAGCACCTGGACACTTGTGTGGCCGCCACCCTCAGCGGTCCGCAGAGCTCCTCATCTCAGCCTCTCTCCCCCCACTACCCACCGCCCTCGCTGCCAGCCCCTTTCTTTTTTCTTTTTTAATTTTTTAAAAAAATTTCTTTTCAGTGTACCAAAATTCATTGTTTATGCACCACACCTAGTGCTCCATGCAATACGTGCCCTCCATAATACCCACCACCAGGCTCCCCCAACCTCCCACCCCCCGCCCCTCCAAAACCCTCAGATTGTTTTTCAGAGTCCATAGTCTCTCATGGTTCATCTACCCCTCCAATTTCCCCCAACTCCCTTCTCCTCTCCATCTCCGCATGTCTTCCTTGTTATCCCTTACGCTCCACAAATAAGTGAAACCATATGATAATTGACTGTCTCTACTTGACTTATTTCACTCAGCATAATCTCTAACAATCCCGTCCATGTTGATACAAAAGTTGGGTATTCATCCTTTCTGATGGAGGCATAATACTCCATAGTGCGTATGGACCATATCTTCTTTATCCATTCATCCGTTGAAGGGCATCTTGGTTCTTTCCATAGTTTGGCGACTGTGGCCATTGCTGCTATGAACATTGGGGTACAGATGGCTCTTCTTTTCAATACATCTGTATCATTGCGGTAAATACCCAGTACTTGGCAGCCCCTTTCTGCTTCCTGTTGTCGTGATTCGGACGACTCTAGGATCCTCATATCAGTGGACTCACCCAGTATTTGTTCTTCTGTGTCTGGCTTATTTCACTTAGTGTAATGTCCCCACGGCTGATCAGGTTGGAGCATGTGTCAGATCTCCTTTTTTTTTTTTTAAGATACAGTGGTCTAATGGTGTTGAACCCTGTCTGCTCTAAAACACATTGGCCCTGGGTTTCTCCTGCGTGGAAACCATGGAGGGATTGTACCTCTGCTTCCGTGGCAAGTGGTTGGTATTAGTGGTCACCTCTCACTGTGTGGGGCTTCTCTCCATTCTTTGCCTTGGGAGTCGGGACAGACCAGAGCTGCATGACACTGTAGGGACTGTGCAGCCGAGGACCCTTCCCTTAGTTCACCTCCCCAGCCATAATCAGGAAAACACTTTTAGTCCTTGCGTACAGGCCTTTTTCAGGGGCAGCCATGTGTTTGTCCGTCCCACAGAATGCACAGGTCCAGCTGGCACAGTTACGCTGGGATGTCTCTGCTTGGAGGGTCTGTCTTTGTGTTGAGAGGTCAGCTCAGCGGGAACATTCTTCAGAGGATGCTGCGTGCTCACAGAGTGGGATTCTGGCTCCTTTGTAAGGGTTTGCTTCCTATAAGACAGGGTCCTGGAGGTTGCTTCAATCTCAGGACCTTTACCCACTTCATTCTTGACAAATTCTGCTCCTCTGGGGCCCTGTCAAAGCCCTGAGTAGTGCCCAGGTGGCCAGGCCCTAGAAGGGCTGGCACAGCTTGGCCCTATTCTCTTTACGAACGGTCTCTGAGGTACTTTTGCTATGTCCCCCATCGCATTTGTTTGCAGACATTCCCCTAAGAACCTCCTGAAGGCAAGGCCCAACTTCCCACAGTTTAAGTCACCAATCCTGGGATTTTCAGGAAGTGCTAACGTTTGAGAACCTCTTCTATAAGCTCTGGCTTTGTTTCTGCCTCACTTGGCGCTTTCCTAGGCAGAGGCAGGCTGATGTGTCTGATTCATCAGTAACCATTGTGGCTGTGGTGTCCCTGGCTCTTGTGTCCATGGGGTAGAAACACATGGCCACGAGGAGGTCTCCCTCGTGGTGAAGCTCATAGTCTGTTGGGATCCACATGCACAAAACCATGATGTGCGTACTGTTCAAGGCAGTGGGTCATTTGGGAAGTCAGAGAAGTCTTCTGAAAGGAAAGAGAGAACATTGGCCACCTTCCTGCTTGTCACAGAGATTGGGGAGGAGCAGCGGGCTTGGCCCAGTGCTGTGTTGGTTCTTTAGGCACGATCTCTAATGTGGTCCTCCTGATGTCTCCCTGAGAGAGATTGTTGTATCCATTTCATAGATGAAAACGCTGAGGCCCAGAGATACAGTAGGGGTCACTCAACTTCTGAGCAACCTACTGAGATTTGTAAACAGGTGACACACCTTCTGGGAGAAAGATGGTGTCTTTTCCCCAGTGGCCCCGTCCTTCACAGTGTCTGGCAATGGCCGACTCAGCCAGCATCTGCTCCCTGCATGTGGGCAGGGAATGGTGCCGGCCAAGGGCCAGGCTGGGCTCCCGGCATCCTGCCCACCCCTCAAGTTTGTCTGTAGCCACAGACTGGCAGCGAGAGTAGTTTCCCTTGTGTGTTGAAGCTAGTCAGACGAAACTAACTTCAGGCCTACAGTCCGGGTGTATGAGCATGCTGGAGACATGTGGAATCCGAACAGCCTTCCTGTGTCTGTGCTGAGAGGCCGAGATGCTTCCTCGGATGCAAGGGAAACTTCCTGTGCAAAGGGGAGGGGTGAGATGGTGAACCGGAGAAGATATTTTATGGATTAGTCTCAGGTTTTTAGATATATTTTTAAGTCTGTCATGTGTTCAGCCTTGCTTTGGCCTTCATTCTTTTCCACACGGTTTCGGCTTCCAGGAAACAGGCAGGCCTGCTGTGTCAGGTGCCAAGAGCCTGAAGGGTGTAGGGAGAGTGTTGGTTTGGGAGTGCAGTAAATGTGGGTTTGAAGCCACTTCCTCTGTTCTGGTGGGGTGGCCTTGAGCAGGACCCTCCTTGCTGCCCGTTTTCCTTCCTTCTCCTCTTCTGCTCCGCTGCTCTTCGATAGTCCAAAAAAGAACTCTGAACTTGGAAGTGTTTCCTTACCCAGCCCCTTGGGGAAGTTGAGGAGCCCTTAGGGGAAGCCAGTGCTGAGGCCCCGCAGACGCACCATGTTGTGGGTGCTGTCACCCACAGTTGGGAGACCTCTGACTTTAAGTTGAGTTCTGCACAGAACCTTCCTAGAAGGTATAAAATGGATGCAGTCCGGTGCCCCTTGAGTTCAAGTTGTGAAATAATCCCAAGCCCTCCTTCCCCAGCCCTCAGCTATACTGAGGACTGGGCCCTGACTGGAGGGACCTCCTTCTGTGGCAGAATTATCCAGGTGTCTGAAGGCCCAGGCCACGTGCCTGCATAGACAAGGCACTTCTTCTTGTGTCGACCGTGTAATTCACTTATTTTTTCCAAAATAATGGACTTCGTCTTCAAACATCTGCAAAAGTCGTGCTTTGCTAATGTGGGCTGAAGTGTGAACAGTACTCCTCTTTCTAGGTTAACTTGGAGGCCCATGTTGGGGCTGCTGTTTGCAGGGAGAACTGGCAAGTAGCAGCGAGGCAGGAAGTGGGCCACTGGCAGCTCCAGGGTGTGTGGAAGATGATTCCAGGTGTTGAGGTGCTTTGCTGCCCCCTGCATTAGCCAACTGGACATGGGGGCCTTTGATGAGTCCCTTAACCCATCTTTACTTCATCATGGCAACTAAAAATAGTTTTCATCTCTTTGGGAGTGCCATTTTAACAGTCCCTTGGCTGGAAGGTGAGGCACTAGGGCAGTCCTGGTGAGTCTGTGTGGTGCTTCCTTGGATGCAGAGAGTGAATGACACAATCGGGGATGGGTCATGGAAAGGCCCTCTGTGCCTGGCCTCTGGGCTTCCTGCTGCCCACTTTGCCTTAGAGTATCTTTGGGCCAACCTTAAGTTATTTTGAAACATTGAAGTGATTGAGCAGGGTATGACATAGATGAACCCAGATGGCATTGGGAACTCTTCCCAGCTGACAGTGGAATTCTGTTGTCAGAAGGTTGGAGGGTCAGTGGCGAAGTTTACAGGTGCCACGTGCCATTTTCCCTTAAGTTTGATTCACTATGATGCATGAGACTTCACCCATTAGAAAGAAGCACGTGGGGCACCTGGGTGGCTCAGTTGTTAAGCATCTGCCTTCGGCTCAGGACATGATCCTAGGGTCCTGGGATCAAGCCCCGCATTGGGCTCCCTGCTTTGCGGGAAGCCTTCTTCTCCGTCTCCTACTCCCCCTGCTTGTGTTCCCTCTCTTGCTGTGTCTCTCTGTCAAATAAATAAAATCTTAAAAAAAAAAAAGAAAGAAAGAAAAAGAAGCACGTAGATGCAGGGACATTTTCTTTGTGTCTCTCTGGGACCTTCAGTATAGACATTGTTCTCTGGAATTGGGACCAGACTTTAAGACCCTCCCCTCCTCTCCTTTTAAAGTAAGTCAGGGAGGAGCTTGGGGACATGGGCTGTTTCAGACATTTGAGCCTGGCATTATTATGAAGTGCAGCATTCTGCCTCTGGTAGCTTTTCCTTGTCATTTCTTGTCATTTACAACTCTGTATGCTGGCCCAAGTGACACATCGCACACATGAAACAGCTGGGGCATGGAAGCCAGCAGTGGTGAACCATGGTGTTATTTGGATGGAGAACAGAGCAGACTCTGTTGTAGCACAAGGATTTCCAGAGGTGACCCGGTCCAGACCTCCGTTTTATGGGTGGGGAAACCCAGTGCAGGGGGTTAGCAGTGTGACCGTGGGGGCTCAACCAGTAGTTGTGGGCTAAGCAGCCAGGTTCTCCGATTGCCAGGTCCTGATCTGCAGTCTGTGGGCTGCCCTTCAGGGAGTGGAATAGGTGGGGAGGAAAGGGCTGTTTTATGTATAGGGGCCTGAGAAGGGGGTGGTGGGAATGTTTCATGCCTCCAGAGTTAGAATCTGAGCCCTGTAGAGGAAAGAATCAGAGGACCTGCAGGGATGAGTGGGGAGAGGGGGTGAGGTGGACGGGAACAAATAAATACTTGTCAGGTGTGGTAGGACGTTTCTGCAGGTAACCCTGAATCCTTCACAAGAAAGGAACCAAGAAAAGATACCGGTGCCGTGCCCACGTGGGCCCAGGTCAGCTGGGCCGCCCCTTCCTCTGTCCCTTCTCCTAGGACACTTAGGCTATGTGGGTCTCCCTCTATAGGACAGCGAGCAGCTCAGGATGGAGGCTGCTATTTGCCTGCACACCTGGGAGATTAAGTAACATGCCCAGGTGGGAGTGATGCTGACTGGGTGGTGAGTGGGTCTACTGTCCCCTTAGCTCTGGTGCTTGATTCTTTGCTGTAAACATTTTTAAGAAGACCTCCCACTGAGAACCCAAGTTCTTTGCCTTTCACTCGACTGAGAAATTCGCCACCTCATGTTGCCCAGTGAGTGCCTTTCTATCTCACTGGGACTGTCTGGTGTGCTTACCTTCCTTCCCAGTTACATAAACGGTGAGTCAGGGATGGCAAAGTAGTCATCAGCTGCCTGCCTGTATCCAGCGTCCGTGAGCCGTAGTGAGGTACCCACGTTCTACGTCTGCCTCCCTTGGGTGTGCCTGCAGGTACTGAGTGGGGAGGCTTGTGGAGGCCGTGAGGAGGAGGAGGCTAACAGAGGAGGCCGAGGACGGTTTTATGTCCTCTTGTCCACTTGAGTGCCATCTGCCCAGCCCTTTGCGACTAAACGGCTCTATAGTGGCAGGAGGAGGTGATGGGGGCGGTTGGAGCAGCTGTTCTGCTGAGTTGGTGGAGGGATTTCTGCGGCCCTCGCTCTGCACTGGGATCGCAGCCTAGGATGGGCTATGATTGGCACCCATTTTGGAGATCTTCAGGGCTGGGGGTGGACTTCTCTGTAGCAGCTGTAGCCGGTCTGCCGGGGGAGTCTTTGATAGTGGGCTGGGCGGCTCCCTCCTGCAGAGACAGAAATGACTTCGGGTATTAGGAAAGCGAACAGCTTGCAGTAATTGGTTAGGAAACTAATTAAGTAGCAGCAGAGAAAGAACTGTCGGAAAAGAGTCATTTTATGGGAGTTAGCAAAAGAAAACATTTGGGGTTGAAAAAACAAAGCCAAGCAAGTGGTATTAGTATGTTTACATGTTTACATGCGATGCGCAATCACACATGCGCAGGTGGGGCTGGGTAGCACACAGCCAGGCCACAGAATCCTCCAGGGGTACAGTCCCTGCACCCTGACCTCCTGGGCTCTCACACCAGCATCCCCCCCCCCCCCAAGGAAACCACTGCACAGGTGCCCGCTGCACGTGCTCTCCTGGCCTGAGTCTGTTGCTTTGGACTTCCCTGGGAAGTGGGCAACGCTAGCCATCTGATAAGCCAAGCCACTTAAGGTGTTTATTGTGGGTAGGCACCTTAATATGTTTGTGGCTTAATCTCTCCCGCCCTCCCTTCTCTCCACAAAACACATTTTCAGAAGCATCTTTTCTTTGTCAGGGAAGGGCAGGGCATGTTCTTTACATGCCAGGGAGTGATTCCAGTGGTAAAGTGGCAAGAACGATGGTAGGCAGGTGGGGGTTGTTAGGTAGGGGGATCCTTCACAAGGTCTGGTTCAGGCCATGTGCATGTGTGTCGAAGAGTCACTGACTCACAAGCATCTGTTGGCTGCCTGGAATAGTCAGAAGTGAACTCCGAGGCGGCTTCGTTCTGGGGAGAGGGCACTGATAGTAATGCCCGACATGGTAGGTGTTACTGGTTGCCTGCGGCTGCCAGCCAAACACCACTAACCTGGTGGCTGAAAATGATACAGATGTGTTCTCTGACTGTCCTGGAGGTCAGGAGTCCAGAGCCAGTCACTTTGGGCAGAACTGGTTCCTTCTGGAGGTTCCAGGGGAGAAACCGTGTCCTTGCCTGTCCAGATTCCGGGGCCTGTCTCCACTCCTCGGCTTGTGACCCCTTCCTCACGTCACTGCTACCCTTGCTTTTGTTGTCACCTCTCCTGCCTCTTTCTTCTATGACACTTGTGATGACTTTGATAAGTCACCAGATAAGTGATACCTCTCCCATCTCAAGACCCTCTCCTTAATCATACCTGCAGAGTCCCTTTTGCCCTCTGAGATCACAGGCACAGGGTCCGGAGATTGGGACATGGATATCTTTGGGGGCCATTATTTAGCCCACACAGAGGGTATGATAAAGGGAGCTGAGGCAAAGTGTTCTGGAAACAGAGGAGGGTGAGCTGAGTCTACCTGGAAGGTTTCACAGAAGAAATGAGCTGGGCCAGGTCTGCACGGCTGAGTGTCATTGCCCAGCCCAGTCCGGGAGATGGTAGGGAGGGCTGCCCACCTTCTTTACAGAAGTTGGACTTCCAAGTGACTAGGGGTGTGGCTGCCTCCCCTTCGCATTGTTTTCCTGCCCATTCTCTCCCCAGCTCCTGTGTGGGGCAGGCTGAGCACTTCAGTAGAGAAAACCAGTAGCTAATGGTCATTTAGCCTTTCTTTCTTGACATAGAGGCACTAGGAATGGAAGAAGAGAAAGGCGGAACATGGGGAGGGAAGCAAAAAGATGGGGCCAGCAGAGATTGTCGCTGGTGGCACGGACCTCTCCTAGTGTTGCGTGTCTGTGTTTTCAGAGTGAGTCAGTCATGGAATGGCCGTGTAGGGAAGGGCCCAAAAGGACCAGCCCTTATCCAGGGCAGGCTGATAAAGAAGTGGTTTTGCCCAGGTCACGGCAGCATAGAGACTGGCATTGCCGAGCTCTCACAGTTGCTCTGACTCAAGTCACCTCCTTGAGACGAGCTCCTCAAAGTGGAAGGGGCTGCAGACCGCGCAGCCGGCTGTCCTTTTCATCAGGCCAACCTGCGGGGAGGGGCGGGGGGGGGGGGACGAATCTCCACTGTGTCCTAGAGGAGTCTGTCTTCCTGTGGGCGAGCCTGGTTTTGTTTACGTCCAGTGAGTGTGGGGTTGCTTGCCGAGCCCGTGGGACACTATGGTGCGGGAAGATACGGGTGGAGGAGGACCGGTACTCCCCAAAGGCCGTGGAGGCTTTGAAGGACTTTGTACAGTCCCACTCCTGACCCACTTCCAGCCACGTGGGAGCCCCCTGCCCTTAGAACAGATGAGAAGGGTCTTGAACATGATTCCAAGGCTGGGCTGGCATCCCAGCTTGTACTTTACCCACTCTTTGTCTCTTGTCAGGTAACCTTCGCTTTGGACTTCTGTGCCTTTGGATGGGAGGCAAATGGATGGGCTGCCCTTCGAAGTCTAATATGAATGATTCACTTTTGTTCCCTTGAACCTGCTGATACGGGTTGTAACCTGTTTCCTCCTCAGTCAGTGAGGATATGGTGGCCTGACCATGCTCAGCAGTGCCCAGACCCCTGCTGGAAATCAGTGTGTGCAGGTGCTTACCAGTGGCACCAGGCTGCTGATCCAAGGCCGTGGTGGCTGTCACTGGGACAGGAGCCTGAGGCTCCCTGCCTTCAGGTAGCCATGTACATTTTTTTTCTTTTGGAACCAGCTAGCCTCTGTGATAAATGCAGAGGTGAAAAGTCACGTACCACAGTGCTAGCTTTTCTCACTGGGTTCACACTGAATCCTTAACATGGTCCATGGAGAGAGTAGTAACTTGCCCAAGGGTCAGCTTTTCCCCCCGGCAGAGCTGGGCTGCTTGTATCCAGTCATGGGTCAAAGGCCTGGTTGGGGAGCTGCTCTGGCTCAGTTCCCATAACTGAGCTGAGGCCCAGGCAACCTTACTGACTCCGGGATTCCAGAGCTTTGCCTGGTTAATGTTTACGAGTCCTGGTATGGCAGGATAAATGATAGCAGAAGCTTTACACCTTTGTGGTGTGACTGGTGCTAAAGCTGTTGGATTGCTAACACCTGTTGGCACCCAGTGCTCCCATGTACCCAGCTGGTTATGTACCCAGTCACAGGGGCTGTAAAGGTCTCGGCCACCTTTTTTCCTCGTTCCCCTAAGGCAGCTAATGTCTGGAGAATCCACTGGGGTGGGGTGAGGTTTACTTAGGTCTGGGTGTGGAGGGCGTGCCTGGCCCTGACTTCTATTCTAGTGTGTTCTCAGGAGACCTAACCGCAAGGCCACATATTCTGGTCCCAGAGAGGCACAGGGCCACCATGGATGGCTACATCTGAAGGGACCAGGGGAATGTGGATGTAGTGTGGTGTCGGGAGGGTCCTTGGAGATGTCCTGGAGTTTAGCCCTCACCTCTGACAAACGAAAATGAAAGCCAGAGGGGAGAAGGGGTCCCCGCGGTCACCCACCAGGAGGTTTCAGGGACACATCTCTGCCTCCCTGCAGTGGTACTCACTGCCTGGAGTTGGGATTGTGTGGGAGCGGGGCCATGTCCTTAATGAGCTGTGAGCTACCGAGAAACAGACACGCTTCCTTATTTTCTGTACCAGCAGAGCCTCCTCGTGTCTGTGGGAAGTTTCCAGTGATTGTGGCAGGAATTGAACTGCCTCTTCCAGGGTCACACAGGTGTTTGGCACAGCACCATGCCGGACAGCCGACCTCGTCCAGGGCCTTCTTCACTGCGCCACGGTGCTCACAGTCCTTCCCCCTGTCCCACCTGGCCTCGGAAGGCGGCAGCCCCTGAGACTACCACCTTTGGGAAGCTGAGGATATGAAGATGGGGCACCGAGAGGCTGGCGGTGTGATGGACCTGGGCTTTGCGTAGCAGAGTGGCAGCTTGTGTGAGAGAACACATCAGGTTTCTTCTATTTCAGATCCCTCCATTCCAAGACAGAGGAGAGAACACAATCCATGCTCCAGTGAGGAAAGGTTAGAAAAATAGTCAGCCCCAGCCCAAGTATGCCTGGGCCTGGTTTCTACATCAACACTGACACTGGGGAGAGCCAAGTACAATCAGAGTATCATTGTAAATGGAGTTTGACTGTCGTTCGGGGGTGGAAGGTAGCCTGTGCTGGGAGACGACGGCTGGGCTGGGCTTCCAAACACAGCCTTAGCCAGAATAACACGAACATCTCTCCTGCTCCCGCCTGGTGTACACCTCTCTTGCTCTCTCTTGGTCTCCCTCCCTCGCTCTCTCACACTCTCTCAGGTTGCCCATAATAATATCTCATTGCTTTCTCCCAAAATGTCCTCCAAGGCATCCTCTGTCCCTCTTCTGAGGGTAGGCAGTGTTACATACGTGCAAGGTGTGGGACGCATGCACAGACACCGTTTCCAGCTAAACCTGTGTTGTCTGTGTAGCCAGACTCGACTTCCTCTGCTTCATATGCTGAGGCTTGTTACAATCATGTGGAAAGCTCATGGTACATGATCAGGAAACGGGTAAGTGCTAAGAATCCATGTCAGATACACAACAGCTGTCACCTGCTTGACACGAACTGCAGCTTGGCCTCAAGCACTGGCTTTAGAAAGGAGCATGTTTCTAAGCCCGTGTCTTCTCTCTGTGCTTGCCAGGGAGTTGGGGATGGAGGGGCCAGAACGTGACTGGTGGGAATTCTCAAAGGTTCCCCACGTGTTCCTGTCTTTTTCTTCATTTGCTTGCCTTGGCCCACTGGATCAGATCACTGTGCCCAGCTTCCTAACTGCCTTTCTGTTGCTGAAATGAACTCAAGTCCTGCCTTTCTGAGGTAGGAAGAGGAGAGAACATTTCCTCATAGGGCCACTCAGCCGTTTTTATCTTTCTTTCTTCATAGGCCCTGTAGGGAAAGACAAAGCTCATGTAGGTGGTGTTGATGGACGTCAGGAGGTCCTCTTTGGATGGAACCCCTCGTCCTACTGCTGTGGGCCTCTGCAGAGGCAAGGGGAGCAAAGCCCGCCAGGCCAGTCGCGGGGAGGGTATGGTGGCGGCTGCTACGATTGCCCAGAGGAACAGGAAGGCCCAGTTATCTGTGGAAAGGAGTGGACATGGAAGCACGTATCTCTTCCATTTGCTCACTCGTCCATTCACTCACCACTGCAGAGGTCACAGGTGTTTGTTCCGAAGGGACGCTGTAAGGGTGGCCTGTGCAGTGATTTGACGGATGGAAGAGGGGAGAGGTCTTCTGTATTGAACTTTAGTTTTTTAACGTAACAGCATATGTGAACTTCTGATAGCTTGGTACCGATTTTGGCCATGCTGTTTCCCCCCATATATTGTTAGCCTTTTCCCATCTGGGAGAAAAGCATTAGCCTAGAACATAGCCAGTTATTTGGCTTAAACTTTATATGAAACCCCAAATCAAGCACTGAAACTGTTAACAGCCTGAGAAATGACCTTTCCATAACTCCTGTGGGCACCACATGGACTCCGTACCAGCAGACGCCCTATTTGAGGTCTTCAACTTAGGAGGAGTGGTCTTTTATTTCCGATGGCCTTGCCCAATGACAGAATAATATATGAACGCACCCTAAAGAGAAGCTGTAGCCAGAGCTGACTGTGTCAGCTGAGGGCCCTGGGGGTCAGTCTTCCAGACCGGAGGAAGTTGTCTTCTCGTGGGTGTGAGAACAAGGCCGTGTATCAGAGGGTCCTGTATCCATTTCCTATAGTTCGGTATTTACCTTGGGATCTTACTGTGTTCTCTGATAGACCTGGAAGCTGGAAATGGGCCAGGCGGGAGTTTTGAAGGCATCGTGGGACCTTTAATTTTTTTTTTTCAAAATAATATAAGTATGGAGTTTTGGTTTTTTTTTTAAAGATTTTATTTATTTATTTGACAGAGAGATCACAAGCAGGCAGAGAGGCAGGCAGAGAGAGAGGAGGAAGCAGGCTCCCCGCTGAGCAGAGAGCCCGACGCGGGGCTCGATCCCAGGACTCCGAGATCACGACCTGAGCCGAAGGCAGCGGCTCAACCTACTGAGCCACCCAGGCACCCCAAATATAAGTATGGAGTTTAAAAAGTCAGATACATAACCAGAATACAGGAGCACACTGCTCTGTTCCATTCCTCTTACCGTGAGCCTGTTCGAAGAAGAGGCTGTTTCTCATTCTTAGAGCTAGAGAATTCTAGTGCTTCCCTCTCTGTTTGTAACATGTTTATACTGCTATTTCTTGAGTTCTTTAAGGTATTATCTATTACCTGTGTACGCCATAAGATAGGATTTAGTTGTCTCACCTGCATGGCTTTGCCACACACACACACACACACACACACACACACACACACGTGTGTGTGTGTGTGTGTGCGGGCACATGTACACTTTCCTGTCTTCCTTCCTCTGTCCTACCACAGAGTTACATTAAATATTAGGGTTACGTTAGCAGTGTATAAAATATGACGGAGTGTGAAAAGCATGCACACTCAAGCCATGTAGTAAACTATGATTATTTTCTTACATTTGGGTTCTCTTAGTTAATAATTGCCTTCTCCCCCCTTCATTTCATTGTCTGTATAACCTTGGTTGAACCCTAAACATTCTGACAGAACTGTAAAATTCCTCTTGATGTGGGCAAGTACCTGATGCTGTGATTCTTTTCTTTTTCTCTTACTTACCTGGTAGCATCCCACGTGGAGCTGGCTGTCCCCTGGTTCCAGTTTGGACTGGCTCTTCTCCAGGCCTACTATGTAGCTCTTGACCAGCGGCTCGTTTCCATCATCCTGGGAATTCCCTTCTCCTCCCAAGTTTCTTAGTTCCATCTCTTTTGTTTAATTCTCTGTTTTGGTGGAGCCTTTCGAGTTTGGAGACCCATCCCTTTCCTACCCACACTGTTGATTAGTAGCTGGCCTGGCTGTAGGCTGTTAGGCGGGAAGTAATCTCCCCTTGGAATTTTGAAGGCACAGTTCTCTGTGACTTCCAGCGTTGCTCTTGAGAAGCTCGTGTACAAAGGATTGGATTCCTGATCTTTTGTAAACAGAAGAATTTTCTCCCTGAAAACCTTGAGGAGTTTCTTGTTATCTCTTGAGTTCTAAAATTTCATGAAGATTTACCTTGGTGTGAATCTTTTCTCTTTCATTAAGTTAGAAGCCTGTGTACCTTTCAACACAGAAAGTTCTGTCTCTCTGGTCCAGAAAGTTGTTTTGTATATATATTTTTTTTTTCTGGCGATTTCCTTTGTTTCATTTTCCTTGCTCTTTGCCTCTAGAACTTCTAACATGTGGCTGTTGGTTCTTTTGGACAGTCTCCGGTCTTGCTGTTTTCTTGCATTGGTTTATCATGCCTGAGATTGCGTTAACCTTGCCTTACACCCTTTTATTTCTTATCCCAGCTATCCCATTTTCTTATTTTCATTCTGATTCTTGTGCCAGCTATCATATTTTTGGTTTCTTAGGGCTCGTTTTTTGTTCTCTGTGCCTTTTTATAGAACCTTATTCATGTTGCATGGATGCAGTGCTTTCTTTTATAACTTAAGTTATTTTGAAAGTGCCATTCTGTATATGGTCTGACTCCCTTTCTTCTTAGTTCCCTTTCTGCCCCTGTTTTGGTCTTGGGCACTCTCAAATGAGTCGTCACCCCTGGCTGTACATTTGTATTTAAGAATAAGAGCGTGCCTGTGTGAATGTATGTGGGGGTGACTGGCTGGCTTCACCCTATACGGACAGTCAGGCAGGAAACTGATGACTTTGGGGGGATCCTCAAATGTCCCCACCTATAAATTCTCTCATCTCAGTTGATGCCAGCTTTAGGAGGTCTTTCTCTTGGCCTTGTCAGATTCCCCGGGTACAGTCCTCATCTCCAGTGTAGGGAGACCTGTGGGCTGCAGAAGGACTTTCACACCCTTTCCTTCCCCGCAGTGGTGCCTGCTACCCCAGGTCCAGAGCCCTTCCAGAGAGTACCCTCTGGTTACTACTGATGGGAGCTGGCCCCTGGTCTGGCCGCTTCTTGCACAGGCACTAACCAGTCCTCTTCTCAGTCTCATCTCCTTGGTCACAGATGCCTGGGGCTTCAGGCCCTGAGCTTGCTGGTGTTAAGGGCGGTGTGGGCCAGAAGCTTCCTCTGCTCGACCCAGTCACTCTCCGTGTACGCAGCCACTTCCTGTGTTCCATCGTTTAAATGGTAGCCCACATCTGCTGCTGTCTCTTCTCTAGTGTTTCGTCCTTGAGAGTTTATACCTTTTACAGATTCCTTTGTGGTCATTTTTATTAGGGTTTTAGCAGGACCTTGAACACACTGGTGTGTTCAGTTGGCCATGTTTAACTGGAGGCCCCCCTCATGCATTCCAGGAAGACTGAGGGCGTGTGCTGGTTTCCCCTGTTGGCAAGTCATTCCTGCCTTCCACAGCCCTCTGTTTCTGTGCTACTGTTCCCTGGTGTTCTCTGTCCTTGTGTTGTCCTGTGTGGGTCATATTGTTACCCTGGGTCTGTATGGCTGTTTCTGTGTACTGGGCAGGTGGTGGGGGGGTTCTGTGCTTGTGTTTGAGAGCGAATGCACACATGCCTGCTGGGGGGTGTAGCGTATGTGCCTTTGCCCCCTGAATTGAATGTGCTGTCTGTGATTTGCCTCAACACCTTGTATAAGGAAGAAATACTTTCATAAATAGTTGAAATTCCAAATTCTTTTGGTTGGAAAGCCAAGGGTTAATGATGACTGCTATTGCAAAGGAGTTGAAGGGAGACGTTTATCTAATCTCCCTCTGCTGAATAAGGCCCTTTACTGATCAGCACCGTCACCTACTTACACCAACAATAAGACCCTTGTCACAGAGGAGGCAGGTTCTGCAACTGATACTCTGCCTACCTTGAGAAATGCTATCAGGGAGACCTGGGGCTCAGGCCCATCCTTACCCCAAGATCACATAGCATTGTTGAATTTTCCTTTTCCCTACACCAAATGTTTTCCCAGTGACTCTCTCCCTGGGACCTTTGGAAACCAGGAGAGAGGTTGAATTCGTTCATTGGCTTATTGCTTCTTTGTTGCACGCCATGGACAGGCTGGGAGTTGTGAAAATAAAGGTGAAGAAGGCCTGCCCTCCAGGCTTGCATAGTCTCTGGCCAGGAAAAGAGAAGCATCGGCCCTCATGGGGAGCATCAGGGCAGAAAGAGATGTGCACATCCTGGCCAGGCACGGGAGCCAGTCTGATGAGCTCTGGGACTCCTTGGAAAAGAACACTTCGGGAATAATCTGGAGGTAGAGGTGGGAAGGTGCCTCTAGGGAGAGGGAGTGATCGGTACAGAAGGCAGGATTGGTCAAAGCACACAGACAGTGGTAGGAGATGGGGCTAAAAAAACCCAGTGATGTCCCCCCCACCCCCTGCCCCTGCCAGAAACAAAATATGGTCATGGTGAGAAATGCGGGAAACACAAAAAGGCATGCAAAAAACAAATTGCCCATTAAATCTTATTACCCGGAGATAAAAATCTGTTAATATCGTGGTTTGTGTATCTTCTTAGTGTAGTTTTATATGTAAACTTTGAGGCAAAGTCTTTAATACATACTGTCCCATCAGCTGGCTATATTGGCCTCATTCTATACTTTTGGACATTCATGTTGTTTTCAGAGTTTTTTCCTTTTCTTTATTTAATATGATGCTTCAGGAAACATTCCCAGAGGAATAGGCTGGATCACACTCCAGAAAGCCTGGATTTCCTCAGCACCAGGCGGGTGTCCTCGTTGCTCACCTTCTTCACATTTCTCTTTTCAACGTGTCTTACACCCAGATTTTGTGTGGGTTCCAGAGGTTGTAGGGTGATGCTTTCTGAGTGAGGCACCCCACAGTTAAGACCAAATTTGTGGTCTTAGTTCTGAGTTAGCCTGACTCACTGGAAGCCTGCAGATCATTGAAAAATCTTGTTCTAGATCCCATTTTATTCTTCCACTATCAAACTAGAACTAATAGCAAAGGGAGCTGGGGACTGACCTCTCAAGATGCCCGTCCCCCTGCCCCTGCCCCGTACTTCTGAGAGCTAGGGGCCTGGGAGCAGGCAGGTGAGGGGTGGCTCTGCTTGGGGCCCAGCAGCCCCCATTCTCCCTCAGTGCTACCAGCACTGCTGTGAAGTGGCCACAGTGGCCCAGATGTTAGTAGCACAGAGAGCGAAGTGGCTTCCAGGGGTCTTAGCCCTGCTGATTTCTCCTTTTCCCTGGAGTCAGATGTTGCCCCTGCCATGCTCTGCCTCCTCCAGGCCCCTTCTCCACTACCCATTTGCCTTTCAGAACTGGGATCAGAACAAAATTGTTTCCGGCCCCAGAAAGGGTTTGCTTAATTCCCGTGTCTCTAAAAATATCTGTGAGACTCTGCCCGCCCAGTCTCCGCCCTACAGAATCTCCTCCTTTCTCTCCCCACCCCTCAACTTGGGGGAAGAAATAAGATCTCCCTCTCATTGCTCTTTCCAGGCTCAGAATGGAATAAATAAGAAACGCTGTTTCCACAGTTAAAAGGGGAAAACTGCCTTTGTTTGGTCTGGAGAGCTGCCACCGTGCCTGGGTCCAGGTTCACATTTGGAGGGTCCTGGCTCCTGCTCGGGGAAGGGAATCAAGGAGGAAGAGAGAAGGGGACCTGAGTGAAGACCCCTCACTCCCCTCTGTGTGTGTGGGGTGGCAGAAGGAGGCCAGGCCCTCCTGCGGTAGGCGGGCAGTAAGAAGTGAGTCTCGGTGTGGGAATGAAGCCGGGCTCCCAGGCCCCTGGCCCCGCCTGGTCAGCACAGACCCAAAAGGAGTCTGTGGGAAGCCTCCAACCTCAGAGGCTGCCTGAGGCTCCCGGAGCTTTCTCAGGCATTCCTGGATTGGGACAGAGCCTCAGACCCCTCCCCCGCCCCACCCCCCAAACCTTGGATGCCTGCCTAATTGAGGCTTTATTTATTTCCACATTTTCCCAGCTCTGTATGAAGAGACAAGCAAGTGGGTGAGGCCTACAGAAACTCTAAGAGCATGGGGCAGGGGGTAAGAGGGTGGCTAGGGGCAGAGGAATACTCAAGGGTCTGCTTCCTTCATCCTAGAGGGGCTGTGGAGGGGGAAGGCGCAGGGAGGGGGAACCAGGGCAGAGGAGCTGCCAAGTGAGGCAGTTGTGGGAAGAATTTCTTTTTCCCCCCACTCAGACCCAAAAATAGCCATGTCAAAGGCACAAGCCTTGTAAATGGGGAGCCAGCTGAAAGCCATTTGCTTCTCAGCCCTCCCTCTTCCTCAGCTCTTCCTCACCCAGGCCCCTTCATTCTAAGCTCTTGCCCAGTTGTGGAAGAACTGGGCCACCCAGTACTGCACCCTCACTGGTTCCATCAGGGAACTCCCAAGTGTAACCGGCTCACGCCTAGGCACCCTCACAGGTGGCCATATCCTAATGTCATTTACTTTTTTTAATAATTGAATTTTCCCATTCAGATTTCTTGAAGCAGATCTATGGCTAAAATGTCCACAATAAGAAATGAAATGAAGACGGTATTTGCATCTTGAAACAGGAGGGGTTGCTCAGATGCAAGAGAGGAAATGCCACTAAAACCGTGTACTCTTACAACTGTTTTCCCCAGTTATGATATTAACATGTTGATTGAGCAAAGTTTGTAAAAACAGGAAAGCACAAAGATGGAAAGATAAACCGAATGTCCAGAAAAATCATCCGCTGTGAACATTTTGGGGTTTAAATGATGAGAGGCCCTTTTTGGTTTCCTTGCTTAGAGCTATTCCCAGAGGAGAGATCTTTCCAGGCATCACCTCGCCACCGTCAGCTTGTCACACAGGGCAGGCAGCAGAGGGGGGTGGGGCCCATCCTTCTGTGGTGGGGGGCGCCCCTCCTCAGGGGTGCAGGGCCAGGGGCTGACCCTGGGAGCCTGGCCTAGTCTGTTCAGGCTGTTGTAACAAGTGCTACACACTGGACGGCTCCTCAAACAGTGCACTTGATTTCTCGCAGTTCCAGGGGCTAGAAGTCTGAGACAGGGAGCCTCTGCTCACGGCCTCTGCCAGACTGCAGACCGCTGACTTCTAGTCGTGTCCTCACATGGCGGAGAGCAGAGAGAGGACAGGGGCTCTCTTGTGACTCTTAAAAGCCACTAATCCCATTCCTAAGGGCTCCACCCTCATGACCTCATCTAATCCTAATCGCTTCCCAAAGGCTCCACCTCCTAATAACATCCTACTGGGCAGTTGGGTTTCACCTAGGAATTTAGAGGGGGCGTGGGGCAGACGCAGACATTAGGGCCCAGACATTCGGGCCCAGACATTCGGGCCGGTGCAGAAGCCCTCCAGCTATGCCGGCTGGGCTCTACCTCTTCACTGTAGCCATCCTGGGCAGAGGGTCAGATGGACACAGATTTAGGTGCTGGCAAGTAAACCTGAAGCGTGGAGCTCTCCATCCCAAAGGGACTCTGATTGGAGGTACAGGTTGCTGGCCCTCCTGAACGCCCTGGGAAAGTCTGGCGTGGGGGGAGCCCCGCGTGTACAACATACAGGGGAAGACAACATTGCCAGCCCGCGCGGTCTAGGCTCACTGGTTGTTTCAAGCAGGGCTTTTTCACCCCCTGTGGAACCCATTCAAACAAAACTAAATTGAATTAATCTGTCCTCCAGCAGTTTGCCAGAAAATAATAGGGTTTGATGTGTGTGGGTTTCAGTTCCATCTCTACCGCCTGCTAGCTGACCGGGAACACTTTTTGTAACCTTGCTAAATCCAGATTTTCTCATCTGTGCAATGGGGAGAATAATAACAGCCTCTTGGGCTTGTGGACATTAAACAAGAACTCGGGGGAGCTGCATTTCCTTGTCTTCCCTGCCCACTCCTGCTGCCCGGGGAATTCATCTCCGGTGCTAAGGGGAGGGAGGGAGGTCGGCGGCCATGTCCCATTCTACTCATCATAGGCGTGCTTCCCCCTGAATGCAGGCCCTTCCTGCTCTCAGACCCAGCAGAGCCTGCCAGCTGCTTATAAAGCTGAGTTTAACACTTTGGTAATATTATGCCCAGGTTTTTAGATACATATCTTTTCCATGTTAGAAAAAGAACCAAAACTTCAGAAACATTTTGAGAAGAGCAGTGACAGCAGTGAGGACTTGATGCATACTATTTCCTATTTTTTGGAGTTCCCTCGTGCCCTGGCGACAGCCCCCAGCCTAGAGCGTTGAGGAGTCAACGAGAGGAGTGTCGAGTGGCTGTCGTGCCGAGTGTGCGCACCTCTGTGGGCCAGGCAGCGTCCGCTGCCGGCACCACCACCCTCCCGAGCTTCTCTCCGGTTTCTTGGAGCCTGCTGGGCAGCAGAAAGGCAGATGTCCCGCGCCCTTTGTTCTGGGTTTACCTCTGGAAAAACAGTTGGCCGCTCCTCTTCTTCCTGCCTTTATCCAGCCGAACCCTGTGCGGTTCTGTGGCTTGACCTCATTTATTTATTCCTTCTGTAGCCAGTCTGTCTGCCATGTGCCCCTGGAATTGAGAGTACGTGTGGAACTCATGCACTTGAAGCGGCGTGTGTCCGTATCGTGTACACAGATGCCCATGGGTTGGAAAACCCACGTGTGCCTGCCTCTAGGTGCAGTCTGTCCTGTTGAGTCCTTCCTGCGAGTTCCTCTCCTCTGCCTACCCATAGATGTGCATTCTGTCCCCTCTGCCCCCTGAGGTCTTGTCTCCCTCTAGGCAGGGTGAGGTGGTAAAGCACATATTGGACCGGGCGTCAAAGGCTTGGTGACTCCATGCAGCTGCGGACTGTTACTTCCGGGCTTGGGTCAGATATGCTCTGGTGAAAGTCTAGAGTAAAGACATATTGGTAAAGTATAGAGCTACAGACGCCTCGCTTGTCCCCTCAGCTTCCTGTACAGAGGAACCAGTCATCGACCCTAGCCTACCCTGTCCTCAGCCCCGCTGGCTCTGGAGCCCTGGGTTCACTGTCCACAGTGCTAGGGGGAAGCTCGGGGTGTCCGTTTGACCCCAGGACAGCAGTGGCTTCCCTGGGATCCAGCCGCCTGGGCTGTTCTGGAAGCAGTAGCTTCTATTTTTAGTAAGCTGCCTGATTGGAGGCCTGGTGGAACTTAACCCGCTCACCTTACGCTTTGATCCTTCTGTCTGGCCTTCTCTCTTTACATGGAAAAAGTTGAAGTTCATGCCCCGACCAGAGCAAATCTGTTTTTGCTGGAGACAGAGGCTCTCCTTGTGAAAACCCTGCCCCTCTCACGGCCCCTGTTTTCTCTTAAGTAATTTCCAGCAGGCTGTCAGCATTGATGCTGGTTCCTTCCTGATAAGGTCCCTCATGGTGAATGAGCATCTCCCACTCTTATCTGCTGTATCAGGACATCACAGGAGTGAAAAAGAGTATTGAAAATGATGGAAGCATAATTCCCTGCAGGAAAACAGATTGGTTTCAAATATGCTGTCCGTACATCCTGCCTCAGACAATGGCCCTTTGCACATGATTTCCCTGACTTCTGATGCCCTCGTTTTATTTTAAGCTTGAATAATCAAATCTTTGAGTAAAGCTTCTTTGTTCCTTTTTAGCAACAGGACATCTCATAGAACATGAGGTAGGGTGTTGTCTTGGTAACAATCATCATTTAACTTTTCCCCAAACAGAGGGAACATTTTATGACTTTAGCAGCTACGGGGCTAGCGTGTAGAGTACATTCACAACCTGAGGGAGGGGTCTCATCTTGCTGCCCGCAACGCCGTCTGCAGTTGAGGGCCGACATTTCAGAGACAATTGAGGTCATCTAGTCAGTGACCCCGGCATCTCAGCTCACCCCAAATTTAGAAATCCTGGGACTAAAATTAACTCAAGGCATTTAATTAGCTTCACAGGGGAGGTGGATTGAGCTCGTGCGGTGCTGGGGAGAGATACCGGACCTGTGGGGTTGGGAGGACCGTTTAGGGCAAGGAGGACTTCACTGGCAGCGCGATGGCAGCCCTCTGGACACTTCTGGCCATGTGTGACCTGTCCTGACTGCTCACCAGACAGCCTTATTGGCTGGCTGGCGCTGTGTGGGTGCAGAGTTCTGAAGCAAGACCAGGGCCCCACGCCTGCTTCGACTCCTTCCTAACTTGCACAGCTCTCAGCTCCGCACGGAGTCTGACTCGCCGCCTCTCCACACTGATGCTGGGGTCCTACCTACCTTGTGTATGGTTTTTGTGAGGAGTAAATTTGAAAAGAATTCTGTGACCTAAGCACAGCTTCCTTGCTGGGGCATGCTGGGGTGCCTACTTCATCATGGAGACAGGGACCTGCCACTTCTTGTGCCAACCTTCTGGAAGGTTGAAGAAACAGAAATAAATGTCAGCTGATGCCTATGGGCAAGTAGACCTAGCTCCCTGAGTGGGGTGTCTTTGTTCTCTGACTCTGTTCTAAGGGGTACTTTCTAGAAAGTGACTCTCTCGGCCATTCCGTTTGGTACCTTATTTTTTCCATGATGGCCTTGACCAGTACCCTGTAATTAGATCCATGAGCTGGACACTCAGGACTTTAACTTTTCTGGCAGAAAGGAGGCACCTTGCTGTTTCCTCACTTGTTCATTCATTTGGTGATCTCTAAGCATCTACTATGTTTCTGCTAGGGAGCTAGGAAATTGGACAAGCCCTTTCTCCTGATAAGGGAGCTCTAGGCCTTGCTGGGGGGTGGACACATGGACACCTAAGGAAGGCAATACTGAGCCTCCACGCAGATACCACCAGGTGAGGGGTGGGGAGGGAGGAGAGATGGAGGCAGCTGGTGGGGTTCCCACTGGGGGCAGGGTGTGACTTGGACCTGGAGAGAGGTGTATGTGGGAGCACGACCAGCCCTCCAAAGAGGTAGGAGCTTTCAGATCCGTGGAGCGCAGCAAACACACTGGCCTGCCAGGGAGAGTTTCGGGATCATGCAGTCCTTGTGGGGGGAGGACAAGGTGGAAACTCCTTTTTGCCCCTCCTGTCTACATTCTGGACATTATAGGTTCAGCCAGTTGGGGAGTGTGTGAGTGCGTGTACGGACACGTGGTTCTCACATCTCCTCTTCTCTGGACCACCTTGTTCTGGAAGAGAACCTGCTTATACTTCTTCAGAGAGGACCCAGTCCAGAACCCCAGACCTGGGGAGTGGTCTGCTGAAACCCTCAGGAATAGGAATGAGGTTAGACACATGAATTGAGGTCAAGATGGCAGGTTTGGTTGTTACAAAATCTCCCTGTGGCAAACATAACATTTTTTTACTTTCTCTTTGGCCTAAGCTGCGTGCGTTCTCATAAATTCTGATACTTGGAGATACCAGCGTAGCGGAGGCCAGCATGCCCAGACACCCAGGAATGAGGCCTGTGAGAGGCCACAGAGGGCTGGGTGAGCAGAAACTTTTGCCTCCGGGCCCTGGCGCAACAACCTGCTAATTGTGTAACTTCAAGTAAAAACAGTTCTTTCGGGTAATGTTTTATTGAGATAGAATTCATGTACCATACATAACGATACCTGCATTGAAAGCAACCAGTTCAGTGGTGTTCAGTGTATTTGATGGAGTTGTGCAACCATCAGCACAGCTGATTCTAGAACAGTGGGTCATCGTTCAGAGAGAAGCCCTGTCCCCACAGCCATCATCCCCACTTGCCTCCCACGCCCCCTCACTCTGGACAACTTTCTGCTCTCTGGAGTTGCCTGTTCTGGACATGTCCCATAAATGGAATCCTACAATATATGTCCCTTGGTATCTGCTGCTTTCACTCAGCAGGAGGTTTTCAGGGCTCACCTGTGTTGCACCAGGGGTCAGGCAGCCGTTCCCATTGAAGGCTGAATAATATTCTGTCATGGATCTACCACATTTTGTGTGTCCATTCATCTTTTGGCGCACATCTGGGCTTCTGCTTTGCGGCTGTTAAGAATCATGCTGCTGTCAACAGTCATGTACAGTTTTAAAAGCTGAGATTACAGTTTTCTTGGTTGGTATACCTGGGACTGGAATTGTTGGGTCACATGGCAACTCCATGTGTAAGTTTGAGGAACCGCCAGGCCGTTTTCCACAGGATGCACCACTTCGCATCCTGACCAACAATGTAGGAAGGGTCTGATTTCTCCATGCCTTCCCCACACGTTGTCCATCTTCTCGTCATACCCATCCCAGTTGGGGGAAGCGGTATCTCTTTGTGATTTTGATTTGCATTTCCTCAATGGTCGAGCCAGTTTTTTAACCTCTCTGCACGTGTCTTCTTGTGAGTAAATGTAGGACGATGATGAAGGATGTGTATTTTACTTGTTAGGTGTTCTTATAAGCACATCACTTCTTGGCCTTTTGGCTAAGATCAAATGTAGATATTCTTATAAGCACATACTGTGTGGCCTCTGTTGTTCTTAAGTGCCCTGTATGCATTAGCTCGTCTAACCCTCATGACAGCCTTTAGGAATTACGAATGTTTTTACCTCTGTGTTGTAGACGAGAAAAACTAAGGCCTAGAGAGCTTGAGTCACCTGCCTGAGGTCACACTACTATGAAACAGTGTGAAATCCGTTGTCACCCATGCCCAGCATTTCTTGGCATGCTAGCAGTGGTTTCCTGGGTGCACGTGCTGGGCTATGCCTTGATCCTGCGGGGGCCAGATGTCCATGGGGTTTGTGGCGCTGAGCCTCTGGCTGTGTGAGCTAGTTGATGGTGAATTACCAGAACTTATTTTTCCTTTCCTGATAGTTGCTTTTGCGTCCCCGGTAGAGGAGACGTGCCATGAAGAATGGGCACAAGTTCTCTGCCCATTGGGCAGCTGTGTCCTTCGTCCTTCCTTGCTGCTGAACAGTCCAAGGCTGCAGTCAGGTCTGGGTGGGAAGCCGCAAAGCAGAACTATTTCTCCATCCTTTGTTTGTCCCTATCACCTTCCTCCCCTGGCTGCTGGCAGAGCATCACAGGGACAGAGGCCCAGTTGTTTTCTTTCCGCTGTGTCTTCTCTGAGCCTCTCCCCAAAGGTCACACCCTAGGGCTCGGTGAGCAGGCCCTTGCAGGCCCAGGCAGCCGCTCCCTCCATTCGGAGCCGGGGCTGACCCGTCCAGTCTTGCTTTCTGTCTGTCCCCCAAAAGAGAACTTGATGCCCAGCGGCCTGGGCCACCAGCTCTGTTCTTCAGCCACTGTTCTGTTATTTCCCCGAGACAGCCTGTTCTAGGACACTTGGTAAGGTTTCTGTCTCGGTAGAGGTTTGCTCTCTTGGGGTTCTTATTGGTTTGGGGAGTGGTTGGCAGATGCTGGAGCCGAGAGGGGCCTTGTTACTTTCAAGTCCATCTGTGGAACAATCCCACATGCCCACCGTGTGTGCTTGTTTTTTTTCCTGTATTTCCTCTTGTATCAGGGTTCCCTACTTGAGGGTTACGTAAGCCTCACACAAAAGCCTAGAAATAGACTTTTGTTGTTTATCCTCAAGTGGACACTAATCTCGTTCAGCATAACCTGAGACGGGCCTCACTTTCCCCCAGGGTCGGGGAGCGCTGTCTTCTGCCCACAGTGTGGGTTTGCCTGCCCTTGTGGTTGGAGGGAGCAGAGCGAGTGCTGGATGGCTCTCTTAGACTGCTTCACCTGCAGGCTCTGGGCCAGCTCTGCAGTGGCCTCTGCCACCATCCCTCGATGGTGGGGCCAGCCGTGCCTCGAGTCCCCGGGGTGCCAGTCACTGTCTGTGGCCCATTTTTATGGCAGGTTGCTCTTACAACTGTGTGGGGAGCCCCCATCCCCATGCTACTCTTCCTGGGGCAGGACTGCTCTGGCCTTGTGAGGCCCTTGGGATGAGAAAGCACGCGTCTCCAGGGCCAGATTGGCAGATTTTGCCTCCAAGTCACATCCTGTGAGGCAGAAGGGGAGGGTCGGTTGCTTGGCGGTGGCAGTTCTGTTGAAGGCCCTGGCACAAAAGAGGCTGTTTTGGACCATCTGAAGTCCAGTAAGGAGGAGATGCTTTCAAGTCAGGCCTTGTTCCTCTGGAAACCATGCAGCTCTCCAGAAGGGGCCATGCTCAGTGACCTGGGCAGGACCTTTTTAATACACTGTAGGTTTTCTGTTTTTGGTTTTGGTATTGGTTTTTTTACACTTTAATTTTTTAAATGACAGTTCTAGCAATTTTTTAAACGACAGTATATGACATAAGACATCTTTCCCCCAAAGGGAGGTCTGTAATAAATCTTTTACTGAAGTAAACCATACATACAGAAAAGCCTGCATATCTGTCACAAGGTACAGCTGGATGAGTTCTCACAAACCAAGCAGACCTGTGTAGCCAGCACCTCAGTCAGGATGTGTGGCGTCTCCAGATGGGTTGGGGGAGCTCCTCCAGGGTAAGTGTCTATGGGGTGCTGCTCTGGGCCGTCGTGTCCCTTCAACCCTGCTGACACAGCAGAGGTACTCAGTAGTTACTAGTCCACTGAATGGTTGATGAGTGAAAGGAAATTTGATTCCAATTCTGTGGGTCCTTCCCAGCAAACCTGTGGTCGTTTCTGGGCACTTCTGCCTCTTGGCCCTTTGTGGTCAACTTGCAGAAGTGCTTCTGCCAGAGGACTTGATGGTGGCAGACAGCAGTGGGAAGCACGGAGGGCCTGCTGTGAGAAAGCCTGTGGTGTCCAGAGAGTTGAGATGGGGCTGTTCCTCCGGGAATGCTTCTGGAGACCACCCTCCCAGATCGCCGTCCCCCTGCCCACCCACACACCTCACAGGGCCCGAAGAGGGCCCACGACAGGATTGCTGTTGGTCCAGGACTCGGCTGCCTGAGTTTCCCAGTGCCTCTGGCCAGTTGAAGGCTCTGCCAGGCCCTCTGGACAGACCCAGGAGGAGAGCTGTTCGTGGGGAGATGTGTCAGCCCCTGTCATGAGCATATCTCAGCGGCCGGGTGTTCATTAGGGTTGATGAGCGTCATGAAAAAAAAGGCCCCACATGTGCATAAGAATTGCGGCTAAGCCTCTGTAACTGAGCAGTACGTAAGTCTGCTCAGCCTGGGAAGAACAGGTTGGGAATGGCACATTTTGAAAATGGGTCTTAAAACATGGCTGTTGTCACTGCAGAGCCCCAGGAAGTGGGGGTTTCTGAGATTGCTTGGCAGTTGTCAGTAAGAAAGAGACCAGAGAGAACTTCCAGGGTGAGGACATCCTTGGCAATGTGAGCCTTCGGCAGGCGCTCACAGAGGATCTCCTCGTCCCAAGTCCCTTCACTGCGGTGCTGCCATCTTTGAAAGCGGAGGATACGCTGAGGAGAAACTTGACGTCAGGCCCCATCCTCTCGGAAGGCATTCCATCTTCCCCATATTTACTTACTTCTTTACTCCTGCTTCTGTGATTTGGAAGTCTAACCAGAAGGCTGTCAGGTTTTGATGTCCTCCAGGCTCCCTACCCCGAGGGAGGGTGTTGGTGCTGGTGGGGTTTTTCTGTGGACTGAGGAGAAGCATGTGGGTCTGGGAAGAAGAGGGTGCTTCTTCCAGGTAGCACCCCCCCCCCCCCCAGTGACGACTGGGCCCCGTTCAGGTTGCTCCTGACTCTGTGGCATTTGGGCACAGAGTCTGTCCTTAGAGGGATTTCTGGGCCCTGAGTCTGAGGCTGGTTCCCTTCTCCAGCTGCAGCACCTGCGCTCTGAGTCCGGGGCTGCTGCCGCTGGTGGACGCTTGGCAGGTTCCTCAGCAGTTTGTCCTGGGCGCCCTGCGGGAAGCCTGGAGACTGGTGTCCTTGGTGGGAAGGGGAGACAGGGAGGGCTGTGGCTCTGGCCTGGTCTGTATTCTTGTAGACTCGGAGCATAAGCCCCAGGCCCAGGTCATCCCTGAGGGTCTCCTGCCAGATGCCTCTTGTGACCCCCATACCCGTTTCTCGCCTGGTCTTCCAGAACCTGGACAGCCAGGGAGGCCCAGTGATTCCTGATACATGACAAGCTTGTGTTTCTCTGTCTCTGGCACGTTTGGATTCTTGAAGTAAATCTGAGAGCTTATCCCCAAAGGGCAATTTAAAATCTGAGCTTCCAGTCTGAGTTGGTCTTGTTAAGATGAGCCCTGTGGTGGCCCCAGGCCTGTTTGCTGCAGGGGCTCGGCAGCATGGTTGGTGGAAGGGGTGTGTGTGTGTGGGGGGTGCACTGCTTGTGGGTTCCCTGCGGTTCAGCACATTGCCTACGTGGGCAGCGAGCTCCCCTGCATGCGCTGGGCTCCCGCCGACACTTGCACCCAGCAGAGGCCAAGGAGCTGGGCCCAGAGCTCAGGGCAGGGGCTGTGGAGGCAGGAGTCTGCTTCCTGAACTGCTGTCTTCACGGCACCTCCTCCCACGGCCAGGGCTCTTCGGGGCTTTGCCCCCGTCATCACACAGAAATGCTGTGGTCCTGGTTGCCTTCCCCACCCCCCACATCCTCACAGGCGGCATCATTGCCTGGCATGGCCTCCATTTTCCCAGGGGTCTCATTGGGTCACCAGAGGGGAAACTGCCATTCTCCCCTGCCTGCCGTATCCCCTCTGGGTGTCTGAGGGTTGCATTTTCTTGCCTCATTGCGGCTGGTAGGGTTTTGGGGGGTACTGTCCCGAGCACTGGGTGCTGGGCACCTTATAAAATCACATCTCCAGTGGGATCTGCTCTTCGTCTCTACCCCCTCTGTCCCCACCTCCCTCCTCTACCAGCAAGCTCTGCCCAGCTGTGTTTTGTCTCTGCTCCCCCTCTCTGTCTTTGCTTTCATCGGGTCCTCTTGGGCCTGGCCAAAAGCTGTGTGAGTGACTTCATCCAGCTGGATGGCCGCCCCGGGCCAGCCAGCCAGCCAGCCAGCCGCAGAGCGAGCCTGCTGCGGCACCACGCGGATCCGGGTCCCCCCTTGGGGCAGTTGTTCCCCACTCTGCATGGACGTTAGGAGCACTAGGGGACTTTTTAAATAACTCTGACGCCCCCAGAAAATTTAAATCTGAGTCTCTGGATATGGAATGTCTACTTAAAAATCTTCCCTGGTGATTCCATGATTCAGCAGAAGTGGAGAACCACTGCTTTAAGCTCTAAGACCTTGCGCTTTAAGACTGCTTGCCTTCTTTCTAGGCTTTCTGGTGAGGCTGTGGTCCCGGAGGAGCCTCTCCTCCCTGCTCTGCCCCTCAGCACCAGGGGTGAGTGGGAAGCTGCTGTGGATGGGCTCTGGGGGCTATCACTGCTCCTGGCAGCCGAGTGCCTTACAAGGGTGCCGCAGTGAACAGCAGCTTGTTTGCCTGGGATCTACCTGGCAGGCCTGTAGGTAGGAAAGCAGCTCAACTGCATGGGACAGCAGCACCCCCTTCCAAGCTAAGGCAGAGTGGAAGGCTAGGAGCTGGGATGTGGGAATCTCCATATATGGCCACTGATGCTCCAGCCCGCCTGCCTGCCTGCCTGTGTGCCAGCCTCCGCCTCCTTTGTGGCTCCCGCCCACCTGCCCCTGGAGGGCTCCCTAGAGACAGCTCCCATAGGCCTGATGGGCCGCTTCTGCCAGGGGTGCCTTGAGTCCCCCCTCATTCCCTTTTGTCTTTGGTCTTCTCTTTTCCCTCCTAATCTAACATGTCCTGGGAGAGAGGGCTCAAGAACTCATACAGCAGGCATAACATGCTCACCTAGTGTCTGCTCTGCTCCCTGCTGAGGTCTTGGGTGTGTGGGGAACTCAGACAGGCGCTCTCTCCCTAGCACTTCACTGGGATAAGATTGCAGGCAGTGGTGAAGAAAGGAGGTGTGTGCCCCCGGAAATGAGCGGAATGTACAAGACTAAAGGCAGAAGGGAGTGCCCATGAGCACTGTGCTTCTGTGGATGACATTCTTTCCTGTAGGGGACTGGCTAGCAGTTCTAGAACTTCTGGGTATGTGCACTGTGACCGGACAGTTAAGGAATTGGATGGTAGACAGTGGGGCCACTGTTGGAGTGGGTGCTTCCAGGCCAAAAAGAAAAAAAAAAGGCGGGGGGGAGAAGCTAGCACGATCCATGTGGTGCTGGATTAGAGGCAGAGCTTGCAGTATGCTGAGTTTAATAGCGTTATATAAGGAGAGACAGAGAGAGAGGGAAAGGGAGAGGGAAGGGTGGATGTAGGTGGGTGGACACAGACAGCTTCTGTGCGCCTCCATTTCCGTGCTGTTGGCTCAGAAGGCCTGGAGGCCACAATGCCCCAGCAGCAGTGAGCATCCCTAGCACCCGGGTCTTGGTTCTAAGTACCTTCTCGAAGCTCCTAAGCGGGCTGCTCAGAGAAGTGCCTGGCTCTGGGTCTGGGCCGGAAATACACAGGCTGGGCCTGGAGCACCTTCTAGTGCCAGGCATCAGGGGAGGACGTGGAGAATGTGCTTGTGTGCACACTGACATAATCTGTCAGAGACATGGGAGCCGACCGAGGAGGCCCCCCTCACTGACTGAAGCTACAACAAAAGACATAATTCGAGCAACAAAAAATACATAATGCAGAGTTGGAATATAATCCAGAGTATAAAATAAATGCCCACAAATCCATGTAAGTAAGTGGCTGAAGAAATAAACAAGTAAAGGAGAAGAAACAAAATCTCCTTGCAGAATTCCAAATAACTTGGGTGGCGACTCCCCGCTCAGGAAGCTGGAGCTAACTCCCCACTGCTTATGGGCCGGCTGCGCACAGAGACTTCCCTCCTACCCCAGGGGAAGCAGCAACTCTAGAGCGCAGAGCGCAGCCAGTGGACACAACCTCAGCCAGGTGTTCCTAGTCACCGTCAACAGTGAGAAGTCCTGTGTCCTGGATAGGACGGAAGACGAGCGGGCTTCACCTCCGTGGTCTTCCTCCCCCAAACCCCGAGCTGCAGTAGAACCAGGAGAAAAATGCCAAATTCCAATGGAGAGATATTCTACAAAATATCTGACCAGTGATATCATGAATAAGGCAAGTCCGAGAAAGTGTGACAGCCAAGAGGAGCCTAAGGTGATTGACAACTAAATGTAATGTGGGGTCTTGGCACAGAAGAAGTATGTCACGAGGAGACTAAGGAAATTGGAATAAAGTAGGGACTTCACTTAATATCCTAGAGCACTGGGGGCGCCTGGGTGGATCTGTGGGTTAAAGCCTCTGCCTTCAGCTCGGGTCATGATCCCAGGGTCCTGGGATCGAACCCCACATCGGGCTCTCTGCTCATCGGGGAGCCTGCTTCCTCCTCTCTCTCTGCTGCCTCTCTGCCTCCTTGTGATCTCTCTCTTTGTCAAATAAATAAATAAAATAAAAATCCTAGAGCACTGTTGATTCATTAATGATAAATGTACCACATTGTGTGAGGCGTTAATTATAGGGTAAAATGGGTGAAGGGTATGTGGGAACTCTCTGTACTACTCAACTTTTTTGTAAATCTAAGTCTATCCTGAAATAAAAGTTTATTTAAAAAAATATTGTTAAATGAAGTACCATAGAGGGGCGCCTGGGTGGCTCAGTCAGTTAAGCATCTGACTCTTGATTTCGTTTCCGTTGTGATTTCAGGGTCATCAGATCAAGGCGCACATTAGGCTCCGTGCTCGGCAGGGAGTCTGCTTGGGATTCTCTTTCCCTCTCCCTCTCTCGAATACATACATACAAACATACATACATACATACATACAAGAAGTACTGTAGAAACTTGGAGAAAGAGGAAGTCTCTCTAGACTGGGAAGCCAGGGAAGGCCGCTAAATGAGGGGCCAGCGGAGTTGCCCTTGAAGGAACAGAAGACCTAGCCCCCCGGCCAGGAAGCCCAGGCAGGGGTGCAGCACGGAACAAGTGGGGCTGGGGTGGTGGGAGCAAAGTTAGACAGTGGGTGGGCTCAGGTCACGATGGCAGCATTACCAAGGGCTTCCCTCCATCTCCCCGTGGCCCCAGGCACCTTGCCATGTGACCTGTTGAGCCAGGAGCCTCTGTTCCCTGCCTCTGCAGCGGGAGGTCTGGTGGCGGTGGCGACGGATGACGGTGGGGAGCGAATGACCATGGAGGCCTGGCATCCTTCTCAGGCCTAGCTGTGCTTTAGTGAGAGGACTCTTTTAGAATCTTCTGTCTGATTAAACCAAGGCATCAGGACCAAAACCGGGGAACTGAGGCCGGACTCCTCCGTCATCTGGTCCCTCAGCACTCGCAGGGAGGACTGGCAGCTTTCTCACCTTCCTGCTTCCCCACTGTGCCCTGGTCTTGCTGTGAGGTCAGACCCGTTCTCCAGCCCCTGCTGTCGGGCTCCGCCCCCCATCCCTTCCCTGTGCTTCACTCCTTACCTCCTGCTTCCCTACCCGGGGGAGGTGATGCCAGTGGAGATGATGCCAGCCTCAGATTTACAGGGACAAAATGTTCATGTATTGAAAGAGCCTTAGCAAATGCCCTTCCTCATCTCCCCCTGAACTCCGTGTCTGCAGCTCCTGCTCCATGAGCCTGGCTCTTCCCATGATGAGCTTGCCGGACAGGTCTGATCCTGGTGCCACGAGAAGCCTTCAAGACATTGAACTTCCTTGTCCTGGCCTCCTCATGCCATGCTTCCTTCAGGCTGTGTTGATGCCTCCATTTTGCACTGCCCTCTGTGTGGTGGGTGCCATGTCTGCCCCTGGGGCCTGGTGTCCGGTGCACGTTGGTTGAACTAATGATTTTTGGAGACCGTGGCCCTATTAGGCCCAGCCCCTCCTCAGTCATCCCTCATTCTCTAGATTACACAGCCCTGGGTCTTTCAGTTGGTTCCTGCAGGCCTCTATTTAGGGTCCTTCTCTCCTCTGCTTGTCACTCCTATGAACCAAGTTCTGTTTATTTCTGGCGTTTGTTAAGTCCTGACTTGTGTGAGCCCCATCCTCAAGTCACCTTCTCTGCTTCTTCCTCTGGAGGAAGATGGCCTCCTTGGACTGTGGCTGGGGCTGCCTTGAGAGGCATTTCAGAGCAGGTGGGGATTGAGAGAGATCACGGGAGGACCAAGTGGCCTGCTGGGGCTCTGTGTCAGTTGCCAAATCCTGGGCCGCCCTGACGCACAAGGGAGGACCTGGGATCCTTTGGCTCCAGGAGGCCGCCTGGTGGCCCTGGGCTTCTTGGGGCTGAGGTCAGCTCTGCTCAGCTGCCTGAGTGCCCTTGGGCCGTCTGATCCCCCAGGGCCCTGCTTTGTCACCTGCTGGGTACCCAGTGTCTCAGGCCTTCCACTCTGATGGACATGATCCTTTCCCAGAAGGAAGCTCTTTCTGTTGGGAAGTGACATGACTGTTGACAGGGACTGTCACTGTTTCTGTCTCCATTGAACCTGAGAGGAGGAAAGCTGAGTTCAAGTCCTTTTCTTGATTGCCACCCCCCCCTTCAGCCTCCCTCATTCCTCAGACTCTGCCCCGCCGGTGTTCCTGCTCCATCCTTCACCCCTGGACGTGTCCTCGTCCTTCACCCCAGGATGCATCCTCTTCCCTTTCCTGCCACACCCCTGCTCCAGCCAGGCTGTCCTCTCGGCCAGCCCTTAGTGGTCTCCTTGAGAACTTTCCAGCTCCCACAGTCTAAACAGGCTGCTGTCTCTCTGCCTCTACAACTCCACTTGCCTTCTCATCCTGGCTGCCCAAGTCCCGTTACTTGAGGCATTAGCTTAGGAGGGTCTGTTTTTTGTGAAGGCAGGGAAGTAGAAAAAAGGTCGTTGGAATATAGGCGGAGCACAAAAGGAAGGAAGGAAGGAAGGAGAAAAGGGAAAGGAAAGGATGAATGAACTTTTAGAATATAAGTGAGGTTTGGTGGGGTGAGGTCCAGAGCCCAAGACCAAGAAAGAATTCTTGAGACATCTTTGGTGCAAAATGGTGGTTTATTAGCGCATGGGGACAGGACCTGTGGGCAGAAAGAGCTGTTGCCCTGGGGTTGTGAGGAGTGGTCTATTATATGCTTGCAAGATGGGAGGCAGTCAAGGATGGCATAGGTTTCTAAGGAATTTTGGAAGCAAGGTTTCCAGGGGCTAGCAGTTGTTGGGAAAAGATCATTTATTACCGTCTAATAAAACCTTAGTCATGAGACCCTTCAGATATCTATCGGTGGGCCATATGCTTGGGGATGATCCCCAGCATGTATCTTGGAGGGTTTAGAGATAAAGGAAGTTTCCAAAGGAATTTGTATATGTTCAAGCAGACCCACAGGATGCTGCTTGGAGTGGGGGGCGTGCGGTCAGGCTAGGATTGCCTTTTGCCCTCAGCAAAGTATTAAGGCGGAGGCAGTTGAGTCTCTAGAGGAATGCCACTCTGCCTGTTTCAAGGACTTGTCAAAGGTTAAGGAAATTTAATAACTATTCTTCTGCCTCTGTTTCCCACATCAGAAGGAAGGAAGGAAGGAAGGAAGGAAGGAAGGAAGGAAATATCTCGTTCTTTAGTACCTGTTCTAGCCCTGAATCAGAGGCCTAAATCCCAAGCGTCATCCCTGGCTGCTCTTTGTTCTCAGCCTCATAGACCTTGAGTCCTTCTGGCTCTTTTCCGCATATCCCAGTCAGTCACTCTGCACCCCACACACCGTCAGCATTCCAGTCCAGGCCGTCGTTTCCTCTGCCTGCCTCACTTGTCTGGGGTCCGAGGATTCTTGGGAGCTGCACCCCCCTAGCACAGTGCCTGGCATGCAGTAGGTGCTCAGTCAATACCTGTCCTCTGTACCTAAACATCTGTCCCACAAGTCTGTAAGGTGATGCATGGACTCGTAGGCAGGGCCTTGAAGACTTCCTTCACTCTCAGTAGATGGGATTGTAAGTGTAAAGTTGAAGTAGCGTCTGGTTCCTGAGAGCTTAGGCAGGGGCCACACTCCCACAGACCCAGGTGTGAGTCAGACAGGAGTCTTCTAAGTTGGCCCCCAAAGACTGTATGACCTACCAGGAGAAGGGGCTGAGACAAGGGACATTTGCGCAGGCAGGCAGGCAGGCAGGCTGGCTGAGAACTGGGGAGTAAGAGGGGGCACAGGTGCCAGGTGGAAACCAAGAAGGCAAAACTATGAAGGCGGGGTCTAGTGGCTCTGTTGCGGGGGAAGGAGATTGATTGAATTCCAGGGCCGCGCAGTTCAGGAAGTCAGCTTGCTGGCTCTGCGTCAAACTAGGCCAGTGTACTAAACCAGACTAGTCCTATTCAAGTCAGAAGTCTCATACCTGTAACAGGTGCTCATTTGTTCATAGTTTGTACCTGAGGTCACCATACCTTCCAGGAAAATAGTTCTTACGTTGTCCAGGTCCAGTTGTGGTATGAAGTATTGATACCCTATAGGAGAAAAGAACGGCAGGATTCTGGGGCCCCATGCTTTGTGGGGAGAGGTGTCCCTCCTGCCCTTGAGCTGAGGATTGGAAATGGGGAGAGGTGGGGATAGGAAGCTGGGGCGGGGGTGGGTTGAGATCTGTGCCCACTGAGGCCTCTGTTCTCTGCTGGGGAGGACCTCACGCACGGCCGCTGTAAGCTGGGCTAGCCTTGGCCAGGCTCCATCACTCGTGTGATCACTTCAACAGGAGCACGTCAGCCCACAGGAGGCATTTCCCTGTGTCCACTGTCCTGTTTCTACTGTGCAGGTTGCCTTTCTTCCCGGCGTGGGAGTCCAAGTTGGCCTGGACAGTTGGTTCTTTGTGAGTGTGAATGCATGTGTGTGTGTGTGTGCAGTATATATAACACAACGCTATCCTGTCAGTGTCCAGTTCGGTGACATTCAGTGTGTTCACATGCTTGTGCAACCCTCACCATCACCACCACCCATCTCCAAAACTCTTTCATCTTCCCGAACCGAAACTACATAGCAGGTAAACACTAATGTTTGTCCTTTCGTGTCTGTGTATTTCACTTAACAAAGTGTTTTTAAGTTCAACCATGATATCCAATGTATCCAAACTTCATCCCTTTCTATGCCTGAATAATAGTCTCTCATATGTGTATGCGTGTATGCCACATTTTGTTTATCTGTTCATGCATCAGTGGGCACTTGGGTTGTTTCTGCCTTTTTGCTATTGTGAATAATGCTAAAATGAGCATGGGTGTACAAACCTCTCCTCGAATCCCCTGCTTTAGTTCTTCTGGGTATACATCTAGAAGTGGGATTGCTGCGTGATATGGTAGTTCTGTGCTTAATTTTTTAAGCACCTGCGAAACTGTTTCTCTCAGTGGCTCTACCGTTTCTCTTCCCACTAGCAGTGCAGTGTCTCAGTCTCTCCTCATTCTTGCCAATAGTTATTTTCTTTTTTTTTTTTTAATTAAAGCCATCATTGTAGGTGTGAAGTGGTATCTCTTTGTGGGTTTAGTTTGCATTTCCCTAATAACTAATGATGTGTCGAACATTTCTTCGCGTGCTTATTGGACGTTTGCTTATCATCTTTGGAGAAATGTCTAAGTCTTTAGGCCATTTATTGTTTTTTTTGCCTTTGAGTTTTAGGTATTCTTTATATATTCTGCACATTAATTCTTTATCAGGTCGTGATTTGCAACTGTTTTCTCCCATTCTGTGGGTTGCCTTTTCACTCTTGTGATAGTGTTCTTTGAGACATAGAAGTTGTGGGGTTTTTTTTTAAGATTTTATTTATTTATTTGAGAGAGAGAGCACACAGGCAGGGGAGAGGGAAAGAGAGAAGCAGGCTCCCCACTGAGCAGGGAGCCAGATGTGGGGCTTGATCCCAGGATCCCGGGATCATGACCTGAGCCGAAGGCAGACACTTAACCAATTGAGCCACCCAGGCGTTCCTCAACACACAAAAGTTTGTTGCCTCTGCTTTTGGTGTCATATCCCAAGAATCATATCAAATCCAGTGTTAGAAAGATGTTGGCCCTGTCTTCTTCTAAGAGTTGTGTATTTTTTGCTCTTACGTTTAGGTCTTTGATTCACTTTAATGGTCATGTATGGCATAGTGGGCCCTTGATTCTTGTGGAATCCTGCAGCCATGCGGGTTGGTGGGGTGAGGAGGAGAAAAGGTGTTCTTCCCTGTGTTCTCTTGCCTCCAGTCTTAGGAGCAAGGTGAGCCTTGGTCGAGTGGTGATGGCTTCCCAAGGAGAGCTGTGAGGGCCCTTGACTGCTTGGCAGGAGCCTGTGCTGCTTTGCTGCACAGTCAGTGGCCCAAGCCAGCAGGCCCATCTGGCACAGCAGGTATGAGAAGGAACTTCCTGGCATTGGCAGCGAGTGAAAAAGGTCCTTGTTATATTCTTTTCTCCCTCAAAAAAAAAAAAAAAAAAAAAAAAAAGAATCTTAGCCAACCCTAACAAGGCCCCACAAAGGCAGGGAGGTTGGCTGCTTGACAAAGCCCCCAGTAGGTCATTTCCATAGCACCTCTGCACGTACCGCATTGGGCTAAGCAACCCCTCTTCTCTTTTGCAGCTCCTGGGCTACAGCCCCAGTGTGGCCATGGCCCGGGGCACAGCAGTTCCCGGTGCTGCTTGGGATGAGCAGATGTTCCCCTGTCTTTGGGCCCCTTTCTGCTGAATGCTTCAGAAAGCCCACCCCACTCCTGGATGGGGCCAGAGCTAAATCTTGAGAAGGGGACCTCCTAGGGACGGGACCACCTGTTCGTTGAGTATCACCGCTGGCAGGAGGTACCTCCCAGCAGAGTAAATGCTCAGCCCTGTCCTCTGTGCCGATGACGCATTTTGTCAGAGCCTGGTAGATGGGATGTTAGATCTTCGGGGCTGGTTGGCTCTAGCCGCTGCAGTCGAGGTCATGTGCTGAGTAGGTTAGGATTTGGAAAGCTGGGCTCCAGTCCTTGTGCCTGTCTGGGCCTTGGCTTCCACGTCTGAAATGCGGGGCAGAGGGACAGGTCTCAAACACCCTGCGGGCCTGGGCTGGAGGCAGCAGGCTGTGCGTTTTCTTCCTGCGGGAGTCCCAGTGAATTGAAGCACCTCCCCTGCCAGCCGCACATCGTGATTATTTCTCTACCTGAGCCATGTTTTGTTTTGTTTGTAAGTATACAAGTAGTTTTCTTTTAGTGTAGTTACAGGACTATACAGCCATCGCCACTGTCTAATTTTCAGAACATTCCCCTTACCCCATGCTAGCCAAAGGAACCCTGAACCCCTTACCCATCACCCCTAATCTTCCCCAGCCCCGGCAACCACTAATCTGTTTTCTGTCTCTATCCATGTACTTGTTCTGGCCATTTCCTATAAACGGACTTACGCAGGATGGCTGCACCCACCTCTTGCCTTTCAACTTGATCATCTGCTGGTTGCAACAGCCCCGGCCCCAGGAGTCGTACTTACAGACTGCGGGCCCCTGGAGGTCAGGTTCCCTTTCTGGGCCCTGCCTCTCCTTCAGGCCAGCTCCTGCCCTCATGCCCTTCAGACAGTGGAGGATTTGTTACCCTCTCACCTTTGCACGAGGAGCATCCCGCTGTCCACTTAACAAACATGGAATTTGGTAAGGTTGGGTATTCCAATTTGATAAGTGAAACATGTATAATATTTATTATGTTACATATGCTTTAAAATATTTATAAACAAAGCATAATGTTTGTACAGTGAACCTGCAGTATACATTTAGACTGGTTGGTTTGTTTCATATATTATTCAAAAATATGTGCTAAAGCCGGGCCAGCGTAGACATATAAAGGAAAATCAAATTCATTTTATTGAGGACCTCACCAGCTAGCATGGAGAACAGATGGGCAGACCCATACGTGGACTCAGGGCTACATGTAGGGCTCTTCCCTTCAGAGAGGACAGGGTGACCATCCAGGAGGTAAAGGATGTGAGGCAGACATCTGGCAGGAGATGACTCTGAAGGAAGCTGGCCTGTTTCTCCGTGGGTCACCTAGGCCCATGAGGAAGGCGCTCTCGAGAGCCTCAAACACAGAGCGGAGAGCTTGGGTTTGAGCCTGGGGAAGCAGCTAAGGCACGGCCATGTTCATGCTCATGGAAGGTTCTGGGGCCAATACTGGCAGCCACAGGGGGCCCACCTCGCCCCGGGTTCTAACTGCTGAACAGTGCTGAGGAACTGAGTGCCATGCCCGGGAGAGGAGAAGCCACAGACCTTACCACTGGATGCCAGATGCTCCTGCCATGCCTCCCCCAGAACACATCACAGGTTTGAGACTCCCATCTCCCTGACTCGATTTGGACCAGTGGGCAGTGGGGTGACTGTACGGTGGGCAGTAGGAAAGACGTGGATGCGACACTCAGACATGGGCCTGTCTGTACCTGGGAGTGGATGGGGACGAAGGCTGACCACAGTGCAGGTGAAGGGTGCTTCAGAGAAGGGCGAACACCCCAGGGCCTTGAGATAGGGACCGGGAAGCACAGAGAATCTCCTGCCCTTGGTTTGGCCCGTCATTTTCAAGAGCCTCCTGGTGGCCATCTTGGGCCAGCTGCTGGCCTCCAGTGGGCATTGAGGCCTGGCTTTGCCTCAGTTCTCAGGGAGAGGATGGCCCGTGGTGCCTAGAGCTCCCTCCAGTCCAGCCAGGCCAGTTCTCTGTCTTCACCCTGCTGGCCTCTTCTCTGTCCCAAGGTAGGAGACAGATGTGCCTAATGCCTTCTTCCCTTTTCCTTGTGGAAACCATTCAGAGAAAATGTATTGAATAAATTGTCTTCTTACCACCACCCCGTTGCTTCGTGGGGACTGTGTGTGTGTGTGCACTGAGAAACAGCAGGGGAAGCAGCCTGAGTTTTGTGCCAACCCTGAGCCCTCACTTCATCTGAACAGTATCCTCTCTAGTCTCGTGGCAAGCTCTGTGAGGTGAGGGATTTCTTTTATTGTGGTAAAACACACATAACAGAAAAACTACTGTATTAACCACTTTAAAGTGTATAGTTCATTGGCATTTAGTATGTTGGTAATGTTTTGCAACCATCACCACTGTCTAGTTCTAGAACTTTCTCATCATTCCAAACAGAAATCTCATACCCATTAAGCAGTCACTCCTCATTCCCCCCTCCCCCACTCATCCCCTAGCAACCATTAATCTGCTTTCTCTCCCTGTGAATTTGCCTATTCTGGATATTTCATCGAAACTAAATCATACAATGTTTGTCCCTTTGTCTCTGACTTCTTTCACTTAGCGTAATGTTTTCATCTACATTGAAGTGTGTGTCGGTGTTTCATTCTTCTTATGGCTGAATACCATTCTATTATATGGCTAGACATTTTGTTCTTCTTGTTTTTGACTTTTCTTTTTAAATTATTTTAGAGAGCTCGAGAGTGTGAGTGCGGGAAGGGGCAGAGGGGGAGGTGGAGGGAATTTGAAGCAGGTTCTCTGCTGAGTGATGGAGCCCAACGCTGAGCTCGATCCCATGACCCTGAGATCACAACCCGAGCCAAAACCAAGAGTTGCGTGCTCAGCCGCCTGAGCCACCGAGGCGCCCCATCCGTGCATCCTCTGATAGACATTTAGGCTGTTTCTACCTTTTGGCTGTCGTGAATAGTGCTGCTACGAACATTTGTGTATGTTTTGTTCAAAAACCTGTTTTTCAGTTCTTTGGGGCGTAAACTTAGGAGCAGAACTGCTGAGTCATATGGTAACTTCATGTTTAACTTGTTGAGGAATCTCCAGACTGCTGTCCACAGCAGCTGCTCCATTTTGCATTTGAAGTAAAGGATATTGTTAATCCTATTTTACACTTGTGGAAGCTGAAGCTTAAACTTTGCAGCTTGCCCAAAGTGACTTTCATGGTGATTGGCAGAGCTAGGATTCTGTTCTGAGGGTGGTGCTCTTCTAGGCTCATAGGCACTGGAAACGTAAAGCCCAAAGGCTACATTAGATTCTTGAGCCTTTGTGGGGACGAAGGGCCTGGGAGAATGGTCATGTTTGGTTCCCCCCGTCCCAGGGTGATGGGTCCATAGCTGATAAGTTCTCCATGCCATAGCCCCCAGCACGGCTGGCCCGGCCGCCTCCTGCGGGCAGAGTTGCAGCAGTTAGGGTTCATGCTGGAGTCCTGAAGGGCAGGAAGGGGTGCAGAGTCACTGCTTCCTCCAGAGGAGGCCGTGTGAGATCATAGGCACAGACAGACCTGGCATCCGAGGCCGGGCAGCGAGGCTGCAGGCGCACCCCGGCCTCGGGGCTGCTGTGTGCGGCTGGCAGCCCCAGTGTGGGGGATGGCTGTCAAACTGCCCGGTAAGCCACGAGGACTGCAGGATCCAGGGGAGGCTGGCCACATGCCTGGCCAGGGAACTTCACTGGCTTCTGGCCATGCAGGCAACGGGAGGAAAGCAGTTTGGCCCTGGCGGGCACCTACAGCAGCTCCTCGTCCCTCCCCGCTGCCCTGAGGCCCCTTGCTGAGGTTGGGGGAAGCCTTCTCCGAGCTGCCAGAGGGGCCAGTGGGGGCTTTTGCTCTCCGATTCAGGGTGGTTTCGTGGTTATGTCTCAAGACTCCTTTTTCATGAGTCTTTCCAGTTTTCTCTGAGAACTTGGACTTTGAGGCTATCCATCTAAAGAGAGCTGCACGCTAGGGAGAACTGTGGCCTTGGAGGGCGGAGCATCAGGTGGCCTGTTCTACACCTGGATGGCATTTGGTGTCCACCTCTTGCGAGAGGGACTCATGATTCGTTCGAGTCAGGACTCTGAGCAGTTTGGTAGTAGGAAGAGCCAGAGACAGTCTCTGTGGTCCTGACCAGCACGTGTTCCTCTCAGGGCATGGGGTTCCAGGAACGCCTGAGATGGGGTGCAGTACTTAGGGAAGCTCCCTATGGGACACCTTCCTTCCACAGAAAATTCTGGACTGACCTCCTTTAATCCTCAAAAGATGTATGTGGTCTCTCCCTGGACCTGGCTCAGGTGGCCTAACCAAGCCTCTGGTGTAGCTGCCCGGCCAGCCTCTGTACAGGAGCTTATGGGAGCTGCTTTCCCCCTCTCTGGGGAGGGCAAAGTAGCTCATGTTCCTGCCTAGGCCGTGTCTGATCCTGCCCGCTGACAGGTTCTGCAGTAACCCTGGGCCACACTTGTCCTGGGTACCCCAGTGGTTCCAGGGCCCTTTATCCGTCTGGGCCCCACTTAAAAGCCATCACAGTGCCTTCCTCCTGAGGCTGTCAGCAGGGTGAACCTGTAAGTTCTTATCCAGGGCCCTGGCGGACCCAGAAGACAGTTGGGATTATTCTTGCCGCAGTGGCTCCTCCTGCAAGGAGAGTCTTTTTGTCCTACCTGGAGCGTACTCAGGCCTACTTCCGGCAGTGCGCAGAGGTGCTAGCTGACCGCTCGCTGTCACCGAGTAGCACTGCTTGTGCTGTTCCTTAAGTGGGTCGTGGGGAGTGTGATGGAGCAATAATACGGAGTGCAGGACAGGTGGGAAAAGTCTTGATCCCTGATTTTTCATTGTGTGTGTGTGCGTGCCCATACACCTGTTCTTCCCAGCGTGAAATGTGTGGTTCTCAGTCAGTCGTGGACAGACAGGTTTGAAATACACGAACTGTTGCAGGACCTGCAGTGCGCTGGGTTGGCCTTCACCTTGAAAGGCACTTTTGACCTTGAGATTCTGTGAGCCCTTCCTTGCCCTGGGCGAAAGCCTTTGTTTCTGTGGGTCTCTGTTTTCCCCTCTGAATGGAGAAGTGGGCCATTCTATCCAAGTTTTACCTGACCTCTGGTTGTATAAGTACAGCTTCCTGGAGGAAAGGGTCCCCACCTGTAGCTCTAAAGGGCACCTCTTTGTACTTCTGTCCTACTCTCCTCTTCTTTCTGTCTGAGAGAAGCTTACCTTCCAAACTTCCAGGATCCAACAAGAAGTGGAGGCTACCTGTTTTCCCCAAAGTGCATCTGCTTGGGCCAGGGATGGGGGTGGAGGGTATCTAGGGGGTAAGGCTGCTGTGGGAGGATCTTTCAAAGCAAGCGTCTGACAAGTACCCAGCTACAGTGGACAGAGGTTTCCTTGGCCTTTTGTGGGCCATTGGGCGGATGACAGGAGGGCTGGGTTCTCAGCAGGATGTCATCACATCCCCGGAGAGAGGCCCTTGTCTTAGTCCTCCGGCTTGGTCACTTCATGCTTACGTGTTCTCCGGCCTGGGGATTCGTTGACACTGCTGCAGCTCTGCCATCTTAGCTGGTGTCTTGTGGAGACCAGAAGAGGACTGGAAACCCCCAGATGGCTAGAGGTCCATCTGGTGACATTGCTGGCTAAAGAGTTAACCCATAACTTGGCAACACAGCGAGATCGAAGTCCTGCAGACAGCCATCCCTTTTTTGAAATCGAGCAAAACTGGGTGCCGCTCAGCCTGGTAGGAGGCCTGGATTCCTCACAGCTGGAGGTGGGGAATGAGAGCAGGGAGCTTGTCGGATGGAGCTGGGTCTCTGCAGATGGCATGGGGGCAAGGGGTGCCCTCTGGCTGGATTTGGGTTGCAGCCTAGATATCTGCCCTTGCTCTTCAAGCAGAGGGGCTGGCCAGCTCGGAGATGGGTTGTCAAGGATCCGTTCTCTCCTCCGTGCTGAGATTGTGGACGGGTATGACCTGCTCCTGCCCTGAGGTGGGGAGGGTCACACCTGGGCCTGGGGGCTTTCTGGAGGCCCTTGGTTGAAGCACCCAAGCTCTGGGTGCAGGACCTGAGGTTGAGCGCAGCCTAGTGAAGGGGCAGATGAGGGTGGCGGTACAGACAGCGTCAGAGGGGCGTGGGAGTGGTCCGTGAGAGGACGCACTGGCCCAGAGCCTGGCCTTCGGTACCCACCTGGGATAGTGAGCTGCTTCACGGCAGGTGGCACCGTTGAGACTCAGGAGGAACTATTTCCACAGCGCCTGCCAAGGGCCAGCCAGGGTCGGTTTTCCAGTTCTCCCTTCTTTTCTGACCACTGTTGACTCTCTTCCCTCTTCCCTGTATGCGACAGGATTAGATTATGCCCACCTCATGAGTAGTGTTTAAGGAAGCATGAGAGAGGTTGTAATCACGAGACACACAGGTAGTAAATAAATGTTCATTTCCTGCAGCTGTAGCTTGTTATGTCTGCCTTTGATTGACACCTCTGAAGGCTCTTCTGGAAGGAGGGAGAGAACTCATTTTGTATACGTAAACAACTGAGGCCCAGAGAGGTTGTCGGAAGTCTAAGGGCATGGTTTGTCACTAGGTCCCATGACCGCATTCCGCTGCAGGGCTAGCTGGGAAATCTTATCACTAGCTTATGGCCACGTGTCCAGCAAACCAAGTGACTCTCCATGAGGGGATGGCGAGCAGTTTCATGACCACCAAGCCCTGGAACGGTAGTTTCTAAAGATGAGCACGTGCCTTCAGATGGCCCACTAGAGAGCATAGGGAGAAGAAAGTATTAGAATTTCTGTTGGCGTGTTTTGCTGTCCATGTTTAGCTTACCTGTGTGTGTGTGATAATTTATAAGGTATTGGCACAGATAACTTACCACATCCCTGCATCACAGGTGGGCATACACTGGCACCTGTGATACCCATGAGTCCAAGCATTGGGTGGGCCATCAAGGACAAAGGAGGAAAAGTCACCTTGGAAAAGCTCCTCTGCCCTCCCCTCTCCCTCTCTGGGCTCTGTGCTCCTACTCATGGCCCTAATCCTCACAGTGGCCCGTGGCATCAGTGTCCCTGTTTCATGTACGAGAGGACACACCCCAGAGAATCCGTGAGCCTTGTTGGTACCAACGGGGAGCGTGTGCTTCTGCGTAGGGAGGCTGAGCTGAGAGAGCAGAGGTCACGACCCCTAGTTCGCCCAAAGAGGGTTCAGATGGGGCAGTGGCATGATGCCAGAGAAGACCTGGGGTTAGAAATTCTGAAGAGTGGAAGGACTGGAATTGGAACAAGGTGGTGGGGAAGCCTAGGAGTACCGTGCGGGCCTTGCCCTGGGTTGGAGGGGTGCGCTCTTGAAGCTGTGGGAGCAGCACTCGTCTGGGGAGGGGGGCTCAGCCTCTACATGCTCATGGGTCTCCCCAGCCAGAAGACCAGTGGGTGGGTCCCAGGCCTCCCCCCTTGTTCACTGCTCCTGAAGAACTCCCTTGGTTGGTTGCAGGATAACCCAACAAGCCCCCTTTCCCAGCTCAAGGACTCTTCAGGAGTGCCCAGGAGAGACCCTCCAAGGCTGCTTTCCTGAGGAAGAGCATCCTAGCATGCGTGTGGCCCACCCTCACAAGTGGGACTCCGGCCCCTCCCCTGGCCCCAGCTGAAGACAGAAGCCTCCCTGTTCTCTCATGGCTGGCTCACCTGCCCTGCTACCTCCATTCTGAGCTGCGCCCAGAGGGTCCATAAGGAAAGGGTTTTGGGAGCTGGGAAACTTACTTCCTTCCCCTCCTGCGGACCAGAAAGCCGGCAGCCATGCTGGGTGAGGGCTCTGGCACTCAGTGCTCCTCTGGTCCGACTTCTGTAGTTGGACATCAGGGCTTGAGGAGGGAGGTAGCAGTGCATCAGAGATGCTGGTGGGCTGGCCTGGAAAGTACCAGGAAGCTCATATGCACTCCAGCTGGAGGGGGTCTAGGAGCTTCCTGCTTCCTTTCGTTTGGCAGATGAAGAAGGGTTTCCGGTAGCGGTTAGAGTTGGCCTGAGCTTGGCATTCACACCGAACCCAGCATCCTGACCTTCAGAGCAGGCCTCTTCCCCATGCCCTGGCGACAGGGAGATTGCAGCCAGGCAGGGCTAGGACCTACCTCCGAGCCTTAGGAGGGAGGCATCTGATAAAGCAGCCACCAGCTGGCCACCATGGCTATTTCTTCCCCTGCCACTTTGTCAGGGACCCAGCTCAGGAAGTGCTGAGTCCTTGGGGGCCACTCAGTAGGGAAGCTGGCAGCTACCGGGGAAGTCGGGCAGCCTCCCCGCCTTGTCGCCCACACCACCAGGGGTCCTGGCCAAGGCTTCCCCTGCTGTGAGAGCCACCAGAACGGGGCATTAAGGTGGTGCCTTGCCTGACCCCAGGCCAGGAGCTCTCTGCTCTTGGGATGGTGACAGCTCTGGTGCTTCACTTCCCTCCCACGAGTGCCTCCCTGTTTGGGGGAAGGTGAGAGACCAGAGGGCGCAGGGCTAACAGATCCTCTCCAGGATCGTCCTCCTTGCTGCCCTCACCCCAGCAGGAACCTTTAAATGTCTTCTTTGCTTGTTCTCAGTGTTCTTTTCCTCATTTCAGTGTCTGACAGTGTCAGAAAAGGAAAAAGTTTTTATTCGTTGTTCTGGCGTCGGCTGGGCAGTCCCACCAGGTGGCGTGGGGTCACCTGCCCTGAGTGGGCTTGGCCTGCCTCTACAGCATCTCTGATAACTGTGGCTCCAGCCTGCCAGCCCCGCAGCCCGCCTTCCAGGATGTGGCTTCTCTCCGGCTCCCTCCGTGCCTCTAAAAATAACCTTGCTATTTTGGAACCACCTCCTCTGGAGCTTTTTCTCACTGCTCTCTCTCTCGGAGCTGTAACCCCTGGGAGACCAGACTCTTGGCTTCCTCTGTCCTCCCAGCTGTCCTTACGGAGCTGTCCCCTTCCTGCCTCTCTCCGTTCCCCCACTACTAGCTGGGGTCTTGTTCTCCCGCTAGGAGGGAATGTCCAGCTGGATGTCCTCTGAGAAGAGCAGGCCTGTCACCTCTCCTCTCTGGGACGGCTAGGACAGAAGTGGGGCCATGAGGGTGGGGCCGAGGCAGAGCACCACCCTGTGCCCCTATTGTAACTGGGGAGCCACACAGTTGCCAGAGGGCCGGGAGGGCCTGGGGGTGTGGGGACAGCCCATGCTGCCATACTCTGACCCCTGAGTGCTGGTCTCTGCGTGACCCCCGCCCCATCTTCTTCTTTGCAGCCCACAACCCTGCCTCAGGGCACTATCAACATGAACCAGTGCACAGACGTGGTGGATGGGGAGGGCCGGACAGGTCAGAAGTTCTCCCTGTGCATTCTGACCCCTGAGAAGGAACATTTCATCCGGGCAGAAACCAAGGAGATCATCAGCGGGTGAGTCTGCCCCAGCACCTCTGCATACCAGCAGGTTCTTGGGCCAGTTCTCTCTGGCACAAATTTGGCAAGATTGCCATCACTTTCTTCCCCACACATGTTCCCTCTTCTGAGTCCCCTCTGTCTTCACACTGCCACCATGTACCCAGTCACCACACCAGAAACTGGCCTCACCCTGCACCTGTCTTTGCATCATTCCTGTGTGCTCATACTCTCCTTGTGTCTCACTTCCCCGGGGCCCTCCCTCTGCTGGCGCTGCCCCACCTCCAGGGCTGCTGCAGCTTCCTTCAGCCTCTCAATGGTCTCACCACCTCCATTCTCAACCCTCCACCCATGTATCATTCGACCACAAGGGTTTCAGTCCCCAGAGCACACCTGACCTTGCCTCTCTCCTGCCCGAAGCCCCATCACCTGGGAGTGAAGTGCAAGTTCCTTGGTTGGCCCAGGAGGCCCCTTCCCAGCCCTCCAGCCTCACCACCACCACCCTTGGGTCCCTCATTACCGAGTTGCTTATCACTGCACACCCCTGTGCTGCCCACCAGCTCTGTGCCTTCCCTCCCACCTTGCCTTCAGTTTGGAATGACCCCCCCCCCATCCTTCAGCCTGAGTGTCCGCTCTTGCAGGAAACCTGCCCCCGTGAGGCACTTGGCACCATCAGTTGGCTTTATGAAAGATGCAGATTGTCTGGGCGCACATCTGGCCTCCTTTAGCCAGCAGTAGGTCCTTGAGGGTGGAGGGTTGTGTCTCATTCCTCATACTCAGGGCCTACACACAGCAGTCACTCCAGTGCTGCTATAGACCCTGGCTTCTTTGTCCAGGTGGAAAGAATAGACAGTCCCTGAGTCACACCACTGCCCTGGCCTTGCCCTGGTCAGAAGCTTAGGGGAAACCCTGGAAGGTGGAAGGGGACCGGGTTTTCAGGTAGCTGACAGTCCAGGCAAGCAGAGCTCCATGCTGCTGAGCTCATACAGTGTGTGCCTTCCGGAAGTCCGTACTCCTGAGGCGCATGTTACCAGCTCTATGCGACCTAGCCCCACAGTACATGCGCAGTGAGCAGGCTCAGCATGCCTGGCCAGGAGCTCGGGCGCTGGATCTTGGAGAATCCCATTGGTCCTTTAAGGCCGAGAAAGCTTTGAGAGAAAGTGAATTGGGGTGTGGTCGGGGTGGGCCGTTAGGGATCCTCCTGGGCTGATTATTGTAGTGCAGAGTAGAGGGAGCTAGAAGGTGAAGCCTTTTGGTTTCAACAAGTAAAAAAAACTCTGAGCCCTGGCTGAGCTTCAGGATCTCAGGCCAAGGCTGCTGTATGAGGAAGTGAGAACAGTGGTCAGAAGGCCCCCAGGTTTTGCCGAGTTCAGAAGTTTAAATCCACGCTGTGCCGGGCTGGAGCCGAGGGCCAGAGTTGCACTGCAGAGTGACCAGCGGACCCTATGCTGGGGCTGCCAGCTCAGCCTGAGTCCTTCATTCTTGGAGAGAGGGTTTGCATTTCTAATTCCTAGGGGCAAACAGCAGGACCGCTTGGCCTCTCCCTCTCCCTGTTCTTAATTCTAGAACCATATGGTTTAGGAGTGTAGAGGGCTCAGGGAGCCTGGCCAGCTGAATCAGAGAAGCATAGGACTCTTGATTTTGGGAACGTGGCTTGAGCCTCATACTGGATGTGGAGATAAGTTTAAAAAAAATTTTTTTTAAGTATACGGAGAGAGGACTTTTACAGAGCCCTCATTCTACAGTTGGGAGACTGAAGCTCTGGAAATGCAAGAACCCTGACGAAGGGCAGTCTCTAGGCATGAGGGACAGCAGAGAAACACTCGCTTTTCCCGGCTCACACCTGTTGCTGCAGCCCTGTCTGGCAGACAGACAGCCTGCACTGAGGTGCCACTGCCCGGCAGGATTCCTCGGGGGAGACCTAGTCCTCCCCTGAGGAGTTAGGTCCGGTGGAGGATCCTGATTAGCATGAGGTATGGGAAGGGGTGTCCAGGGTCCCCAGGACAGGCTGGAGCATGTGTGAGCCAGGGGACCCAGGTCATTGATGTCGTGGTGTGCTACATGGCATGAGGAAATTGACAGCTGACGCAGCCTCTGCCAAGTGGCCCAAATCCTACCATCGGGCACCTACCACAAGCCAGGGGACTGCCTGTCCTGATCCCCTCTCCTAAGGACACTGCAAGTACAGGGATGGGGAACTGCCATTCCTGTGCAGCTTGAGTAGACAAGGTCATCGGTGGACCAGGACACCAGATGTGTGTGTTCTCTGGGTCCCGCATGTTGGCTGGGACATCTAGGTTTGTGTGGTGGCTCAGAGGCATACGCAGAGCTTTCCCCTGTCCTCATCCTGGGGATGGGCCTAGCTCATCCCTCTCCACCAGGAAGGGTTTGCCCCATGGCAACCTGTCCCTGGCCCCCAGCAGCAGCTTCTTTTTCCTCACCACCCACTGGTACACTAGGCCTCCTTTACAGAGTCATGTCGGGTACTGTGCTCTGGGGACAGACTTCTTTTGCCTCCATCTCCTCTCCTTCCTCTGCCTCTCACCTTTGGACACATGCCTCCCTTGGCATCCTCACCACCTGGCACAGTTCCTTTGCCAGATAATCTCACCTGTGGGCTCTTAGACCCTGAGACCCAACTCCCTAATGAGGTACTGACTTCCTCTGGGCTGACTTAGAGCAGGGGTAGTTAGAGACAGTCCATCCAGACTTCTTTCTGGGTTCTTCTCTGAACAGAGGCTTCTGAGCCGCCTGAGGCTTCTCAGCCAGAGCTGGATGGAAAGAGTTGGTGCTTCTCTTTCCCACTCTCTTGTACCAGGATGGGCCTTCAGGATGTTTGGGGTACAACTTAGCACAGGTCTTTCAGAGGAGGTGGGATATAAGCAGGAGTGGGTGGGGTGGGGTGGGGACTCCAGCTGAGCTGGGCCTGATCTTTCCCCTTCTCTGTGTTCCTGCCTCACAGTTCTGCCCCCCTCGGTCTCACTCATCCTGGCTCTGCCATCAGAGTTGGGGAACCCACCCTACTGTGTCCTGGCACTTACTTCCACCACCCATCTACCGTGGGAGGACAGTTTTAAAGCCAAATCTAAACCCAAAGATAGGGTCAGTGATGGAAACCCTGATGTGCTCTGCACATCTAGGGCCGGTCACAGGGCCCTCTCCAACCTGCACTATGGTCATTGTGGGGTCAGCATCTGGGCCTGGTCCCAGCACAGCCTGTGCTTGTCCTGGTCTGCACTGTCGGCACTTCCCCAGCGGTGGCTGGCTCAAGTCTGGGTCATGCTCTGCCCTGCTCCACTGCCCAGAGGCCTGGCCACTGGATGGGCACCCTCAAGTAGGAAGTATTGGCCTGCTGCCTAGACCACCCAGTACTGTTCCCAAGTCCTGAGCGCAGGGATCTGATCCCTCCTCTTCTCTCCCCAGATGGCTAGAGATGCTCATGGTCTATCCCAGGACCAATAAGCAAAACCAAAAGAAGAAGCGGAAGGTGGAGCCTCCCACACCACAGGTAGGTAGAGTGGTGTCCATCAGTGGGGCTAGGAGGAAGTGAGAGCTCCCCAGGAGGTTAAGAGACTTCAGAACCCAGCCTAAAATCAGGGGTGAGAAAAAGGATCCAGATGGGAGTGCAGCTAAAGTGGTTATGAGCCCTGCATGGGCTCTCCTTCCCTCTAGTGGTCTGTAGGCTGAGACTTGCATGCTCCTCTCCAGGCCGCGGGGCAGGACCCCCCGCAGGATAGGGTGGCCTCACTCATGTGCTCCGGGGCCACCCCAGGAGCTTTGCAGTGAGGGAGCCGGTGCGCAGCGGTGGTATGATAGCGTGTCCATTCCTTGGCTGTCCTGCCAGCTGCTAGCGAGCAGAGGGCTTGCTCAGAGGGGCTGCTTGCTGTACGTGGGTTTCCTTGTGCAGGCAGGGAGGGTCGTAGAGCATCCTGGCTGAGTGAGGAGCTCTCAGGGGACCCTGTTCCTGCTCTGGGCTTTGACCAAAAAACTGGTAAGACCTTGACTTTTGTGCCCCTGCCCTAACTCCCATTTGACCAAAGTGGGGGGTGGCTTGGATAGGTCCCATCAGCTCTAATCCTTCCCTAAAGGCCACTCTCCTTGTCTGCAGGGACACAGGCACCCAGAAGGGCTCTCCGTCTTCTTCCATGCTCCTCACACTCCTGCGGCCCTGGTGGAGCAAATTAACTTTTCTGAGCCTCAGTGAACTGCTTTACAGAATGGGCCTTTGGACACCCAGTTACAGGATTGTTGTGGGCATGGAAGGAAGCAATGAGCCCTTGATGGGTGCTCAGCGAATGCTCCTCTCTGCTCCAGACTTCAGTGTTACTGAGCGCTTTGCCTTGCCTGACGAGCCTCACAGCAACCCCCCAAGAGTGAGCAGGATGGGAATGGGGGTCCCTTGGGCATCTCGCGAGGCCCAGAGTCTGGCAGCGAGCCAGCCCGTGATGGAACCTGAGCCACCCCTGGGGACTCAGCAGTCCTTAGTGGCTGCTCTCTGCCTCACCGAGTGGTAGAGGTCCGCCCAGGCGGGACCAGGGGGTGTGTGCTGGCCTGGGTACCACCACCACCAGCCCACACCCATCTGCCCCGGCCCCGCCATGCACGGGCCCTGAGGGAGTGCAGCCCTGGGCGCCCTCTCAGCTGATGGTCCTTGTTTGCCCTCTGTCCACCCTCCCCACCGAGCCTCAGGCCAGCATCCCCTGGAGGGTAGCATACCTGGCAAGAAGTCAGCAAAATGCAGTCAGAGACCTTCCTGGAGACCGAAAGTGGGCTTTCTGCTGGGGAACGGCGGATACGCACACAAATGCCCCAGCGCTGCCCGGTTTGAGAGAATAACCCCAGCGGAGTAATGGCGTGTAGGCTCGCGCTCTGCGTTTCTGTAGTGATGCTGTGGAAGCAGTGCTGGAGCGGAGCTCCGGCCTCCAGGTCAGGTGACTGCGTGCAGGAGACATGTTCGGCCCAGACCAGGGCACTTGGTTGTGTCCCTCCCCCCAGACAGTGCTGGCCAGCCACGGCTGCGCTTCACTTCTGTAGTCGGTGGTGGGAGCCCCGTGATCACAGGGTGAGGAGCTGACCCACTTCTCTGAGGTCTCTTAGAGCCCAGGTGTCCCCGCCTGCTCTGCTTATTCCCCTTCTGAGCCCTGCAGACCCAGCCTGGCAGGGCTCTTTTCCTTCTGCCCCTTGCTCCCAGGAATATCACATACGATTCCACTGGTTTCATCTGGGGCCCATCTCCCTGGGACTCAGTGTCAGAAGGTCACGTGGGGTCTCTCCAGAGAAGAGTTGGGGATCTCTGGGCAGGCCTCCGCTCCACAGTCTGATGCTGAAGGTGTTTGGATGCCCCAAATGGAGCAGGGAGGGAAGCCTAAAAGCTTTCAGGGCCCCTGTAGAGGCCGGAACCCAAGACCCCGTATCTGGCCTCATTTCTCTGTGGCCTGAGGGAGTTCTGGATAAAATCAGTATGGTGAGGAAGCATTGCTGTGCCGTGCCGTGCCGTGCCCTGGGAACGCAGGCAGGAGCAACCACAGGGTCCCACCTGAACAAGGACGTCTTGAGCAGTTGGGAGTTCCGGTCATAGTCCGCTCTTCGAGTGCTTTTCTGAGAGCAGGCCCTGCGGGAGGGTGAGGGTCAGGCTACAGGGGGAGCAGATAGCCTATAGGCTGGGGGCAGGGGCCCCAGCAGAGCCAGGACACCAAGGAAACAGTCTAGCCCTGACCAGGGCCTCTGAGGCCTGAGAGTTGTGGTTTCCAGAGCTGCTGCTTAGCCACTGTTTACTCCAAGAGGGAAGACTTTCCCCGATACTGAGATGTCTGGAGAGAAGGAGGAGGAGATTTACTCTGGGTGTGACTAAGACAGGAAGGATGGAGATCTTACCACCCTCTCCCCAAATCCCAGACCTGGGCCGCCTGTCTCCCCTGCCAGGTGTGTGGGTTGGGAGGCTTGGTTCATTAGGTGGAGCTCGGGAATGCTGGTTCCTCCCATCTCCCCAACCTCCCAGGCTGGGCCCTTAACTTCTCGGCCTTTCTTTTTTTTTTTTTTTTTTTTTTTAAAGATTTTATTTATTTATTTGACAGACAGAGATCACAAGTAGACAGAGAGGCAGGCAGAGAGAGAGAGGGAAGCAGGCTCCCTGATGAGCAGAGAGCCCGATGCGGGACTCGATCCCAGGACCCTGAGATCATGACCTGAGCCGAAGGCAGCGGCTTAACCCACTGAGCCACCCAGGCGCCCCCTTCTCGGCCTTTCTTCAGAGACCTGTAAAACAACAGATGTCTCAGTGTGAGCAGAGGCAGGCCGGGAGGAACGTCCCTCCTGGTCCAGTACCCTGCTGCTTCTCAGGCCCCCCCGTGTGTTCTGATTGCTCACTCTTCTCCAGAGTCATGTTTTCTACCTGGGCGCCTGCTGCTACACCCACTCTGGGCTTTCTCCCTCCTTCAGGTCGGGCCTCTGCTTGGTTTCTGTGTCCGGAAAGTAGAAAGGAAGGCTTTCTATAAAACCCCTTCTAGAGAGGGTATCTGCTTAGCTCGTAGATAGAGGCTACAGAAGCCGATTGGCCGGGGCCTGCCTTCCTGTCCTGTATCCTCTTTTCCTCCCTACTTTGAAAACCCTTTCTCAGCAGCCAAATAAAGAACACAGACCTCACTGCAGCATCAATCACCCTGAGCAGTGCAGGTGTCCCAGCCATGCAGGGACTAGCATGTAGGGGACCTGGCACTTCTCCCTCCTTCCTCTTTAGCGGGTACCTGTGGTCTCTGTCGTTTTGAATCCCAGCACCGCCCCACCACAGCAGTGACCGTGTGGGGAGCAGAAGCAGTGCCGCATAGCCCCAACCTGGCCTGTGCCAAGTCTTACTCACCACACATCTGCTTTGGAGAAGAGAAGCAACTTTACCCAGAGATCAGGCTTCCCTGTGTCACCCACCCACCCCCTCTCCTGGAAGCCAGTGTGGCTTTGTTCCTGCTGCCAGACTGTTCCTCTCTCTCCACTCATGCGATAAGGCTTGGCATGGAGGCAGTAGAAGGCAGAGGCTCTGAAGGAGAGAAAGAGAATTGCCTATGAACCTTGCTACCATTCAGGGCCATCATTCTCTGGGACAAGTTCTCCAGAAGTGGGGAGCATAGAGAGGGATCTGTGGGTGCAGCCAGCCCTGGTTGGAGGCCTCAGGGCCGGAAGGTGGGTATGTAGCCATGTGGTGCTGAGAAATGTATTTGTTTCCCAAGTTCCCTGTCATGGCTCATCGGATATCAGGCCTAGAATTTCCTCTACCTGTTGGGGATCCCTGCCGGCCCACCCCCTCACTGTGGGGGTCACCCAGGCACCAGAAAGGGGTGTGCATATGCCGTGGGCACTTGACCCACAGCATGGGGCTAAGGGCTCTGGCAGCCTAGGCCGCCCCCCTCCAAAGCACAGCCACCTGCCTCTTCCTCTTTGGCCCTTTCTGGCAACCTCTTCCTACACTTGGGCTCAGCCTGTCTTCCACAGAGGGGACGGATTCACTGAGACCAGTCTTCACGTCACCCCACGCAGCTCTGTCCCGAGCCCACCAGAGCATGCCCAGCCTCTGGCTTCCGGCCTTTCAACAGGAGACTCCGTTGTTGGAAGGGGCCATGGTAGGGGGACGTGGAGTGACTTCTGCTTGAGGGAAGCATTGCTGGGACATGGATTGAGGGCAATATGTTGACTGGAGGTCCAGGTGGCCCTAGGGCCAGCTCTCCTGAGATCGTGAGAGCCTTGTTCTGTTGGAGCCCTCAGGAAACTGTCCAAAACCATTGCCATTATATTTCAAGAAGTCCACTTCTTGCAAAGTGGGTCAGAGCTATAGGGACTCTCCTGGGAGCCAAGTCTTTTGGTGGCTCTGACCGAATGGGCAGTCGGGCATGTCCTGGGTCTATGGGAAGAGGCTTCTTTTTCTTTACCCCATCTCATGAGGCCTAGAATCCTTGCAAGGCTAAGGAAAGTTTTGGACCTGATAAAATGCCTGTCTTTTCCCATTGTGATACCTGGTGACATGGCTTCTCGGTGAGTCCTTTAGACTGCCCATCCAAAGCACCCCCGCCACCCCCTGCCACTCCTGAGGGTGTCAGGTGGTAGAAGGGGCTTGAAGTCTCACTCTGGTGGGTACGTCCTTGTGAGCCTGGTAGGCTGTTCTCTCGACCCAGGCAGGCTCCCTTGCGGCGTATATTGGGGAGGACAGGATGGTGCAGTGATGCCCTAGAGCCCAGGACACAGTCCATGCTCAGTGGCTGTCAGATAGCCTGCTGGTCGATACCGGGTCTGTGCGGGTGATTCATGGACACAGAACCCGTGTCAGCCTTGCCAACGGCCCCTACTCAGAATTGGGTTAAGGTAGGTTTCTAAAAATGAGGTTTGGCCACCAGGATGTGGTGGAAGGTGAGGATTTGTATATTATCCCCCATGTTTGGTGGAAGACAGCTCTAGGATAGGTCTTCCTTTTTTTTTTTGAAAAAAATTTTTTTTTTTTTATGACAGAGATAGCAAGAAAGGGAACACAAGCACAGGGGAGCTGGAGAGGGAGAAGCAAGCACCCCGCCAAGCAGGGAGCCTGATGAGGGGGCTCAATCCCAGGACGCTGGGATCATGACCTGAGCCAAAGGCAGAGGCTTAATGACTGAGCCACCCAGGTGCCCAATTTTTGCTCTTGCTGGCAGTGCCCTCTGCAGCTGGCATCCTGGACCCTGGGCCAAGCCAGGGGTGTTGGACTCAGGGTGTGAGGTAGTACTGTGGGACAGCTGGGATCCCAGCCCTGCCCTAGTCTGGACTCTAGGTTTGGGCTGTTGAGTTAAGGTTCTCTGCATGCTCAGAAAATGGACTTCTGTATCTGGCCAAGTACCTCCGCATGAATGCTTCTCCCACAGAGCAGCACCAGCTCTGATCTGGGGAGAGATGGGATGGACACCGTTCCCATCTGGGCTACAAGCTGCCAACTAGTTTGTGTGGCTGAGCAGGTGGGAGGGCGTGAGTATAGATTGGATGTTTGGGTTATATCTGATGACTCTTTCTTTCACATAGTGTCCCAGGTGTCGCACTTTAGCTTTCTAGGACCAGAAGGGGGAGGCAGGGAAGGCCATAGGGCTGGCTCCGGCCTAGGATCTATATGAACACCTGCTTTGCAGTCACCCAGCAGGCCATCTCAATGGTGTGTTCTTTCTTTGCCCTGTCCCATCTTTCCTGAGTCGTGTCTTAATTACCTATAAGTCTGGAAATGATGAACTCTGAGCCAGTCACTTGTTATCTCACCTTTAATGCCTGGTCAGCTGCTCTGGGCTCTGTGGTTTTGTTGGCAGGGAGAGCTTGCATTTGTCTGGCATCAGAGCTCCAAGCAGAAACCCTGTGTATTCGCTCCATGTAGGTGCTGAATTTGGCCTGAGGCTGGTGGGACCCGGCACTTTGGGTGTATGGACTAGGGCTGTGGAAGACAAAAGGCCACAGGGCCATCCAGGTGGAGCTTTTGCCCTCACCAAGATATCTCTGAGTCTCTACTTCTGGGGATTCCAGGCCACCGACACGGTGTAGTTGACCTTGGCATCCCCCGTAGCCAGGCACCTAGGCAGCCAGGACTTGTGTACCAGCCCAGGCTATGTGCCCCGGGGCTGCACACACACACACTGCTCTCTCCCCTAGGAACCAGGGCCAGCCAAGGTGGCTGTCACTAGCAGCAGCAGTAGCAGCAGTATTCCCAGTGCTGAGAAGGTCCCCACCACCAAGTCTACACTCTGGCAGGAAGAAATGAGGGCCAAGGACCAGCCCGATGGGAGCAGCCTCAGTCCCGCTCAGAGTCCCAGCCCGAGCCAGCCTCCTGCTGCCAGCACCCTGAGGGAACCTGGGCTGGAGAGCAAAGATGGTAAGTGGGAGCCGGAATGGCTTGTCTACACGCCTGTTCTGGTGGCCAGCCTCACAGTGCTGGAGCAGGCCGCCATCCCAATGCAGCTGGCACTGAGAACTCAGGGACACTGAGCCCTGGCCCTCAGGCTCCTTCACCTGTGTCCATCAGTACTTGGCAGGGCCTGGGCCTGGGTGGGGCTGGGATTCCTGGGCTCTGGCCTTGGCCTTGCCCCTCTGGCTCTTAAGTCCCATCTGTAAAGGAGGAAGGTAGCACCTGCTGTCTCAGCCCCGGGTGTGTGTTGTGAGAATCAGACCCTCTGGAATGAGGCTTGTGGAGGGAAGCCTCTGGTTCCTGCCCCCATGGCCGCCCTGTGTTCCTGGCCTAGAACCTGGAAGCTCAGTGTGTCCTGAGCGCAGCCTCGTCCTTCTCCTCACTGTGCCATCCTGCCAGGCCCCCAGGTGCCTGGGAAGCTTTGCTCTGCTCTCTCCACTTAGCACTTTGGAATCGTCCAAGCAGAAGCAGGGCAGCAGTCTCTGCCTCCCCGTTCTGGGCCCCGGAGGGCTCTGCATGACATAGGCTGGCTTTTCCTATTTGCATTTTGTCCAGCTCATTAAAGACAAGGGGACAGTTGGGACTGACCCAGTTCATTCAGGCCAAAAAGCATTTAGCAGCAGCTGGGGGTGAAGCAGCCTGAGTCTTTCTTGGGTAGTCCCATGCACTCCTCTCGTTCCCGCGAAAGTCCTCTGCCTCTTCCCTCCCCAAATGCCGTAACAGGCTGAATGGCCAGTTAGCCCTTGATTTCCTCCTTGATGTTTGGTAAGAAGTGGTTGTTAGTGGGCATCTCTCCCTGGCGGGGGTCCTGCTCTCCCAAACTGGCCCGCAGACTAGAAGCTTGGGGACCCCCTGACAGTGTAGCAGATACAGCCAGCTTAGAGGGAGACGGATGAGGCGCATGTGTGGGAAGGACATTCTGTTTCTGTCCCGTGATTCTGCCTTTGGGGGAGCCCTGTATGGGTGGTTGCAGAGATGGGAGGTAGAGAGATGGCCCCTGTTTGGATCTACATGGGCTCTTTAAAAAGTCCCCAGAAACCAAAGGTGGCAACAGGCTAAGTACATCTCCTGACTCCCCCTTCTCTCTTTCAGAGGAGAGCACCACGAGCAGCGACCGCATGGATTGTGGCCGCAAAGTCCGGGTAGAGAGCGGCTACTTCTCCCTGGAGAAGACCAAGCAGGACTTGAAGGCCGAAGAGCAGCAGCTGCCCCCGCCGCTCTCCCCTCCCAGCCCCGGCACCCCCAACAACAGGTATAGTGGCCCCAGACCGCCCTCCCAGGAGCTTGGTCATCCCCTTCCTTCCCCAGGTTCTCGAACCCCCAGCCGAATGGTCTGCAGCAGCTCTCTTGGCTCCCTGGACGTGGCCAGCCGGCCCCCCACCCACATGGACTCCGACAGCGCTGGGGGGCGGGGAACAGAGAGACCGGGGCACACCTTTGCCTTTAAAGCCAGCAGGCAGTATGCCACCCTGGCCGACGTCCCTAAGGCCGTCAGGATCAGCCACCGAGAAGCCTTCCAGGTGGAGAGAAGGCGGCTGGAGCGTAGGACTCGGGCCCGGAGCCCTGGCAGGGAAGAGGTGGCCCGTCTGTTTGGCAACGAGAGGAGGTAAGGAGTGGGTTATAGGGCCACACGTGCCATGGACACACTCCCCCACCTGTACGCAGTCTCTCGTGTATACTCACGTTCTCCCTTACACTACATGCTCACTCACTCTCTCCTGTGTCCTTATAACATGCTTTTTACACTTCACACACACAGACACACGCACACACACACACACTTTGACATACACATTTCCACGTTCCCTAAGCCTTCCTTGCAGGAGTGCACTTGTCCTCCCTTTCCGTTCAGAGCATGTGGGGAAGCTTTCCCTTTTGACCCTAGATTCTAGTCACGGAACTCTCAGGCCCCAGTAGCCAGAAACATAGCATCTCCGGACACCCAGACCCCTGGGCCAGAGGCTGGCTGCTTCCTGTGAGTGCCTCTTGGCACTGAGACCTTAAGCCCCCCCCCACCCCCCGGTGTGTTCTCAGCCACCTGGGCCTTGTATAGCTGGATCTTTTCCTTCCTGGCCCATGTCTGTCCTCTGAGATGACCATGGAGGCAGGAAGAGTCTGGAGAGGCAGATGGTGGCAGAAGCGCCCCTTGCCCCTCCAGTCTTGGGCACGGGTGAAGGACATGAAAGGCAGTGGGGTGGGCAGCCTGTGATGTTCCCAGGTGCCCTGGAACATCACTGTATCCAGGCTTGGCTGGAATGTGAAACCAGGAGACTGGCAGAGCGCAGTTTCCTGGAAAGGCACAAGCTTTAGGGAGGGGACCTAGGACAGGGACTGGGACAGAGGCATGGTCTGAAGAGAGGAGTGCTCTATCCTCTCTTCTTGTTCCACTGGTCCTGTGCTTCCCAGAGAGCTGGGGAGAGAGCTTGGTTCCATGTCTGAGGCCCTGTCCTGGACCAGAGTGCTAGAGTGCCCTCTTCTGATAGGAGCTTCCATCCCTGAGTTAGTAAATGGAGCCTTTGCCCTGACAACAGGGTTCTCACCCGGGTCCAGGGATGAACTGCCAAAGGTCCACGAACCCCTCTAAATGATTCAAGAGTCCATATGTACATTTTTCTGGGAAAAGAAAAGCCATAATTTTCATTAGGTTTCCAAAGAAGTTCACTTTGGCGGGGGGGAGATTCAGACCTAAATTCCAAAAGCGTTCCGAGTGTCCCCTCCACCCTGCTGAAGCCTAAGTAAAGCTCAGAATTGGGGCATGCTATAGGGACGGGGCAGTGTGGCAACGGCCTTCCCCCCTTGAGGGGCTGGCCGCAAGCAGGGTGCCTTTCCTTAATACACACCTGCTCTCCCAAAGCCCCGGGGACCACCTCCAGAATAAGGAGGAGATGCCCAGAGTTGTTGGTCTTAAAAAGAGAAGAAAGCAGATGTGCCTAATTCCTAGGCAGAGGGAGAAGGAAGCTGACCTATTGCCTGGGAGGTGATCTCCAAGCACTTGGCTGTCTTCTTGTTTGGTTAGTAACCCGAGAGGTCCTGTGTCATATCCCAGTGTGTGGACATAGAGATGGGAGCTCAGAAGTGGGAAGACTCCTCAAGGCAACAGCCTGGTTCAGCAGAGCCAGGACATACCTCCACTCTGGGTCTTTAACTGGGGAGTGCCCTCTCCCTGATGTGACCAGGAGAGGGCCAAGGCTGTCCTTCAAGCACCTGAGTAAATATATCAGTGGAGGGGCTTGCCAACACTGAGGAGGCCTGTGGGCCAGGGCAGGGGAGACTTCACGCTGGCCAGCAGGTAGACCGAAGGTCCTGGAGGCTCCTGAGTGGGCAGCTAGGCCCTGGGGTAGCAGCAGACCAAAGAATTAACATTCAGCACACCTGCTTGGCTTTGAACTTGTTCTTGTCTAGCCTCCTGGGGTAGACGGCATCTCCGGGACTTTACTTTCTGCATGCTCCTCGCAACCATGACATGGGTTTTCACTGGGTACGGGCACCCCTGGAGCCCAGCAGTTCTGCATCCTAACACTGTAATGTCACTTTCTTACCCTAATGACATCTGACTGGCTGCTGTCACTTTGCGAGGCCTGCGCTCTGGCCCCAAGTAGCCCTCCCTGTGCTTGATTGGATCCCTGGGTCCTGGTTGAATAGAGCAGAACCGCATATTGGCAGGACGTCCGCCGCAGCTATCCAGAGTGGCCACTGAGCCCGGCTGCCCGGGAGCCCGGCTGGGGAGACAGTGGGGGCTGGTTTCCTGACAAGCCGTGGCCCTGAAGGGAGCCTTTACAGGCCGATCCTCTCTGCTCTTCGCGTTTGCTCCAGAGCTTTTAGAATGTTTCCTGGATGGTGAGTCACTGCTGAACCAGCCTGGGGAGGACGTAGCCCTTGTTGAGTTCTTGGTGACTGACACCGGCACTGGCTCTTGTGCGGTCCTCACGTCCCTTTGGCTGGGAACCTGGGGAGGGGAAGCGGAGCCGAGGTGCAGGTGTCTCCTTTCTGTGCCGTCCATCAGCCCAGGGAGACCTCTGCAGCCACGCCTGCAGTACCTCGGGAGCCAGTATACAGGCCGCTCACTCGCTTTGCCAGATAAGCCGAAATAAGCCATGGCCGACCGGCCCAGAAACCCCCGCTGTGTGTGGAGGCTGCACTAAGCGCCACTTCCCTTTCCTCCTCTCCGACTCCTCTCTCAGCAGCCCTGCAGGCCTGCAGCATGTGAGCCGCATGGGCCTTGGTGGGCCGCTGTTCCTCGAGGCCTTCCTGCCACTTTCTGGGTCGGTTGGAGGGCCTCTCATTCTGCAAGTGATGGTACCTAGCTCTGTGTGTGGGCCTGGAACCGTCCCCAAACCCCTCTAGGATGGCAGGGCACGCGACACCCTCTGCCTGACCAGGCCGAGCGCTGACAAGAGCTTCCTGTGGTTCCCAGGCGCTGCCGCTGCTGCCTGAGCTTCCCGCGTTGTCTCGACCTCTGCTGTGCTCCTTCAGCTACGGCCCCCGCCGGCCTGGGAACAAGCTCTGTGCCTGGAGGAGATTCTCCAGAAACTTAGGGCACCAGAGCTCAGAGAGGAGCAGAGGGCCTAGGAGCCCCGAGCCTTCTACACTTGGGCTTCAGCCTTCTTTGATGCAGAAATCTTTAGAGATCCATTTTTAACGGTAGCCCTCCCAGAGTAAAAGCTGGTCTCTTGGCAGGGTCTCAGAATTTGAGCCCCTTTCCTCTTTTTCCTTATAGAGTTAGACATTAGTCTTCGGTTAGATTTCAATCTTTTGGGCTCAGAGGCCCTTGCTTCCCCTTGACTCTCTGCCACTAGCCCAAAATGCAAGTAAAAACCCTTCCTGTGAGGTGACCTTGGGGCACTTGCCTGGGTGTCCCTGGGAGGACAGGCCTCTGGTTTGGTGACACGTTAATATTGTGTAAAAGAAAAAAAGGAAGGACAAAAGAAAAGAGAAAAGAAAAGAAAAAAAATTCAACTGAGTAAATTCTAAAGATCTTCTTGGCTTTATTCAACAATTCATGAATCAGGCAGCATCCCATCTGTCAAACAGAAAGGAGCTCCAAAGAGCTGTACAAAATAAAGGACTTTTATAGGCAGAAGAGGCCAGAACAAGTTAACAGTAGCAAAGAGTGCATTGTTTCGGACAAGGTCACCTTCCTTTGAGGGCCAGCAGAGGTCTCTCAGATAGATTACCCCACTGGTGCTGACTAGTAATTCCAATTTGCTTAGTTCAAGATTCTACTCCTGGGAGAAGTTGAAACTGTAAGTTTAACCACCATTTGGTGACTTGGGCATAGCACAATTGACTCTATTCTGGGCCTGTTACCTTTTTAAAAATTTTTTATTCTTTTTTTTTTTTTAAGCAATTGCCCCCAACCTCCCCTTTCTTAAATTTTATTTATTTACCTATTTACTTAAGTAATCTCTACCCAGTGTGCAGCTCAAACTCATGACCCCGAGGTCGGGAGTGGCACTTTAACTGAGCCAGCTAGGTACCCCACAATCCCCCCACTTTTGTTCAGATTCTCAGCTTAACCGAGTGGCATGATCAAAATTTAAAACCTTAGCACCACTCCCAGCTACTGCTCAAATTCTTGGAGTTTTTGCTGTTTCTCCGTGGTCGTCACAGGTCATGATGTTTTTTGCTGAATCTCTATGGTACTCACAAATCACAATTTCATGTTCACATTTTTTTAAGTCAGTTATCCTCTTCGTTGCATTCTGATGGTCCAGTCTTAAGGAGATCATTCACTTTGTGGTTAGCGGCTGCAAACACATGTTTAAGAGACTGTAATGCACGAGGGAGACTACTATGGTTATTTTAAGCAGGATAATTTCCAGTGTCTGCAGTGTGTTTTGGATCCATGGTCCCCAAGACCCAAACCGACCAAAATCAAGTAACTCAGAGAAAGCCCTCCCCTGAAGGAGTCACCTTTTTTTTTGTTTTTAAATGAAGTGTCTTTTTCAATGATTTTCACATAGCTGGGTTTCAGATTTCCCAGAACTATTCATCTAGGTGCGTAAGTGGCACTGACCACAGCACCGACAGTTCCTTGTTTAGCTGCAGGCTTATCAGAGGATACCCTATTACGAAGAACAACTTTGGCCTTGCACAGATGGGGACTGCTGCTGAGATCTTTTTATAATTGGGGGCGGATCTGATTTAGGTAATCACAAGAACATGGGAATACAAATGTACTACGATTTGCTTAGGAATTTGTGTCCATTTGGGCGAGTACAATTATAATCGTTGAAAGGTGAAAACAAGGCACTAGATGTTCTGGCTGTAAAAGTCGGATTGTGTAAGTGACTCCTAAGATCAGGGAGTCCATTGGGAATAGAAGGGAAATTGGTCACAGGGAGGGCCACGGGGTCTCTAGTATCATGGACTGGTAAAGAGCTCTTTTAATTATTAAATCCAGCAATCTGAAAGATATCCAGCCCCCTGCCCTCCCTTAGTAATGGCCTGAGAGATACGGGTGGTGGCTTTCTTTCCAGACCTGTGCCAGAGTAGAGTAAAGGAAGAGGAAAGAATTTCATGTTTAAAGAATGAAGTCTTGATCCAGCATCTTGGGTGGAAGCAGTCCACTTTGATGTCAGCTACTTCCTCATCAGTTTGATGTTGAGGTCTCCAGCTGCTCTGTAGCTCCCAGAGTCTGAAGGGGCCCTTTTTAATTGGGAGATGGGGACCCAAGTTTCAGGTGCCTGCCATCTAGGGAGTGAGGAGGACTTGGAATAGCCCTTGAGAACTGTCTTTGTTCTTAGTGATTCCAAATCAGAAGGATGGCAGAAAATAGGAAACATTAGTTTGGAGAGTCCTAGCCAGATATTTGCAAAAACTAGAAATCAGGAGCCAGTCCAGGTTATTTATAAACAGGTATGGAGCAAAACCTCAAAAACATTTACAGCTTAGAATCCAATATCTACAAAGATGCAAACACAGTTTTTCTCTCTACAGTTATTCCTATTTTTTTAAAGATCATCACAATAAAATTACTTTGTTTGCTTTAAACTTACCCTGATTTTATACGTGCGGCAAGAATAGCGATTGACCGTATAAGCCCTTTTAAAGACTGCTTTGCTGGAACTTTGCATAAGGAATCTCAGATTGAATTCTTGTCTGAAGCCAGGAAGCTGAGCCAAGGACTCCCCATTATATTTTATCTCCAGTATCTTTAGTTTGGGTGACTTTCTCTCTTCTCAGAGTTTCCCCCAAATGTTCGGAGACTCATAGGCCTGCCAGGAATTGACCTTCTTTACTCACCTGGAAGGCTTCCAGGAACCCCGTAAGCAAGGTACCAGCCCGATTTGTCTAAGCATTTCTTTAAAGCTCTTTGGCCATATCTGAGTCCATGCATATTTCTAAAATAGGACATTCCAGTCAAAGCCTTGGTAATATAGCCAGTGTTTCCATCTGTATCCTGTTACAAGGAGAACAGATTTTTATTGAACTTACACAAATAACCAAGTAAATTACCATGAAAAGAATACCGTAGAGTTTACAAATTCTGGAGGGATCAGTAGGGAGAAAAAGTAAATGTTTCATCTTTGTTTACAAAAGTATGCCCTACCAAATTGCTGTAGGTCATAGATCACTTAAGTGAAAATGTTTCCCTAAATCAATGAAAGCAAAACACTGAGGAACTAGCAGTGTTTCACACAAAAGATCATGTAAAATTATAATCATCCTCAGTTCATTCAGCCCTATGTAATTAATACTAATTCTGCTTGAATCCAGTGTTTCCATTAGTTCTAGAAATTCTTCCTCAATTCAGTTTTATGGCCTTGAAGTTATGAGAAATCTTTACTTGTTGGTGTACCTACCTGGGGGTCTCAGCCGGTTAAGCGGCTGATTCCTGATTACAGTTCAGCTAATGATCCTGCCCAAGAGTCTCTCTCCCTCTGCCCCTCCCCCATTCTCTTAAAAAAAAAGGGAAAGGAAGAAATCTTTACTTGTCATAGTCCTTTCGTCGAACACTTCTGTGAAAGCATCAGAATAAAACGATAACTCTTTGTAAGTGACAGAAGACTTAAAATTGCCCAGAGTTAAAGATTAGATGAGAGTTCATTGTAATGGAAATAACAGGAGACTTGGCTATTTTGTGATATTCACCATTTAAGATAATAGCTGGAATTATGACTGACAGTATTGCATTAGGACATATCAGAACCTAAGAAGGTTTAGTATCACTGAATTGATAATGCTGCCCATGATGATGTAACATAACAAATAAGCCTAATTTGGGAACATCTCTCTTATTTTTAGGATTTTCAGGGATCCTCTGAAAAATCCCAAAGTTACTTCTAGGTCAAGAAGACATCATTTGGGGGACACCTGGGTGGCTCAGTGGGTTAAGCCTCTGCCTTTGGCTTAGGTCAGAGAAGGCCTAGATAAGAGGTACAGAGAAGACCAGGTAGACCGTTTACATCACAGAGGCACAGGGAAAGAAAGTAAAGTCCTCCAAGAAAGACTTGTTTCCAGAGGCCAAAATTTTCACAATACTTAGAAGGCTTTAAAGAGATATGGGGGTGGGTTTGATGTTGGTTAAAAAAAAAAAGAAAGAAAGAAATGGACTTCAGATTGCTTCTGGAGCTGAATCTCTTGTTTTGTGAAGATTTATAAGATGTGGACAGTTGCTTTAATTCCTCAAAGAATTGGGTTGCAACTTAAATGATATCTAATAAGTTGGTTCACCTATCCAACTGCATTATCCTCAGTTTGCTTCTTTATATCAGGGAGGAGCTTTCCAACTGAGATGGAAATCAAAATATTCCTGTTTTCTGGATTTGGAACTGTTCATCTGTGGAATGTTTAATAAATCCTTTCACAGAGGCTTCAGATGCTGTTTTGTCCAGGTACATGGTTTAGTTTAGCTTAGGGAAGAAGGCCTAAGAAAAAACTTCCTATCAGGCTCTGATTATCAGCTTCTAGTTTGGCCAACTTCAGACCACAGAGCTATTTAAAAACTCCTTCTAAATATCTTGTCACTTTTCAACCAGGACATACAGTAGATGTTTCTGGTGGTAGTGAATAGCCCCTCTTCGATGTAAGAGGGGACCCCACGGGGGTATAAAAGAATACTTAATATCTTCCCAAGATCCAGAGTTACTCTAAGATAGCCAAAGGAAAGAACCAGCAGCCTGCATGTCCTATTCAGGCAGAAAACCAAGCCAGATTCTTAAGACACAAGATAAGCAAGAAGGCAGTAGCTGTCCCTGAGGAAGAAAGGATCAAGAACCAGTGTGTTTGGGTTTGGAAAGAAAAGGACAGTGTGACATTTTATTTTTGTCTTTGGGCTAATGGGGTGGGGTATTGCAGACGGCGATTCGGGAGAGGTGACTCTGGTATAAGAATTCTCACTTTTCTCTGGCTTCTACTAGTTTTCCCAGGATCCCCTCTTTAGTCTCTGGTATCTACCAGAATTTGGCAAGATTTTTTGTTAATTTTAACTTTAGTTTTTCTTGGCTGTTTAAGAGAATAACATAACACTTTATCAGAAAATCCCTCAGAATCCCACCAACTCTGGGAGGTGCCCATATGGTGGGGGGGAATCTCCTTCAAAGGCAGATATGGGGGTATTCAAGTTGATATTGAAGGATTTAATCAGAACTTTGAGGACAAAATTTTTTATAATGGCCCAGTTGCTTACGAATGATATGCTGAGGTCTGGGCAAGTGTTTTGATGTTGTACTCCTAGGAGAGTGTAAGGGGGAGGCCTACGTATTGTTTTAGGTATCTTTTGTATCTTTAATCTTTCATTAGCCTTTGCCAAAAAAACTGCAATGAAGCTGTTTTGGAATCTTGAAGCCTTTGGAAGCTTTTGCATACCAATTAAAATAGTTACTCCATTCTGTTTGCTTGATTTAGAACCCTTGCTTTTCAGTGTGCTTCTTAAATAAATGATCTTGTCTAATTGGAATATTCCCATATTGGCCATCGTAAATCTAGGTTATCTTTAGCAAGATTTTGCATTTTTGTAGATATCTATAGCTTCTGGGACTATAGTTCTTAGCCATAAAATAAGTAGATGTGCTAAAAGTTGGTGTGCTGAACTCCGGAATTTTTTTTTTTTTTTTAAGGGAGAGAGAGAGCATGCGCGCCAACATGAGCCAGGCGGGGAGGGGCAGAGGGAAATGCACACTCCCCACTGAGCAGGGACCCCCACATGGGGCTCAATCCCAGAACCCTGAGATCATGAACTGACCCCAAGGCAGGCGCTTAACCAACTGAGAACCACCCAGACACTCCTCAACTCTAGAATTTGAAGATCCTGTTTCTTCTAGCTAAGCCTGTGAGTCTCCCAGAGCCAAATTAATAACTAAAGGGCTATGCTGCTATGTTAGGAATTCTGTGGTGTTTTACAGCGTACCTTGTTGCATGGAAATTTTTTGAGGGTGGCAGGTAACCCAGTGTCACCGTATTGTCCGTTGTATGACCAGCTTACCCTAACACAGGAGTCCTAGGGTTAGCTGGCGAACACTCTAATAGGTTTTTAATGCTCAGCCTGTGCCCATCAGTTTTGTAGCTTTTGGCTTCTGAGAGTCTCATCCGCAATAGCCTTTACCTTGTATGCACCTTAACCCGCCAGCAGGCTCTGCGATGTGACTAACCAGAGAAAGGCTTTGTACCACCAACAGTTCTCACTGTGGAGCTGGGCACTCAGGAACTACTGAACTGGCAGACCCCAGAGAATGGGAGCCGTGGCCCAGGATTCCCATCAAATGGGGAACTGCAGATTGAAGTGCCTACAGTTCCCAGCATGGTCTAGTCAAGTGGGGGACCATAGAAAGCCAGTTAAATCAGGAGCTCAACGCCAAGAGAGCAGAGCTCAGAACTAGAAGGAACTTTTTGTGGCCCTCAGAAATGGTGAGAAAGACAGAGACCTCAAAGGGTTCGCACATACCACAGCTAGCTGTTTCTCGTTGTCCTCGAAGCTGTCTGAAGTTTCCTTCAGGTCCCACCACTGCCACCAACCCTGTAAAAAGAAAATTCAACTGAGGAAGTTTTAAAGATCTTACTGGCTTTATTCAGTGATTTAGCCTCCCCCCATCTAGCAGAGAGAAAGGAGCTCTGTGGAGCTGTGCAAAGTGAAAGACTTATAGGCAGATGGGGGTGGGACAAGGAAGTTCCTGGCAAAGTGCATTATTTCAGGCAAGGTCACCTTCCTTTGGGAGACAGCAGGGGTCTTTCAGGCAGATTACCTCACCAGTGCTGACCAGGTGGCTTCAGATTGATACAAGTTTAAGATTCCACTCCTGGGAGAGGTTGCAAGTGTAATTCTGTAATTTAGATGTCAAGTCTGAGTTTATTGAGTGGACTTAGCACGAGTGACTCCCATTTGCGCCTTATCTCTTTTTAAAACAATGTCTAAGTCTCAACAACCCCCCAACCCCCCCCACCTCGTGGGCGGTCCCCAGAGGTGAGGACTCAGCCTCAGACCACATGCCCCACCTGGCCTCCCTGCCTTTGGCCGCCATGGCCATTCCTTGTGACTCAGGGACAAGGATGGCTTCCCCCTTCTCAGCGATCACCTCAGGTTTTTGTTTCTTTGATTCTTTGGATAATTTTGATTTACCATTATTTGATTTAAAAAGCCGTCCCTTTCCGTGTATTCATTTTCCAGCCTTCTTTTCTTTCAGGTCTTGCCCCTCTCCACCTTCTCCTGCTGTGTGGCTGTGTGACGTTACTCGCCCTTCCTTCGCCTGCTTCGCTCCCATCTCCGCTCCGTCTCCAGCCGTAGATGGCCTGATGACGCACCGGCCTTTTCACATGAAATCAACTTGCTTTGTTTTTGTTTTAATTTGGTTTTGATTCTTTTTACTGTTGGCAGAACCGATGTTAATTCATGGGCCTTTTTCTTGCTAAATTTTGGGTGCCCTGGGGTAGGGGCTGCATCATGATCCACTGAGGAATGAATGCCAGGAGCACAGAGGCTGTCACCCTCCAAGGTGGTGGTTGCCTTCCGATCACATCTGTGGCTCAGGAGAGGGTGCCAGGCGATGAGCTGTGTGATTGCCAAGCTTGTCAACAGATCGCTCAGGGGCCTCCAGCGTGGGGGGCAGAGGTCAAGGATAGGCCTGGGGAAAGGGAAGGCCTTGGCCCCTGAGCTGCTGCCAGCCCCTGCATGGCTTCCCCCTCCATGGTGGTGGGACAGGGAGCTCGGGGAGGGGAGTCAGGTGGACTGGGCCATCGTGCTGTGTGCACAGCCTACGCGCCGTGTGGGAGGGGAGGCCTAGGGGAGGCTGGGATGGGCCAGGCATGGCAGTGTGGGCTGAAGGGGCTCCGCTGCAGCTCAACACCAAGCCCACCTCAGGCTGGGGGGTGCCCTGTCTCCCCCTCAGCAGCCTCGTGCCCTCTCTTGTAGGAGGTCCCAGGTCATTGAGAAGTTTGAGGCCTTGGACATTGAGAAGGCAGAGCACATGGAGACGAACTCGTCAGCCGGGCCCTCACCATCAAGTGACACACGCCAGGGTCGCAGTGAGAAGAGGGCATTTCCCCGGAAACGGGTGAGCGCCTGGGATCCGGGGCCAATGCTGAGGCCCAGGCAGTGCCGTGTGCGGCCATGGGGCATGGTCAGCACGTGGCCCCATACCTTCTCACGGGCCCCCCCAAACACGCACCTGGACGCACTGCTGCTGGGCTTCCCGCTCTCGTTGCCTAGTCGTTTGCTCGTGTCTCTCCTCTCCTCCAGTGAGTGACTTTCTTGACATCAAGGTCTGTCTTCTGCATCTTCCTGTCAGAACTTCATCCATTTCTGCTCAGTGCTAGTCTGACGAGCCTTAGATCTCAGGTCTTAGCTAGAGCTGCTCTCTTCCTCTCTGAGGCAGCCCAGCCATGAGGCTGAGCACCTTCCTTCCTCTTTCTTTCGAGTGGCGGCCATAGCCCTTGCTTCTCTACTTAGTCCCCGGGCAGATCCCTCTTCTGAACCCTCCTCCTCCTCCCGAGCAGCCCACCCGCCTCTTGTGGCCCTGCTGTGTCTGGTCTTCATCTTCCTCTCCAGCTTCTCTTTGGCCTCATGAGGTGTTTTGCTGCCAGCTGCCACCGAGTCTGGGGCTCTTTGTTCTGTGACCCCAAGCAGCCAGGGAACGGAGGCGCCACCAGGAGAGCGATGGTGGCAAGTGCATCTGAAAGAAAAGGCTGCTTCAACAGCTAGCGTGTCTTTGAACCCGCCGTTTGAAGCGGGAGGCGCTGGACGAGGAGTCCCAGGACGCTGGCTCCGGTCCCCATGCTGGCCCAGACTTGCCACGGGACCCCAGACACAGTGCTCTCATCCTTGCCTGGGAACAGTCTTGACCCTCCCACAGCTCTGGCTGCTGGTGTCCCTGTGCCCCGCCGGAGTATACTGGCTTGTACTGACTGGCGGCTGCTCTCTGCCACAGGACCTCCCCAGCGAAGCCCCCACAGCGCCTCTCCCGGACACCTCGGCCTCCCCCCTGTCTCCACACCGAAGAGCCAAGTCACTGGACAGGAGGTCCACGGAGTCCTCCCTGACGGTGAGCCCAGGCGCCCGCGCACCGAGGCCTGGAGATGCTGCTCCTGCTGCTTCTGTCACTTGGGGTCACTGTCTGCTTATGTCCGTGCGTCCATGCTGGCTGTCCCCTCTGCACTGGCCTTTGTGTCTGTGCATGGGAAGCAGATGCTGTGTTTCTTTCCCCTTTCTGGACTCCATGGGCATCCTGAGCCCTGAAGTCCCTGGTGGAGGAGGCCACTTGGTCAAGGCAGCAAGATCCTGATTTCGGAGAACCAGGGCCACAGCAGGGAACCTCTTTTCTTGTTTTGGGTGCTTGTTTCAGCCACGTTTTGCAGGCAGGAGCCCCCTCTTGCCTGGAGCCCTTGCCTTGTTTGTGGTGTTTTCACCACAGGAGGAGAAAGGCCTTGGCCCTAGGTCCTTTGAGCTGCAGCAGTGGGGGTGTGAGTGGGGTGTGGTCAGATAGGAGCATTGCTCCCTCCGGGAGCTGAGAGCAGAGGCCCTGGGAGTGGAGGACAGCTGCTCACTGGGTGACCTAGGGCTCCTCAGCCTTCTGAGAAGCCCATGGTAGGTGCCACTTCTACCCTAGGGAGTGGAACCACCACCCACAGCGACATGAGCCTGAGCGAGGGCAGGAGGGCTTCTTACCTGGAGGAGGTTTGTTTTTTTCTTGAGTCTGGGTGTGGCTCAGAGATTTGGAACAGAGACTCCCAGAACATGGGTTGCTCGTGGTGGTCCTGCCACTGTACACCCGTTCTCCTAATAACCCCTGAGTCCTTCAAGTACAGAGAGACGTCCCAGCCTGTTTCTGTCCGAGACGGTAGTAGGGAAGCGGAGAGCAAGCACACAGGGCGAGGGGAAGGGCGCTCCACATCTCTTCAGGCACTGGCTCCTCAGGTGTCCAGGCGTGAAACACGGGCCAGGCCTTGCTGTGCTGCAGGCGGTCCCCGGGCGCCTCCTCCGGCCCAGGGACATGGGTGCAGGAGACCCCAGCAGGACAGCGCCCCCTGCTTTGCTGTCCGCTGTCCGGGGCTTGCATCTTGCCAGGAAATGGAGCCTAAAGCCCATCCCGTTGGATACGCAGCCTCCAGGCCTCGGCAAGCTTGCTGCTACATCCTTGCTCAGCACTGTACGTGGGCTCTGTTCTTCAGGCTTCCTTTCTCAGTCTTTCTGTGCCTTCTGTGAGAACTTCTGATTTCTTCTTTTAGGGTTCACTGCAGATTTTCCCCTTCCTGGGAAACACTACCTGACCCTCCCTCTGGGCCATTCTGTGCTGCCAGGCAGCTGCCGCGGACATGACCAGGGCTTCCCTCAGAGAGTCCAGGCCGCCCAGCTGCTCCCAGGGGGCTGGGGCCGTGCCCTTCCCCTTCCGTCTTCGTCAGCCCGCCAAGCCCGACATCTTGTCCTGTGATGACACACGGGTCTGCAGAGTGTTTGCGGGCAGGCGGAGAAAGCCCTCTCCCTGCTGCCCACCATCTGGACAGAAATGTCTGTGCCTCAGCCACCCTTTCCACATGACTGGGGTATCGGTGTGCTTTCTTCTGAACTCTTCTTTTCTTCTCCCTTTCATAGCCCGACCTGCTGAATTTCAAGAAAGGCTGGCTGACCAAGCAGTACGAGGACGGCCAGGTGAGCACGCAGGGCTGCCGGGCCCCTGAGGCACTTCGGAGCAAGTGTGAGGGCTCCCCGGCCTTGTCCCCGCCAGGTGTGGGAACACCGGCTCCATCCACCAGTGTCAGCGCGGCCTCTTGTCTACTGGGCCAGGACGGCGGTATGGCCGAGACCTCCTTCTCCTCAGGGAAGTGGAGGTGCACAGCCTCCCCAGCCTCCGTTCTGTATTGGGGGGCAGGGGTCTCTGGAGAAGGATGCCCTCCTGCACCCCACAAGGGCCTCAGCCTCAGGCCAGGAGAGCGTCCTCCAACTCTAGCTCCCTACCTGCTACTCTTTCCTCAAAGTTCCCCGGGAGCCCAGGCTTCCCAGGAAGCCTCTGGTTGTGTGGTTGGCTTGGGGTTGATTACAAGGCAGGACAAGTGGACAGCAGCCGAGGGCTTCTAGACTCTACCAAAGCCTCCAGCTCTGCTGCAGTCCTGGGAGGAGCCGGTGCGGTACATTCTGGCCTTCAGACTCAAGCAGAAAGAGCCCTCTGCAGCCGGACCTGTCAGCCCCACCTCGACCCTGCATGGGGCTGGAAGGCCAGGCCTCCAAGAAGGCATGAAGGGGAGCCTGCTAGCCCATACCAAGAGAGGCCCCAAAAGCCTGCCCTCCTGAGCTCCCTTCCGTGCTTCCTGAGTGACTGTGCCGAAACGTCCTCTTTTTCTCTCTCCTCCATATCAATCCCCCTGGCCTTGTCTGAAGACTCAAGTCTCCCTCCTTGCTACTCACAGCGAAGACTTGGGAAGCTAGCTGGCTGGTTTGCTCCTGCTGGCTGCAGGTGGGCGCGCCCCTCTGGTTAGCCACCAGTGGCTGTGGCTCACAGCCAGCCACCTGAGGATGGAGATGCTGTTTCCGCAGCCACTTTTCAGCTCTGAGGGCCCAGCCCCCTGTCTGCAGCCTCTGGAGCTGAGATTAAGGACTGCGAAGCACTTTTCACCAGCCACACCGCTGTGGGTTACAGAGAGTCGTAGCCTGCGGCCCACCCAGCTCTCCATGCTGCCTGGTCACGGGAGCCGCAGCTTAGCAAGCGCCCTGGGGTCCTGAGTGCATGGCTGCCTGCGGCCGGGGCAGAGTCCTGTGTGTGTCTGCCACTCGAGGGAGGGGCCGCCTGCCCTCTGCTTTTCCTGCGCTCTGGGAGGTTCCGCCAGGACTCTGGCTGTGGATCACCGTGGAGCAGTAAGTGTGCTGCTCTGCTCTAGTTGAGTCTGCTTTTTCCCTTCCCTTTTAGTGGAAGAAACACTGGTTTGTCCTCGCTGATCAAAGTCTGAGATACTACAGGGACTCGGCGGCTGAGGAGGTGAGTGTCTTGGTTTCCTTCCCGGTTGTGGAGACAGCTAAAGCGGTCCAGGTGGCACCCGGCAGCTCTGGCTCCCAGCCACTGCTTCTCCGGGCTCCAGGCCCCTTCTGTCTGTCGACTGGTGTCTACGTTGCCATCGTGGGTTTCCCGGTCTAGATTTGGGGGGAGGGCTGAGCGTGGTGTGACCAGCTTTTGATGCTGTCGTGACTGATTCTTCCTGAGACACTGGCTGTGTAGAGGCCCTGCTTTCGGCACGTAGGTGGTGTGTTTCAGTGGCTTCTCTTTTTTCTGCTCTTTGGAAAACACTGAAAGATGTCTTATTTTAAAACCGAGGATGAGCAGTTTTGTTTTTTCTACAAAAGATTTCATGGAGAACGGAGTCTCTTGAAGAAACAGAACTAAATCTTGTCTCTTACCTTTTGGACAAAGATGGGATATGACAAGTGAATTTGATTGGCCCAGTACACTGCCTTGATTCCTTGCTTGAAGACCAACCAGAAGGGGCTCTTTTTTCTTCACCTACAAAAAAAATCCTCTCTTTTGAGCAATTTGGCAAGTCTGTGTTCCTACCTTTCCCCTTGCATTCCACTCCAGGGATCCTTCAGATACATTTCCACGAATAGGAAAAGATCTGTGCCCAAGATTAGGCATCGCTGCACTTTTGTCAGAGTCGCAGATTGGCGAGGATCTAATTATCTGTCATTAGGGGGCTCGTTATATGTATTTATATACCGTGAACCTTAGAAAAAGAAGTTCTTTATGGACTTTAGTGGAAAGATGTTGGTGATACAGGGGAGCTGAGGGTGGTGTGAGCAACAGGCCCCTAGTGCTGCCTGACGTCAGGAAACACAGAAGCGTGTGTGGTTGGTAGTGTGTGCACAGACCAGCAGTTCTGAGTGTGGCCTGTGGACCCCTGGAGGCCCTTTTGGGGGGCTGGTCTACCCAAAACCATTGTTACAAAACTAAGATGCCATTTAAAGCCTCAGTTCTCGAAAACTCTTATATATCCCATGATTCAAAATCGACAGTGAAAGTAAGTCACTTTTTCTGCATACTAGAGTCCGGGGTGCCTCGTGGGAAGGCACGTGCACCCTGTCTACGCAGTTGGCCAAGCCAGTGGCGTCTCCTCGTGCAGTACCAGCTGCACCAGAGAGAGCTGCTGAGACACACACTGCTCGCTCGCTGCAGGCGTCTGGCGCTTTCATAAAAGTGAACCAAGTGAATCTGTCCCTTCAAAGAAAACAGCTGACAGTGTGCTGCCAGTGATAGAGTTTGAGCCTCAGGTGAAATTGGAACTTCGGAGAAAGGTGTTTTCCCCATCACAGACTTGACCGCTTCCCTTTCCTTACAGCGCATCCTGACCATGTGGGTGCCAATACTAACTTGTTTTGAGCTCATGTAATGAAATGGATCCACTTGTGAAAGATACCCATAACTTAATGTCTTCCAAATCACCAATATGCAAAAGTTGCAAAATCACGCACGAGTAAAGGCCCATTCATAGGGCAGCAAAAAAACATGGATTTTAACACGATAGTATGGAAAGTCCCTTGATGGGATTTCAGATTTCGTTTTGCAGTTAACCTTTAAGAGAGTACAACTTTTCACAGTGCGAGTCAATCAGACCATTGTGCCGCTCACCTCCAACGGTGATGCATGTCCATTATTCCTCAACAGAGCCAGAAAAAAAGAAATGTCTTAAAATACATCTCTCTTTTCCAGTCTGTATCTATGTAAGGTTGGACTGTCTGCATATATAGTTAACCCTTGAAGAGACACAGAGATTGGGGGTGCCGTCCCCTTCTGCAGTCGAAAACCTGCATATAACTTTTGACTCCCCCCAAACGGAACTAAGAGCCTACTGTTGATCACAAGCCTTAACATTTGCATGTCGTGTGTATCGTGTACTGTATTCTTAGAATAAAGTAAGCTAGAGAAAAGGCCATTAAGAAAATCATAAGGAAGAGAAAATACATTTATCGTACTGTACTACATCAAAAAAAAATCCATGTGTAACCTGGACCCACGCAATTCAAACCCATATTGTTCAAGGGTCAACCATGCTTTGTTCAAAATGGTATATTGTATAGGATGAGCGTAGCCATAGACGTGAGAATCCAGCTGTCATTGGAAGCCAAGCATTTAAAGAAAGATTTGCAAAAATCCCTTGTTGACTTTTTAGAATATTTTTTTGTGAAAAAATAAAATGGATCATTTGTGTTCTTAAGTGAGCAAATATGATTACCTTCTTCTGCCTTATTTCTAATATAATGAATAACCTCAATAGATAAAAGCCACATAAATGAAAACTCTTTGGGGGTCCTCAATTTTTAAGAATAAAAGAGAGTCCAAGCATCAGGTTGCAGAACCACTGGCATGGGCCATGTCTGGCAGGATGGGGACATGGCATGGATGCTTCCATGCAGCAGGGATAGGCGGAATCCTCACCCATCAGCGTCTACACCCATGAGCATAAAGCTAACATGGAAATCCGCTTGTCCGGGTGTAGACTTTTCCTCTCTCTCTGTAGGCTGCTGACTTGGACGGGGAAATTGACTTGTCTACGTGTTATGACGTCACCGAGTATCCAGTCCAGAGAAACTATGGCTTCCAGATACATGTGAGCCTGGGGTGGAGTTGGGGGACTGGCTGGGCGTGGAGGTGGGGGACACGGGCTCCTGTGGGAACATTTCTCCAAGAACCTGATGTCCTGGTCTGGGGACACTTGTGCACAAGCCTGACCTCCTAACTTGTATTAACCAAACCCAGGGGAGACCAGGGTTCAGACCCAAAGGTCGATAATTTTATTAAAAGGAGTAGTCCAGGCGGCAGCCCACTGGGCTGCTGGTCATGGCAGTCCCTCCATGCAGGGCAAGTGTGCAGACACCAAGGCCCAGGCGGAGATGGCACTGCTGGCCCGTCACCAGGGCCAGGGCATGAGCTTGGTGGCCCATGCTGCCCTGCTATGATGCTCTTCTGCCCTTGTCCCTACAGGAGGAATACACATGCTTGATAAGCCAGCGTGTCAGACAGTGGTGGAGTCTGGCTTTCCAGGCCTGTGCAAACACCCCCCCTTCCCCACTACCTCTCCATTTTAAAGAGCAGGTCTCTCTGGGTAGGGCATCCCAGGGGTAAGAAGTGTTTTCTCATTAAGTCAGCACCCATCACTGGGCTTGTTACAGCTTCGTTGTTCTAGGGCTTTCTTCTGTATGATGAGTCCATGGCCCGAACCGCAAAGGTGCCAGTCTGTCTCTGAGAACTCACCTGCTCTTCCCATCACAGGCTACATTTCCGAGTCACCTCTGTTCCCTAGCTGATCTCGGCTGTCATTCGGACCCCTGTTCAGTTTACTCTGGGCAGGGCAGTGTGAGCTTAGCACCAGTTCTGATGCTTTTCCATGAGCCCCACGGACTCAGAGATCTAAGCCACCAGGAGAGATTGCTGTCAGTGCAGGAGAGTGGGTCCCAGGAGGGGATCAGCCTGGCCCACTAAGGAGCTTTAGGGTCTTGCGAGGTAAAGCTGGAGTGCTGAATTTGCCGTGTTCTTGCCTGGCCACCAGACTTGGAGAAACCTGCAAGGCGGCCGAATGCAGAAGCCAGGTGAGGGAGGCACCGTGAGAGCCCTGCAGGCCGGGTCACGAGTCAGTCCCATCCTGAGGTTGGGAGAAGCCCTGGAATGTGGTGGAAGACACAAGGCAGTTGTGCCTTAGTAAGACACAACCAGCAGGACATGGAGCTCACTTAAAAAGGAGGGGAAGGTACAGGCAGAAGGCCAGGTGGTGAGGGGCAGAGGCAGTGGTGAGAAGAGCCATGGCAGAAGAGCATCTGGGCACGGCTGTGGCCTGGGGAGGAGGAGGCAGCTGTGAGGTCTGTGCCCCAGAGCATGGTGAGCCTTGTGCTGCAGTCGGGCGGCAGGGGCGGCAGAGGAGGGGAGCCTCTGGACTTCAGGCCTGTGCTGTGTTGGAGGTCTCCCTAAGAATAGTAGGCAGCCACGGGCATGAACGTGGTCGGGAAGGAGCTCTCTGCCCGTGAGAGATGAGCTCCTGGGAGAGAATGTACAGAATGCTGAGGTCAGACTGCAGATACCCACACTGGAGTGCAAGGAAGCAGAGGATGGAGGGATGCGGGGGGGTTGGTTCCAGGGATATGGGGAGGGCCGGTGCTTCAGAGAGCCCTGAGGTGGCAACCCTGCCCTTGGCTTGCACAGAGAGGAAAACGGTGAGGGAGAGATGGGGAGGGACTTGGGCTATGGGACTTCTCGACTTGGGGTGCCAGTGGGGGCCTAACATGGAGGATGAGGTCAGGTCCAAGCTGTGCTTTGAGCATGCTGGGCTGGCACGTGGTCTCTCGTATTTTGGCCCTTGGCTCTGCCATTGTCCATCCCAAAATCATCTTGGTGAATTTCTCTTCCCATCAGCTGACCAGCTGACTTGTCTCACAGGCCCATTGATCAGTAGCCTGAGAAGCCTAGAGAACAGTACTGATGCCCTCTCTTCTGTGACATGGGAGCCCGAGGTGCAGAAGCTGGGAGGTGGCCTCTCAGGAGACCACCATTTGCGTGTCATGCCCCTCCCATCTTGGGAGGTGTCTGGCAGTGTGGCTTAATGATACAAGGGTTGCAGCCCAGAGGCATCTCCCTTTGCTGGCCCTGCTGCCTGGCTCCCCTGTCCTCCTGTCCGCCTTCTGTCCCACATAGTGCAACTCCCCCCCCCCCCCCAGCCACCACCAGCGTACTCCTCCATCTTGACTCCTGTCCCACCAGGTAACCCGGGTCAGGGGCTGGTGGTCCAGGGATTGTCCTAGAAGCACCCCCTCCGCTCCCATGCCCTATCAGTGAGGGACTGTGTACCACCTCCTTTGCTGCCCCAGAACCTCCCTCTTCTGTCACTAGCACTCTGTGCTAAATCTAACTACGACGGCCCAGGCGGTAGCGCAGCAGGGCTTCAGATGCGGCCCCCGACAGGCCCGACCCACCCGCCAAGTCCCGTGCCTGCCACTCTCCAGGCCATCACCCTGTGCACCTGGTGTGCGTGGCTGTGTGGCGCTGGGCCTGGGATGGAGCTTTCCCCGGCCTGGGGGCCCCTTCGCACGGCTCCCCACACACTGGCTTCATTGTTGGGTCATGCTCCTTCCCCCAGTCTGTGAGCCCCCTCTCCCAGTCTGTGAGAGAGCAGGGCAAACCATCCCAGGGCCAGGTACATTGCAGGCACACAGGAAACCGAGGATGATGGCTGAGGCGACCACGGAAGCACATTTGCTCTTTCCTTTGCTCTCCGGCCCTTCTTCGAGGGGGACACACACAGTACTCCTACCACAGCCCCCTCCCTGGCTGCAGTTCTCCCTGTAGGATGTCCTCTGGGGTCAGGGAGGGGACAGTCCCTGATGACATCTTGTCTTTTGTGTAGACAAAGGAGGGCGAATTCACTCTCTCTGCCATGACATCTGGAATTCGGCGGAATTGGATCCAGACCATCATGAAGCATGTGCATCCGACCTCTGCCCCAGACGTGACGAGGTAAGACAGCCAGGTGCCTAAGGGAGCCCCCTTCCCTTCCAGCCACCGGCTCTCTCCTTCGTGGGTCTGTGGTTCTTCTGGCCCAGCACAGCCTTCTTCCTCCTTCGTCCCACTGCTGACTGGCCCCACTCAGTCTCCCTTTGGCTTCCTGGTTTTTCTGTCTCCGGTGACCTTTTCCTCCTTTAAGCCTGGCCAGTGGAGCTGTCTGTGCAAGGGACGTTTGTGCCCCTGTCGGGACTGAACTTAGTGGGAGAAGCCCCTCCAGCTCAGGCACTGGGCCTCTCTGATGGTAGGGCAAGGGCAGCCCTGGAGGCTGCCTTCACAGGCCGCCAGAATGTTCCTTTTTCTTGGTCTTTTTGCTCCACGCCTCCATCTGTTGGATTTCTGTACAACCAGGAAAAACTTCTTTGAGACTCAGTGCTAGAACCGGGTTGGACCTCTTGTTCTTCCCTCCTGCTGAGTCTCTGTGGCTCGCACACCTCATGACATGCCACGTGCCTTCCTCCTCCTGCCCTGAAGTTAGAAACCTGCCGTTTCTAGTTTAAGAAAAAGAGAAGATTCTGGTGGGTGGGGCTGGTTCCACGATGCCCAGAACTCTGTCATTCTCAGCTGAAGGCTTCGGAGCCTTTGCCTCTTCTGAGAACGTCCCATTTATGCTTTTCAGGTCATGTACTTTGCATGACTCTTCAAGTGTCTTTCTTGTGTTGTTGGTCACACGTGGAGTGGCGTCCCAGGGCCCACTATGTGCCCCCCAGTGGCCTGGGGCAGCCATGGCCATGCCAAATCTTTGTCAAGGACTTGCCTACTTCCTAGAGACACTGCAGCTCTTTGAGCAAGAAAGCGGGAACAGAATCTCCTCTCCCTATTGGCATTGTTTGTTCATTCCCTCATTTATTAAGTGAACAGAATATATGGTTGATTGTTCCTGTCAGTAAGTCAAGGTGTTGGTGGCCGGGACAAGTTCTCAAGTGTCCTGTTATGAGAGCTTATCTGTGACTGGAGTGCGTTCTGCCTGCAGAGATGAGCGGGGCGCCCTCGTCCTCATGGGGCAGCCTCGCTGGCTATCCTGGGGCTCTCTCCTAGCCAGGAGCCCAGGCCAAAGCTTTGTGAGGCTAGCAAAGCAAGAAAGGCAGCTCAAGGTTCTCAGGCAAGGCTGCTGCAAGAGTGACACGGGTGGTGGACATGAGAGGGCCTGAGGTCCTGTCCTGGCCGCCAGCCTTCCCCTGCCTGCCGTGTCCCAGTCAGCCCCGGCTGCCTCCACAAGAGCCTGGCCCTGTGCAGATTGAGGGGCCCAGCTGAGGAAGTCAGCTTGGGACGTCGCCGGGCCGGCACATGGCACTGGCCTCAGAACAGGTGAGGAGGACACACTGGCGCATGTGCACGTGCACATACGTCCCAGGCTGGCATTCACTGTTCCCTGCCGCACTCAGACGCTGGGTCCATGCAGGGACCACAGGCCCACGGGGACCAGGTCTTTCCTTTGTGTAGGAAGGTGGACTTAGTGATTGCCTTCCTGGAATTTACTTCAGAATTGGTATATCTCAAACTTAGGGGGTCCTCACCCTCCCCTAGTTTGTCTTTAGCTTCTCTGCTGGTTTTCTGTGGGCTTTCATAGTTTGAGGAAAATTTTGACTTTTTTTAGTGCTTACGGGGCCAAGTCCCAAGGAGGTATTGGAAGCAAACATAAAGGTCAGAGGTGCAGGTTTGAGCAGTGCCCCATAGTACCCCTGCTTCGGTGGTGGGGTTGCAGGGCCTTCCTGCCTGGGGCTGGAGGGGTTTCCTCCCATAGAGCTATGGCTGCTGCTGCCAGCCGTCCATGTGGCCCTAACGCCCCACACAGTTGGGAGCCTGGGTCAGCTCTCAGTTGGGTGGTGTTGGAAGAACTCTGCTGGAGAACTTTTATTCAAATGCACAGACCATTTTATTCAAATGGTCTTAAATTGGCACCTTGCAGGTCCCACCGCCCTAAAGCACTTGAGACAAATGACCCAAAGCATGATGATGACCATGTTTTCTTTCCCTGGGGTGCCTCTTCCCCAGGCTCCTTTCTCTTTGATTCCCATTTGAAGACCGGCGCTCCCTGGAGCTTCTGGGTGGTTCAGCCGTTAGGCGTCTGGCACTTGATTTCAGCTCAGCTCTTAATCTCAGGGTTGTGAGTTCAAGCCCTGTGTCGGGCTCCACGCTAGGCATGGAGCCTATTTAAAAAAAAAAAAATTAGTGACAGGTGCCCCTGGCACCGCCCTTGCTGGCCCTCAAGACCCTGGGTGGCTTCCAACTCTGTTCTTCCGCCTTGGCCAGGGACAGAGGCCACTCTGCTCCCGGGGCCTCAAACCACAAGTGATGTTCCCACCTCACCTCTGCTCAGGGACATCCTCTATAGGAATCTTTGCTTTGGGACAAATTGAACAAAGGCATGGACTCCTTACTGGGCAAGGAGGGGTGCCCTTGAATCCGCTCCCTACTCACCTGTGTGGTGGGGGCACATAGGTGCCACCTGGGCCATCTCTCTCACCATGGCACAGTGGGCTCTGGCCTTTCATGCTGTGATCTGTCCCAACAGCCACCAGAGTGGTTTTCTTAAAATGCAGACCTGACTGGGTTATTTACCACTTGTTAAAGAACCCTTGAGCCTTTGGGGAGAAGTGGTTGGTCTCACTCATTCTGTCAGCACTGCCCGGAGCACACACGCCACAGGCTTGGCTTCCCACATGACCTCATTTAGATGGTGGCCGTGCCCGGTGCAGCCTGATGGAGCCTCCACTGTGACACTTGGCGACAGCACCTCCTCGGTCCAGGTTTCCTCTGAGGTCTGAGACTGGAAACTCTGAGCCATCTATGGCGGCTCTTCCTTTCTTGTCCCCACTCAGAACCGGTTTAGGTTCCCCCTGTGGAAGGGACACAGGTAAAGGCAAAATGTCCTTTCCTCCCCTCTCCTGTGGGAGCCATAGCAGCGTAGAAGGAGGAAGTGGTGGAGCTAGGCACCCCTCCGGGGCAGGTGGCTGTCACCAGGAGCTGCACCTGATAGGCTCTCTGCCCCTCACCCCCAGCTCACTGCCAGAGGAAAAGAACCGGAGCAGCTCCTCCTTTGAGACCTGCCTGAGGCCTAATGAGAAGCCTGAGGGGGATCGTGGAGAGCCAGACCCCGAGCAGAAGAGGAGCCGGGCTAGGGAGCGGAGGCGGGAGGGCCGCTCTAAGACCTTTGACTGGGCCGAGTTCCGCCCCATCCAGCAGGCCCTGGCTCAGGAGAGGGCCAGTGCCACCGGGGCTTCTGACGCCCACCCCGAGGCTGAGGCCGGAGAGCTGGAGCGGGAGCGAGCACGGCGGCGGGAAGAGCGCCGTAAGCGCTTCGGGATGCTTGATGCTACGGACGGGCCGGCCGCAGATGACACAGCCCTGCGGATGGAGGTTGACCGCAGCCCGGGGCTGCCTGTGACCGCTGACCTCAAGACACAGAACGTCCACGTGGAGATCGAGCAGCGGTGGCATCAGGTGGAGACCACTCCTCTCCGGGAAGAAAAGCAGGTGCCCATTGCCCCCCTGCACCTGTCCTCCTCCGAGGATGGAAGTGACCGGCTTTCCACTCACGAGCTGACCTCTCTGCTGGAGAAGGAGGTAATGGGCAGACAGGTGGTGGGGTTCTATGCAGCAGCCTTTCCCAGTACCCGCTGTACCTGGTGGTGGCCTGAGCTGTTCAGCCACATAATACTGAGGGACATGTGGTCCAGACTGCTCAGAGAGACAGACACATGGACAGACAGGTCCTTAGAGTACAGCGCAGGTATGAGGTACAGGAGGGTGCCATGTCATGGAGGGTGGCAGGGACGGGGCGCCAGGCTTTTCCAGAAGGAAAAGGTGTTTGCCGTGCGGGGACACTGCCATATAGAGCCGGGAATGGCCAGAGACTAGGCCAGTGGGATGCAGGACCCAGGAGCAGACTTTGTCCTACCCTGTTACAGGCACGAACTAGAGATTTGAGGCAGGAGAGGCTCATGAGCAGAGTTAGGTTTCCGTATGCAGTGGGCGGCCCTGGATCAGAGGGGCCAAAGCTTGGAGGCAGAGACCAGCCCCGAGGCTTTTGCAGCAGCCCAGTAACCATTGATGGGATCTGGGGTGGGCGGTGCAGGTCATGCAGCAGGAGGCAGAGGCTGGATTCTGGATGTTAAGGAATATTCAAAATGTGAAACAGAGGCCGTGGGGGAGAAGGGGGCATGAGCCTGGCAGGCTGGGCAGACAATTGCCGTCATGCCACCAACTTGACTAGTTCTTAGGCACCAGAGCAGGCCCTCTGGGATGTAGCGTATCCAGAGATCAGATCTGGGAAACTTGGTGGTGGATTTGTTAATCTGAACAGTGAGTTTCCCGGACAAGGAGGTTCAGCATCGTACCGGCCTCTTAGGGACATCCAGGAGTACGTTCTGCAAGTGTTCTTTTGCAGAAGTAGCTAACGAAAGTGAAGAGCGGCACGTGGCCCTGCCCTCGTTAAATTTTGAAGCTAACATGGATGATTAACAGCAGGACTCGAATTTTTCCCCATTTCTAGACATAGTAAAGGCAAGAGGCAACAGAGCTTCACACTCACATTGCTCTAAACTGTCAGAGTGGGCCTGCTGGCTTGTAGGTCACACACTGGACCATGAAGCTGTCACAGACAGCAGAGTCTGGGGGCCAGGCGTCTCAGTGCCGCCCACAGCAGCGCCCGGCTGCACTCTGCCCCTCCAGCGCCGCCACCCCCACCCCTGCAAGCCAGCATCCAGTAGGCACCTGAGGGAGGGTTCAGGGAAGAGTGGATGGACGGATGACTCAATTCAAAGCCACTGAAAGCAGGCAGAGTGGGAGGTAGCTTGCTCGCTTCACACATCTCATGGAACCCTTCCTGCAAACAGCTGGCATGGAATCCGTCACGTTAAGAGGGGTCAACAGCAGCCGTTTGAGCGGAAGCCATGGCAGGGCCTGGAGTGAGGGCTTCCAGGGGCAGCTCCGGCCTGTTTGACCACACTGAGGAAACCGCAGGACCCAGCGGGGTGGTCTTCTTCTGACACAGGCACAAAGCCCCCATCTCCTGGTGGGGTCTGCTCCCCATATCCTTACGGGCACTTGGGAATTCCGTGGGTGCCCCGGTTAACAGGTGTGGTGCTGTCATATACGGCTTGAGCTGGAACCCTCAGTTCCAGATGCCGCAGATAAAGACCAGATCAGCACGTGCCCTGAAACGTGGCCACAGGGAAGGCCAGCCCAGGTGTCCTGTGTGCTCCAGCCTGACGAGAGCCAGAAATGCCACTGCCAGCCCATGCTGAGCTGCTGCCTCTGGTCCTTGCTGTCACTGTGCTCAAAACTGCGTGTCTCTTTCCCAACAGTTGGAGCAGAGCCAGAAGGAGGCCTCGGACCTTCTGGAGCAGAACCGGCTCCTGCAGGACCAGCTGAGGGTGGCTCTGGGCCGGGAGCAGAGCGCCCGGGAGGGCTATGTGCTGCAGGTAGGGCTGAGGGTCTGCTGCGGCCCTTGTTCGTTTGGGCTTCGGTGTGACGACCCAGGCAGGCTAGGAATGTGCAAAACCTGGCTGAGCAGGGCCAGCCTGTCCCTAGGGCCGCCCCCACCGAGCTCTGCCACAGCGCCACGGCCCACAGGCTGGCGGGTCCTCTAGCCTCACCGTCGTAGGACGTTGTGGAGAATCTGCCTGAAACCTCTGTTTCCCAGGGTTTTTCTTTGTTTCCTAATGAAATCATCCTGATCATCTTTCCTCTTGGCTCTCAGAGTACCCGGTATATACTCATTATCGGTATCACATGTCTGCGTGTCATTTCTACGTGCTTTCACAAACAGCCGTACTAGGTCCATTGTACCCACTGAGGAACCTGAGTAGTAGCAGCCAAGTGCCTTCTTACGACTAAGGTGGCGGCAGACTTAGAACCGGTTCGCCATCCTTGACCTTGTGTGTACCACACCTACAGGGCAATCTGGGGCCATTAGCACTGGCCTAGTGGCTCCCTTATTTCCTGCCTCGGCTGAGGTGCCGGGGGAAAGTGTGGCCACCCGGCCATCGGCCAACTCTCTCAGCAGCCTGATGGAGAGTCTAATGAGAAGGGCAGCAGCCTGAGTCCTGAGCTGAGACCCAAACCCATGCTCCGGCAGCGAGTTCCACGTCCACATGCCAGCCAGGAAGCAGTGGGCGCTGCCCTGGCGTCTAGCCAGCGGGAGCCTATTGTCCTGTACCATTCCGGCCCCGTCTGAGTTCTGGGGTACAAAACAACACACTCGTGCCCCATCACGCTGATATGCTGATGGGGAGAGGTGGCAGATGGAGCAGTGCTGCAGAAGTGCAGAGGGTTGAGGGAATAGGGAACTCGAGCTCCCAGCCAAGGCTGAGGACACAGCACTCCAGTCAGGGTCCTGCCACCGACCAGTAGAAGCTGGTGCCATCCCCTGCAACCTCAGCCTCCTTGCCTGTGTAGACTTAGAACTTGACCCCAAGGGCCTTTCAAGCTCTCAGGGACCCCGAGTCTCTCTGATAAGTGTCTGCATTGACGTTTGCAGACCACAGCATCCCGGCTGCCTTGGGCCAAGTCATCCCAGGCAGCATGCGAGCCTCTGGGCAGAGTTTACCTTCCCTCCTGTCTCCGTGCCGTCTTTTGTTGCATGTTCCCTCTGCCTCCTCATTCTCCCCTGGCTTTGACCATGGCCCTGGGCGCCCCTTGTGCCCTGGTCCTCCCCAGCCCCTTCAGCCAAGGAATGGCCATGCCCAGGTCCTATTCTCGGGCACCATGGACTGGTGGTGGTGGGCATCCCCCTTTCCTGTGTATGTTTCCTGGGTCGTTTTGTGCAGACTTTCCAGGTTTGGGGAGCATCTTTTTAAACCTGCATGAATTCACTTCACATCTGGTGGTAAAGATACTAGCAGCAGATTTTGCACATTGCTAACCTAAGAACCTGTCTCTATGTCTAACCTGGATGATTGCATGAGCCTGCAGCAGAGCCCCAGGCAGAGGGCCCGGGGCCATCCCCTGCAGCCTCAGCTGGGCAGGGCTGGTGTCTTCAGACCTCCCCACTAGGTCTAACAACGGGTGACTTGTAACCTCCCTTTGTGCTTTGAAAATGCTTATCCCCAAGTCATTCGGAATGAGCAAGGGGCCTTTGGGGTTCATCAGGAGGAGAGCCATTCAGGGTGGGCACTGCACTAACGGTGCTGGGAGGAGGAGCTTGCATGGTTTGGATGTGGAGCGCGGAGTGTGTGTAACTTTACTATAACTGAGTGTCACATCTGTGGCTTCCCTGCCAGCAGACCAGACGTAGAGCGAGCCACAGGCAGGCCAAATTCTTAGGCTGGGCTCTTCTCACTCTCGTTCATGTTGGTTTTGCCCCGGCATTAATTAGTTCTGTCTCTTCTGCATGCCTTTCAGTTTGGGGAGTTTTGTTTCATTTGTGTTTTCTGTCTTGCATACTTCACTCTCTTCCTTTGAACTCCACGAAGGTTTGCTTGTTTTGTTGATTATCATGTTTTACTCCGTGGTTTCCGTTTTCCCCTCATTTTGTCTTCCTGCAGGTAGAGATTAGTTCTTCCTGTTACTGTAGAGGACGGGCTCCACTTCCCAAAGGAAAATGCTTCAGATGTCACCTCACTGGCATCCCGGGCGGTTGCCTCCCTTCCTTCTCTCCCCGTCCTAGAAGGAAGTGGCACCGCCACCCGCAACCCCCCCGCGTCCCGGCTTTGTTAGGGTTTGTTGCCTAGAGTCCTCTACCTTTTGTTTTTGCAAAACGAACAGATCCCGAAGCTCTGCTCCTCCCCCTGTCCTCCTTCCCAGCGTTCTCCTGTCCTTCGTCTTCCTTTGCTCATCAGTGTGCTCCATTATTCAGTTCTGTTTGATTTCGTTGTCCTAGAAGCTGCTTGGTTAGAGCTGTTCGATGTGACTGTCCATGTGTCCCGTTTACCTAAAAGCAGCTACTTGCCAAAACAAGCTAAGATGATTTGTTGGATTTGTTTTTTAATTGAGAAAGAGAAAATTATGCCAAGGATAAAAGGCAAAGCCACCAAGAAGCTTTTCTGTGGTTGACCCTGGCCAGAGGTGTGACACTCAGAACTGGGAGGCCCGAGTGGTACTAACCAGTATTTAATCGGTTTTTTTAAGACTGAAGTGGCCACCTCCCCATCCGGTGCCTGGCAGAGGCTCCATAGAGTCAACCAGGATCTGCAAAGCGAGCTGGAGGCCCAGTGCCAGCGCCAGGAGCTGGTCACGCAGCAGATCCAGTCCCTGAAGCGCAGCTACGGGGAGGCCAAGGACGCGATCCGGCACCATGAGGCCGAGATCCGGAGCCTCCAGGCGAGGCTCAGCAATGCCGCAGCCGAGCTCGCCATCAAGGAGCAGGCGCTGGCCAAGCTCAAGGGTGACCTGAAGCTGGAGAAGGACAAGGTCCGGGAGCAGCTGGAGGAATGGCAGCAGAGCGAGGCCGCACTGAGCGGGCAGCTGCAGGCCAGCGAGCAGAAGCTCAAGAGCGCCGAGGCCCTGCTGCTGGAGAAGACGCAGGAGCTGCGGGACCTGGAGACGCAGCAGGCGCTACAGAGGGACCGGCAGAAGGAGGTGCAGAGGCTGCAGGAGCGCATTGCCGACCTCAGCCAGCAGCTCGGTGCCAGCGAGCAGGCCCAGAGGCTAATGGAGGAGAAGCTGCAGAGGAACTACGAGCTGCTGCTGGAGAGCTGCGAGAAGGAGAAGCAGGTGCTGCTGCAGAACCTGAAGGAGGTGGAGGACAAGGCCAGCGCCTATGAGGACCAGCTGCAGGACCACGAGCAGCAGATGGAGGTCCTCCAGAAGGAGAAGCTGAGCGCCAAGTGCGAGGGCAGCGAGGTGGTCCACCAGCTGGAGGAGCAGCTGGAGATGAAGGAGGCCAGCATCCAGAAGCTGGCCGAGCACGTCCAGAGCCTCAGAGATGAGCGGGACCTGATCAGGCAGCGGTTCCAAGAGCTGATGGATCGTGTCGCCCTGTCTGACGGGGACGTGGCCGAGCTTCAGGAGAAGCTGCGGGGAAGGGAGGCCGACTACCAGAGCCTGGAGCACTCCTACAGGAGGGTGGCCGGCCAGCTCCACAGCATGCACACGCTGCTGAAGGAAAAGGAGGAGGAGCTAAAGTGCATCAAGGAGACGCACGAGAAGGTTCTGGAAAAGAAAGATCAGGACCTCAATGAGGCTTTGGTTAAAATGGTTGCCTTGGGGAGCAGCTTAGAGGAAACAGAAATGAAGCTCCAGGCAAAGGAGGAAGTTTTAAGGAGATTTGTAAAGGAGTCTTCAGAGGACGTGGAGGAGCCACGGAGCGGCCCGGAAGAGGCAGAGGACAGCACCCTGCTGTCGGGCCCGCAGCTCCAAGCTGCCGGCACACCCCCGGCCTTCCCACAGCCCAGGCTCGAGGATGAGGCCCCAGGGGTGGCCCTAGGGGAGGAGCGTGGCAGCGGCAGCCCCCAGAGAGAAGAGAGCATGGGCTCTCTGAAGTCGGAGGTGCCGGACAGGGAGGGACACCCTCCAAGCACAGCAAAACCTGACCAGGGAGTTCCTGGCGTCAAAAGGCAAAGGATCCGGTTCTCCACGATTCAGTGCCAAAAATACACGCACCCTGATGGGTCCGAGAAGACCTGGACCAGCAGCACGTCCTCTGACACCAGCCAGGACCGCTCGCCCTCAGAGGAGAGCATGTCGTCAGAGGCCACCCCCAGCTCTCTCCCTGCAACCAGCGACTCCGACACGTATCTCTCCATAATACACTCCCTGGAGACCAAGCTCTACATCACGGAGGAGAAGCTCAAGGATGTGACGGTGAAGCTGGAGAGTCAGCAGGGCCAGAGCCAGGAGGCCCTGCTCGCGCTGCACCAGCAGTGGGCTGCCACCGAGGCGCGGCTCCGCGAGCAGCTCCGTGCCAGCCTGCTGCAGGTTGGAGCGCTGGCCTCCCAGCTGGAGCAGGAGAGACAGCTCAGGGCCCAGCTCGTTGACAGTCACGTAGGGGAGCTCGGCGACTTCCAGGTGAAAAACAGCCAGGCTCTGGCTTGCTTAGAAAACTGCCGAGAACACCTGCGATCCTTGCCAGCGGCCAGCCCAGAGGGTGTGCAGGATGCAGGCGCGGGCCCCCTGGCCAGCGTGGAGGGCGCACTCGTCAGCGCCACCCAGGCCCCGAGCCCCTGGCCAGCTCCTGTGGACAGCGCGGCCCAGGCCCAGCCAGAGGACGCTCATTTCGTGGAGCTAGGGAAGGCGATCTCGCAGCCGCTGCTCCGGCCGGAACTGACTGAGCAGGAACAGCTGAAGCTCCTTTCCCATCAGATAGCTCTGGAAGCCTCACTGATAAACCAAATAGCGGACTCCTTAAAAAACACAACATCGGATATCTCACGCGTTCTCCACGAGATTTCTCAGTCGGGAAGGTGGCCTGTGGAACCTGAAAGTGCTGCTCTCTGCCCCGGGGCCCCAGCGGACACCTGGGCTAAGAAGGTGCTTGTAGATGGCGAATTCTGGAGCCAGGTCGAGTCCCTGAGTAAGCACCTGGGAACGCTGGGCGGAGAGGCCGCCGGCGCAGCGGGAGGCGGGCAGCAGAGCATCCCACCAGCCCTGGTCCCCGCCCTGGCTGATGCCACGTGGGTCAGGGCAGAGCTCAGCTTTGCGCTGCAGTCGGTGAGGGAGTCCTTCCACCGACGGTTACAGAGCATCCAGGAGACCCTCCAGGGCACCCAAGTGGCCCTGCAACAGCACAAGCGCATGCTGGGGGACATCCTGGGAGCCTACCGGACCCCCGACTTTGAGAGAGTGATGCAGCAGGTCTCAGAAGCTCTCAAGCTTCCTGCGGGCATTGAAGGAGGCATGCAGGCATCCTGGGACCCGAGCCCATTAGAAGTACTGACTCCTCAGGAAGCCGCCAGCTCCCAGGAGCCCTTCTACATGTCCAACCAGAGCTCTGGAGCCCTCGTTGCTATTCAGGAAGAACTTGCCCTGCAGCTCAAAGATAAGGCCAGCCTCTTGGGGGAGATATCTGCCGCTTTAACCTCGCTTCCCCCTGTGCAGTCGGTCAGAGATTGTCAGAAGCTTCTCCAGGCGTCCCAGAATCTCTCCTATAACACTTACCTGGGGGGCCTCGGTCAGTATTCTTCATTATTAGTTCAGGATGCAATTATTCAGGCACAGGTGTGTTACGCAGCCTGCAAAATCCGGCTGGAGTATGAAAAGGAGCTCCGGTGCTACAAGGAGTCCTGGCAGGGCTCGAGGGCCTCCTGTCAGGAGCACGAGCAAGCGGTCGGGGCCCTGAGGGAGGAGTACGAGGACCTTCTCCGGAAGCAGAAGAGCGAGTACCTGGATGTGATAGCCATTGTTGAGAGGGAAAATGCCGAGCTCAAGGCCAAGGTCACCCAGCTGGGCCATCAGCAGAGGCATCTGGAAGAAGCAGAAAGCAAGCACAGTGAGAACATGTTCGCCCTGCAGGGGAGGTACGAGGAAGAGATCAGGTGTGTGGTGGAGCAGCTGAACCGAGCAGGGGACACGCTGCAGGCCGAGCACAGCAGGGTCCTGAGCCAGCTGGATGCCTCGGTCAGAGACCGGCAGGACATGGAGCGGCACCACGTGGAGCAGATGCAGAGCCTGGAGGACAAGTTCCAGCTCAAGATCAAAGAGCTGCAGACCATCCACGAGGAGGAGCTGCGGACCTTGCAGGAGCACTACTCACAAAGCTTGCGGGGCCTGCAGGAGGCCCTGCGCCACTACCAGCGCCAGCTGCCTGAAGCCCCGCCGGCCCCCGGGCCCCCAGGCAGCCCCCATCAGTGCCCCTCCTCCAGCTGGCCTGCCAGCCAGCCCCGGGGGGCCCTGCAGGCCACCAAGGGAGAGGCCGACTCCATGACGGGGCTGAGGGAGCGCATCCAGGAGCTGGAGGCCCAGATGGACATCATGCGGGAGGAGCTGGAGCACAAGGACCTGGAGGGCGACGCAGCCACGCTGCGGGAGAAGTACCAGAAGGACTTTGAGAACCTTAAGGTTCTGCAGCATCATTTGATTTTCAAGGCAGTGGAGGGGCAGGCGTTGCTCTGCTGTGGGGGGGTGGCAGTGTCTGGCAGACAGGGCTCTCGGGTAGAGCCGAGACACGGTTCTCGGCTCTGAGTTACTGTGCAAGCAGAGTCCGGTTGATACTGTCCCTCCCCTGACTCCTCGCTGGTGTGGTGTGGTCTCAGAGCAAGGTCTGGGCAAGAGTCTAGACTCCTGTTCGACATCCGCCCCACCCCCAAGGAGGACTGCTGGAAGGCGAACAGGAGCACCATGAGAGAGGGAGCATGCTCACCCCCGCCATCACCCTTCTGCCTGGTCCCTCCCAGTGCCTCCAGCAGAGGAAGCCTTTGCTGTTTGGTCACAGCCTCGCCCTCTCTTCTACTCCCACAGAACCTACTCCAGGCCAGTATAGATGCAGACCTGGGAAGAACTCAGGAGAGATAGGCCAGAAGCTCCCTTAGAGAGCTATCTCCTGACTGCCCTAAGAGGGCAGAGTTGGGGTTCCCAAAAGATGGGGAGATTTGCAAAACAGTGTCAAGTTGGACTCTCCTGTCCAACTTCCTGTGGGGAACTGGCATTTAATGGGCACTCTGTGGAAGAACGGCTTTCCTCCTGAGCATGCCTCTCGGCCACTGGTACTCCTTCCCTGGGGGCTGTGAGAAATGCCCTGTCCCCAGTAACTATCCCCTGCTCTCCTTCCCCGTTTCGTACTCCGCCTCATTCGGCAGAATACCCAGGCCCTAGCATGTAAAGGTGACCTTCCCAGGCTCCTTTGGGCTGTGGGCTTTGTGGGCCGGTCCAGGTTCTCATCCAGCCCCTTCAGAGCTAGAGAGGCCTGCGTGCGTGCTGCCTGGCTGCCCAGAACTTCCCCGCAGCTTCTCGACATTAGCCTCTTGAACTCCGCACCGTCCCTTGCTGCGGCACAATAGATGGCCGGGCTCCTCGAAAGCCCTCCATCCCCAGTCAGGCCCCTGCTCCAGTGGCGCCTCAGCCTGCCCGTACACAGAGCCGGCCCCCAGGGTTTAGGCAGCTGCTCGGCTACTCCTGCCAGACGTGGCGCTAATGCTGCTCTCTGGCAGGATGCCCGTGCTGCTGTTTTTTGTCGCTCTGAAAGTGGGGGACAGACATGCGGGGAGTCAGCAGCAGTGTCTTCTTTACCTCTGGGCGACAACGCAGCCCACTGGCCAGAGCCGAGCACGTGTGGTCATCAGCAAGCTCTCGGACGGCCAAGAGCCCATTCTCACTGTTCCTTTCCCAAGTCAAAACCTTTTGAAAATGGTTAGGAATCGTGAGACAGCTTCAAGGGCTGTTTTCCAGAAGTGCACGAATGGTGCCCCCACGGTGGCCCGTGCATGTGAGCGCAGCACTCAGATGGGTCAGGCCCACCTTTGAAAGAAACTCGCACAAACACCGGCCCCTAGTGCCCTCCCAAAAGAGCATCCCGCTGCTTCCTGTGACACCACGCAGGTCTGTGTGACCAGGGGCCCGAGCACAGACACGCCTTGGGCTCCCTGCCCTCCAGTGAACGGCTTCATCTCTGCTCCACAGAGCCCCTGGGCGGTGAGGCAGTCTCAGCCCCCGTTTCAGTCAGCGGGACAGAGATAAGGCCCACACTGGTGGCCTGGTGTGATTAGTTAGCAAGAAACGGGGTTGGGGGCTTCTGATCGCCTGTCTCTGGGGGCTGCGCTGCTGCTGCGCTCTGTGCCGCCTCTGTCGTTTGCCTGTGAGCATCCAGCCCGTCCGTGCTGTCCTCATTGCGGCCCTAGAGACCCAGCAATTACAGTTAGCGCTCTCGAGGGTCTCCAGTCAGTAGCCAGGGCTTGGTGCAGTTTTGCCCAGGGTTGGGGAGACCAGGGTCTTGGCTGACAGCCCCTCTCTGACCACTGCAGGCTGCCACCTTCTCTGACAACTCTGCACAGTAGCCATCCAGGAACTGGGCCGGGAATACCTGCTTAAAAATCCAAATGTGTTTCTGGGTGAATGATTTTAACACGTGTGCTGTCCAAGGAAGCAGCTGGTCTTTAAAGCTTATTCAGTGTTTGTGTAGGAAGAATTTTCACCCTTAGCTTTAAATATTCTAACGCCATCCAATCCAACTAAACCCTGAAAGACCGACTAGCTGTGTGCTCATTGTGAACGAAAGCACGAAGGAGGGAAGATGTGGGGCTCGGACGGGCCGAGGGCTGGGAGCCACAGCCCCAGGACTCCTCCAGCTGTCCTGTGCGGCAGTGAGAGGAGGCCGATGGCTTCCAGGTGGGAGCTGCCAGGGAGAAGGAACGCGCAGTTAGCGGTGGAGAACAGTTAAGACCATTGGCCCAGTCGCAGCCAGTCTGTTTGAGTGAAGGCCAGACTGTTCGAAAACATTGGGGTATCTCATACAGGCCCATCAGTTACTGTGGGGGCTCAGACCAGGACACCCAAGTGTGGTGATTTGATTTCTTACCCTTTCTTGAATCCAGGTGCAAGAAGACTGAGCAAGTAGCATAGGTCGGTGGGGAGGAGCTCCCACCCCGCTTTGCATTTGGAATGTAACCTGGCCGTTCTCCATACTCTTCTGGTGTTTTAAAAATCACTGAAAAGCCTGATCCCTACTTTGGAAGAGATGTGGCAAGGGGTTTATGTACAAGTGTGCCTCTGTGCACAGAACAGCTACACGTACGCCTTCACAGCTATGACACAGTCCCCTGCCCCTTTGGTCAGAGCACTCTGCTAAGCCAGGCCTGGGTTTCTCAACCAACCTGTGGGATGGTTGGACCCGTCTTAGGGTCCCATCTTAGGGGGACCTCTGTTCCTCCCCTAAATCAATGTGTAGGTAATAATCCAGCCTGCATTGTAACACAGCACGGACGAGTGTGGAGAGCAGTTCTGCTGTGTATCTCTTTTCAGTTAGTTAATTAGCGCCCTTGTTTGTACTCCTTGAAAAAGGAAGAAGGAAGGTTGGAAGAGAAGAGATCAGGTAGCCTAATCTGATTCCCTCAGTGGATGCCAGGCAAAGGTGGCTAGCTCGTTAGTGGCGGGGCCTTGGCCACCGGGATACCTTCATTCACAGGATGGTGTCTGCTCCCTCCGAGAGCCAAGAAAGACACATTTATGAAATGCCCAGTTTGGTGCTGAAAGCTTCTTGCTGTGTAACTCAAACCAGACCCAGCCAGCCTCCGTACGTTTACTCTCTTCTTGCTCCCTCTGGTCAGTCCCACCTAGCTGTGATTCTGTAAAGACCCGGGATCAGCTATTTTAAATTCCAGTGCAGCCGCTTCCCACCCACAGTATGGACTTTCCATGGATTCAGAACAATCACCCCAATAAGGTGTAAACTCTCTTTCCCAAATGCTCCGGTAGCATAAAATGCCCAGTAGCGTCAGTGAGCGTGTGCAGACAGCCATCGGATAGCCCCGCTGGCTCCGTGCTCAGTGTCAGGGAGCATGCTGTCTGACCAAGGAGCCTCAAGGGGCTGGGCTGCTGGCTTCGTGATAAACAGAACACCCATCGCGGGAGTAAAGAAAAAAATCCATGGAGTTCCTTTTGCATCTTACAGGCCACGTGCGAGCGAGGTTTTGCAGCCATGGAAGAAACGCACCAGAAAAAAATTGAGGACCTGCAGAGGCAGCACCAGCGGGAGCTGGAGAAGCTTCGAGAGGAGAAGGACCGTCTCCTAGCCGAGGAGACGGCAGCCACTATCTCAGGTGGGAGTCCGGCTGGGCGGCCACTCTCCCCCCAAGGGCAGGATGGCAGCAGGCTTCCCTAGCTGACCGCACAGTTTGGCCACGAGCCGCCTTGGAGCTGCCTCTTGGCTGAGGTTGCAGCTTGGTTATCCAAGGCTAGCCTGTGACGGTTCCTTCCAAGGGAGAGGCTGCTTTCAGGAACCCTCTGAGAGCTTGCGAGCCCGGGCCTGGCACCCCCAGCTACACCTGAAGGGCTGTCCCCAGCCGCGCTAGTCCCATCGGTGCCATTGCCCTCAGACCACATAAGACCACCTCCTCCTGCAGTGCCGAGAACATCAGCACAGCGTTGCTGCCGCTCCTGCCCGGTGACAGTCTTGGCCACCCAGCCGACACGCTCTGCCCCGAGCAAGCTTGGTGCCGTTGGTTGTGTGTTACCCTCCCTTTCTGTGATGGCGCTTTACGGTGCTGGCATTTCGGGGTGAAGAACAAAACCTACCAGCCTGAACAGCTTGCTTGTTTTATAAACTTGTGCGTGATTTTAACATTGACATTTATTTCATCAGTTTGGCTTACTTCTAACATTAAAAAAAAAAAAAAAGTACCTGCATCCCTTTTGTGGTGGGAGTTCCCCGGGAATTCCTTGGCTGGTGTCTGCTGAAATTTGGTCTGGGAGAGCCCAGCCTGACCACTCGTGGACATCGCATTAACAATGGGCAGACACGCCGTCCTGTCCATCTTGCTTCCCCCCCACCCCGCCTCGAGCCTCTTGTGCTGATGGCCACATCCTTGACTACAGCCATTGAAGCCATGAAGAATGCCCACCGGGAGGAGATGGAGCGCGAGTTGGAGAAGAGCCAGAGGTCCCAGATCAGCAGCATCAACTCCGACATCGAGGCCCTACGACGACAGTACCTGTGAGTCAGCTTCCTGCCCACAGGAGGCGGCCCTTGTGGGCCAGGCTGGAGGGAAGCGGGACCTTTCCTGTGTCTTCCTAAGAGCCACAAAGACATGGGTCTCAAGGGTGGGCAGTGGTGGAGGCCTGAGGGTTCTGAGGCAGCTCCGAGCCGCCCTTCCTGAGGGGCTGAGCACCATCCCAGAATTGTCTTTGGTTCTGCAAGTGGAAGAAGCAGTCTTTTCCAAGGGGTCCGGGGTGACCGAGAACAACGTCACGAGGCTTTGATTTTCTGAGCATGGATAGAGCCTGGTCCTGGCTTATCAGACACAGGGCATCTCAGAAGTCAGTGTTGAAAACATATCACAAGTGTGACTTCTCTCCGGGCATCAGGGGGGTTCTGTGTGTGGGACCGTTAAGCTCCTTGAAAGAGGTGCAGATTGGGGCACCTGGGTGGCTCAGTGGGTTAAGCCTCTGCCTTCGGCTGAGGTCATGATCTCAGGGTCCTGGGATCAAGCCCCGCATCGGGCTCTCTGCTCAGCAGGAAGCCTGCTTCCCCCTCTGCGTCTGCCTTCTGTTCTGCCTACTTGTGATCTCTCTCTCTCTGCCAAATAAATAAATAAAATCTTAAAAAAGAAAAAAAAGAGAGAGATGCAGGGAAGGATGCAAGAGAGAGTCTGTAAGCCTGCAGTACTTCGAGGTTGTCCCTTTTTTAGCTGGGTCCAAATTCGCTGAGACCACAGAATGAATGGTACCTGCCCTCTGCTCATCTCTTTGCGTTGTGTCTCGTCGTTCCTCAAGTTTCGTGATGGGGACTCGCAGGGCCTTTTAGAGGCCTGGCCCAGGGCTGGGGGCAGAGGGGTGAGCCGTGCCTTCTCTGCAGGGAGGAGCTGCAGTCGGTGCAGCGGGAGCTGGAGGTCCTCTCGGAGCAGTACTCCCAGAAGTGCCTGGAGAATGCCCACCTGGCCCAGGCGCTGGAGGCCGAGCGCCAGGCCCTGCGGCAGTGCCAGCGTGAGAACCAGGAGCTCAATGCCCACAATCAGGTGAGCCTGTGCCCGGGGGCGCCATGCCGGAGTCGGGGGCTGGGCCTTACCTGAGGCGGCCCTGGGTCGGAGTGGCCGCCCCATCTGCAGGCATCTCCCTGATGTCTGACATTGCCCAGAACGGTGACAGAAACTCACTGCAGATGGGGGAGCTCGTGAACGAGCTGTTTAAATTTGGACTCCTTTGGGCTCTAGCCCTTCTGGGATCTCTGAGATGTCTCCTGAGCATTTCTGGATTTCTGCTTCGTCACTGCAGGGCGGGGCCTGAGAGGGAGGGTCATTGCACCTGGTCCAGACCTCCTGTCCCCAAGGCTGGGACCATGTTTAAACGTCCCCCAGTCAAACCCATGCACTATTCACATTTTTTTGGGTCAGATCATTCTCTTAAAATTTGCCTGTTCTTCAGAGAATTGGGGTGCGTTTAAAATCCTGGCGAGGGGAAAGACTCGAGGTAGGTTTAGTTTGATAAAAGCTTGGACTTTTGGACCACTGTGTGCATGACCCACCGGCTCATCCTCCCCCGGCACTGAGTACACGGACGTGTTGGCCAGCTGCAGGCTCAAGGCCTCTGGGCCCACACTCACCCCGGATGAGGGCGCTCTGGCAGGACTGGTTCCCGCTAGTCAACGCAGTGGCCTAATGACCACATATCAGTTGGAAACAAGGTACAGAAAGGGAGCAGGGAAGGCGCCAAGAGGGCCCAACCCTACAGAAACTCAAGTTGGACAAGCCGTGACACGCATGGATACTAGTTACAGTGACAGAGAGGTAGTGAGGGTTATGGAACTCCGTGTACACTATTCCACAAACACAGAGCGCACATGAATGGCTGTCACAGGGTCGTCCGTCACAGGCAGTGGCTGCCTTGCCTGTGATCGCAGTGTGCATCAGCCCTGCCCGGGGTTCCTCTACTCACACCCGTCCGCCTCTTCCGTGAGAAACCGGCCTCTCCCGCTTGTGTGGTGTCAGTGCTGCCCCCAGGTGGCTCTGTGAAGCCTCCGTCCTTGCTGTGTTGCTGTTCCGCAGGAGCTGAACAACCGCCTGGCTGCGGAGATCGCACGGTTACGGACGCTGCTGACCGGGGACGCGGGCGGAGAGGCCGCCGGCTCCCCGCTCACACAGGGCAAGGATGCCTATGAGTTAGAGGTACTGCTCGGAGCCCCTTCAGCCCGCTCTGAACCGCACGTGCCCCAAGCGGGGACCAAGAGGTGGCCTCAGCTTATGGGGTCATGGCAGGGATGAGCGCTGGAGACAGCAAGAAGGATGTGGAAGGATGCAAATCCCCCAGGCGGCCAAAGAGAATAGCTGCCAGGCATTGTGGGTGCACGGCAGGAGTGGGGTCCCCTCGGGAGGAGGCCACAGGGTGATCTAACCCCGTACCCACAGTTCCTGCCTCACCACAGAAGCAAAACATGTACTAGCCCTGCGAGCACCACAGCTGCTCACAGTCCTGAGCGCTGTGTTACTCAGGGCAGTGAGGTTTAAGTCAGAATGATGGATTCTTATGTCTTTCTATAAAAGCACTTGGATTTTTCCCTATTTAATTCTCATTTTATCGTGAACATCTGCTCAGTGATGTGAGAGAGGCTGAGCAAGTCCGACAGTTTGAGCAGGGTGCTTTCCTGGGCCCCAGCCCGGGCACTCACTGCGGCCCCACGGGCTGAGGAACAGGGTGCTCGGGTCCAGGAGGAATAGCAGTGGTTTCTCGCTGTTTCTGTATGTGATGGGCCACCTGTTAGCAGCGGTCAGTGTATTTGCTGGCATTTGTGGTTGCATGTCCCTGGGGAGGGGGTGGGTTCCCTGCTTGGCCCTCATGCCCTCATCTTTGCTTTCAAGACTCTGGAAGTCCCTTTGTTCCTAATGTCAGCTCCTAATTTCTGTTATTCTAGGTCTTACTGCGGGTCAAGGAGTCAGAAATACAGTACCTGAAGCAGGAGATCAGCTCTCTCAAGGATGAGCTACAGACGGCGTTGCGGGTAATGGTGCCTCCTGGTGGGAGACAAGTCTGAGGATGGGCTCGGGGCTGAGGGGAACACCGGTCTCCGAAGCTCACAGAGGCCCTTGTGCGCTCAAACTGTAGGCTCTTCTGGAGCAGATTTCATTCTTATGGGGAATGTGATTTCAAAATTCAGCTCAAGAGGCACCTGGGTGGCTCAGTGGGTTAAAGCCTCTGCCTTCGGCTCGGGTCATGATCTCAGGGTCCTGGGATCGAGCCCCGCATCGGGCTCTCTGCTCTGCGGGGAGCCTGCTTCCCTCTCTCTCTGCCTGCCTCTCTGCCTACTTGTGATCTCTCTGTCAAATAAATAAATAAAATCTTTAAAAAAAAAATTTTTTTTTCAGCTCAAATTAAAATACCAGCCTGTCAGCAGGTGTAGTAAAACTGAGGTCTCACCATGTCCCTGTCCTCCGTGCCTCCTCTGGGCTTTGGCAGGGACCGAGAGACCAGAGACAAATGTCGTCCTGGAAGGTGAGAGCTTGGCGAAGCCCAGCTGCCTCCACCAGGGCATTCTTGGAGGAGATGATGGCGGCCCTAGTGGCCATTCAGTCACTTAGGAAGTCCAAGACCGGGGCCGTCTGGCTGGCTCCATCGGTTGAGCATCTGTCTTCAGCTCAGGTCATGATACCAGAGTCCTGGCGTCGAGCCCCTCGTCGGGCTCCCTGCTCAGTGGGGAGTCTGCCTCTCCCTCTCTCTCTGCCTCTCCCCCCAGCTCACGCTCACACGCTCTCTCTCTCTCAAATAAGTAAATAAAATATAAAAAAAAAAAAAAAGGAAATCCAAGACAGAGGGGGTTTTCCAGGAGGTCTGCGGTGGGTCAGGGCCATTCCTGTGTTTGCCAGAGCTCCTGGGCTTGCTCGCCTTGCGTCCGACAGAGACTCTGGGCTGTGCCTGGTTCACTTCATACTGAGTGTCGTCTCTGGAAGACGGGCGTCCGGCTGCAGATGGCAGCCCCCAGTCATTCTGCGGCGCGTTCCCGCCCCGCGGAGACAGACTGCCCAGCCTGGCCCTAACTTCCGCTTGCTTCTGCCCTTATCCCCAAGGACAAGAAGTACGCTAGTGACAAGTACAAGGACATCTACACAGAGCTCAGTATTGTGAGGGCAAAGGCCGACTGTGACATCAGCAGGTTGAAAGAGCAGCTGAAAGCAGCGACGGAAGCACTGGGTGAAAAATCCCCAGAAAACACCCCCGTGTCAGGATACGGTGAGTTCCAGACTGTTTCCGCTCAGCCAGCCAGGCGTTTGTGACCGCGGTGGTGCTGGAGGGTAGGTAGGGACCAAGGTCACTTGAGTAGCTGTTGGAGGACGAGTCGGCTGTCTTTCTGGAATCAGGCGATACCCGGGCACCACTCAGAATCAAACTATAGACTAACTCCGGAAGCTAGGTCGCCAGGTGACAACAGTGGCTGCTCCTGAGGGGGACCCCAGGGTGGCCCGGGCCACGGAGAGAAGAAGGCTTAGCATTTTCGGGGGGAGCGCGGAGGTCCTGTGAGCTGCCAGTTGACCTTCTGAAGAACAAGTGCAAGGAAATGTGCGAACAAGGAAACTTGCCGCAGATGGAGGCCGGTGGCTTCACGATACAGTGAAATACCAGCGGTTCTTAAGAGAAACCAGGTAGAGGTTTCTGTTTGGATGTGGAAAAAGATCGATAGCTATACAAAGTAGAAGCCCCACCCCAGCAGGACACATGGCATGGGGGGACCCAGTGTACGTTGGGTTAGAAGCCGTTTTTAAGAAGTCCGAAGGACTTTACCCCAAACTGAGTGGTGGTTGTCTCAGTGGGAGTGGATTGCGACTCTCGCTCTTCTGCTTTATGACACTGCTGGGTCGCCGGGGGCGGGTGGGCAGTAAATAAGTAATGGGGCAGTGGGTCCATGCAGCAGCCCCAGACAGAAGGTCCTAACCCACGCCCGCCCGCCCTGCGCCGTGCAGACACAGGCAGCAGGAGCCTGGTGCCGGGCCACACGCGTGCCTTCTGGCCGATCTGGTGCTTTGCGTGCTCCCAGAAGGAGCTAGTGTGTTTTATGGTCATTGGCTTTGTTTTCTCTTAAAGTTGTTTAAGGAAATGCCATAGCTGTGTGGTGGTAACAGTAAGCCTGGGAGATGTCTAAACATTCTGTCTGGTTCCACAGGTTTTATAAAACGAAAGTAATGGATCTATTTTCCCTTCAGATATAATGAAATCTAAAAGCAACCCTGACTTCTTAAAGAAAGACAGATCCTGTGTCAGCCGGCAACTCCGAAACATCAGGTCCAAGGTGAGTCTGGGGTGCAGCCCCAGGGTGTGTGGGGCTCTCGGACGTTAGAGAGGAGCCAGAGTCAGAGCCCACCACGGGCTGCAACAGGGGGTCCCCGGTCCCAGAACTCCTCTGGCTCCACATGCCTACCTTCTGGGCCAGTTCTGGCAGGCCAGTTCTGGTGGCTTCGAGCGCTGTGTCTCCTTCATGCCAAAGTGGAACCGACTTCTGACAGTGACGGTTGAGGGTCCAGGCCTACAAGAAAGAAGCAGGGCTTGGAGCGAATTCGACTTTGGACCTCCGAGGCCAGATTTTTCCCCCAGAAACCCCTGGGCCTGTCCCACTCTGTCTGTACTTCTTCACGTGGCCCTCGTTTAATCCTGATGCCGCCTACCTTCCAGAGAGGAAGCAGCCTACACCTCCTCTCCCAGCCACAGCGTAGCGCCCCCCAGCGTGTCCCCTGCCCGCTGCGCGCCTCTCTGCGGGAAGGACGGGCGGAGGGTGGGAGTGATGAGCATGTTGCATTTAGGATTTATTGTGTGTGTGTCTTATTTTTTGCTCTTTCCTCTGACAGTCCGTAATTGAGCAGGTCTCATGGGATAACTGAAACGAGCCCGCTTCCAGGTCCCCTGTCGTGTAGGTAAACCACCTCTCACCACCCACCCACCTGCCACCCTCGAGGGGGCGGCTGCCTGCATGCACGGCTCACACCTCCACAGCAAGCTCCTGTGTCATTGTTCCTTTATCTGCTCCGGCAAGCACATACACCGTCCTGGTCAGTCTCTGTAACCTGTTCTGGGGACTTCACTGGCCCTTTAATCTCTTACCAGAGTTGACCCTTTGCTGAGGGGAGCTCCCCCCAGCTTGACAGGTGGCCCATAGCAGCAGCGTCTTGGGTAGGCATGGGCCTGTGAGCGGCCCCCGCCACTGGTCAGCGTGCGTGACGATTGATATGTGCATTCCACGTTCTCTGGGGAAACCCATGTTGCCCTCTGTCAGGAACGGCGCAGATAGACCCAGCAGCCACTGACAAACAGAGTGTCCCATCGCTCAGAACCCCCACCGACTCAGTTCACAGGCCAAGGCAGGACAGAACCTGGGTTTCAGGGAGCCAGTGCCTTGTGGGCATAGCCGGGAAAGCGGCTCAGCAGAGTGAGAGGACTCGCGGGGACTGGGGCTGTAGGGTTACCGGCACTTTTTTGGTTTTTGTTGGAGGAAAACGAAAGCTTCTCTCTGGGTGCCACAGATGGCAGAGGTATAAAGAAAGGAAGCAGGGGCACGGAGGTGCTGGCTGAGAAATGAGAAACATTTGCCTGTTGGCAAACACGCAGGAGGACGGTGGGCCCCGGCCCAGAGCGCCCCAGTCCCCACTCCAGGCTACGCCCCCAGGTGCACAGCCGCTCCCTCCAGAGCGTGCTTCCGGCCGAGCTGACTTCATCTTATGCTCTGACGAGAAGGTTAAGGGCAGCAGGAAGAACCCCAGGACTGGGCCGTGCTCCTGGAACAGGGGACACTGACATGAGCTCAGGGCCACACAGCACGGCTCATCTTGTCCATGTGCCTACGGCTCACTCAGGCGGGAGCCGCAGGCCAACATCCTCTGGCTAAGGGGCGCGAGCGCAGTGGCTTCGGTGACGTGGGTCTGCTTTAGGAAGACTTCTTCTGAGAAAATCTCAAGTATCTTGAATCTAGTCGGTTTGGCTTATATTTGTTCTTCTATAGCCACAAATCATTATAACCAAATGTGGCTTAGGCTTGATTATAAACTTGGTTTGGGCTTTTTCTGTAAACATGAAAAACATTCTAGTTAGTAGAAGTAGAACTTGTTCTTTGCTTTATGGTTTTCTTATCAAAGATTCTGTTTTCTATTTGAGATTGAACTGGAGCTATTGTAAGTTCGCTGTTAGTGATTTAGGCCGTGTGCCCATGCCTCTAAAGGACAGTCAGTGAAAAACTTCTGCTCTCTCCCTTCTGGAAACCCTTGCGGCAGTGCGGCCGCCCCCGCAAGACAGATGTGTGTGTGTATGTGTGTGTGTCCGACTGGGTGTGTCCGAGTCCCTGTGGGGGATTAAAAATACACAAGATTCTGGACAAAAGGGCAGAAAATCAGTGAAAAGACCTTTATCAATAAGGGCCTTCTCAGGGGCTGTGCTGGGAAAACCTTTTATGCCAGCCAGGGAAGAGCTAACACCAACGTAGAAAGTGGGGAAACTGTCAGGCACACCCACAGAGGTCTGACTGGGCCTCCAGGACACCCTCAGACTCACAGAAGTGCCAGGCCCAGACAGGAGTGGGAAGAAGCCCAGGAGTGGGGTTTTCCAGATGTCTCTGAGTGCACGTTGAGCTTGGCCGAGTTTCCAGTGTGTCGGTGGGCAGGCACAGTCCCGCTAGTGCGTGTAGAAAGACGGGACCTTGCAGAGTCCCTCGGGACTCATGTTGTGATGCCAAGCGAGGCTGGACCTGTTCGCAGTGTCAGCGGGCGCTCACTCTCACACATGGCTGTCCTTTCCCTGACCGTGTTCGGAGTTCCCCGCCGCCGCCACAGGAAGACTGGGGAATGAAGCTGCCCAGAAACGGAACCTGTCCTTGGTGCTGTTTGATATGGGATCTTACGCATACCGTCTTCTGTCCTTTATCGACTTTTTGTTTCTATATCCTGCCTCACTCAGAAGGCTGGAAAGTCTCAGCGCCCGTTAAGGCAGGCTCTGCTTAAGAGCTTCATGGCTTTTCTGGTATTGAGACCAGAGCGAACCTTTCCCCATGGGTTCTCATGAAGGCCCCTGTCTGGTAGTGTGAGTATGGGGTCACAGAGGCGCTTGGTGGGGAGACCGGCCGTGTGGGAGGAACGAGTCCGGGGAGCCACGGTGTACCCAAGGACCCTCATCTGGATGCACAAGGCCATTGTGGGGCTCCATTCTTCCCACCCTTACAGCTCTAGTGTACATGGTATGTGGCACTGGGCGCACAGCTTGGGCTGCCCCTCATCGCCCTGCTCCCCGGCTACAGTCATGAGCACAGCAAGGACTCTGACAGGGCATGGGGGGAGCACACGCCGGGCAGGACGTTCGCCATCCTTTGAACGGGCAGAACAGAGTGGTGTGGCACCGGACAGGCCTGCCTGTGTGCCTGGCACTTAGGTGTGGGGCCTCCCGCATCGTGGCCATGCGTGCGCAGCACATGTCTGAGACGACCTGCTGTGCACAGGGCAGCTTGGCCTGAAGCACTTGGGAGAAGACCCGAGAGCATCTGAGACAATTACGTGCATTAAGGGAATCTCAGGTTTCAGGTTCAGAATGGGACATGGATTTGCCCCCATCCCCTACCTGCTGAGCCCACCGAGTAGCAAGCTTCAACAGTGACCCTAACCAATTGCTTACGTAGAGGTCCATGTGGACCAGTGGGTTTCAGAAAGGTTCGCCATAGAGCCCTTTATTTAAAAAAAAAAAAAAAAGTTGGCTTTATTCATTTACACACATAACAGCTCCACGGTATAGAAAGCAAGCAGAACTGTTCTCTGTGACGTGGGGGGAAGCCCCTTGCAGGCGGCCAGGTCCCACGGGCTCCACTCACGGGCTTTGACACATCAGGCCGAGCCACGTCGGGACCCCCGAGGAGCGTGTTGCAGCTGGAAATGGCAGGCTGGGTGCTCCAGGCCCACGGAGCAGCCTGGTGCTCTGATTCAGGGGTGAAGCTGGCGTGGTCATCGGGGGCCTGTACCCAGGTCAGCTCTAGCCCGTGCCAGCCCCGGGAACTGGCCGTCTGAGGCTGGAGTTGAGACTTGCCGCGGAGATCCCGTGGCCGCTAAGACACCAGTCCTATCCGAACCAGTGTCGGAGTCTCCCCAGCCATGCTCCGAGGAGATCTTCCTGCCCTCACCGAGAGAGCAGATCTTTGGCAAAGCCTCTAAGAGTAAAGCGGGACATATTTTGTCCCCCTGGTAGCAAAGTGTCACTCATCCTGGAACCCACAGATATAAACTTTGCTGAGGTCACGCGTGAAGAGAGTATTGGCTTCACATGCTGAAAATTGTAGTAAATATGTTGACGAGTTCCCAGGTCCCCGGTAACAGCCAATCCCGCCGGGCTCTTGCTCGGGGAGTGCCAGGAGCTGGCCTTAGGGGGCAGGCGCGGCCGGGGTGGGGGCAGCCCGGGGAGGAGGGCTCCGCAGCCACACGCCGCCAGCCACGGCCGGCAAGGTCTGCAGGCCGCCTCCCAACGCTCAGCGTCACGGTCACGGAGGAAGTAGAGGTGGACAGACCCCCCCGCACCCCGGGAGAAGGATGTGGACGGGCGGATTTCTAGTTCTTGGCACAGCTTTTGCCCCTGGCTGAACCGATCTGGTCGCTGCTTGTCTGAAGAGCCCTAAGCTCAGAACTCAGCTGCTCACACACGTGGTCTGTTTCTCTGGGTTTTTCCTTTCTCATCCGGATAACACCATCTCACAGGGGACGGCTCTCTCCTTAGCATGCCCCACTAATCTCTCGAGGAGCCCCTCCTGCCCCCCCCGCACCCCGGCACCCGCACCTCTGCCTGACTGCAGCCGCGCGCACGGCGCTGGCCGGGCGGTAACGGTCTCTCTCTCCTGCTCTCATCTCCACCCAGAGTCTGAAGGAAGGCCTGACGGTGCAAGAACGCTTGAAGCTCTTTGAATCCAGGGACTTGAAGAAAGACTAGCCGCGTCCCGTTCCACTTGAACTCACACCCCTCCCAGCCTGCGGCAGCACTACCCGAACGCTGCTTTTTGTCTGTACCTTTATTTTTTATTATTGTTGTTGTTGTTGTTATGTTGTCATCATTAACTGTGGGTATGGATGCATGAGAGACTGGTCTATGGGTTGTTCACACCGTTCCCTGCTGTGTTGATTCCAGCTTCCTACGTCTTTGTCAAAGCTTTTTTTCCCATGGTATTCTCAAACTAGCCAAGCAGCGGGGGCCAGGAGGGCCGTCCGCTCCCAGCCAGGGTCTGCGCAGAGCCCCCGCCCGCCGCTGTCCACCGCACTCGCTGTCAGTATTAAGGCCCAGCAGCCTGTCGATAAGCTAGCTCGTCCCGCCGCGTGCAGGGTGCGGAGTCGGCCCAGGCGGCTCCCGCTGGGCTGCGTGTGGTCGTCGCGGGGAGAGAGCAGGGCATCAGGTGGCCGCGCCGACCACTCTCGCGCCTTCGGGAGGAGCTGGAGGAGCAGGTGGGGCCGTGGCCCGGAACCTGCACTCACCGCCTCGGGCTTGGGAGGACAGTGCTTTGTACTCGTCCCACTCCTTCAGCTTAGAGCCACACCCCAGATCATCGTGGGGAACCTTTCACGACCTGGAAAATGTCGAAAGCAGCCATTCCTATTTTTGTTTGTTTTTTATTAAATCTTGCACAAAACCCCGGCCCCTCTCATTCCTTCCTACGCTCGTTGCTTTCTTGGTCACTGGCAGCCCTGCTCTCTCCGTAAAGACTTGTAAGTGTTGCCCTGCGGCCCCAGGGTTTCAGACGGAGCTTGCAAGCGGTGATGAACTCAGTCCTTGAGGGGGAAGCCTGCTCGGGCGCTGAGCCTTTCTGAAAGAAACCTCCACGTTGCTTTTGAGAAGGTTGAGTGAAGACCCCTATGTTAAGTCAAGAAGAAAGTAGAGAGGATGTTGGAATCAGATGAAAACTGCCCTTATTACCTGTTTTTAACTCTAACCTGAGCTCTGAAAAGTTCTCTGGCAGTGTTCAGAGAGCCCAAAGTAAACCTAAACCAAGAGAGTTGCTTTTTCTACCAGTTGGAGTGAGACCTTGGAACTGTCAGGAAACGCAGTGGTTCTCAGGAGTCTCCTGCCCTGGGGTTTCCATCGCGGCCCCGGGAAGACCAGCATCGTGTTAAAACAAGGAGCCCAGGCGAACGGCAGCGGTGCCGAGGCCTTCAGGGTGGGCAGGAAGCATCGGCAGAGAGTGCGCGGGGGTCCTATTCTGGTCTCGCTGTGTCAACGCTTGTTAGGTCTGCGGGCCCTGGAAAAGGCACCATGCCCTGTCTCTAGATTCAGTTAAGGCCAGGGTCACCCGGGAAAGCCCTGGCAGGGCCTGGGGCATGCCCTCTTCTCACTGGAATAATCTCTGCGCTCCCCCTGGCACTGAGCCTTTCCCTCAGCAGCTTCCAGACTCTTAACCCACACCTGTCACCCCTTGACTGCTTTTCTCCATGTTTTCAAAAGCAAGAGAATATTAGGTCTGGTTTTTTTCATCCTGCTGCTCAGACACTGCTCCCTGCACCACCCCCCTGTAGATTGGTGGTACTCTTAGAAGGGACCATGATTTTGCGCGTGTGCCTCTCAGAATGGGAGCGTAGAGAAGGGATGCTCGGCCCCCGGGGCCCATTCCCCAAAACGCTGTCTAATGTGTGTGTTCTCGCAGCAGAGAGTGTGCTGTCCCTCAGGATCTGATGGGACAGGGGCCGTGTCGCCTGGCCTCTCTGCCGGCTCCTGCTGCCCTGGGTACTCTGGCTCTCCTCCAAGCAGCCCGCTCCCTGCCTCCGGCCCTCCCACCTTCCCAGCAGGGTCACTGTGCCGAGTCAGCCCGTGGCTGCAGCGCTCTGACCAGGTCAGAGAGCACCATATGCGCTCGTCTTCATCCCTTCCCTTCGGGGTTCACCCTCTAAATTCTGGGAACATGAGTGCAGCATGTGGAGGTCAAAGGCAGAGACAGGGAAACCCCTCTTTTCACCGCAGCCTCTGAAGGCTCCTCCTCCTCGCCCCAGAGACAAGAAGTCATGGTGCTGGGGCTGCTACCCTCTGGAGGTGACCAGGAAGCGGGCTAGAATTGGGGGAACTCTGGCTCCTCTCCAACAAGAGGCTGCTCCCGTCGCAGCCTCCCGAAGAAGCCCCGAGCCGAGCCTGGTCTTGCCGAGCGTCGCAGTGACCATGGCTGTCGGACTCTAAGGCCTGGGACAAGCTGCCTACTGAGGGGCCTGTCCTCTGGCTGGAGGGAGCAGGCAGAACAGAACAAAGAGGGGTTCCGATGAGCACTTGTGTGTCCCACCCCAGTCCCCACTCCGCCCTGCAGGCCCCCAAGCCCCCCAGGAAGAATTCAACCACCAGGTTCCAAAGAAAAGAGTACAGTTGAGGAGGTGGAGTTGGTTTCTGTGCTGGTGGAGGAGGGTCCTTTAGGGGCTGCAGATGGGGTCATGTGGGTGATTGTCAGGGGCACTCCCACCGCCCCTGGGGTGGACCGCACAGCGGGAGTGTCCGCCCTGCCCTGGGGACAGGGGGGTGACATGAGAACAGGGATCGAGTCTGTGCAGTCATGTTTTCTTTCCTGGTCACTGGTTCATCTGTAACCCGCTGGCCCCTGCAAGTCAGCCCTGCCAGACACATGCAGGGGGAGACCGCTCCGCTGGCGGCTCTCGGGAAGGCAGCGGATGTTTCGGTGTGCACACGGCCGCACTCAGGGCCCGCGCCCTGCTGCTCGGGCTCCTTCGGCGGCGCCTGTCCGGGGGTGAGAGCCAGCCTTCCGGGCCCAGTGGCTGCCTGTGGCCCCCGTCGGCACCGTGGCAGTGGCTACGAGAGGTGGCAGACGGAGCACTCCGCCGTTGGAAATGGAGGCATGTGCCATTAGGCATCAAAATGGGTCTGAATTTGAGGGAGGAAGCCGGGGCCGTCCTGGGGTGACAGGTGGAGGCCACAGTGGGGATGTGTGGTTTGTCAGGAGACCAGACCAGAGGCCTCTCCCTAGGACTCCAGCAAGTAGAGAGGCAGAGGACAAGGGAAGTGTGTCACCCGCTCACTGGCGAACAGTGAGCCAGCAGGGGTTTCACGAGAGCCGGGCTGGGAAGGGGGGAATTGCAGTGTGTAACCGAACTGTGACCCTCCGAGTCTGCCTGAAGGGGAGGCTGACAGATGAGGCCGGGAGTCGAAACTGATGGCACAAAATAAACCTCTTTAAAGATCTCATTAATACTCTGGAACACTGACTGCTGGCCTGAGGATGGGACGTGACCCCTTTTGTCACTGCTGCCTGGTGCTCCCCTTGGCAAGTCTGTTTTTCAGCTCATCCCGGGCCTGAGGCAGCTCATGAGGCCGCCCCCGCTGGGCCTGCGGCTCAGGGCCTCCCCCTGGACCCCCTCTCCGTGGCCATACAATGACAGCTGTACCAGGCCCCACTCGCTTGCTGGCTAACCCCCCGGGGCTGTTCCCCACTCTCCTGAGCCAGCCGGCAGGGAACTTCTCCAGAAGGTTCCTCCCTCCCACCGCTGGTAACTTCCCCTACTCCGGAAGGCCCCTGGCTCCTTGGGCTGCCTCGCCCTGCAGGCTCCCGGCGGGGACAGCTCTCCTCTCCCCTCCTCCGTGCCCGCTGGCCAGCTTCATGGCTGACCTCATGCCTGAGTTCGGAGGCGGTTCTCCAGGGACCCAAAGCCGTTTTCAGTTAGAGTGGAAGGACTGTAACCCATCAGCCCATGCTCTTAATGTAAGAGGATTCCTGGAAGGAAGTTTCCTCCTCATTGTTCTAAAGAAGCTTGGAATTTTTAACACTTTCCATTCTAGACACAATTTTAGAAAGCCAGAAAACTAAAACCAAATTCAGTGCCACCCCCCTGCTTTTATCACCAGGAGAGCCTGGATTGGGGGGGGGGTATTTTCAGAGGTTCACAAAGGACAGGGAAGTATGTATAGTATTCCACTTAGCAGGAATTAGATACTGAAAGGGAAACAGCTTGGCATACTCACCGGAAGCTTCAGTCACGTGGAATCCCTCCCACCCTGAACACACCGAAACTGCGCCATGGCTGTGTTTTCTGTTAGGCGTCTGCTGGGTCACCGGGTCTGAACCTCTGTCCCAGCGCCCGGCCCCACAGCCCCGCCCTTCCCACTGGCTCGGGAACCGGCTGGTGCAAAGGCTTCTGAAAGTTCCAGTGTTGGCACACTGCTCTCTTCCTCTTGGGCCCCTCTGCCTCGGGTCCCTGTTGAGAGAGGAGGCCCTAGGCACCCAGCTAGCCCACCGGCGACTGGGAAGGAACACTAGTGGGCCTGCCACGCGCTTCCCACCTGGGACTTTCTCCGGCCTTTCCCTGCCACCAGATCCCTAAAAGGTGTGTGCTTAGACGTTGCACGTCTGATCCTAGGAAAGGTCTTTTTACCCACCTGAGATTGGGCCAAAAGCTAAAGTCCTTGACTGTTCTCAGCACCGAGTAGGACACTGTGGCCACGTCCCGTCTTCCATGGCCACATCCGCCCAGTCCTCAGAGTGCTGTTAGGACGTGGGGCCTGTCGTAGCTGGGAACCGTGCGCTCTGGTCGCATGCCCGGACGCACTCTTAGCCAGCTCATGCTTTCCTCAGTTGAAGACTGAAGTTAAGAATCCCCCTGCAGTGAGTCTGGTGAAACCACTGCTTTGGGATCCTTTGCTGGGAAGCCATGACCCACATGCAGAGTGGAAACAAACAGTATCGCCGTTTCCCGAGGGCTCTGCTGGGAGAGACCCCACCTCATTCTTGTGCCCTTTGGAGAACAAGTTGCGAGTATTCTTGGTTCTTTGTAAAGGGAAGAGGGCTCCTGTCTCCGAGTGTTTCAGCAGAGTAGGAGGAATCCGTCAGTCCCCCACCCCCGGTGTAGGGAGCCAGGACGGCCGCTCAGATGCAGCCCAGGCCCTGGTCCTCTCCGCGTCTACACAGGCTTTGGGAAGAGAAGCCGCTGTGCGCACTGTGTGGACGCCAGCCTCTCTGCATTGACAAGCAGCTGTGTTTATTTTGTTTAAAATAACCTGTATATTATCTAGAGTGAGCAGTGTAAATATTACTCGGAAGTTACCGCAGGGATTTTTTGTGCGTGTGACAAAGTTTGTGTGGGTTTAAAAAAATAAAATCCTATGCAGACCTCCCTTTGTAAGCTAGGGCGGATGGCTTTGAGTACAACCTTGAACTCCACCTAACATACAAGGAAATGTTTTCATGACTGATGTATCTTTTTAAAAGCTGTGGCCACTTCACGGGGGGCTTGTAAAGAGCATATGACCATCTCTGGGATGACAGCAGGCCTGCCTCCGTGCCCGCTGGCCGTGCAAGAATGCCGCAATGCTCGCCGCCAGAGCACTCCGAGCTCTGCAGGGAGAGCAACGTGGGGAAGAACCTGGTGGGGCCGTCTTCCCTGCCCTGGCCGGGCTCGTGGACGACCTGGAGGGAGACGTCATTTCGAACACAGTTGTGGCAGGACTGGCCTGAATGGGTGACCTGGGAGCTCTTGCCAGGCTGGGCGTCTGCATCTCCTCAGCTCCTGGGTTCTATGGTGGGACGGCATCGAGGCACCAACCTGGCCACACTGTCGTTTTACTGCAGGCATCCATGGCCATGTGCGGCCACAGCATCTCAGAACTGGATCGTCTGGTACTCAGGCTGAGCCAGGAGGGCGTGCGGGGGGAGGCACACAGTCCGTGGCGGCCGGTCGGGGGGAGACTTCCCAGGACACAGTTGGAACACTGCGAAGGAGCGGAGTTCTGGAAAGGCCGTGGTCACCAGCACGGTGCACCTGTCCCCGTCACTTGTCCCAGGCCTCTGTCTTTGCCCTTTGCACTAGTAACACACATTGCAGTTTTGTTTCATAGGAAGCTAGGAATAGGTCATATAAAGAACACTAAAGTCATTATTGTGTCACGTTTCTATCACAAAACCAATTAAAGTGGATTTTAGGATTTACCTTTAGTATTAACGACTTATCTACTGATTGATTGTTAGGACTTAAAACCAGTTAAGTGGTAAGAATTCATGTGGTTTTCCTAAGTAATATTTATAAAATGTAAAGTTTCTAAGTGATTCCTCAACGACTGTAATTCTTTAACTTTTCTCACTACTAGACTCTTCTATTGGCTTGAATGTCTCAGGTCAGCTGTTACGGACACAACGGGGAGCCGTGGGGGGAGCTGACGCAGGGACAGAGTGGAGTGTGTGCACGCTGTTTTCTGTGACGAGTCGGGACATAATCCACAGCGTTGGTTTCTGCCACAGCGAATTCTTTCAGCCGTCGGGTGATATTCCAGCCACAAGCGTGTATGATTCTAACGGGTGTTTAATTTCTGTACTAACGCTAAACGATATTGTTCACCAAACCCAAAGTGCCGTGCGGAGGTGCACAGAGGCCCATGGAGTGCGGGCGAGCCCTGCGTGCCGGCCCGCAGGTGCGGCGGGGCCCGGGGCTGGTGGGCATCCCGTGGGCTGCACCTTCCTCCCCAACAGACGAGCCTGGCCAGCCGAGCCGCCCGCCCTCTGGGACGATCCAAGACGGTGATGGTGTTGTTGCGGCTTTTTTTTTAATTAACAGAGTTTCTGAACGACTGTTCGCTACAATTTGAAGTGTTACTTTGTCAGAATATTTATTCCTTTGTGTGACATGCTAGATTCCCACGGATGTCGCTGATCATTTCTACTTTGTAAATATTACCTAACTTTACATAAACTATATCATAATAAACTATTTTTGCATCACCCTTTGCATGCTGTGAATGAGGTTTTGTGTAGTGCAGAGACATGCAAACTATGCATTGAGGTCAACATTGTCAACATTCAGAAACTCGTCGGTAGCCTGGAGACTTCTACTGGAGTTTTGCTTTTACTTTTTATCATCTGCTTATTTTATTTTTTTAAGATTTTATTTATTTATTTGACAGAGATCACAAGTAGGCAGAGAGGCAGGCAGAGAGAGAGGAGGAAGCAGGCTCCCTGCCAAGCAGAGAGCCCAATGAGGGGCTCGATCCCAGGACCCCCAAGATCATGACCTGAGCTAAAGGCAGAGGCTTAACCCACTGAACCACCCAGGCGCCCTTCATCTGCTTATTTTTAAACAGTGTTTGCAGAGTTCAGGATTAGTTGTCAGCGTTTTAAAATCAGACTTTACATCATGAATCTACTGAGGGGACATTGGCTCGTAACAGAAACCTCCAGGGGAGGCCAGAAGCACCGTGTGAAGTCCTGAGGAGAACAAGGAGCTACATAACTAGCAACCAAGAGCTCGAATTCTCTCATCTCTGCCCCTTTATAATTACATTCATCTACAGTAAAGTGTTACTCTTGGTTTTAAAAGAGAGAATATATAACATACCTCATGACCAAATCCACACACACACCCCCCAGGAACAACCCAGCATTTCACAAAACAACACACCCTTACTAGAATATGCTATTATGTCTACATTCTATTTAATTTTGTTAAAATTCTGATTGTGACCTACTGAATGGATTTAAAATAAGAAACGAGTTTTCCAATATTGCCACAACATTTGGAATGAATTATGTGGAAATGTGGAATTATGTGGAAATCCAAAGTGTGATTCAAATACACATACACAAAAATTAAAATCGGATTCTACCTATTAGAAATCAGCTTACGGAATTCACAAAACTTAGAAGAAATAGAGTACAGACATATAAAGGATACATACTTCCAGTATGCTATTCCAATTATTTAAGGATGTTTCAATAATTTTTATCCATTAAATTCTAGGCACTGGTCCGATGTAATGGTATTCTAATACATCTAATGCACTTTTGTTTTTTAAGCTCTGTAAGCGCGGTTATGAACATCAGTTGGCATTTGGAAAATCCAGCACCTTTTCATGATGAAAACACTCTGCAAACTAGGAATAGAAAGGAGCTTATTCAATATAAAGAACAGCTATTAAAAAAAAAAAAAAAGACAACTAACCATACTTAATGGTGGAAAACTGGGGGCGCCTGGGTGGCCCAGTGGGTTAAGCCTCTGCCTTTGGCTCAGGTCATGATCTCAGGGTCCTGGGATCGAGTCCCGCATCGGGCTCTCTGCTCAGCAGGGAGCCTGCTTCCCCCTCTCTCTCTGCCTGCTTCTCTGCCTACTCGTGATCTCTCTCTGTCAAATAAATAAATAAAATCTTTTAAAAAGGGTTGGGGGGTAGAAAACTGGAAGGTTTCTCCCTAAGGTCAGCAACAAAACAAGGATATCTGTTCTCACCATGTCTATTCTGGAGATTCTAGCCATGCAAGAAAAAGGAAAGACATCATATTGGAAAGGAAGAAGAAAACTGTATTTGTAGATGACATGATCTTGTATATGAGAAATCCTAAGGAATCCACCCCCAAAAAAATATCAATTAAAACTGATAACGAGTTTTGCAATTTTGCAGGATACAAGGTTCATATACAAAAATGAATTGTATTTATTAACAATCTGAGACACATTAAGAAAACAATTCCATTTGGAATAAAATCAAAAAGAATAAAATACTTGGGAATCAATTTTTTTAAGAAAGTGTAATACTTAGACACTGAAACTGTGAAAGACTATTTAAAAAAGATGAATCCTATGTTCATGAATTGGAAAATGTGCTATTGTTAGAATGGTAATACTTCCCAACCTTGACCTACAGATTCAACGCTATCCCTACCATGACCCCAGCTGCTTTTGCAAGAGTCATATAGAAATGTAGCGACCCAGAACAGCCAAAACAATGTTGGAAAGAACGAAGTTAAAGGACTTGCTTACTGGATTTCAAAACTTGCCACAAATGCTAAGTAGTCAAGATAGTGTGGTACCAGCATAGGAACTGACCTGCAGGTCAATGAACCATAATTAATCCAGAAGTAAGGACACCTGGGTTGCTCAGTTGGCTAGGCCACTGCCTTCGGCTTGGGTCATGATCCTGGAGTCCTGGGATCGAATCCTGCATCGGGCTCCTTGCTTGGCAGGGAGCCTGCTTCCTCCTCTCTCTCTGCCTGCCTCTCTACCTGCTTGTGTGTATTCTCTCTCTCTGACAAATAAATAAAATCTTTAAAAAAAAAAAGAATCCAGAAGTAAGTGATTATATTTATGTAATCAATCGATTTTTGACAAGGGTGCCAAAACCATTCAACGGGGAAAGAATAGTCTTTTCAATAAATGGTGCTTGGACAACTATTCACATGCGAAAGAATGCCGCTGAACCCCCTTCCTCACACCGTACAAAAAAAGTAACTCGAAATGATTCACAGACCTGGCCCGGAAGTGGGCAGGCCCAGTGAGAGACAGGGATGAGAATGAGCATCAGGAGGACGTGGCACAGACAGCCATGTTGACGCCTCACCTTTCCATTCTGCTGCCTTTCCCGCCACCACTGACCCCCAAGGATCATCTGCCCTTCGGTGCAGATTAAGAGCAAGTAGCAATTGGGCGGACAAGAATGGCATTGAAACATGTCCAGCAACAAGTCCTTTGGAGGATTTCAGAAAGTTTTTTTTAACATGACAGTGCTGAACGGAAATGCAAAATGAAATTTGCTGTCCACTTACCACCAAAGGCATAAACTGGGAAATGCCCTAGTTCAGCTCAAACAGAACCAAATTTTATATGAAATTCTGTTTGTCATCAAGTGGCTGCGGAATGTGGCCTTGTCGGCACTGGCCCACATACCAGTCCTCGTGGCTGCAATGCCCGGCCTGCGGCTCTGGCACCCGAGCTGGGCTCTGTGGGGTTGCTGCTGAGGAGCCTTGGAAAACCAGGGGCAGGATGCACTCTGCTGCAACCGAGGGGCTTCCCCAGCTCATAAATGCGAATTTTCCAGCAGACCCCCGAAGGAGGTCTATTTTTGGCTACCCCGTCAGAGGCCATGGAGCTGATTTGTGCCTGGAGGAATCCTGGAAAACATAAACCTGGTCAGCATTTGCTCCATTTTGCACCACTGTGCTCTGTCCTTGGGGGAGTAAAGAGCCTCTCGTGGATATTTGTAGACAGAGCAAAGTGAGCAGAAGGCTTATGATGGACCCATCTTGTGAAGTCCTGACCACCTGATCAAGGAGAAGACCGGTTCCTTTCAGACGGGCAGTCACCTCCTGATAACCTCCTCACCGTCTGTTGTTTCTGATTACGAGAGGGTTACGATCACAGGTTCTATTTCATGGCACATCACACATTCTGCATGATTACAAGAATGCATGAGAAACTCCAGGTAAGAGAATTTCTTCAGAATTATAAAATTGTTATGAACAGAACTGCAGGGGGAAAGTATTTGAAAACACTGGATTGCACAGTGCTAAAAGTGCATAGTGGAATCGTAATTGGGTCACTTTCTGAATCTATAAAATCTGAAAAAAAAAAGTTTCATAGGCTGACACGTAAGAGCTAAGAGTATACGACTCAGAAACACAGAAGCCAATCTTTGTGACTTTGGGCTGTGCAAGTGTTCCTTAGATAGGACACCAAAATACAAACAGCAGAAATGGAAAAAAAAAAAAAACCCTGGCAAATTTAACTCTATCAAAATTACTAACACATAGCTACACACAATACCCAAGAAAGTGAAAAGACTACCTAAAGAATGGGAGAAAATCTTTGCAAATCACATGTCTGGGGGCACCTGGGTGGCTCAGTGGGTTAAGCCTCTGCCTTCAGCTCGGGTCATGATCCCAGGGTCCTGGGATCGAGCCCCACAACAGGCTCTCTGCTCAGCGGAGAGCCTGCTTCCTCCTCTCTCTCTGCCTGCCTCTCTGCCTACTTGTGATCTCTGTCAAATAAATAAAATCTTAAAAAAAAAAAAGTCAGTGGTGGTTTTTTGTTGGCAGGGATGCAGAGAAGAAGGAACTCCCAGACTTTGCTGGTTGGAATGTAAAATGGTGCAGTCGCTTTGGAAAAGTCTGGCAGGTTCTTGGTAGAGTTTTAGGACCCAAAAATTCTACTCCAAGGCATATACTCAAGAGAAATGAAAACATGCTTCCACATAAACGCTTACATGTGAATGTTTCCTTTACGTGTAACAGTGGAAACCACTGAAATGTCCATCAGTTGATGAATGGGTTCCAAACACGTGGTCTGTCCACACGACAATATTATTCAGCTACAAGAAGTGAATACTGACACGTGTTACAAGAGGGACAGCCCTCAAAAACATGCTGGGGCGCCTGGGTCCTCGGTCAGTTAAGCATCTGCCTTCGGCTCAGGTCATGATCCCAGGGTCCTGGGGTTGGCTCCCTGCTCAGCACAGAGGAGGCTGCTTCTCCCCCTGCTTGTGCTCTACCAAATAAAAATTTGTTTTTGCCTGCTAAATGAAAGAAGGCAGGTGCAAAATGCCACAAACTGTAGGATTCCAGGTATATGATATGTCCACAGTAGGAAAATCCAGAGAGAAAGGAAGTACGTCAGTGGTTGCCAGGGGCTGGGAGTGGGAGAGAATGAGGTACTGCTCTTGGGACATGATTTCTTTCTGGGGTGATGAAAATGCTCTTGAGTCAGAGTGGTGCATACTTTACAGGGGTGCATCTTAGGATATATAAATCCCAATGAAGTCTTTTCAAAAGTGCAATCAGTTGCTTTTTAAAAAAATAATTCAAAAGAACCAATATGTGCTTTAAATTACAATACAGGTGCATGGGTTCACTCAAACCCTCCCAGGGGGTTTGACACTTGCTGGCAGCCAGTCACTGACACACACTACTCCCATGACAGTGGTTTTCCATCTCAAGTGTTGCAAGAGGAAGTTTTATCTTCACTGCAATTCTTTTCCAACCAATTAACTACCACCCGAAACTTGTGAGATTTAATATCCCGCTGCTAAAATGATAAAGATAGCAATATAAATGAAACTATTAAATAAAAAACGTTACGAGATGAGATCCTTTCGGAATTCTGAAAACGTTTCATCCAGGTGGCTCGGCTAGGTCACCTCTGCACCCTGTTACTAACGTGTGCCCGCCTGGCCCGGCCAGAAAGGGCTGCGGTCACAGCAGACACAGACTCTGCAGGGACAGCGGGCTGCCTGTGGGCCCACCATCACAGGGTGGAGGGGAAAACGCTGGAAAGCCCGCCACCAGCAGCCGGGACATGTTGGAAAACGCTTCCTGGTTTCTTGTTGGCTGGCCGGCTGGATCAGGAGAAAGCGTGCACACAGTGCCACACTACCACACAAATGATGCGGTCGCGTTTCCCACACAGGGGACACCGCAGGGGTGAGCAGGCCCGCAGTGCAGTGGCTAAGCCCCACCCTGGGAAAAGCACCTGCCTTACCTGTGGAAAACACAAGTTCCCCCCAGTAGCACGTTCGGGTCTGGCTCCTGTTGGCGGCTCCCATCGTGACCGATGGCTTGGAAACGGCTCCAGGTCGTCCACGCCCCCCAGAATGTTACTTAATAAACAGCACCCACTATCTGAGCAAAGGCAAAGAAACACCCAGAACTACCATTCCAGAACAAGAACATATTTATTTAAGTGTGCCAGAAGTCCAGGACAACCCGGCTTCATCATTCTGAACACGGGCTACAGCTTCTGCTCTCCCTTCAGAACACACAGTGCGGGAAAACACAGGTGAAAAAGCACGTTCAGTGTACAAGCATTTCTCATTTCCGACCTATGAATTTTATAGCTTCAATTACATCAGAAAAAATAACTTGAGGTTTACTTGCCCAACACAGTAAGTCATAGATCGCTTTAGACGGGCAACAACACGCAGCGTGACCGCTCTGCGCGGGCGGCTTGGCGGGCGTGAGCACACCAGGAGTCGTAGGACAAGTCACGCAGCGTATCACTGACACAAACGACAAGATGGCAAAACCATCAGGGGCCACTTGAGCTATCTATAAATAAAGGTACATGTTACAAAAAAAATCCAACTTTTCACAAATGTCCATAAGGTAGCTATTCTCCTAATCACCAGCGAGAGCAAATCCCAGAGCCGACAGTAAGAACACATCTGTGGGACGCCACAGCCCAACACTGGCCTCCCTCCTAGTCAACTCCTCCAGATGGTCAGGTAACTCAGGATTACGGTGAGCCAAAACAGCCAATGAGCCAAGTTCATGGGAACTACACTGAAGGTCACTTCAAAGCACACAACATCAACTTGAATTCGAGAATGTTAACAATTAAAGGCATAAGGAAAGGAAACCGAAGCTTCTGGCCACTCGCAGTCCTCGCTGGCGGACCTTGCACTTGACCGCAGTGAGCACAGAGGGGAAGCGGCAGAGCATGAACATCTTCAGGTGTATTTGTTGTAAAGGGTCATCATGCAAGGAGACCCGGGTAAGAGCACCACCTGCCCGCCGCGGGGGCCAGCGATGCTCACGAGGGGGCCTGGAAGGCAGCTCCCCGCTCCCGCCCCACACCTCTCTCCTCCTGCCTTTTTTCCTCCCCGACTTCTCCCCATTCCCTCTGCAGACTCAAACCCGCCGAGAAGCCCGGAGGAGCTGGTGAGTGCAGACACGAGGAGCCTGCCGCCTCTGGCCAAAGCCAGGCAGTGGTGCCGGTGCCGATGGGAGTGGCCGGGCCACCAGGAGAAGCAGAAAGCATTCCGGAGCCACTGGCGGGGGTGCTGCCGCGGTTGGCCAAAGCATGAGAGTCTCTAGAATCAGGCTGGGGGTCAGCTTGCATGCTGGGTGGGAGCTGGCGAGCTGCGGCCACACGGGCCCCGGGGCAGGAAACAAGCGGGCCCGTGACAACCCATCGGTGTTGCAGGGATGTCCCTGTGCTTTGTCACCCCAAACGCTCTTGAGTTCACGTTAGTGCCGTGTGGACGAGAACAGAGGGTGAGCGGTGGCTTCCTGAGATGTCACTCAGGAGCCGCAGCGCTGGGTGCGGCCCACGCCAGTCTGGAGCCCCAGTCTCCACAGCTTCGGTCTGCTTTCCACTCCGGGGACCAAAAAGTTTTGATACTGGACAGCGCTCGCCCCCCAACTCCGCAGACAGAGGAGAGAGCACAGCTTCAGTGACTCTGCTTCTTTTGTGGGAAAAAGGTATACTTGGTCGGATTAAACTCTTCCCAAATACGCTCGAATTCTTCCAGGAAAAGCCTCACATACTCCTCATCCTCCATAATCAGGACGTTCTCTCTGTTGTTCTGAATGGCTTGCGTGGTCCAGTTGAGGGAGCCGGTGATCAGCACCTTCTTGTCCACGATAGCGAACTTGTGATGCATGTAGCCCAGGTCCTGGTCATGTCGCACCTGGATGCCTGCGGAAAGGGCCAGTCAGCCTTCGCCACCGCCCGCCACACCCCTGCGCCCACCCTCGCTAGTGGCTACGACTCTGCCTGTTTGCTTCTCATCTGGCAGGAAACGGGAAGCTGGGTCCCCCTCAGGCAGGGGGTGGGGGCTGTGCCAGATGGGACCAGCAGAGGAGGGAGGGCCGAGGGGACAGGAGCAGGGGACACACGCAGACACGCACATACTGATTTCACACAATCTGCCTTCCTGCGCAGAGACCCTGCCCGCACCCAGCCCTGCAATCTGAGGGAGGTCTGCCCACCCCCACTGCTCCAGCACGACCCAGCCAGCACAGTCCTGTTGCTGGTTCCGGGACTAGCCGCCTCTGAATCCGGCCAGGGCAACCAGAACAACCGCCGGCAGGGCTTTCCCACCTTCGAGCTCCTGCCCTGCCGATCCCGGGACCGGAACATGCCAGGAAACACCATGCACGCCAGGACTGCACCCCCCTGGGGAGGGGGTGAGCCTGAAAAGAAGGACCGCAGAAGCCAGGCCCTGGGTGCTTCGGGTGAGGGAGTTGAGCAGCACCGGGCCTACCTGCCGAGAAAACAGGTTCTCCCTGGCTGTGCCTCTGCGGCTCACTGCAAAGCCAGTAATGGCTGCCTTTTGTTTTCCCATTTGTCTCTCTCTTACGGTTTTCAGCCTCCCCTAGGGCAGGACCTGTCTGTCCATCCCCCTCTGCATGGACCCTGGAGTCATGCCAAACTCACTGACAAGCTATCTGCTCGGTGAACGAGACCATTAGAAATAGGACTTAAAAAAAAACCAACAGTTTAAAATAGGCTGCTTTGCAATGGGGCCACCAGGCTTCACAAATAAAAATACAAGATGTCCAAATTAGGATGGGATATCAGATAAACAAATAATTTTTGGAAAATAACTATGTCCCATGCAATATTTGGGACGTACACTAAAAATTATTCATGGCTTATATGAACTTCAAATTTACCTGGGGATTTTGCCCAGCAATCCTGCCTTAAACCCTCCTATCCCAGAGGACCTGGACACCACTTCCCACAGCCTCTAATCGACCCCACCACCAAATCCTGTCAGCTCTACCTTCAAAACAGGTCTTAATCTGACCATTTTGGGGGCACCTGGGTGGTTCAGTCAGTCAAGTACCTCACTCTTGATTTTGGCTCAAGTCATGATCTTAGGGTTGTGGGATCGAGCCTGTGTCAGGCTCCAGACTGGGCTTGGAGCCTACTAACATTCCCATCTTTCCTTCTGCCCTCCCATATCTGACCATTTCTGCCCCCCTCCAAATTACCATAGGCTCTCCCATCCAGTGGGACACCCAGAGCACACTGTTACACTGAAGTTGAGGAGGAAATACAGAACTCACAGGTAGGCCCAGGATCTGAATTTAGACCCTCTTCGAAATCATTCCTACTTCCCACTTCATCTGCCCCCACCCCAGAGGCAGAGAAAGGCCAGTCAGAGGTGTATGTCATCCCTGTTTTTTGAGCTCGAGGAACAAGTTAACTATTCACCAACTAAACATTTTAACTGCATTTTTTAGCATCTTATTTTTATTCACTTCAAAAGCTCTAGCATGAAATTCACTAGTGCAGTTAAAATGAAATGCCTTTTTCCTTCTGTAGCCCCTCGTTGTATTAGCCCAATCTTTGCCGTCTTGGGGCACCTGTTCCCAAGCACATAGTCACTGAGAGTCTGTTAGCGGGCAGGCTTGACCCTTCATCTCCTTAGGACTGTCACGCTAGGCCACTGTCATTTCAGTCTGCAACAGTCAGAAACAGCTGACCGGGCTGCATGCCCAGCTCTACCTGCCATAGGCTTTCCCCAGTGTCCCAAGGCCAACATGGATCACGAGAATGTGGGAATCAAAGGAGTGTGGTGGCTTTCCCAGTGTCACCGGGCAGGCCCCCAGCCTCTGAGAACGCCCCAGATCTTCCTCCACCGGCTGGGGAACACATTCAGATATCCGCAGCACAGAAGCGCAACCACGGGGCTAGAGCAGGTGCTCTCTCCGGATGGCCCTGGAGTCCCTCCAGGGTAGAACCAGCCCGACCTCACAAGGCCACCATGGGACATGAAAGGGTCTCACCCATCCTCAGACCCCAGTAGTATCCGCCTTTGACATTGCCCCCTGGGTCAGGTCACGCGCCAGGTGGGGTGTGCTCCCCAGAGGGCTCCGCGAACCTGAGCTCCAAACCTGGGTCCTGGCCTCTGCGGCCTGGCCTACCTGCCTTTCGGAGCAGGCCGATCTGTGAGCCGTTGAGAGCCATGTAGTCGCAGTCGGTGATGACCCGGATGCACACCCCGCGCTGGTGCAGCAGCTGCACCGCACGGCCCAACTGCGGGCTGGAAAAGGCAAAGAGGCAAAGCTCCAGGCTGGCGCGGGCGGCCAACAGGGCGCGCAGCAGGCGGCTGAGCGAGCTCTCGCCGTGGGGCAGGCTGCAGGGGCAGCCTGCCGGGGGCCCCGACGGCCCCTCACCGGGAGCCTGCAGCAGGGCCTCGGTGCAGGTCACCTGCGACGGGAAGAAGAGCACCTCGCGCCGCGGCGACCTTCGCCGCTCTTGCCGGCGCCCGGCCCGCAGCCAGTGCAGCACGGAGGGCAGCGCCTCCAGGGCCAGCGCCAGACCCAAGGTCGCCACGGCCACCACCTGCCAACGTAACCGCTCCATTCCGACTCGGCCCTCCTCGGCCCGCGGCCCACCGCGCCTGCACTCCCGCAACCACGGACACCCGCCGCCCCCCACCAACCGCTACCCCACACGCCGGCGTCCCCGCCGGCCACGTACGTGCGACGCCCTCCAGCACACACGCCACCCGACACGCATGCGCGCCCGGAGCCCTCTACAGCTGCCTCCTTGCCCACCGCGCCTGCGCGACCCCAGGCACGTGCGCCCGCCATCCAAGCACCGCCCACCGGGCCTGCGCACTTGCCAGCCACGTGCACCCGACCTTCCCCTCTACCACCCGCATACACCACCCAATGCGCCTGCGCTTGCCTCCCAGTTGCGCCTGCGCTCTGGGCCTACACAGTCAATGACTCCCCCACTGCGTCTGCGTACCTGCTGGTCTCGTGCTCCAGGCCCTGCCCTTCCAGCCCCACTGAGATCTATGCATTCCGCTATCGCCTAGACACCGCCTACGCCCCGCGGGGCCTGCGACAACCCAGGCCCTCCTCCCTTTGCAGGGTGGTAGAGCAGGGCTGACCTCGCAGTTCACACTTCCCCTTTTGCTTTGGGTACAGCCAGGGAGGACTGACAGGCCTGGAAACACACTGAGAATGTCAAATAAGGAACACTTAGCCGGTGGCAGGGTTTGAACCCGAAATGTCGCAGACCGTGGTGTGATGGCGACGGCCTAAGTCCAGTGTTAGGCCCCTTATATTTCTACCACCTCTCGCGGTACCAACTTGTTATGTGAAGATGCCCGTTCTGCTTGAGGCATAAACATAGTGAAAACTGGGAAGTCCTTGGTCCTGTCTTAGAAAGCACCAAGCCGGGGTGCCTGGGTGGCTCAGTGGGTTAAGCCACTGCCTTCGGCTCAGGTCATGATCTCAGGGTCCTGGGATCGAGCCCCGCATCGGGCTCTCTGCTCGGCGGGGAGCCTGCTTCCTCCTCTCTCTCTCTCTCTCTCTCTCTCTCTCTCTCTGCCTGCCTCTCTGCCTACTTGTGATCTCTGTCTGTCAAATAAATAAATAAAATCTTTAAAAAAAATATCAAACTTACACCTTCCATCTGATCCAGCTATCCCACTCCTAAATCTCACCCAAGAGAAATGAAAGCATGTGTCTATGTATTTACACAAAGACTTGAACTCAGATGTTCCCAGCAGGTTTATGAGTAATAGCCCAAGCCGAGACACAACACCAGTGTCCATCACCAGATAAATAACCAAATCTTCACCCATCTATGGACGGAAGACTATGTAGCAGTAAGAATAAATATAAACCAATATAAACGACCACATGGGTGAATTTCAATAAGGTTGAGTGAAAAAAGACACAACAACATATGCACTGTATGGTTCCATGACATGCAATTCTAGGAAAGGCCAACTAGAGTGACAGTAAGTAAATCTGTGGTTGCCTGGAGGTGGTGGGAAGGGAAGGGGGTTGCCAAAAACACACACCATGATATGTTCATTATCTTAGTGGTGATGTGCAGCTGCATATGTCAAAACTTGTCAGACTGGATGGTTTCAATGAGTATAAATTACTGTATGCCAATTATACTTCAATAACACTGGGTTTTTTGTTTTTTGTTTTTTGCTTTTCTTTAAAACAGAGCTCCTGAGTTTAATTCTGGACCCTCTACTTCCTAGCTGTATGACCAAGAGCAAATTGCTTTATCTCTTTGAGCCTCACTTTCTTCACCTGAAATGATAATATAGAATGAGAAGAGGGACTCCAGTTATGGCAGCATACAGAGGTAGTCAAGTCTTCTGGGTACACACAAAAAAATAAAAAATAAAAAACAAACCAAAAAATCCCACTAAACACACACACACACACACACACACACACACACACACACCCCACTGCTTCAGGGCACCAAAAATCCACCAAAGGCAGACAACCAAATGAGAAGCATCATTTTTTTAAAAACTGCTGCAGCTGAGGATAGGAGTAGCGGGAGTCCCTGGCCCTGTCTACTGAGGCTGCTCCCATCTCTTCACACTTCCAGTTTGTCTGGCAAAAATGGTAGTCTTATCAATGTGGGACTGGCTCCAAAAACCTTTTAGGTTTTTAGTTTTTCTGGAAAAAAGTGGTTGTTCAGTTGGGAACAAACGAACAAACAAACCTGCAGCCTTGCCAGCTTGACCCTCCAGACCAGCCAGGAATATGACAACAAGATCCCGAAATGGAGAAAACCATAGAAAAGCTGACCTACATGCTCCACCCCTCCCTGGCTAACTGGGCAGCTGTGCAGGAATGGGAGAAGCCAGGGAAAAATGAGAGCCAGTGGATGTTTGAAAGGATTCCCAACCCACAAACAGGTTGGTCAGCAGAGGATGGGGAGTCTTATAGGCTCAAAAATATTTGGGTTCAACCTCTACATAAATCACTGGCTGACTACCACATTAGGAAGACCCAGTGGTGACCTTTAGGAATGAGTAAAACTAAGACTTAAAAAAAAAACTAAGCAGACACGCCAATGCCACCCTACAGAGGGAGAGACTCTACATGTTAAGTCCAGGCAAGTTTTCAAAGAAAAACAACCTTACAGAAAAAAAAAAAAATAGAATCCAGAATTGCTCTGCTATATTATCTAAGATGTCCAGTTTGCAACCAAAACTTAATAGACATGCAAAGCAACAGGAAAGTGTGACCAACATGCGGGGAACACAGCAGCCAATGCAAACTGACCCTGAGTGGACACAGGTGTTGGAAATAGTAGAAAAAAACACTTCGAAGCACGTGTTATAAATAAGTTCAAAGAATTAAAGAAAATATAATGATAATGAATCAATAGATACTCATTAGAGAAATAGAAATCATTTTTAAAGTCTATGCAAACTGCCAGTTTCCTCAATTGTAACCAACAACTCTGGTGGGAAATGTTATAATGGGGAAGCAGGGGCACCTGGTTAAGCATCCAATGCTTGGTTTCAGCTCAGATCATGACCACGGGGTCATGGGATCGAACCCTACACTGGGTTCCACACAGGGCATGGAGTCTGCTTAAGATTCTCTCCCTCCCTCTCCCTCTGCCCCTCTACTCATGCACACAGGCTCTCTCTCTCTAAAAAAATTGAGAAAAAAATAATGGGGGAGGCTGTGCCTGTATGGGGACAGAGGATATATGGGAAATCTTTGTACCTTCCCCTCAATTTTGCAGCAAACCTAAGATGTTCTTAAGAAATTAAGTCTTGGGGCACCTGGGTGGCTCAGTGAGTTAAGTGTCTGACCTCAGCTCAGGTCCTGAACTTGGGGTCCTGGGATCACGTCCCACATCAGACTCTGTGCTCAGCATGGAGTCTGCTTGTCCCTCTTCCTCTGCCCCTCCCCCTGCTCATGCTCTGTCTCTCAAATCAATAAATAAAATCTTAAAAAAATAAAGAAATTAAGTCTTTTACACCATGCACAAAAATAAACTCAAAATGTATTAAAGACCTAAATGTGAGACCTGAAATGATAAAACTCATAGAAGAGAATATAGGCAGTAATCTCTCTGACATCAGCTGTAACAACTTCTTTCTAGATATGTCTCCATAGGCAAGGGAAACAAAAGTAAAAGTTAACTATCGGAACTACACTTAAATAAAAAGTTTTGTACAGAAAAGGAAGCCATGAACAAAATTAAAAAGCAATTTATTGAGTGGAAGAAGATATTTGCAAATAATTTATCCAATAAGGAGTTAATACCCAAGTTCTACACCAAAAAAAAAAAATCTGTTTTGGGGCACCTCGGTGGCTCAGTGGGTTAAAGCCTCTGCCTTCAGCTCAGGTCATGATCTCAGGGTCCTGGGATCGAGCCCTGTATCGGGCTCTCTGCTCAGCAGGGAGCCTGCTTCTCTCTCTCTCTCCGCCTGCCTCTCTGCCTACTTGTGATTTCTGTCTGTCAAATAAATAAATAAAATCTTTTTTAAAAAATCTGTTTTAAAAAATGGGCAGAGGACCTGTATAGACATTTTCCCAAAGGAGACGTCCAGACAGCCAACAGACACATGAAAGGATGCTCAACATCACTCAGCATCAGGGAAGCGCAAAACAAAACCACAGTGAGATACCACCTCACATCTATCGTAATGGTTAAAACAAAAAAGACAAGAAATAACAAGTGTTGGTGAGGATGTGGGGAAAAAGGAACCCTTGATCACTGTTGGTACAAATGGTGTTGTTCCTGTGGAAAACAGTATAGAGTTTCCTTAAATAATTAAATATAGAAATACTATATGATCCAGTAATTCCATGACTGGGTATTTACCCAAAGAAAGTGAAAACACTAATTCAAAAAGATATATATATATATATATGTATATATATATATATATATGTGTGTGTGTGTATATATATATATATGTGTGTGTATATATATATATATATATCTCCCTATGTTCATAGAAACATTATTTACAATAGTCATGTATGCAAGCAGCCCAAGGGTCCATCAACAAATGAATGGATAGGGCACGTAGGGGGTCTCAGTTAGTTAAGTGACTGCCTTTGGCTTAGGCCATGATCCTGGAGTCCCAGGATCCAGACTCCCTGCTCAGTGACGAGTCTGCTTCTCCCTCTAATTCTCCCCCATCTCGTGCCTTCTCTCATGCTCTATCTCTCATTCCCTCTCAAATAAATAAAATATTTTTTAAAAAATGATGAACAGATAAAGAAGATGTGGTATGTATATACGATGGAATATTACTCGGCCATAGAAAAGGACGAGATCTTGTCGTTCTCAACAACATGGATGGACCTCGAGGGTATTATGCTAAGTGAAATAAGTCAAGCAGAGAAAGACAAATACCATATGATTTCACTTATGTGTGGAATCTAAACAAACAAGCAAACAAAAGCAGAAATATGCCCATAAATACAGAGAACAAAACCACTCGTTGCCAGAAGGACAGAGATGGGGAAATGGGCAAAATGAGTGAAGGGACGTGGCAAATAGAAGCTTCCAGTTTGGGTGAGTAAGTCACGGGGATGAAAGGCACAGCATAGACAATATAGTCAGTGATATTGTAGTAGGGTTGTACAGTGACAGATTGTAGCTACATTTGTGCATAATGTGCACATGCGTCCAATCACTATGTTGTGCACCTGAGACTAATGTGACACCATGTGTCAACTATACTTCAATAAAATAATTTTATTTTTTAAATTTTCTTAAAGATTTTAATTTATTTATTTGAGAGAGAGTGAGAGTGAGGGAGATCACAGAGGGAGACAGAGAATGGACTCCTGCTGAGCAGGGAGCCCAATACGAGGCTCCATCCCAGGACCCTGAGATCATGACCTGAACTGAAGGCAGAGGCTTAACAGACTAGGCCACCCAGATGCCCCAACAAAATAAATTTTAAAAATTAAGTCTTTTTAGAAAGTCTATGCAAACCATGTATCAGATAAGAGGTTAGTTTCCAAAAGATACAAGAAACCCCTGGAACTCAATAGCAGAAGAAAAATCTCATATTAAAAAATGGACTAAAGACTGGAATAGACACTTCTCTAAAAGAAACATACAGTTGGCCAATGGGCACATGAAAAGATGCTTAATGTCACTAATCATCAAGGAAATGCCAATCAAGCCCATGACGAGATGTCACCTCACATGTGTTAGGATGGCTATTATCAAAATAACAAAAGACGTTGGCAAAGATGTAGAGAAATTGGAACTTTTCTACACTATTGGTGGGAATCCAAATAGTTCAGCTGGGATCATGACCTGAGCTGAAGGCAGAGGCTTAACCCACTGAGCCACCCAGGTGCCCCTAGATTGTGATAAATTAAAAGATGCATATTTTAATCCCCAGAGCAACTTAAATAAATAAGTGAACAAACAAATGAATAATAAAACTTTAAAAAAAGAGATTTAAAATAAGAAATTAAAATTATGTACTAAAAATATTCCTTATTCAACAAAATATGAGGACATTAAAAACAGGAGCAAAAGACATGAGACACAGCATAAATATAATTATGCTACTGATGTGTACTCTTCTAAATAGTTTAAATGGCAAATTTTAGGTTACATATGTTACCACAGTAAAAACATTTTTAAGTCTTGGGCCGCCTGCGTGGGTCAGTCATTAAGCATCTGCCTTCTGCTCAGGTCATGATCCCAGAGTCCTGGGATGGAGCCCCACATCAGGCTTCCTGCTCAGTGGAGATCCTGCTTCTCCCTCTGCCTGCCGCTACCCCTGCTTGTGTTCCCTCTACCCCCGTCTCTGTCAAATAATAAAAAAAATAGATAATTCTAAAAAAAAAGATTTTTAAGTCTTAAATATTTTCTGTATGTCATATAGAAACATACAGGCATACAGAAATGGACATAATAAGAGATACAGAAAACAGCAAAATGGCAGCTGTGCATCTAACCACATCAAGGATTCCATTACATGAGGGTAGACCCAGAACTCCAAATCAAAAAGCAGAGATTGTCAGACACACTAAAAAGGCAAGCTCATACATATGCTGTCCACAAGAGACACACTGTACACTCAAAGACACGAATAGGTTCAAAGTCAGAGAATGGGAAAATATGCACCACGCAGATGGCAACCCTAAGAGGTGGACCTGCCATATTGACAGCAGATAAAACAGACTGTAAAACAGTATCCAAAATAAAAAGATAAGACACTAATTTTAGCAGGAGTTAAAAAGAGGTGTTAGATACTACTAGTATTTAATGGGACATTCTTTTATTTTTTTTAAGATTTTTTATTTATTCATTTGACAGAGATCACAAGTAAGCAGAGAGGTAGGCAGAGAGAGAGGAGGAAGCAGGCTCCCTGCTAAGCAGAGAGCCTGATGTGAGGCTCAATCCCTGGACCCTGGGATCACGACCTGAGCCCAAAGCAGAGGCTTTAACCCACTGAGCCACCCAGGTGCCCTTTATTATGTTATCTTTGTAGTAAGTTTTGAAATCAGGAAGTGTGAGTCCTCTAGCTGTGCTTTTTTCAGGATTGTTTTGGCTATTTGGAGCCCCTTGAAATTCCATATAAATTTTTGGATGGGTTTTCCTATTTCTGCAAAAAAAAAAAATCAAAACAAAACAAAAAACCACACAACACATTTTTGGGATTTTGATATGGATTGCATCGGATCTGTAGATTGCTTTGGGTAAAATTGACATTTTAACGATATTAAATCTTCCAACCCTTGAACATGGAATGTGTTTCCACTTATTTATGTCTTCTTTAATTTCTTTTCAATTTCTTGTAGTTTTCATTTTACAGGTTGTCACTTCCTTGGTTAATTCTTAAATATTTTATTCTTTTTGATGTTATTATAAATGGAATTGTTTTTGTAATGCCATTTTTAGGTTGTTCATTGTGTAGAGAAATGCAACTATTTATTGTGTGTTGATTTTGTATGCCACAACTTTGCCAAATTCCCTTATTAGATCTAACAGCTTTTTAGTGGAGTCTTTAGAGTTATCGTATATAAGAGCATTTCATCTGCAAAGATAAATAGTTTTACTACTTCCTTTCCAATTTGGATGATTTTTCTTTCTCTTGCTCAATTACTCTGGCTAAAACTTCTAGTACTGTGTAAAAGTGGGTATCCTTGCCTTGTTCCTAATCTTAGAGGAAAAGCTTTCAATCTTTCACGAGTGAGTATTAGGTGTGCTGCAGGTTTTTCATATTGAGGTTTTATTGTATATTATTTATAATATATATTACACATTATTTTGTATTTATTACATAATTATATTTTATTCCTATTTTGTTGAGTTTTTTTTATCGTGTTAAATTTTGTCAAATGCTTTTTCTGCATCAGTTGAGATGAGTATGGTTTTCCCCTTTCATCTTTTTTTTTTTTAAGATTATTTATTTATTTGACAGAGAGAGATTACAAGTAGGCAGAGAGGCAAGCAGAGAGAGAGGGGAAAACAGGCTCCCTGCTGAGCAGAGAGCCCGATTCGGGGCTCAATCCCAGGACCCTGGGATCATGACCTGAGCCAAAGGCAGAGGTTTTAATCCACTGAGCCACCCAGGCGCACTCCCCTTTCATCTAATTGACATGGCATATTATACTGATTGTCTTATGTTGAACCATCCTCACATCTCAAGAATAAATCCCACTTGGGCATGATGTACAGTCCTTTTATTACGCTAATTGTTAGTATTTTGTTGAAGATTCTTGCATCAGTGTGTATAAGGGATATTCATCTGTCGTTTTCTTGTGGTGTTTTCCTGGCTTTGGTGTTAGGATTATGGTGGCTCAGAATGCACTAGGAAGTATTCTCTCCTCTTCAAGTTATTGGAAAGTTTGAAAAGATGTGGTATTAGTTGTTCCAATGTTTTGTAGAATTCACCAGTAAAAAGAAGGACTTTCTTTCTTGGGAGATTTTTTTTTATTATTATTACTGATTCACTCTCCTTACTAGTTATAGGTCTACTCGTATTTTCTGTTCTTCATGACTTTGTCTTGGTAGGTTTGTGTTTACAGAAATTTGTCCATTTCATCTAGGTTATTCAATTTGTTGGCACACAATTGTTCATAATGCTCTCTTATAATCATTTTAATTTTATTATTTATTATTTTTAGATATATATATATTCTTTGTTAGAGGGAGTAATGTCACTTTATTTTTAGATATATATGTTATTTATTAGAATAGGTATAATGTCACTTTCACTTCTGATTTTAGTAATTTGAGTCTTCTCTCCTCTTTATAATTCATCTAGCTAAAGGCTGGTCCATTTTGTTAATCTTTTTGAAGAAACAAATTTTGGTTTCATTAATTTTCTCTATTGTCTCTCTATGCTCTATTTCATTGATCTCTGCTTTTTTTTTTTTTTTTTTTTAATCCAGAGGCCGGAGTGAAGGAAAAAGAAAGACACAAAAAGGAAGAAACAGTCTGATCTTTCTTATTCAGGTTTCAGCTTCCCTGTGAAGTGAGACTTCCTGCACCTTCCAATTCAATATCACATTGTTCTCTCATTGCTCTCTCTTGTTCTAGTCACAGTGAATAGTCTCACTTGTCTAAATTGTTTGTTGTTCAACTTTCTCACAAGATGTTAAGTTTCAAAAGAGCAGGGAGCTGTATATCTAGTCCCAGAATAACGTGTGGTGTTCTTAGGCACTCAAAAATATTGTTGAATGGAGGAATTCAATCAGTAAGAAAAAAGAAAGGAAAAGAAGAAGGAAGAAGTAAATAGTGTCACACATTAAAAAAGGACAGGAATAGAGAATAAACCACTGACTCAGATGTCACTCAAGGCACCATACCCTCAGCTGTCCCAGAAATCGTTCCTTACCTAACAGTTCAAAAAGAACGTTTTGAAAGAACTATGCTTACGACATAGTCTATGCATTGCAAAAGCTTGTTGGATTGAAAGTCAGAACATCAATTGCATTTTACACATAGCGCTATTTCAACTGAAAAAGGGTAGAAGAGACACAACACTTTTTTGTTTTTAGATCTTGGTTTTGCTTTGTTCTAATGTAAGCAGTTTTATCTACAAATTTCCCCAGTACTGCTTTGCTGCATCCCATGTTTTGGTACATTGTGTCTTCATTTTCATTCACCTCTGAGTATTTTCTAATTTCCCTTATGAATCCTTCTTTGTCCACTGGTTGTTTAAAAGCATGTTGTTTTGGGGCGCCTGCGTGGTTCAGTAGTTTGTTTCCAAGTCTTGATCTGAGCTCAGGTTTTGATTTCCGGGCCAAAAGTTCAAGCCCGTCAGGTTCTGTGCTCAGTGGGGAGTCTGCTTAAAGATTCTCTCCCTCTGTCCCTCCCCCCACTTGTGTGCTCTCTGAAATAAAATCTTTAAAAAATGAAAAGCATGTTGTTTAACTTCCACAATTTTGTGAATTTTCCAGTTTCATCTTATTGGCATCTAACTTCATCCCACTGTGGTCAGAAAAGATACTCTGCATATCTTTTAAAATCTACCGAGCTTTAATCTGTGACATCACATATGGTCTATCCTGGCAAATGACCCAAGTGTCCTTGAGAAGAGCATTATGTGCCACTGTTGTTGGGTGGAGCGCTCTGTGTCTGTTAATCTGGCTGGTTCATTGTGCTTGGCCCTCTAGTTCCTTATCTTCTGTCTCATTCTATTCATTGTTGAGTAGAGTATTTAAATCTATTATTATAGAATGGTCTATTCATCCCTTCAATTCCACTTTTTAAAAGATTCATTTATTTGATAGACAGAGAGCACAAGCAGGCAGAGAGGCAGCCAGAGAGGGGGAAGCAGGTTCCCCGCCGAGCAGAGAGCCCAATGTAGGGCTCCGTCCCAGGACCCTGGGATCATGAGCTGAGCCAAAGGCAGAGGCTTTAACCCACTGAGCCACCCAGGCACCCCCAATTCCATTTTTTTACTTCATATATTTTGTCTGTCGTGTAAATGTTTGTCATTGTCATATCTTCTTGCCATATTGAGACTTTTATTAATATAAACAACCCTTCTTTGTCTCTTGCAGCCTTTTGTGATTCAAAGTCTATTTTACTTTGTATTAGTATAACCACTCCTGCTCTCTTTTGGTTATTTGCATGGAATAACCTTTCCCCCCTTTCACTTTCAACTGTGTTTTTGGATCTCAAATGAGTTTCTTGTAGAGGGCATTGGATTGGATCATGTATTTTTATCCATTCTGCTAACCTCTGTCTTTTGATTGGAGGGTTTAATCCATTTACCTTGATTACTAACAAGGAGGTGCTAACTTCTGTTATTGTGCTGTTTTCTATACATCTTATAGTTTTTTTGCTCATTTCCTACACTCCTGTCTTCAGTGTTTTTTTTTTTTTTTGTAGTGAAATGTTTAAATTCCTTTTTAATTTCCATTTGTGTATAAACTATAGCTATTTTTTCTGCGGTTGCTCTGGGGACTACATTTAACATCCTAAAGTTAGAATGCTCTAATGTGAATTTATAGCAGATTAACTTCAATAACATAAAAAAACTCGACTCCTTTCCCACTCCTTTTGGTTGCTGATGTCACAAAATTACATCTTTACACACTGTGTACTTCAAAATATAAACTAATTCTTCTAAATGCATTAGTCTCCTACATTATGTTGAAAACAAGATCTGGAATTACAAACTAAACTTAAAATAATACTAACTTTTGGGGTGCCTGGGTGGCTCAGTGGGTTAAAGCCTCTGCCTTTGGCTCGGGTCATGGTCCCAGGGTCCTGAGATCGAGCCCCGCATCGGGCTCTCTGCTCGGCAGGGAGCCTGCTTCCCCCACCATTCTCTCTGCCTGCCTTTCTGCCTACTTGTGATCTGTCAAATAAATAAAATCTTTAAAAAAATAAAAATAAAATAAAATAAAAAATAAAAAAAATAAAAAATGAAAAAATAATACTAACGTTTACTTTATGTTATTAGTAATACTAATTGATTTAGTATTGATTTAGGAAGTATTACTAAAAGTCATTAATAAGTCTTATTAATCTAAATTAATAAGTGGAAAACAAGGAGTACAGTTATAAGCAATTGCTACAATACTAGCTTTCATAACTGCCCAGGTTCTATGTTTATTGAGATCTTTATTTCTTCACATGGCTTTGAGGTGCTGATGGCATCCTGTTCTTTCACCTTACAGGACTCCCGTGAGCATTTCCTGCAGGGCAGGTCTAGTGGTCACAAAGAGTCCCCTTTCATCTGGGAATATCTTGATTTCTTTCCCATTTTGAACAGTTTTGCTGGATACAGGATTCTTGGTTGATAGGGTTTGTTGTTGTTGTTTGCTTTAGTGCTTTACATATAATGGCAATGCTGTCCTCTGGCCTCCAACATTTCTGATGAGAAATCTCTATGTATTCTGACAATCTCCTGTGAGGGATGATTTGCTTCTCTCTTGTTGCTTTCAAGATTTGCTCTTGTCTTTTGGAAGTTTGATTAGAATGTTTTCACTCTGTCGCTGAGTTCATTTTACTTGAGAGTTTCTGAGCTTCTTGTACATTTATGTTCCTGTCTTTCACCAGATTTGGGTAGTTTTTTTAGCCATTCTTTCTTTGAATGTTCTCTGCCCCTTTCTTTCCTGGGACTCCCGCAATGTACATGTTGATCCTTTTGATGGTACCCCATAGTTCTCTTAGGTTCTGTTCACTTTTCTTCAGTTTTTCTGTTAGGCGTCAGTGATGTCCACTGTCTTATCTTCAAGTTCACTGATTCTTTCTTCCACCTGCTCATATTGGCCTTTGAGCCACTCTTATGAATTCTTCATTTTAGTTGTAGTTTTCAGCTCTGGATTTTCTTTTTATTTCCATTTTGTTCACACATTTTCTTGGCTTTTTTTCACATTTTCCTTTAGTTTTGTGAGCATTTTTAAGACAGTTGTTTTAAAGTCTTTGTTCAATATATCTGCCATTAAATCTTTCAGGGACAGATTCTGTGGATTTTTTTTCTCTTTGGATGGGACATACTTTTTCTTTTTATTTATTTGACAGAGAGGGAGAGATCACAAGTAGGCAGAGCAGCAGGCAGAGACAGAGCGGGGAAAGCAGGCTCCCTGTCAAACACAGAGCCCGAGGCAGACCCTGAGATCATGACCTGAGCTGAAAGCAAAGGCTTAACCGACTGAGCCACCCAGGTGCCCCACTTTCCTTTTCCTTTATCTGGCTTGTGATTTTTTGCTGAACAGTGGACATTTAAATCTAATAATGTGATAACTGAAAATCAGATATTCCCCCTTCCCCAAGGTTCCCTGTTTTTTGTCTTTTATTTTTATGGTTGTAAGCTTTCTCTTTGCCAAGGATCAGACTGAGGTATAAACTTAGATTTTTCTCAGGTCTTTTCTGAGCCTTTCCTTGCACATGCAGTTTCTAATTTCCCCTGTACATGCACTTGTTTTTGAATGCCGTTGTTTTTTTGTCCTGAATTTCCTGAAAGGGGAAAGACACATGCACAACTGAAGGAAGGGGAAGGGCATTGGACCATTAAGTCTCCTGGCGGCCAGAGGGGGAGGGGCCTGCAACAATGACTGCCATGATCAGAAGCAGCAACCAGTGATCAGAGCACAGATTCCCCCCACAGGTGTAGTCTAGGGTTCTTTCCACCCACCACAGCTCCCATATGGTATGTGCAGCCTGCTCCAGGAACGCCAGCACACCTGCTGGGTGGCTGGGCGGGGGACAGGTAGTGCTACTGCGCTCTGAGCTGAAAATGATCAGAAGTAACCACAATGTACCGTCTAAGTCTCCTAGAATTTACAACCCTTTAGCAGACCTCAGTTTCAAAATAGTTCTATCACCAGTGTTATTTTAGTCATAATATTTTGTGACGGACCCCATGAAAATTCTAGGTTATCAAATCAATAAAACCATGTAGTCAACAGTTTATAAAAATACATCTTTGTTGTGTTTCAATGTTCCTGCATGATAGATACCCAGTCATATAAACTTAGTTTCCATGTTAAATATAAGTTAAGCAAATACACACACACACAAAAAACTATAAACAAATCAGCAAAATTGCTGGAAAAATCCCTCCAAGCCATGAATCCTTATTAAAAGTGCACAATGGGATGATTAAACTATCTTAAGCCGCCATACTCTGAAAATTGTTACCTGTAGCCAAATCTAAATGTTTAACGAAGCAATAAAGGGCAAAGTGACTTGGAATAAAACTACAGTTGGTTTCTAAACTTCACGTCCAGTGAGTCAGGCAAGTCAAATGGCTTCATCTGACATGTCAGCAAAGTATCGTCTTTGTGTAAAAAGGATCAGGGGCCTGTCTGCAAGCCACAGGGAAATGTCAAAGCAACCACAGGAGAGCACGGCCAGAAGACTTCGTAGTCACATGGTTCCAGAACATGAATCCCAAAGATGAGGCAACATCTACTCCTCCCCAAAAGCCATTCCCAGCTCAAAACCAGACTGCTAACAATGACTACATGAAAATTCAGAACTGCAGCAAAACATACATGCATTCATATTATAAAACCTGGAAAAGTCTTGAATTTCAGAATAGAAAGGTTCGACCATGAGCCTTGAGAGGTTTGCTACTGCGGCCAAAATACCCAGGTTGGGACTGGCCTGGCATGTTCCCCTGTAAATTTTGAGATCTAAATCCTTGAGAGCCATAAGATGCACGTTCTCCTCAGTCTTCTCTCACAGGGGTGCTCAAACACAGGGGACCCACTGTCCCACATCTCCCACAGCCCTTTTTAGGGCTAGAGCAATTCAAATAGCTTCTGGAAGGGTGCTGAAAACTACACCGGGTCCAAATCCCACACAGAGGGCAAAGTCTGGCCCCGAAAGTTTCCACTGTTTGCTCGGAAAGGGCTCCATGCCTGCAGTTCAGAGACGAAAGCAGTCTGCGATTGCCATCAGAGACCCGTCCGTGAGCTCAGTGGCAAAGATGGCCATCAGCACTTTTCCGAAGGTGAACACGTGGTCAGATTCGCACAGTGGGGTCAATTACGAGGCTCTGAGGCTGTGGGGCTGCGGACTGTGGACATGAGGTGTGACTTGTAGGTTTTGCTCAGGCCCGTCATCCAGAACTTAAGCAGCTTGACATTGTCTTCCTCAGATGCTCCGAGAATAGTTAGGAGCTTCTGCGTGTCCTCTTTGGGTCGACTGTCCACCTTGGTGAATTTGAAAAGGACCTTCACTTTGCTGAAAAAAAACAAAAACACAACTCTCAGACGCCACAGCAAAATCACCACAGTTCAGGTCCCGAGGCCTGAGGGCTTCAAGACCAGCACAAAGAGTGGCCGCTCACAGCTGCGTGCTCCAGGACCTCTCCCCGGCCCAGCAGTTCTAACCCCGCGCCATAAGGCCGCTGCCTCAAAATGGGGGAAAAGCCCATTTTCTTTCAATTCATTTAAGGACTTTGTTGCTCCTCAGCTTCACTGTATTGCTGGGAATCAGGACAATGTCTGACTGAACTGGATTAAAAATTACTAACGAAAATTTATTAAGGAAATAAAGTAACTAGTTAACTTTAATAGAAAAGAAACATCTGTTATCTGGCTTTCAGATTTTTTTTTCAAGATTTTATTTACTTGAGAGAGAGAGATGGAAATGGAGCATGAGTGGGGGTGGGGGGAGAAGAAGGATGAGAGGGAGAAGCAGCTCCCCACTGAGCAGGGAGCCCAACACGAGATAGATCCCAGGACCCTGAGGTCATGACCTGAGCCGAAGGCAGACGCCTAACCAACCGCAGCCACCCACGCGCCCCTGGCTTTCAGATTTTTGAAGTTAATTAAGCAGCAAAAATAACTGCATCTCACGCAGGAGCATCGTGAGGACTAGAAGTGCTGACCTTGCACAAAGTGACTCAGCAGCAAAGATGCTACTTGAACCCATGCTCTTAACCTCTATTCTACCCCATTTCTCAGGGAGGCCACAGCTTTTTCTGAAAACAGCTCCTGGTTCTTGCCAGCCGAACTCAACGCTCCTGGCTGGCCAGCACCCCCCGATGAGGAAGCAGACTCCAGGGGCCAGCAGCGGTGTGCTTACTTCATCCACTCCTCCTTGAGGCAGACGAGGCACTGGTCCACCACGCCCACAGACAGGTTCTGGTTGGACAAAGCGGCTTCCATCTTATTCAGGATGGTGGGGCCAACTGGGAACAAGGGCGGGTCGTCAGCATCGGGTAGCGAGAGGCAGCCTCAGCGCTCTCGTCCCCACTCACTGGGCTGAAAGGCCGGCCGGCCTGGCGGCACCCACCTCGGTCCGCAGCTACGGGACTTCCACTGGTCACAACAAACTCATACTTGCTGAGGGACTGGTCCCCCTCGCAGCCGGCTGGGTGGAGGCCGGACCGGGGGGCTGTGTGGGCCTCCACGACGACAGCGAACTCTGCAGCAACACAAAGTGCAGGTGCTGGAAGCGCGCCTGTGCCCCGCAGGGACCTGCTTCCCGCTGCTGCCCCTCCCAAGGCGTCTCCCATCAAAGAGTGGAAACCCACCTCTCTCATGCTTGGCCACTGAAAACCTCTTGCAGTGTGTTTGTCAGTAGAGTTAAGGATTAATTCTTGCCTCAGTTAATGTATTACATTCCAGTAACTAATTATATATCTGAACTCACTTAATGCCAAACAGCCCCGTGATGGCGCTCCCAGTGTCAGTCCCACCTTATGACAGGGAAAAAGACTGCTAAGTGCTTCCCTCACACTGCCAACATTGGTTAAGAATTTCAAGCTCATCTTCAAAACCGGGAGCCTGTGTTCTAAAAAAAGGTGCTGTGTCTCTGGGACTCAGGACCCAGACTGTGACACTGAACGGAATGGCAGCTCGGGACTGCTGAGCGCCCAACGCTCTGACAGTCAACTTTCTGGCCATCTCTCAGAGTGCGCTCGGAGAAGCCACTGGCTCGCGGGGGGAGGCTGGGATTCACACCCAGGCGGACTCCTGAACTCCTCAAACCAAAAGAAAAGGATGCTCGTCAGATTACTGGCTCTCACTGGTGAATGTCAAGGCTGGATAGGATTTAAGGCACATAAAACAGTCGCCTTCCGAATTTTGTCATCACCGACTCAGCGTAACAACATGACAAACCTCTGACACCTGTTGTTTCCACTCCCGTGACTCTAACCTGCCTTCCGCCGAGAACCACACCCAGCAGGCTACCCTCACTCGGAGGCTGTTCTGTCCAACCCTCACCCGTTTTAAAGACAGAAAACGGAGGCCTGAAGCCACCAGGAAAACTGGTCCTCCTGCTTGAGCAGGCAGCGTCCTCAGATCCATGGCTAAGACGCAGTTCCACTTCTGAGCCCTGAGGTGCAGGGCTCGGTCCGACAGGAGAGGGACAAACCTGAGGACAGCACGTGGGCGGGGATCTGCACGTGAGGGCTGAGCCCCAGGAAGTTGCAGCGGTAGGCCTCCTCGTACTGGTTGCTGTAAGGGATGACGCGGACACAGCCCACTGGCAGCATCGTCTAGAGAGGACACAGTGACGCAGACCTGCACCAGCTGAACATCCCCCGCCCGAATCCATCACCCACACCCCACGTGCCCTCCACAGCTCGGGCCAAAGCCTCTCTCCCCCCATCCCGATCACGTGGCACTACTGGGGTGTCTCCCACGTGGCCCCAGCTCCTAACCCTGCAATCGGTGATACAGGACTTGTGCTACCTCTTGCTTTGTGGTGTTAATCTATTATTCTTTGACTTCTGAGATGTCTGTCTCTTCCCTCATCCCACAAAGAGATTATAAACTTTTTAAGGGATTCTGGCATATTCACTTTGTGCCCTCACAGGCCTAGGCAGTTATCAGGCATGAACGAGGTTTCTGAGGACATAAACATCATCAGCCAGGCCTGGGCCTTGGCACCCACGACCCCTCTGAGGTGCAGACACCATGGCAGACACGCACCCACATGACTCATCAGGAATGTTCTGTGCACAGGGACGTGTGAGGACCCAAAGCTGCTTTTAGGGCACCTGTGAACCATGCAATGGCTTCTTAGAGGGATCTGGGGGTGGGGGCAGGGGACTTATCACTCTACCAAGGCAGCACAGACTCCTTCCACTGGAAATAAGCACCACTGATGACTGCCACTTTCAACAGTGCAGAAAAAGCACGGATCTCAGATTCAGGCATGAACGTCCGGGCTGAGCCATCCCTGCACCCTAACATTCACACCCACCGTAGGATTTAAAAAAGAGAAAAACAAAAACCACCAGACAAACACTGTCCCACTACAAAACACTTACAAGAAAAGCTACTCTTACCCGAAGAACCTCAAAAGCTGACTGGACAAGGTCTGCGTCTCTGCTTTTCCATATCACTTGATTCCCCATGAGAACATGCCAGGCCAACATGCGGAAAGACTGGGCACCCAGAACCTGAAAGACACAGTTCAGTGCGTTCTGCCCTGAATTTTCTTTTGTGCAACTGAAGTTATCTGTGTGTTCTCTTTACAGTGAAGAAAGATGGGTCGCGAGAGGGAAGGACTGGCTGACTTGCCCGTGGTCAGGAGGAGGAAGGCAGAGGTCTGGATGAGCCCCTGGCAGCCCGATCCCAAAGCCCTGGCACACTGTAAGATCCCAATTTTATTTTTAAAAACTCGAAGCAGAGAACATGTTAGCAATCTGTAACGTTCACTTTCTCTCTCTCTCACTACTTTGCTAAATCATTTCCAAGTTAGGGACAAGCAGCATGGCACCTCAGGACCCAGGACAGACAAGGGCTCTCCCACAGAACCCCAGGACACACCACCACCAGAAATACCACACAGATGTGCCATCAACCCAGTATCTGCAGCCCCAACTCTCTAACGGTGTCCTTGATCGCTGTTTTCTTTCAATCCAGGAGTCACCTGAGGACCAATGACTATTTCATTTATTCTGCTGTCCGTCCTGTTTGATGCTAGAACAGTACCTCTCTCCACCTGACTTTTTGTAACTTCTCTGACACTGCCGTTTCTGGAGAGTTCAGTCTGTTATTCTATGACTAATAATATGGCTTTAAAAAAAAAAAAAGGGACGCTAGAAATATACTTTACAAAACTGCTATAGTTTCAAAACACTCCCACCTCCCATGGGACTGAAGATTTCTTCTTACTTTAATCCACGTAAGCAATGGACAAGGATGATCTTAGCCAAATATATGATTTTGGTGGGTCAATGTTCCTCATTCAGAAGGCCCACAGAGCATATGCCGTTAAATCAGTCTTTACTCCCTTTTTCAAAAAGAAAATAACTATCTTTTGTTAAAACTCATGCTCATTGTAAAAACAGTCACAGAGAAACAGGAAAAGGGGCTGCCCTTGTAATCTTATCTTCTCTTCCCGTCTGACCAAATATAACCATGGCCAAAACCGTTGTGTGAGACTCGTGTCTCCAGCCTGCGTGTATACGAACATGCGTACCAGCCTGCATGACACTGGATGCTTTCCTCTCTGTATTCAAGGACACGCCACTGTTTGGGTGCAATTCCTATGGCTGGATATCAGATTCTCCCCAATCTACTGTACGAAGGGCCAGCATTTCCAGTCTGCTAAGCGTTCAATGCTGCATGCAAAGCAACAGTGCTCTGAGCAGTGCTGCCTTTAAAAGGTTCCGGTGTGACAAGATCAGAGGAAGGACCACGAGAAGCCAACCATGCGGGCTTTTTGTAAAACAGACACCTAGTCATCACTAGAAGGGGAGCACTGTGCCTGTGGCCAAGGCAACCCAGACGGGCCCAGCTGTCTTTGGCCAGCCACTGAGGGTTTCTGGTTATTCCTAACCAGTCAGTCCCCACTGGATCTGAACGTCACGGGCCTAAAGGACAAAGTGTGCTGGATGAGAAGGTGGGGACCGGGCTCTTCTCCAGAGTTTCTGAAGGCGGGTCCACCCCTCGGTCACCTACCTGCCTCATGTGCCGAAGGGACTTAAAGACGGACAACTTCCGGGGCTGCCAGTTTCCACAGTCTGAGAGCAAGGACGAATCTGTCGGGCACTTGGTCAGCTCCCGGCCTTCGGCACCCTCTGACAGGACAGGCGCTTTCTCCTCCTCTTCAGCCTCAGAGTTGTCCCAGCTTTCGGATTCCTCTTCCAAGTCTGCAGGACAGACCACAAAGACATTTATGAAACATGCGGTCCTTGGATGTGACAGTGTCGTGCTGTCCACCTTAGCCCAAGGCACTCCTGATTGCTGGTTTGGGTCAGCTACCTAGACCGCTTGTCTCCGGAGCCCTGGGGGGAGTGGGGAGGGATCAGTCTGTTTATTCACCTAGCCCAGAGCCCCACGCTGCACTATGAAGCGGGCACCCGTGAGATGAGCTGTTCAGGACCGTGGGATGATTCAAAGCCATGTCAAGAGCCTAGCTCGGTCACTGCACACTTCCTTGCTCAGGCGCTATTCTAAAGGCTTCCACACATTATTTCATTTCATCCTTTGAACTGTCCTGAGGTCAGTACTACTCTCCGCATTTTACAGAGAAAGAAGTATTTGTTATTCCCATGAATCTCTGGGACAACCACAAATAAGGACATCTCTCCATGATCCCAAGGAGATCCACAGGGAGGAGGCCTTGTCTGGTCACACAGAATGCATGAGAGCAGCAGAGTCAAGATCTAAAGCCAGATCTGTCCAAGTCCAAAGTGTGTGCTTCGACCTAAAATACAGTCCAGCCCATGACAGAGAGCCCTGCGTGCCTGCACATGTATCCTTCCCAGAAGCTCCCACCAACAGACTATCCACGCCATCTTCACTAGCCTAGAAATCTGAAATCTCAGTAAATGGTTCTAGGCCCTGCTGATCTGCGAGGGCATGAAGGTACATTGCAAAGGTTTTGTCTTTCGGAGCATACTCTGCCCTCGCTGAAACTACTCCATTTCTCGCCCTCAGGAAAGCACACTGAATCCAAGTGCACGTAAAGTCACCTGAGTGCGGGAATAACCTGGAAACAGCTCCAATTCATTAAGAAGGCCAATTATTTGCGACCCGTAGCATGTCAAGTGTTATTAGTAACACACTACACACTACGCACATTGCAAATCTGGTTTACCCAACCCCAGCGCTGAGGCTGCTCACCTAGGTCACCAAGAATCAAATCATCTTCGGAGGAAGACCATAGACAGGGCCAAGACCAGAGGTTCCTAGGCCTGTGCACACCAGAGCAGAAACCCCTGCGCAGTTACTTAAAACACACAGGATCCTGAACCCCAGACACAGAGCTCTGATCAAAAACCTGGGGAGCACTACCCAGACATTGGTGAGGCTTGGGAATCACCCTTGATGGAAACCCTGGGTCTACCTAAAGCATAACACTTTATTGTTCAAGTGTCTAGAGAGGGCAAAAACCTGGGGATCCTAAAACAGGGACGAAACCCTCCATCAACCCATCTTCTCCACAGCCTAGCGGCCCTAAATAGCAGACCTTCCCGGGTTGCCCAGGGTGGTAGATTCCTTCACGTGACTGTCAAGGAAAAGGACCCAGGAAACTCCAGTAAAAACACTAAGGCTAAAGGACAAGCTCTCGCAGATGCTCCCCCTGGGTTACTGATCCTAGGGTCCCCGTCACCAGGGTAGAGGGCCGGGTGGCTGCAAGAAGGCCCGGACGGCCTCCGCAGGCAGAGACGTGCAGCACAAGCACTCCCGGCTCACCTGCAAGCTTCTCCATCTGGACCAAGGTGTCCTCAGTGGGCGCGCCCTCCAGGAGCTTCTCAGTCAGCCGGCTGCCGCACGCCTTCAGGAGCCTACAGAACAGAGCACCACCTGTGATGTCTTCTTGCCTGACGTAAAGGGAACCTGAAGCCTATCACACCTTTTTGATGGCACTCCTCGTTCACAGAAAATGTGGGCACAAAAGATCATGTTGCACACACCACAAACACAGAATCGGCCAAATCCAAAAGGACAATTCTACAGGACAAAGGACTCTGGTCCTCCAACAAAAGCCCTGGGGAAACCCGTGGCAGAGGCATCAGAGAAACTGCTCCAGACTTAAGTACACAAGGTGTGCGCTGTGCACTGTGACCTGATCCCACCTGAAAACTCAATCCTGGGGCGCCTGGGTGGCTCAGTGGGTTAAAGCCTCTGCCTTCGGCTCAGGTCATGATCCCAGGGTCCTGGGATCGAGCCCCGCATCGGGCTCTCTGCTCAGCGGGGAGCCTGCTTCCTCCTCTCTCTCTCTGCCTGCCTCTCTGCCTACTTGTGATCTCTGTCAAATGAAATCTTAAAAAAACAAAAAACAAAAAACAAAAAACAACTCAATCCTGAGGCAAAACAGGAAAACCAAATATGGATTGGGCTGGATGATGCTAAGGAATTTGTCAGTTTTGTCGGATATGGTTTTACGTTTGAAATGCTACAACTAAGATTTGTTTTAAAAAATATTTCCGAAAAAAGGGGACAGAAAAAGCAGTGAAATGTTGGCAACCACTATAGCTAGATGATGAAGGAATGCAGCTCATTGTATTATTTCTTCTATTTTGGGTCTGAAAACCTCTCCAGATGATTTTATGTCAGCATGGGAGACAGAGACTCTTTAGTTCACAGGTCCTCAGGAGCTTCCCTCAAAGACCTCCGTTTGAGGCGCCTCCTCTGCACCCAGAACCGAAATAGATGACAAGCACCCAGAACCGAATTAGACGATGTAGAGCCACGGCTGCACGAGGAGGAGGATCTGAGGGCGTCTCTGGGAGAGGTACATTTTGCAATGGAAGGAAGAGAAACAATCTGAGGCCAGAGGACAGACTGTGGCGACTGTCGGAAGACGGAGACAATCCCTTCCTCCTGACTAGGCAGGTCAGAGCACCACAGCACAATCCTAACAGCCTGTGCCAGAAGGGCCCTAGCAGCCCACACCGAGCTGCCAGGGTACGGCAAACCTTGGACCACTGCAGCCCCGAATGACAAACCCCTGAGAAGCTCAGCCAGAACCACCCAGGCCAGTCACTCCCAAATCCTTGACCCACAACACTGTGTGAGAGAAAAGTCTGTTGCTGGAGACAAGAAAGGGGGATCACTGCTCTCAGTGCAAGAGCATCACCTTAAACACACGGGGAAGGGGGTGCCACCTAAATCCATTTTCCACGTGCCCGGGGGAAGAGGCCCAGAGGAAAAGAAGGACGCAGTCAGCACCCACTGGTAGGTACACAGCACAGGGCACTCAGCCAGCAATGGCTTCCCCAGATTCATGCAGCAACCAACCAATGACTGCTCTCATTCTAACGGGCGCTAAAAGACTGCAAATCTCGTTACCAAGCAAAGGAGGTGTGAAGGCACGCCCACAAGTTGTCGTCGCTTGTCAAGGACGTCAGCGAACGGGCCGCGTTGCCATTGCGCTGGTGCAGGAAGGGCGTGAAGGCCGTGTTCATCCTCTGGGCGCGCTGTGGGCAGCCAAACTGCTCCGCCTCAAACACCTAAAACGCAAAGGGAAGGGGCGGTCTTTGAACCGAACAAAGACAGCGGAGCAGCGCAGAGCCAGCTCATTCACAGCCAACTTCCCGGCTCCTGCTCCGGAAGACTCTGTCCCGTTCTGCTGTCCTGATGCAGGGCACAGAAAGCGCCAGCGGTTCCCTCATTCCAAACAGAATGGTCTCTGCCTCATAGTTTGATTACAAGCCACCGATTTCTCCTGTACCCTATTCCACAACCAACGCACCGGGCACCTGCCGGGTACTCGGGAGGCACACATGCTTGCGTGGTCACTACCGTTGCTCTCCACACACTTCCAGTCTCCCCCCATCCCAGCACATGGAGGCTTTCACTGTAAGACTCTGTGTGTGGGGGGGACTGGGGGGACATGTGCACTGTCCTGGCACTGAGGTGAGAGAGAAATGAGGCCCTCCAGCTCCATCTATGCCCTGTCGCAGGGAAATCCGCAACTTTCCAACATGGCTGCCGCCCCACCTGCTGGGCGGACTACAATGAGCAGGTCTCGCAGTCCCTGCAACGGACCAAAATACGACCGACAACAATAAACCAACACCGACAACAATAAACTGTCGGCGCTGGTGGCTCAGTCGGTTGAGCTCTTGATTTTGGTTGAGGTCATGATCTCAGGGTTATGGGATCAAGCCCTGGGTCAGACTCCTGGCTGGAAATGGAGGCTGCCTGGGATTCTTTCTCTCCCTCTGCTCCCACCCTGCTCTATCAAAACAAAAAACAAAACATAAAAAATAAAAACACCCAAATAAAATAAAACGAACAAAAAACCCCCCAAATCCTGCGGTTTTAACCCACTGAGGTCTGGAGGCTGTTTGTCATCATAGCATAACCTGGCCCGTTCTGAGTGACGCGAGGCCACAGCTAGAGGTCTACGCTGGCGATGGGTCTACAACACGACTCATGCACAGGCTTTCAGATGAAGGTCAGAGGAAGCAAAGACGCCAGGGAGGAAGCAGGACATGTGAGCTCAACGAAGAAGCCAGAGCCGAACAAGAACGGGGACAACAGTGGACTCAAGAGAGCCCAGTGAAGCAAGCAGGACTGATGGCCACAGCCCGACTCTGGAGTCGGAAGATCACGATACAGACAGAGCAACAGCCGCCAGACCTGGAGATCATAAAACCACCCGCACCCTGACCCCGTCAGTGCCAGGCTCCTCCCCCACTGCCACCCATGCTCCCTCCACGTGGGGTCACCTTGAGCGCCTTGCCCTGCAACTCATCAATGATCCCTCGGATCTTCCCAAGCAGGAAGGGCCAGGAGTTGATGAGGTAAATCCGGTCCATCATGATGGCGATGATGCTGTACCAGCGCTGGAAGCCCCTGGCCAGGCTGTCCTTGATGAAGAAAGTGTGGCTGAACACAAAACCATGCTGCTCGTCCCCAAAGAAGATGGGGCCTTCCCGGCCAGGGCAGACCTGTGAAAATCAACAGCCATTGCAGGACACAGTCCTGTACCTGCTCTAGTGACACAACCCCTCCTTCTCTAACCTAGCTTTCTGCACTAAGTAACTAGCATTAATTATGGGAAGAGTGGGGGAGGTGGGGACAAGACAAGAAAACTGCTTTCATCTGCTCCTGGAATCAAACTTTCTAAAGATAACATTTATTACCATGGATTGCAAGGGCCAGTCAAGTAGGTTCATGACTTTTTTCCTACCCTGAGCCATGAAAAACTCCTGTTCAAGTACTGTTATCTATTCTGGACTCCAATCTGCCAACATCACTCATTCAGCATACACTGGAGAAGATCAGAGTAGTCACTGTAAAATCTGCATACTTTACTTACAGGACAGAAGTTAGGTCTCCCTCATGACACGTTCACTCTTCACACACAAGTCACACAATTATCTGCTTCTAGCAGATTAGCAGCAGGAAACCAGAGGGAACCAGCTGAAGACAGGCACCCTGCCACCATACATTAGAACTGAGAGGAGGGCTCAGCGTGTCCCATCAGGTGAGTACGGAGAAGGGAAGATTTGTAATTGAATCATGAATTCTTCCTGACAGATAGATACAGAAAAGCTAAGGGGCACCATGGTGGCACAGTCAGTTGAGCCTCTGACTCTTGGTTTCAGCGAAGGTCGTGATCTCAGGGTTGTGAGATCAAGCCCTGCATCGGGCTTGATGTCCAGCACGGAGTCTGCTTCAGATTCTCTCCCTCTCTCCCCTCCCAATCATGCGTGCACACACGTGCACTTCCTCTCTCTTTCTAAAATAAATCAATCAATCTAAAAAAACCCAGAAAATCAAAAAATATAAAAGCTAAGACTTGAATTCAACAAGAGGACCCAGGTAGTTAGGGAACAAACTGATTCACCCTTCAGAAGGTATACGTGGTGACCCACTAAAGCATATGATGATGATGGAGACGATAACCACATAACCTAGAAACAGTTAACGTCTTAGAAATATACTCATCAAGAATTGAGATAACGAGGGATGCCTGAGTGGCTCAGCTGGTTGGGCGGCTGCCTTCGGCTCAGATCATGATCCCAGAGGCCTGGGATCGAGTCCCACACCGGGCTCCTGGCTCGGCGGGGAGCCTGCTTCTCCCTCTGCCTCTGCTGCCACTCAGCCTGCCTGTGCTCACTCGCTCTCTCTCCCTCTCTGACAAATAAATAAATAAAATCTTAAAAAAAAAAAAAATTGAGATAACGAAAGTCTGGTGCTTGAATGACAAGCTAGCAACCATTCAGAACACGGACGTCTAGCCCAACTTACTTCGAGAGAACCGGGGCTGCTGCGCGCTCCCTACTCACTGATCACCCCATCCTCTTAGTGAAGGACTGACCTCTGCCTTCTTTCCCCTAACTGGTACTGAACCTGTTCAGGGCGTCTGGGAGAGTGTGTGACGTTCCCACAGAGCTCCCTCCAGGGTCACGGGGCTCACCTCACAGCTCAGGCTCCGCACGCAGGCCTGGCGGACAATGCTGAAGAGCTGGGGGTGGTTTGGGTGCTGGTGACTGACGTATTTAATCGAGGTCTCCTTATCATGGCTGATATACCCAGGATGTCCGGCAGCCAGGGACCGGCAGCCCTGCCACCGAGAAGGAAAAGAAAACCAATTAGTCAAGAAGCAGGAAACAAACTTTCTTATGCACACCTGAACAAAAAAAACCAATCTATTTTCACATAAAAATAACTGCCTTCTAGAGTTACGCTTCTCAAGATTTCAATGTTTCCCGAATAGGAAAACCGAACACACAGATCACAAAGACCGTCAACGTACGGGTATGAAATGTCAGAATATGAGGAAGAGACTGGATCTCCTGGACACTTACGTAGCAGCTGTTATGAAGGGCTCTGCATACACAGTCTCATTTAACCCACAGCGCAACCCTATGTGATAATTACAGCAAGAAGCCTCACTTTACAGAAGGCAAAGCTCAGGACCAGGGTTGCAAAGCGGCTCACACAGGGAGTGTGTGAGCCTCTGTCCCTGGTCCTGACACAACCACTTCGCAGGGGCCTCAGGAGGCTGCCTGCATTCCCTGGGGTGTGGCACCCTGAGAACACAAACTCAGAGCCTGTGCTAGGACTGGACTGGTGGCCCTGGCTGCTGCCCCCCCCGCCCTGGAAGCCACCACCACACTGGCACCGAGGCCACACATCCCAGAGGCTACCCCCACCCAGAGAGCGCACAAGATGGGATGAGGCCAGCCCCTCGCTGTGAGATGCGGGACCCTTCCTGTGGCAATGCGAGCTCAAGGACTCTCTCCATCCAGCACTCTCTTTCCTTCCTTCCTCTCCTGCACAGATGTCAGACTGGCTCAAAGCGGCAAGGCTCTCCCCACCTTCTACTGCCTCACAGGTGTGTCCAGCAATAAAAAGAGCAATCTTGTGCATGCGGTCTGCTTCTCAGTGCAACCGAGCTACAGCAGCTAGACTCCCGTCCACCCTGCAGTGGCAGGTCTAACACCATTCCTGATTTCAGGGCCCAACCCAGGTCTGTCACGAAAAGCAGCAGCCTGTTAAGGGAACTTCAACTTCATTCCCTAAAGCTCACACAATGACACCGAAAGTAATAGCTAGGCCCCCACGAGGAGGACGCTTTCCAAGACACTGGACTGAGGGAAGTGGAGCCCAGGATGGGCCAGTGTGTAGACTGGAGCATGCAGAGGGAAGGGCCAAAAAGCAAATGGCAACTGTCAATTGCGTCAACTGCTGGCACAGGACGGGTGGAAAAAGCTAAAGCTGGGATCACGGGAAAGAACTACAGGGACACGGAGAGAAGTGATCACATTCCACAGGGCCCACGAAGAATGGTCTGCACACATCACGGGAAGTGCACACTTTTCTGTGAGGTCATGTCCACGGTTAAGTTCCACAGGGTCTTCTGCCCACCCTCCAGGTCAAATTCACAACATCAGCATGAATCCCAGGCAAGAAAGAAACATCTCCAACACCCTGAGGGGCACTTGCCTCGCACATGTCTGACTTTTTGGGTCCTGGGCTGCTGGACTCTGCGCTGGCCCCTTCCGCCGGACTGTGAGCGCGGATCCGACTGCTCATCTGAATGCCGCCTTCCTCCTCCTCGGCCTGCTCGCCCTGGCCAGGGCTGTCCCCATTCCCAGCCCCCTGAGGAAGCGGGGCGTGCAGAACTTCCGTGCAAAAGAGAGTGCGGGGGCCGTGGAGCTCACAGAAGTGACAGAGAGCGACAATGGCATTCATGGTGTCCTGGAGACAGCAGGAGGCCTGCGTGGGGGAGGAGAGGAAACACCATCAGCCGGCCAGCCTCTGTTCACGCCACAGAATGCACCCGCTGCTCTGGAGCACAGGGACTGGGCGGGTGTCATCAGCAGGCTTCCCGGCCAGCAAGGCGGGTCACCCGGACGGCCAGCCAGCCGGCCGGCCTCAGCAGACAGAACATGGTGCCTGCCTACCAGGGGTTGCAGTGGAGGAGGGAGAGTACGATCAAAGATCACACAGAAAACCCTTCTGTCAGAACTGCGACAGGGCTAGGAGGTGGCCAGTCCAGAGAAGGACACAAGGATGAGGACAATGCGGCAAATATGACACATATCAAGGGGGTCTGGAGAGACTCATTTACTCTATCAACAGCTGCTGTGCTGGGTGGTATGATACTGCCCTCATGGCGCTTACCTTCTAGGAGGGGAGGGACACATGACAAACTGCTTGCTCTCCTGTGGTGACAGCTTTGGGAAGAAATGTATGGCAGGTGGGGGTGGGGGGAGACTCACTGGAGGAGGTGGGATGTGATTTTGGACGCAGGAGCTCTCTGAGTGAGAGCTGAAGGGAAGAAGGGAGCCATGGGGCCAAGGAGAGGGCATGTCAAGGGGTGTGTCTACAGCTGGGGGATAAGGGCAGAAGACTAGAAGGAGGTGGACTTTAGGGACCCTTCTAGGCCACAGTGAACACTGATTTTCTTCAGACTGGAGAGTCTCTGATACTTCTGATGAAAAGTATGATAAATGTGAGTACTAGACAGTGGCCAGGATTCAACCCTTCTCTTTTGGGGACCCTCTCCCCCACTGTGCAGCCAAAGAAGATATCTTCTGTCCTCATTCTCCAACATGGGTGTGACCAAGGCGTGACAGTCAGACACACCTGCCCAGAAACCCGAACCCAGTGCTCCCATGATGGGGAGCGAGTCGCAGGTAACCGCATCCTCAAAACCCCACATGGTCTGTCCGTCACCGCATCCTCCCAGCAGACTCCCTTCTCCAGGCTGCTCACTAACTCTGCCACCCACGCAGCATCTTGCAGACCACCGCTCAGCTGACATGACCACCGCTGCTCCCGACTGTGCTCCTGAGGAAGGGGTTGGAGCTCGAGTGACAATGGGAACAGCAGAGGCCAACACAAAACAGACAACTCAAGACAAAGTCAGCTGGGCTGATGTGAGTCAGGCAGGTGGATCAGAGGGGGACTTGCGGGTGCCTAGCACGCAGGGAGAGCTGGGGCACAAGATACTCCTAGAGAGAGGTGGGCAGAGGACAGAGTTTGAGAGACAGCAGGACATTTAGCTGGAAAGTCCTGAGAGCTCCATGGAGATTCTGGACCACAGAAGCAGAGAGGGCTGGCGGAGGACGAAGGTCCAGGACACTCCACAGACCTGCCTGACTCACCGTCTCACCACTCACTTCTTCCTCGCACGTCCCTGTTGACGGGCCTCCCAAACCAGCTCCCCAGAACAGCTGCCCACTTACACCGCATCACTCTCTCCCCTCCTCCGCTTTATGTCAGTTCTCCTGGAAACTGTATCACCCGTGTTTCCCCTGCATGAACCTTCCCTAAGGTGGGGATGGGGGTCTAGTTCCTGACACACATCGGGGGTGTGTACTGAAGATGAGTGGGTTTAGGAGCTGCCCGCGGAGAGAGGACAGTCGCTGCCACAGAAAGCAGAGAGGTCCTCAAAGATATCTATGGGCAGGACAGCTTCAAGAGCACAAGCATGGGAACACCGGATTCTGAGCACCTAGTGTCATGAGACCCAAATAAGCCAAATTCACTTCTTTTTTTTTTTTTTTTTTTAAGATTTTATCAAAGAGCCAAATTTAAACAGAGGTTCCACCAGGCTCACTCTGATGAGATCACGGAAAATGATGGTTTAAGCATGTGCTGTGGAAGAGGAGCGAGGCAACCAACAATGGAGCAGGAATCCCAGAGGAAGAAGCTTTGAGACCCAAAGGCAGAGCATTAACCCTGGAGAGAGGCCGCGTCTTCCCTTCAGAGGCATAAAAGGGAAATAAGGTTCCCTCCAGCAAAACACCCGCGCGAACATGGCACGAGACAAAGGGCGCACCCTGTTTACCATAGAGTACCCACACGAGCCTCTATGCTCAGCAAAATTATGTGTATACCATCCCGCCTAGACAAGAGCACAAGGCCATGTCCAAATGCGTCGTGCAGGGCAGCAGCGGCCACACTGCAGCTCTAAGGCCTGACATTTTCTAGGTAAGAGGGAAAAAAAAAACAGATTCTAAGAGCAACGCACTTAGCAGCTTACTTGAAGAGCCACCATCAAGCAGCTTACTGCCAACTTAAAATCAGACCCGGTTTGGGGGTTCCCGAGGCTCCGAATGGCTTAGCAGGCTTCTTGCTTTCTGCACAGTGACAGCAAACTGGCACTGCAGCCGAAGTCTGAGCTGAACTTCTGCACCCCTACAGCGTTATTTCATAAAGGACTTCTTTAAACATAAATATATTGACTTCTTTTAAAGATACAAAATATTGACAAACGTTAGGTCCTCATCCTTCCTACTTCAGGTTACGAGGGACTGCCCTGGCAGCACCATGCCAAGTTAACCCTTCAGACCTTAGGCCTACAAGTTTCCCTCCTCCTGGAATGGGATGGACAGACCAGAGGTGAGGTCGCTAAGCTACCTCTCAGCATCCATGGTTAACACGGCAGACTTTCATTAATAGTTTTTTTGTTCTGTTTTGTTTTTTTAAAGAAAAGCAGTTCCAATCAGGAGTACCACAGCCCCAGACAGCTAGTGGAAGACAGGGAGGTATCACTTACCTCCAAAACCACACGGAAAAAAGCCTGTCTCCAGCCTTTACGTGCCAGATGATGTCAAACATCTTTCTTACCCTGACAACTACCCTTAAGCTGAGAAACAGAGGCCAACCCGCACCTCTGTCAGGTTAACCCCACAACAGGTGCAACAGAATTCTGAGTAGCAGGTGGTCAGTTCCTCTACCCAGCCCACTTCCAATCTGTGCCAGATGTTTACGGAAGAAAATGAACTGGCTTGAGTACACCTAACAGTGCTTCCCTTCCTTCTAACGAGCTTTCCAGAATCCAAAGCAGCAGCAGCAGCAATCTGCCCCCATCCCTTCAACTTTATACCCAAAGCAAGACCCAAATACCTCAAAGGGGTGGGGCCCTTTCCATGGTGCTGGCCTGGTCCTGGGTCTGTTTCATTCTCACTTCCTGTGTGGTCTTCTCACAGGACCATGGAGGCTCAAAGAGTACTTTGCCAATAAACACAGCATCACAACGGCTCTTAGCCAGCAACGAGCCCCGAAATTCCCCGCTGCTTCATTACCTAGTCTTCTTCAGGGGACTCTCATTAGGTCAGCAGCTGGATCCCAGCAAGTCCAAGGGTAAACGTTCCACAGGGCATGACTTCCAACTCAAACCCATTCACACCGCGGTGGCTCCAATATTTCTACCAGCTTCACCTGGATTTCTGTTCACGAAGTTCCCTGATGACACGCGAAGAGCAAACACGGTCACGTGCCACTATTTCTCAATCTCTTCATAACAACGTTGATAATCCAATGCCGGGAGCACTTTCCCTGCTGTGCCAGGGAGTCCCTACTGCCACCCTGGCTGGACACCATGGGTGGTGCCAGCTGTCCACCGGCTGGAGAAGCAGCACCTCTTTTCAGCAAACTCCTTCCTCCTACTTCTCTGCCTCCAGTGGCTGCTGGGGATCACCTGGAACCTCAATCCACAATGCGCCAGTCTTTGGGTAAATACTTTCCTCCAGGTGATAAGGCTGTGTCCAACAAGACCCACAAACTGGAGAGAAATGTGGTCTCCTACCTGCCCCAGAGAGCACTGATCTGGGCCTATCACTTCATCAGAGTGCCAGCCTCAGAACGCCAGCCTGGGAGAAAAGGAGTCCCGACACACACCCTCTTCCCTAAACCAGAGGCAAGGCAAAACCTGGGTGGTGGGGTGGGGGTGGGGGGACCACGACGACAGCCGAGGGTGCAGTCTCCTGGCAACATTAAAGGGGAAGGAATCGGGGCACCTGGGTGGCTCAGTGGGTTAAAGCCTCTGCCTTCGGCTCAGGTCATGATCCCAGGGTCCTAGGATCGAGCCCCACATCCGGCTCTCTGCTTAGCGGGGAGCCTGCTTCCCTCTCTCTCTCTGCCTGCCTCTCTGCCTACTTGTGATCTGTCTGTCAAATAAACAAACAAAATCTTCAAAAAAAAAAAAAAAAAGGAACGAATCAACGACGCTGACGGGGTCTGAACCCAGGTCACGTTCCTCATCCCTTTACCGTCCGTGGATCTGCCCCCCACCCTACATCTCAGGTTCTTAGCCACCCCCTTCCACTCTGGCCCCTAAGCAACCCGGTCGCCAACACCGCACACCAGCTCGAAGAGCGGTGGTGCCCCAAAGCTACCCCGAAGGCTGTCAGGCTTCTCCAAGGCCCTCAGGCCCTAACCATTCCCCTTCCTCGCCCCCAGCGACTCCCGCCCGCCGCCACGACCCGTCCCTTCCTAAACCCTCCTCCCGGAAGCCAGGCTCTCCTCAACCTCCACGAAGCCGCTCCACAGCCCGGGTTCGAACGACCTGGACAAGCCAGGTGGCCGCACCAGGGACTCGCTCCCGCACGGGCACTAACCCCCCCTGGGCGCGGCAGAGCCGAATTCCCACCTGCGGGGAGAGCTCAGAGGCCGGCTCAGGTGCTCCGGCCGCGGCGCACCTGACAGCGTCTTCCTCACAGGACCCGCCTTGCGTGCCCTCCTCGAGCCTGTCGTTCCCCGGGCGCCCAGCCCCGCCGGAACGCCAGCCTGGCCTCGCGAGCACCCCGCACCTCCCGTCCGCCCAGGAAGCCTCAGCTCGGGTCCCGGCCGCCTCACTCACCCGGGACCGCGTCGGCGCTGAGCCCGAAGCGCGTGACTCGAACGGAACGTACCATCCGCCTACCCCACGGGGGGGCCCGCGGGCTGGCCAGGCGCGCCTCTGCACCGCAAAGCGAGGGGAGGCCTTGTCCAGCCCGCACACCTAAGAAGACCACGAGAGCCGGACAACTCCGAACTCTGGCGGAGAACCTGAAGCGGCTGCCCGACACCCGCCTCTTCCGCCGCCGGATTTCCGCGCCTCCACCCACCGAGAAGTACGGAATGGTTCCAGCCGCACCGGCCGGGCTAGTGGAAGAAACCATTTCAAGGCGGGGGGTGGAATACTTAAAATTAAAAAACATTTAAAAAAGAGATTTGAGGGAAAATGTAGCCAGCCCAGTACACGAGGTCCACATCGAATAGGAAAAGAAACATAACGTCTCGACTTTATAAAGAGCGGGGCAACAGCTTGTGGTTTCACCTTTGGCTTTCATTAAATTGCCGATTAAACCCGTCTTCTGTGGGACGTGCGGGCAGGTGGCCGGGAGGGGCCGTCACGTGATGTGAGGCTACCGGGCGACGCGGTTGGGAAGCTAGGTGGGTAACTCGGGTTGGGGGGGCCGGCTGACTGCGCATGTGCGTGGCACACTCGCCTACCCGAACAATAATCCGTCCGAGGTTTTTAAAACTATGTGTCGGTTATTAAGTAGTACATAACACCTGGGCGCCTGTTAGTCAGCCTGTCCACTTAAAGATTAATTTTGAAGCCCTCGGTGCATGCATGATGTGATGTGGGCCCTCTGAGGGAAGAGCCACAGGCACTTGAATCGCACCCCGGACAGCAGGAAATTCGTTTGCGCTGCGAGTCGGTGCTGCCACCTTGTGTCCGGTCGGATCAAAGACCGCTGACCTCCGCTCTGGGCGCCTGTCCGCGGACTCCTGGTCCCTGTGGCTCCCGCAGGCGGTGTCCGGAAGGTGGTCGTCGTCGAGTGTTGGGGAAATAAGCCCCCACCTTTAGGAAGTAGAAGTAGCCGGTTGTTATGTTTTGTTTTGTTTTTTAATCACCGCGGTCACTTCTTTCTTTGAATTTCCGCGTTACACTGAAGAGAGCAAAGAATGAAATTGCAGTTTGTTTTCTGTCTTCCTTTAGTGGTGTGATAAAAGATTAAGGAGTGTGGGAGTTAGGCGGCTAGTCGTTGCCTTTATATGTTTAGTCTTACCAACCCAATTCCTCGTGATATTGGACAGCACAGACTTAATATTGGCTTGTAAGTCGCAAGATAATTTTTGAACCAAAGAAAACCCGCAAGGATATACTGATTTGGAATTCTGTTTTTTATTTTTGCCGTCAACAGTTCAGATACTTGAATTTTACTGAGCTTGCAAAATTCTTTGAAAGCCTTAGCGGAAAGGTGCAAAAACTGTTTGCAGCCTCCTGGTGTGGCTGTGCCTTTACAATTTCTAAGAGAAAACATCATTTCAACATCTGTCAGAGTGTACAGGATTCACCTTGAAAATGACCACAGCAGCACTGCTAAATCCAAATCTGCTTTGGTGTTTTAATTTAATACTAGTTGCTTGTTAAATATTAAATACCAAGCGCTTCCTTTCCATCTGATAATAAACTTTACGACTTCATTATGGATTCAAGCTTGTTAAATGCCTTTTACAATTAGCAGAAGTTCTCTGCTCTCAACTTTTGATTTTAGGAAAGTGTAGGATTTATTCTTTGTTTACCACCGTTAATTCACCTGCCTATAAAGCTACCACTAATTTTTTCTTTTCACAATAATTGATTTACCCACACATTAACCCATTCATTTATTTTCTCTGGGCCTTTTGCAGTTGCTCAGACTTGTGTACAAATAATGTTTTCTTCTACAAATTGGTTACCATTTCAAGTCGCAGCCCAGAAACTTAGAATGTAGAAAGCCCAAACTGCATCTGTGAAAAGCAAGCAGGGGGGAGAGAATTAGAATACAACGGACCCTTGGCATAACTTGAGGAGGGAACTTGAATGAACACCAACATTTCAGCTCCTAAAAACCCACGACTTAGGTTTCCCCCTCTCCCAAATTGTTTGTTAGAAAAGTATTTGTCCATGATTAGATTACAAGGCACTTCTCTGTTATTAAGGCACCTTTTACAGTACTATTCTATCACCTACGTTTGTTTGGGATTTTAATTTGCTAAACAAAGGAGGTGCCATCCATACAAGGCAGAAAAATCCCACTGCTTTATTGCCCATTGGTACCATTTTGACGCTCAGAAAACTTCTCCCACCATTTAAAAAACATGCAACCAGGTGTTTCTTTAAATAATACCTTGTGCTAGTATATCCCAAATTGGAGCTAATGCGGATCAAGCATACACATTTAAGAAAGTCTATACTAAAAGTTAAACCTCATCCCTTTGGGTGATTTACTTGGTACCAGTAGAAATAGAAACCTAAATACCTAAAGCAAATACTGACATCTGAGGGCAATCGTTCTCGTTAAGCCAGAGTATTAACATTTGATATGACCATGAAAAGACGGACTTGAGAAAAGTCCGCGGAAACCTGGTAGGTCTGCTAATAGACACCAACCCAAGGCTACATTCCTGCCTTACTTCCCTGGGTGCAAACTCACTATCTTCTGGTGCCATCAAAACACAACAGGTATTCTTAAGCAAACCTGTTCACAAAGTAATTTGCTGCTGAGAATTAACTCAGAGAAACAGATAAGGGTATCTTAACTATTCTTGCAAACAGTTTCAGCAAGCTGACTTCTTAGCAAACAGATTCCGATTAACTCTTCAAAAACAAAACACAGGCATAGCCAGGCCACATGTTTTCCAGAGGCAGCATGTGTGAAGTCTTCTCTTAGTAACAAATGAGGCCACTCATCTCCTTGATCCAAGATTTTCAGGAGTAACTTCTGTCAAGAGAAACCATTCCCTAGTTTCTTTAACAGAAATAATTTAATAGATGCCTTAACCAGGTGTTGGAGAATCGGGGAAGCATCTCACCGAGGTAGACACTGCAGGAAGTAGATCCCACCTGGAGGGCTTGCGGGACAGGGGGAAGAGGTTGGCATTAACAGCATTTAGAAGGCTGGAGGTGCCCAGTAGAGCTGGGTCCCCAAGCTACATGGGCAGGTGAGGGAGGCGCGTCTTCTGAGGTCAGCATCTCTCAGTGGGTATGAGGAGCCTAATTCTAGGAGCACAGGAAACACAACAGGGGCCTCACTGTTGCACCGAACCATCCTTATTAGGGGCAAAGAGCTGTTGCTGGGGTTTTACTCTTCAACGGGAAGCAGACAGCGGGAGCCCATGCTTTTTTCTTCCCTAGCCTTCCAGTCTGCCTCTTGCTGGCAAGAGACATGGTATGCAGAGGTCTTGCCCCAGAATCAGAAAATACGTTAAGGTGGGTATGAAGCTAAGAGCAGCACTGAGGAGGGGCAAGGATGTGTGGTTCACAGATGGTGGGGTTTTAATGAATTATTTTAGGAAAAAATGAACCGTGACCACTTCATTAGAATCCCACAAGAGAATTATTCTTAAAGTAGTCATGACTCATAACTACTAGGATTCTCAAACACATTTTAGGTGATTTTAATTTAGATCCAGGTAAATTAGAAAGTTGTCCAATTTATTTTTTAAAAAGTCTGTAATTCACTATGCTGATAAAAAGAAAAATTCGTGAAATATTCTTCCTTTCCTAACTATAGATCCACATAAATGTTAAGCGGGAATGATGTGGCCCACAAGCGGCACTAATTTGAGCTAGAGAATTTGAGTTTTGATGAAGGGTTAAATCCAGCCATCTATCTCTTTTTGAATCTGATTTATTGGCACTCACGGTCTGTGGCTGCTTTCCTGCTGCAAAGCAGAGTAGGTGCCACCCCAGACCATATGACCCCAAAGCCTCTTTAGGGACAACTTTTTTACACGACTCATGAGGTGTCACTTTCTTTCTGTGAAAAATGAAAAGGTGACTGACTAGACAAATTGACATTTTAAAAAGTGAATGTTTCTAGCAAGAGAGAGACATTTTTAAGGACCAAATTCTAATTTAATCTGATCACACTTTACGAAGACCCCACACCGTTCCCCGGCTTAATCAGTGAGTCCTCGTCAGACACATTTTCAGACTTTTGTCAAGAGACTCTGAACAAAATAATCAAAAGGCAGCCCTGTAGCTTAACTGAAAATGCTCCTGGAAGAAAATGCAAGAAAGTCCGGCATTGATCTCATTAAAAAAAGCCATTCCCAGGGTGCCTGGGTGGCTCAGTGGGTTAAGCCTCTGCCTTCGGGTCAGGTCATGATCTCAGGGTCCTGGAATCGAGCCCCGCGTCGGGCTCTCCGCTCAGTGGGGAGCCTGCTTCCTCCTCTCCCTCACTCTGCCTGCCTCTCTGCCTACTTGTGATCTTTCTCTCTGTGTCAAATAAATAAATAAATAAATTTAAAAAGCCATTCCCAAGACTACAGAAGAGTAGCACACACCACAGGTTAGAAAGAGCGCAATAGCATCTCCTGAATTCGGTTCATTGTCACCAAAATGCATGTTGATTCTATTTATGAAAAATTAGCTTCTGTGTTATGAACTCTCCCAGACTTTGTTTTTTCTCTTTAAAGGCAACTAATATCAAACTTTAGATTCAAATCTTCCAAAAATCCCTGAAGTTAAACTATTTCTGTTCACAATGAATATATCCTTTAAAAACTTTTCAGAATAGGGGCGCCTGGATGGCTCAGTGGATTAAGCCTCTGTCTTCGGCTCAGGTCATGATCTCAGGGTCCTGGGATCGAGCCCCACATCGAGCCCTGCATCGGGCTCTCCGCTCAGTGGGGAGCCTGCTTCCTCCTCCTCTCTCTGCCTGCCTCTCTGCCTACTTGTGATCTCTGTCAAATAAATAAATAAATCTTTAAAAAAAAAAACTTTTCAGAATATATCCTTTAAAAACTTTCAGAGGGGGGAAAAGTGATACAGAAGACACATCAATGTTCGAGTAATTTAAAACAAAAAGGTAGATTTAATGCAATACAACATTAATCTGAGGATAAATAAATCCACAACAGACTTTGAAGTTTGGATTTTTTTTCCTTTCGTGGCAGAGAGAATGGTTTTCTTAAAGCACATAGGACTGAAGATGTCAAAACAAAATGTAATCTCTTAATGTCCAGGTCAAACAGGCTTGGTCCTCCCTGCTGCCCTCCTAACACGTGCCACTGGCCAAGGTGATAAATTTCTCTCATCTAACTCAGGATGGATGTTAGTTTCAAGAGTAACTAGATGGTTTGTTTCCAGAATCATCTTCTTGTGATCCCATGCTCTGTAAAGGAGAGAGACAATGCATTTATGTTTGCTCTAGTCAAAGGTTTCCCACCAGCCCCGAACAAGCACACCCACTCCTTCCCAAGGACAGTCACCCTGTGTGCAAATGAAAAGGCTGTAGTTTGCAAACTTCCAGACCGTAGTTTGAAAATGCTCTCAGTGAATCTCTCTGTGAACTTAGTGACAAAGATTTTCAAGAACTTTGGGCAATTCAACATTTAACCTCAAATCAAGTTCACATTCCTGATGAGGAAATACCTCTCCTTTTCTACCCAAGCCACTTCGATTTAATGACGGGAGCCCTAGTCACCTTTTGTACGAACTGGGGGTTCACGGTGATCTCCTGGTCCATGGCCTTCAGTCGCTCATCCAGCTCAATGCACTTCAGCATCTGGTGAGAGACACGTTTGAAGGTGGTTAGTGAGTTTAGGTCCACTTACCTCCTTTTTAACCTTGAGTATTAATATGGGTCCTACGGGTTCACAGTCTCATGATCTGAAACACTGGGGCTACACAGGTTTTGGAATCAGAATTTTTTGAATGCAGAAAGTTAACAGAATATAAATTCTATATATTAACTAACACCCCAGCAGGATCTATGGAGGCACCCCATAATCAAACACATTAATATTTTGTGCCGTGAAACCTACAAATATGCACACTAAGCAGGATAAAGACCATACATCATTTCGGGTGAAATTCGCCATCACACTGAGTTACCAAAAACCTTCAGTTTTCAGGAGCTTTTGCATTTTAAACTGCAAAAAAGGGAGTGTGGGAGTATACTGTGTTACTCTTCCTTGCTTTTAGGCTTCTGAGATTTAATGTCAGACGTAAGAAACGCAGACTGGCCACACAGTCCCAACTCATGGCTTGAACCCAGAGGAGCACTCAGAGCAGCACGATCTCAGGAGCCGCAAAGGGGACCCTGCTCCAGCCCTCGGCTGCTGCCTGGGAAGAGCGGCATGGCCCTCCTCTCCCAGCCGCCCCACTCCCTCCCACCTGGACCAGGAACCTCAGTGCACTTTCCTGCAGGAATGAGGCTCTACATCATAAATGGTGGTTGGGTATGAATAAAATTGTACCCATTGTAAGACCCTAAAGTGTTTTAGTAGCTAAACTAGGCTCTGGTGAGCTGACGGGAAATCCAACCCACCATTTACTCATAATCATACAATCTGGGAGAGGTTGAAGCAATGCCTGTTTTCAAAGTAACTTTCTAGGAACGAAGATGTTCCTAGAAACTAGTTGGGAACCACCTGTAGTTAAAACTAAAATTGTCCTGGAGCACAGAGGCAGTATTTCAAATACAGCATCTCAAACATCGATCAAAACAAACAAATCAAAACCTGGTGTTCGTATTTACCTCCTGGTCGATGTTATGAAGCATGGCTGGGTTATTATATTTTTCAGGGTTATCATGGAAACTGACCATACCATCCTTCTGATTAATACTTGCAAAAATTTCACCATCCTCTATCTGTAAAAAAAAGAAATCAGGAAAGTAGTTTAGGCCCACTTTATAGATCTACAGTGTTTCAATATAATCAGGGGAAAGGACAAATAGCAATAAATTTGTATGAATTTTTAAGCACTATCTGTTCATTCAGTATTTATTGAACACCTACTATGTGCTTAGCACCATTATAGATGCTAAGGGGTACAAAACACACACACATACACACACATCTGCCCTTGCAATTTTTTTTATTGAGGTAAGTTTCACATAATATAAAAATAACCATTTTATAAGTGAACAATTCAGGGGTGCCTGGGTGGTTCAGTCGGTTAAGTGTCTGCCTTAGGCTCAGGTCATGACCCTGGGGTCCTGGGATTGAGCCCTGTGTCAGGCTCCTGCGTCAGGCTCCCTGCTCAGCAGAGAGTCTGCTTCTCCCTCATTCTCTCATTGCCACCCCCACCCCTGCCTGCTTATGCTCTCTCTCAAATGCATACATAAAATCTTTAAAAAAATAAGAAAGCGAACAATACAGTGTAATTTGTAATGTGTAACAACCACTTCTATCTAGTTCCAAAACATTTTCGTCACCCAAGAGAAAACCCTCTATCCATTGGAGTAGTGTCTCCTTTTCCCATCTTCTTTCGCTCCTCACCACCACCAATCTACTTGTGGCTCCGTGGATCTGCCTGCTCTGGACATTTTGTATCAGACACATGGACATATCATACCAGACCGCATATGCTTCTTTTGTTTCCCGCATCACCCAGCACAGTGCTGGTAAAGGGCCTTGCATCTTCAACTGCGAAAACCTAAGACATTTTTGTCTCACCCCACTATAAATTCTCTTTGGATCCTTCAGAAAAATTTTTCTGCTAACGCTGATTCCAAGGTAGTTTCAAGGTCTATGTTCGTTTATTTGCCTCAGTGACTGGGGATTTATTTGACTGGCCCTTAAATCCTGTCGAGGAAGTTAGACAGTGAGAAGCCAGGAAGTCTCACGAAGGTATTATTAGGATTCTTAACACACTGCTCCACATTTTAGCTTTGGAAAGGACAGATGCTACTTATGCAATGGCAACCAGGCCCACGTAGTCAACAGAATACATCACTCTCTGTGTGATCACAGACAGACACCTCTTTAAAACACAGGTGGACAATCATCCCATGATCTCACTGATACGAGCATTTTGAGAAACAAGACAGAGGATCATAGGGGAAGGAGGGAAAACTGAAACAAGATGAACTAAAGAGGGAGACAAACCGTAAGAGACTCTTAATCTCTGGAAACAAACAGGGCTGCTGGGGGAGTGGGTGGGAGGGAGGGGGTGGCTGGGTGGGGGACACGGGGCAGGGAACGTGCTTTGGGGAGCGCTGTGAATTATGTAAGACTGATAAGTCACACACCTGTACCCCTGAAGCAAACAATACATTAGATATTAAAAACAAAACAAAATAAAAACAAAAACGTGGGTAGACTATACCCGAATGAAACACTAACCTAGGTTTACCACAGTAGTTCTTTTCATAGTAACCAGAACTAGAAACAACCCAAATGTCCATCTAATTAACAGGAAAGTATACTCACACAGTGAAATACTGTAGCCCTGAAAATGAAGGAAACCACATGCAACATTTCGCTCATAACATCAAGCAAAAAAAGCCAGATCCAAACAAGTATGTCCTGTATGCATCCTTTTGTATAAAGCTCAAAAACAAATACAAACTAAGATGTGAGAAGTTAGGGTAATACCTTTCTAGCCAGGGGCAGGGCTGGAAGCAGAAAGGAGAGATGTTCCTGGGGTGCTGAAACACTCTGCTTTCTGACCTAGGTGTTGCTTTCACCGATGTCTTCTCTTTGTGGAATGTGTTTGGCTATACACTGCAGTGTAACTTTTCTCTGTGCAGGCTGTATTTCAAAAAAATGTCTCCTTAAAAAAATCCCTAACATACAATCTAAATAGGCTAATATCTATTAAAGAAATTGAATCTGGGGCACCTGGGTAGCTCAGTGGGTTAAGTGTCTGCCCTTGGCTCAGGTCATGATCTCAGGGTCCTGGGATCGAGCCACACATTGGGCTCTCTGCTCAGTGAGGAGTCTGCTTCTCCCTCTCCCTCTGCCTGCTGCTCCCCCTGCTTCTGCTTACCCTCTCTCACTGTGTCAAATAAATAAATAAAAGCTTTAAAAAAAAGAAATTGAATCAATAATTAATAACCTTCGAAAACAAAAAGCACCAGACCCAGAAGGACTCACTGGTGAACTCTACCAAATGATTAGGAAGAAATTATACCAATCTGTACAGTCTGTTTCAGAGAACAGAAGCAAAGGGAATACTTCCCAACTTATTCTATGAGGCCAGCATTACCTTAATATTAAAACCAGACAAAGACATGACAGGAAAGAAAATTGCAGACCAGTATCTCTCATGAACACACATGTAAAAATCCTCAACAAAATAAAAGCAAATCCAACAATGCATCAAAAAGAACCATACAGGGGCACCTGGGTGGCTCAGTGGGTTAATAAGCCTCTGCTTTTGGCTCGGGTCATGATCTCAGGGTCCTGGGATCAAGTCCCACATCGGGTTCTCTGCTCAGCAGGGAGCCTGCTTCCCCCTTTCTCTCTGCCTGCCTCTCTGCCTACTTGTGATCTCTGTCTCTCTGTCATATAAATAAATAAAATCTTTTAAAAAAAAGAATAGAGAGCCCAGAAATTGGCCTATGTAAATAGTCAACAGATCTCTGACAAAGAGCAAAGGCGAGACAACGGAGCAAAGGTGGCCTTCCCCACAAATGATACTGGTACAACTGGACATCCATGTGCAAAACATAGACCTTACATCCTTAACAAAAATTAATTCAAATGGGTCACAGATCTAAAGGTAAAATGCAAAACTGCAAAACTCCCAGAAGAAAATGTAGGAGAAAACCTAGATGATCTTGGGTGTGATGGTAACTTTTTAGATATAATGCTAACGACACAATTCATGAAAGAAAGAATTGATCGGCTGGGATCCATTAACATGAAAAGCTTCTCTCTGAAAAACACATGTCAAGATGAGAAGACAGACCGCAGATGGGGAGAAAGCATTTGCAAAAGACACATCTGACACAGAATTGTTATACACAAATACACACAGAACTGGCGTAGTTGGCTCAGTCAGTGGAGCATGTGACTCCTGACCTCAGGGGCCGTGAGTTCGAGCCTCCCACTGGGCACAGAGATTAGCTTTAAAAAAAAAAAAAAAAAGAAAGAAAGAAAGAAAGAAAGAAAAAGATATACAAAGAACTCTTAAAACTCAACAAAAAAAAACAAATAGATTAAAAAATGGGCCAAAGACCCTGAGAGATACCTTACCAAAGAAGGCACATCAAATGTTACTGAGAGGCCAACCGGCCCTCTCTTTCCTTGCTGGTGGGAACGCAAAATGGTGCTGCCACTTCAGAAGACAGTTCGGCAGCTTCTTACAAAACTACACATAATCTTACCACATGACCCAGCAATCAGACTTGCTTGCATTTACCGAAGCGAGCTGAAGACATACATCCACACAAAACCTGACATGGATGTTTACAGCTGCTTTACTCATAATCGCCGAACTTTGAGAGCAACCGAGATGTCCTTCGGGAGGTGAACGGATAAACTGTGCCACATCCAGGCAATGGAACATCACTCAGCACTAAAAGGAAGTGAGCTATCAAGCCATGAAGAGACACCGAGGAACCTTAAATTTTGATACTAAACGGAATAAGCCAATGTAGAAAGGCTACATACTGTAGGATCCCAACTACATGACATTCTGGAAAAAGGAAAACTGTGGAGACAATAAACAAGATCAGTGGGTGCCAGGGGTGGGATGGAAAGGCTGCGCACAGATTTCTTGGGCAGTAAACAAGAGCTGTGTGTGTCACCGCAACGATGGCTCCATGCATGTCATTATACGCTTGTCCAAACCTACAGAATGTACACCTCCAAGAGTGAGCCTCACGTAGAGACTCTGAATGACCATGCGACTGGAGAGGTCCAGCCGCTGTAACACATGCACCACTCCCGTAAGGGCTGCTGCTAACGGGGAAAGCTGAGAACGTGTGGGGCACATATGGGAAATCTCTACCTTCCCCCTCAATTTTGCTATGAACTTCAAACTGCTTTAGAAAAATTATGTCTTATTTAAAAAAAAATCCCCGCCCTCATAGACTTTATACTCTAGAGCGAGTCTTGGGCTCACACGGTTGTTCGGCAGTATGGATCTCCTGGGCCGGATCGCTGTCTGCTGTGTGACAGTCCTCTGCATTGCAGGATGGAAAGTGGCATCTCTGGTCTCTATCCACTAGATGTTAGCACCCCTAACTGTGACAGCCAAAATATCTTCAGACACTGGCAAATGTCCCCTGTCAGACAAAACACTCCTGGTTGATCCAGAGCCTATGAGGCTCTGTCTGGGTTGGTCACACAGGGTTCAAAACCCATCCCTCTCCTTTGATCCCTCAAAGCATGTCCCTAGCTCGTGAGTCCGTGCAGGTGTCATACACATTCGTGCATTTCTTCTCACTCACCCAAGAGTGAGTTTCCTGGGGGCACTCTGCACACTCAGTCTGTGTAAGCCCTGCAGGGTTTACTTAGCAAGGTGTTCTTGACAGGCACTCCAAGGTTGGTCATGTCAGACAGATTTTGTCTGTTTGGAACGAGTGTGTGTGCTCTGAGAACTGGGCTGAAGAAAAATACCTCAACATCTGTACGTCGCACTATGGAAGTAAAATACTCCATTATCACAATGGAAAATAGTTTTACTATGACCATTACCCTAACCCTGATACGGCAACGCTCCTGAAATCAGAGGGGAGACCATTAGCAGAAAAATGTGAACTGCTGTCCGGCTACACTCAAGACTGCCTGACCTGGGCGGACGATGCCAGTCTGGTTTGATGGATCAGATCAGAGCCATGTATCTTCAAAACTGAACAGGGAGGTGGATTACAAAGTATCCACTTGCTGGGCCACCATGTACTCGCTTATTTATTTTTAAAGATTTTATTTATTTATTTGAGAGACAGAGAGAGCATGAGCGGGGATGGGGGTAGAGGAGAAGCAGACTCCCCACAGAGCAGGGAGCCTAACCTGGGGCTCAATCCCAGAACCCCAAGATCTGAAGGCAGACACTTAACCAACTGAGCCACCCAGGCGCCCCTACCACGTACTCATTTAAATGATGCTTATCCGAATTTGGGGAGTGGAGAGATGTAACTGGGATGTTACCAGCAGGGATAACAGTAATATCTGATTTCTGAAGGCAGGTACTGAGATGGGGCCTGCTTTAGCCCCCTTTATTGCCGCCATCGCTCTAAGTGTGGTCATGAACGGATGACGGCCCACAAGGAGGGGCTCCAGTCAGATCCCAGTCAACGACTGTCACCCTCTAGCTGAACAGGACATCCCTGATGTGGGCAGCAATGCCCTGCCCTACACAGGGGCACAAGTTCATGACTTCCTCATGGATCAGCTCGTTCAGCAGCACTGCTTTAGGACTCCTGGTACACATGAACTATTTCAGAAGTGTTTTAAAATTTTAATAGGACACTCCATGTGTATCATATCACGTATCATATGAGTACATAAGACTAAAAAACCCCATAGCTTTTAAGGAAGTAAACCAAAATGTCCAGAGGTCGACTCTGACTTTTGGATGTCCCTCTCTTTCTTTCTTTCTTTTTTTTTTTTTTAAGATTTTATTTATTTACTTGCCAGAGAGAGAGCACACAAGCAGGGGGAGTGGCAGGCAGAGGAAAAAGCAGACTCCCTGCTAAGGGATCACGACCTGAGCGGAAGGCAGCCACTTAACCAACTGAACCACAGGCATCTCTCTCTCTCTTTTTCAGTATTTCCTATAATGAATATCTATGACCTTTATAGGGACAAAAATTCACTAATTCAGTTTTTAAAAGTGAAAGCACACTCACCATGTGTAGGACATATTTCTCTGCCTCCTGAGGTCCAGATAACTGCACACGACTTGCCATATCTTGTAACGATAATGTTAAAAAGGTCTGAAATTCAGAAGTAGAATTAATCACAGGTAAAACAACTGAGGACGTACACTTTACTACATGTGTACAGAGCTCTACTTAATCACTGAAAACTTGCTTTCCGTTACTGTGCAAAGTAATTTTTTGTTATGAAGATGAGTTGAAGTTGATGAAGCCTGTGGCTGTGGTCATCAGTTTCCTAGAGGAGTCATGGCCTCCAGATATGTGTCCTGCACACACTTCCCTCTGTGCCTGAGACACGTACACCCTCGTACACACTCAGTTATTTACTGCAGCACCGTCTGTGAGAGCAAAGGCCTAGAACCACTTAAATGTCCACTAACAGAGGGCAGGTTGGTATAGTCTGGTACAATGGCACCAACAGACTCCTACACATTTGTTAAAAAAAAAAAAAAAAAAGAAAGAAAAAAAGAAAAAGCAAGGGTACTTCTCACGGACTGAAAGAGAATCTCAGATGATAATGTATACCATTAAATATAAAAAAGGAGAATGAATAGTGTGCAAGGTGCGCTATGTAAATGAAGGGAAAGAGAGTGTGTGTATCTGTGAGAGAGGGCGGTGTGCGCGTGTGTGTGTTCTGCACAGAAAAGCTCTAGAAGGCCACCCGAGAAACTGGTAATGCAGGTTGAAGAAAGAAGAGGGGTGGGCTAGGGTATGGGAACTGGATGGAGGTTTTTGTATCTTTGAATGTTGTATTGTAAATGTATTACCTATTAAATGTAATTGACAATATCACAGTCATTCTTCAAAATTCAAAGCTAAAATGTGTGAACCACATGGGGGATTAGGAGGAAGTCAGTGTTTACCTCTGCTCCATTGGGGACTGGAAAATGTCCCCTTTTGGGAAGACATTAAGAGAGCTCTTTTTTAAGGAAAGCTGGCAATATTTATAGCAATGGCCTTTTCAGAGCAGGGCATGTTAAAACCCTAAGGTTGAGAATCTGTAATAAGCCAATCTACATCTACTTTAAATCTACATCTACTTTAGTTCAGAGAATAGCATCCAAGAAAATGAAATTATTGTTAATTTTTAAAGAAGTACACAGTAGTTTAACCCAAGTGAAGACTTAAATTTCCTATATCCTTGCTTGGCCTACTTGCCTCCACGACCGTCCCTCCTTACCACTCTCTGGCTTGTCCAGGTCCTCCCACTGTCATATCCTCCACCCAGAGCCCAGCAGCCCTCCCACCACTAGGTCGCCTAGCAAAAGACACCCCTATTCTGGCTCCTCTGCCTCGACACCCCATCCCAGTGCTGCATCTGACTAGACTCCTTGGGAGGTAAGAGCAATCCTGTAGCTTGAAGCTGCTCTCCGTTTCCTATTACCTGTAAGCCTGGGCCTTTGGAGGTCACCTGAGATTCAGTGTTTCTTCTATACTTTTTTGTACTGTTTCAACGCTTGGTAATCAGCATGTTTCCTACCATCCGAAACCATCAGCTTACTTCCATTTTCAAACCAAATACGGCGTGACTGGCCTACCTTCTGTGCAGAGCCCATTCAGCTGTGCCTAAGTGGCAATGTCAGGGCAGTGCCACGTCCAGGTAAGAAGTTCGAACAGAGATCACACAGCCCACACAGGCTCCACGCTGGTCGCAGGGTACTCGTGTGTACGTTGTTAGTTCCATGCCCTCCGCCCACGGCACTGTTTACCTCTCAGGCTACCTTTCTCTGCCTCCCCATGGAGCCGTATCTCCTACCTGTCTTCCTCGTCACCTGTTCCTCTTCTCAAATACCCTGCTCTAGCCCTGGAAAGACCAAAAGGTATAAATCAAACTCTTTCTAAGTCATCAGTTGTGCGAGCTATTGCTTAGGAGAGACGTCCTGCCACACTTTGTCCCTGTCTCTGCTTCCTCAGCCCTGAAGAGGAGGAGAGAAGAAGGAGAGGCCCCAGGGGAAGAGGAGAGGCTATCTGAGGGTGCCACTTGCCTCACCTTCGTTAGCCTCTGAATATTCTTCTTATAAAGAGAAGACAGGCACTGCTTCACCAGGCCCATGTTGTTGTCACGAGTAAAAGTCTCACTGTGCTTGTTCACCAGGTTGCGGAGTTCTGAAGGATTATTGGTTGAATAGACTTGTGCTAACTCGTGGTACGCATTGCTAAGAGGCTACAGGTTTAAAGGAAAAAATCGGATTAAAGCAGTAGAGATATACACTTCATATAGGAAGCAAAAGAAGACACGCTACTATGTTTTGAACAAGTACATTCAATATCCTTTTCTGTTCCCTAACAACTTATAATTTACCCAAGGCGAATGCCTAGTTTTTATACGTGATTACACTGGGGGAAAAAAAGAAGGCAGAATCTTCCAGCACTCTCAAATCTCTTGCACACTTTCTCTCTCTCTCTCTCTCACACACACACACACATACACACACACACAGCCCTCACCGGATGCAACAGGACCATCTGTTCTTTTTTGATAAGAGAAAAGAAGACAGAACAAGAGAACTAACAGCGGCTGAGGGCCTACTAAGACCCTGAGCTGCCTTAGGGATTTTACAAACATTATGTTCTATTTGAAATATTAAGAAATCGGGGCAGAGGTCTGAGAGAATGTGGGGTGGTCATGAGGGGCACAGGCAGAAGCTGGGTTCAAACCTCTGTCTCTACTCTGAAGTCTGTGTTCTTTACCGAGAATGACAGCCTCATAAAAAAACTACTAATGCCTATGAATGACATCCTGCAGTCATGAAGACATCACTTTATAAAAACACTCTTCCTGGGGCACCTGGGTGGCTCAGTGGGTTAAAGCCTCTGTCTTTGGCTGAGGTCATGATCTCAGGGTCCTGGGATCGAGCCCCGCATTGGGCCCCCTGCTCAGCAGGGAGCCTGCTTCCCTCTCTCTCTGCCTGCCTCTCTGCCTACCTGTGATCTCTGTCTGTCAAATAAATAAATAAAATCTTTAAAAAACAACAACACTCTTACTAAAATAGGCCAGCTCAAGGGCCACCTGAAGGGGCCATGTAGTTCTCCAAAACAATCTGAGAATGGCTACCCTAAACCTACCCTGCCCATCACTCTTCCGTGGGATTCGAGGAACCTCTCTTAACCACCTCTTCCCCCATCCCAATCTGTGACTGGGCAGCCTAGAGCCCTAAGAACCACAATAAGGGTCTTTAGCAAAGAACACTGGGCTATCTTCAACAGGACAGCATAAAAATCTTCTCATTGGGAAGATTTTCTAATTGATATCCTGAAATTTTTTTGAGTTCTATACCACAAAGAATAGGGTTAAAATTGTTATCTAAATGACTGTGACCTCACGACCTCTTGAACTGCCCAATTTTATTATAACCCATGAGTATGTATTTCAAAAAAATTTTTTAAAATAATTGTTTTTAATGTGATTCCAAACCTGGGTCCTCAGTGGAAACAAAAGTTCAGTGAACAGAACTTATGGTTTTTCATGTAGGGGCTCTAGAAAGATTTCCCACGCTTGGGCAGATTGCGTTCAATAAAATCAAAACTGCCTTTTTAGCATTTCTGCTAAACAGTAATGAAGAATAACAATGACAACAATTAAACAACCTTTATAGAAGCCTAAACATCTATGGCAATAATCACTCAAAGCTAAAGTTTGAAAACAAATTTCTAAGAAACATTCCACCCCAATCAGGTGATCAGAGGGCGTATGGCTCCAGACAGTAAGTGTCTACTATTAAGTTTATCAAAAGTCTGCTAACTTGAAGTTGCTGGGAGAGCTACGTCATTATGAAAGAAAATTGCAGAATTAGGTATCATTATAATCTCCTTATAGACTTAACAAGCCACCTAAGACATCAACTCAAAAAACTCACCTTAATGAATCTACCCACAATCTGAGACGTATACTTCGGTAGCTGTTGTACTTTTCCAAGTAATATCAAAGAAACTAGAATATACTTTTTATAGGATTCCAACATGATGTGACTGACCGCCATGGCAGGAGTAGTTATAGCCTGAGCAATAGGAGAGAGAGCACAACACAGCAGAAAGGGCAATCAGCCACAAGTATCACTTGAATTAAATAACAATTCTTCCATGTCCTGTATTTTTAAATAGCATTTTTCTTGAGGTATGATTCTTATGCTGTAAAATGACCCTTCTCGGGTATACTATTTGTGGCTTTTGGTATATTCACCGTGCTGTCCGACGATTTATGACTGTTACGTAATTTCAGTACACTTCCATCTCTCTAAAAAGAAACCCCACGCTCCTCAGCAGTCATTCCCTATTCCCTCCTCCCTCCAGCCCCCGGCAACCATCATTCTACTTTGTCTCTATGGAGTTGCCATTCTGGACATTTCGTAGAAAGGGGATCATAATAAATATGGGGGCTTTTGTTTTTTTGGTTTTTTAAAAGATTTTATTTATTTGATAGACAGAGATCACAAGTAGGCAGAGAGGCAGGTAGAGAGAGGAGGAAGCAGGCTCCCTGCTGAGCAGAGAGCCTGATGCGGGGATCGATCCCAGGAACCTGGGATCATGACCTGAGCCGAAGGCAGAGGCTTTAACCCACTGAGCCACGCAGGTGCCCTATATAGGGGCTTTTGTGACTGGACCGGCTTCTTTCACTTGTTGTCAAGGCTCGTCCATGTTGTAGCGGTTACTTGGTGGCAGAATCATACGCCACTGCATGGCTGGACCACATTTTGTTTACTCTCCTCGGCTGATGGGTATTTGGGTTGTGTCACCGCCTGGCCACTGAGAATAAGGCAGCTGTGAACATCAGTGTACAGATTCTGCTGGAGCCCTTTGTCTTCGCTTCCCTCAGGTATATTCCCAAGAGTGCAATTGCTGGGTTGTGGTGGTAACTCTAGGTTGAACATTTTGAGGAACTCCGGACTGTTTTCCACGGTGGCCGCACCATTCTACACTCTCATAGGCAGTTATGAGGATCCCAAATTCCCCACCTGCTGGTCAACGCTAGTTCTTCTTGGCTGTCTCTTTTTCATTCTAGCCGTCCTACTGGGGTGTGAACTGATACCACACTGTGGATTTGATTTGCATTTCCTTGACCACTAGCCATGGTGAGTATCTTTTTTTTTTTTTTTTTTTAAGATTTTATTTATTTATTTGACAGACAGAGATCACAAGTAGGCAGAGAGGCAGGCAGAGAGGAGGAAGCAGGTTCCCTGCTGAACAGAGAGCCCAATGCGGGGCTTGATCCCAGGACCCTGGGATCATGACCCGAGCCGAAGGCAGAGGCTTTAACCCACTGAGCCACCCAGCCACCCCTACCTTGAAGATTTTACCTGACCAGATGTCATTTTTTTGAATAAGCTCTATATCCAACATGGAGCTTGAACTCAAGACCCCGAGATTAAGAGTGGCACGTCCTACTAACTGAGTCAGCCAGCTGCCCCTGACAACACACATCCTTTAAGGACACCATCTAAGCCCAACAGCACCTTCTTGTGACTCTTCCCTCAGTCCCCTTAAGTGTTAATCAACCCCCCACTCACTGAGGCAGTGTTCCATCAGAGACGCATGCCATGCATGCCTATTTATGTGTTAACATTTCAACTAAATTTTAAGTTCCTTTATCCTTTCTTACCTTAATATGTGCTATGAATATAATAAGAAATATAAACTTCTGACAAATTTCTTAAAATACTAGTATTAGCCAATGTTGTGTCTCTTTCTCAGAATCTAAAAAATTCTACCAAATTCTGTAATGTATCTCATTGCACACAGCAGTGGCCATTACAAAGACACAAAGCAGGAAAGGGTTTTCCACATAAGAATGTTTTACTTATGGGGTAGCTGGGTGGCTCAGTGGGTTAAAGCCTCTGCCTTGGGCTCGGGTCATGATCCCAGGGTCCTGGGATCAATCCCTGCATCGGGCTCTCTGCTCAGCGGGGAGCCTGCTTCTCCCTCTCTCTCTGCCTGCCTCTCTGCCTACTTGTGATCTATCTCTGTCAAATAAATAAATAAAACCTTAAAAAAAAAAAGAGTATGTTTTACTTATGAGAATAAATAAAACTCAACAGAACACCACACATGGTTTTAGAACAAAAAGACATTTCGGAGATCATTCAGTTTGCTCTCTCCCCTTTCTGCAAAGCTATAAAGGTCAGGTGATGTACAGAACTTAACCCGAATCATACAGGGTGTGAACGGCAAGCCTCTATCAGACCCCACGCAGCAGAGCTCCTCCCTCCACTGCCACTGCCCTTCAACTTAAGGAACAGTTTACCACTGTTTACTTGAAGACAGAGAAACAGTGTCTGAAAGGACCTCCACCCGAAACTCAGAGGCCTAAGGTCAATCCACTGCAGCTGTACACATCTCTGATCACACAAGTTCAACACAACTTCGGGGCATTTAGAGAGATGATTACCTGTTCATAAAAGTACAGTGCTCTTTCGAAGTTCTTCAGCCCGGTGTAGATCATCCCTCCGTAATAATAGTAACATAAAAAGTGCTTTGCATCATAGGCTCCATTCTCTTTACAGATATCCATCATGTCCACATCAAGGTATGGAAGGGCAGGCTTAAAGCATTTTGCCAGCAAACAAAGCTGTGACAAATTTTATATTACATCATCATTTTAATTGTACTTGGCAGGCTGTAGCAGAAGGAGCAAATTCATGATTCCAGAAAGGTCAAGAAAATATTTTAAACCATTTTATTGATTAAAAATGTTTTAACTGTTGACACAGTACCCCATTTTCTTAAGAATTCAGGATAAAATAGCACTTCTTTATACAAGGACAAAGCAGCTATGAGATAAAGTACTCCACAGATGAATGGAAGCACCTATTCAGAGCCCACCTAGCACCCATTCTGTTCACAGATGCCCAGACAAGTGAGTCCTTTTTCTCTTTGAAGAGAAGAGAAAGAGATCAGTACGGAATGATAAAAATGGAAGTTTCTCTTCAATTATTTCTTTTCAATTGCTGAATCCTGTATGTAACTAGAGGGAATAGTTCAACTCGAACTCAAGAAGGCGAGCACACAGCAACGTCCTGTGACTGCGCGATGCTGGCACAGGGGCGGATCTAGGTGTAGACACAGAGCTGTGCGTTTAGGACCAGTGCACTTGACTGTGTGTACGTGATACCTCAATCAGCACAGGCTTTTAAAAGCTAAAAAGTAAAGAAAAAGGAAAGCACCTTGATGTGATACTAGACCATGTGTTTGGAATAATCTGGGTGCCATGTTATTAAAGACACAATCTACAACCTGTGGGGTTGGTTGAAACCCCCCCCACCCTGGTCTTATGGAATACTCTAGAGCTGTAAAGCATGGAAGTGGAGTCCTCTCTAATACACAGTGAGTAGAAAAAAGACAAGAGTTCATACAGGTCATTGCTATTTGAGTTAAAAAAAAGAGAGAGAGAAAAAGTGCACGCATTTGCTTATATGTGCACAAAATATCTTTGGAAGGATACACAAAAAACTAACACGGATTTCCTCTGCAGAGAAGAGATGGGTGGCTAGCGAGCAGGGTGGCAGGAAGACTTCATTCCACATCTTCCCTTTTGCCTTCTGGGCTTGTAACCACACAAAATAAAATGAGTGACACTTCGAGGTGCAAGAAGTTACCTGTATTTGTTCTCAGGGTCCATTATGCCTTAAAAAGAAAATGACTTGGGATATTCTTAACATCAAACCCAATAATGACTCAGTTTCCTCACATCACAAACCTACTGGCTGAGCCCCACTCTACAGCATGTGTTCAGCAGCCGCCAGCTGAAAATTCCCTTCCTAACAACGTTAGTGAGTATATTTTTCAACTTCTAGAATCTATCACAGTCTCCACCAATAATGCCCCGTGACCAACCTCCCACCTCTGCCTCAGGGTGACTCGAACTCCTCGGTGGCTCACCTGGCAGAGATCGGCGTGTATTGAGGTCAGCTGGTTTGTATTCATCTGCATCTTGTCTATGGCTTGCTTTAGGATGCCAATTCCTCGCAGGGGCTGTCAGAAATGACATCTCTTTCAGATAAGTTCTCAAAGATGGCAGCACATTGGATCTTATGTTGTCACTTACAAATAAAAAATAACACTAATTGATAGGTTCCTTTAAATAGCAATATGAGGTTTCCACACTCTTTCAGGAAATTTCTGTCCCTACTCAATCAGTAAACGTTTTCTTAAGCTGTTTCTTATGCTATTTTAGAGTAATTCGGCACCATTTTTTAAATCATAAAGCTTTTTTTGTCAACGCAGATCAATAATCAAAAGCAGTATTACCAAAAAAAAAAAAAAGGAGTATTACTTTATCAACAGTTCATTATATTTATACTGAAACAAACAAAAAATTCCAAGTTATTTATAATAAAGAGCCTATGGCTTAGTAAACTTAGCTGTGGAGAAAGATGTCGGCATCTTCCCACAAGGCAGTCTAGTGATCAGCCCAACACCACCATCTCTTACCTGATAATAAATTCCTATTGAAACTGATACCATAACTTATAAACAGACCGTTTCCTGCCTGGATTATAAATAACAAGACCGAGTTTCAAGTAAGGTAGTCAGTTTCTGGACAAGAGATGTGACTAAAATCACTAAATAACTTATGTGGGTTTTTCAATAAAGACTTTTTTTTTTAACCATTTCTTTCAAACCACAATTTAATATTCTGACAAAACACCAAATGGTTCTTTCTGTCTGATGTCCTTCCAAGCACTATCTGAAAGTTCAATTTCAAATAATAATTTAAAAGAAAAAAAAAAAAACCCAAATGAAAACTTGTGAGTATCACGAAAGTTAAGTAAGGACCAAAGACCTGTTTCAGATTAAAGCAGATGAAAGAGACAGGACAACCCAATGCGATTTATGATCTGAGATTTTCTTTTGTTGTAGAGGACGTCAGGGAAACCAGCAGCAAAATCTGATAAGATCAGTAGATTTGTTTAAAGGATCCTGATACTGATCACTGTATTCTGGTTATATAAGAGAATGTCCTACTTTTTAGGAAACAGTCACTGAAGTATTTAGAGTAAGTGGCAACGTTATCTGCAATTTTCTTTCCAATAGCTCAAAAAAAAAAAAACCCAAAAAACCAGAGAGAGAAAAGGTAAGTAAGTGCGGTAAAATAATACTAACATCTGGAGAATCTGGGTGAAAGGTACATGGGGATTCTTCATATTATTCCTGCCACTTTTTGTAAAGCTAAAATGTCATAACCAAAAGTTAAGAGTTTTAGCAAACAAACAAAGCCCGAGTATATTAAAACAAAATGGGCGCACAAACAAAACCCCAGTATATTACAACGACACGGGCGCTAGGATAGTAATTCCAGAAACATCCACCTGCAGCAGCAGGCTGCCCTGAGGTACTCCTCCTCCCTGGGTCTCAGAGCCTCACCTGATGGAGGAGCTAGCTGTCCCCACAGCCAATGCTTGGCTACTACACACGTTTGCCAGGGTGCTCAGTACTAAGCTGGAACTTTAACAATTCAGTTCACTGTGTAAGTTAGATCTTAAAATGTAACCAGAGGGCGCCTGGGTGGCTCAGTGGGTTAAGCCTCTGCCTTCGGCTCAGATCGTGATCCCAGAGTCCTGGGATTGAGCCCTGCATTGGGCTCTCTGCTCAGCAGGGAACCTGCTTCCCTTCCTCTCTCTCTGCCTGCCTCTCTGCTTGCTTGTGATCTCTGTCAAATAAATAAATAAAATCTTAAAAAAAAATGTAACCAGAAATACTTGAATAACATTGCTTACCTGTTTCCTTTCCACAAGTGCGTTTGTCAGCTGATGGCAAAGCCCAGCAACTAGAGAGAGCAATGACAAAATGTTGACAACATCAGTGGCTAGTCAGGCAAAATACATTCGGTGGGAAGTAAACAAAGTGTCACTGAGCTTACAAGTGTCTGTTGCGTATCGAATATGCTCCCCATTACAGGTGCTGATGAAAAGCTGAACCTGTGAGAATAGCGTTTCGAAGTCAGGAACACTAGGCATGGAAAACTTCACAAATCTGGAAGAAAGAGAAAAGCATCAATCCAACCTGATATTTCACTGGGGAAACGAAGAAGCAACTGAGGCCAGAAGGCGAGCCTATCTCCAGTGCTCGGTGAAGGTAAATGAGCCACAGTCTTTTAAAAAACTAAGAAATGCACTGACCTAATTCTTGGCACAATCAAGACACAGAACATAGGCACAAATAAAGGTTGAGAAAAATATGCTTAAAAAAGAACTTTGAAAATAGAAAACTCCCTCAAATGAGGCCAAACACCATGTGGTCTAATATTCACGAGGGAACTGAATATAAATTTCTACCCCCAAATTTTCAAAACCATTTTTCTTTGGAGCTCCAAGGCACTTAGGGCTATTCATTCATTTGAAAAGCAGTTGTTGTTGTTCTTGCTCTGAGGACAGACCAAAGGGGGACAAGGACTAAAAGCGCCAGACTGGCTGGAGGCTGCGGCCTTGGGTCACAGGGTGCTGTGGTCCATCTGGAACAAAGAACCAGCTGATGGGACAGCCAGAAAAGGGCGGGGGGGGGGGGACACGGATGATCCACCCTGAGTCACTTGGCAGATGGGACCTTTCAACGACACTCTGAGGGGGTCAGAGACAGGTTTGGGGAGGAAATCAGATACACTATTACTGCTCCTGCACTGCATACAAGTAAACTACAAGCTCTTCTTTTTTGCAAATAAATGAATTGCTGAAACTAACTTCAAGAAAAATGAAATGGATATTACTGCCTGAACCCACCTGCTTCTACATGTTTCCATTTGTCCTCCTGTCTATGTGTTTATTACCTGACTTAACAGTGTCACCACGCATCTGTGACCGAACGTCTCGTCAAAATGTATCTCAAACGATCTCATTTGGGCTCCAAAATTGGCCCGTATGGCCCTGTGATTTCCATTTTATTAAGTACAAATATGAAGCCCAGGGCCCCACACTTTGTAAATGAAAGCTCATAATTCAAATCCAGGGTACTCAGAAACAAGTTCAGGGTTCTCTCCAGGTTTTCTTTTAAGATATACCTTCGAGCTTCGAAATGCTTTCCTGTACTTGATTTCCCTTGATACGCATCAACATGGAAGTGTGTGTGTGCATAAAACACGCGTGCTATCTGGTTTTAACCAGCAAACACACACAGTAGAAATCTTTACCTGCCAGCACCATCCCAAAAGAACCTTCTGCAACGGTAGAAATATTCTTTTACCTGTGCTGTCCAACACAGCAGCTACATATGGCTACTGGGTACTTGACAAGTGGCCAGTGGAACCGAAGGGTTCACATTCATGAATTTACATTTCAAGAGCCACATGCGGCTAATGGCTACCATATTGTAGCCCACAGCTCCAGACTTATTCTGATGGTCTCCTCTCTAAACTCTATTCTAACACATCTTTGCCTAAGAGTTGCTGGGCCAGTGGAGCCAGACCCCTGCTTGAAGTCCATTTCCTCTGGGTTTATTTACAGTATTTTCAACTTTCACAACAACCATAACATCCCAATTTGTAATACTAAAACATCAAGAGAAAAAGAATTCTGTCAAGCACACAGAGTTACAAGGAACCCTAAATGAAGTAAGATCTATTTAATTTGGTCTTGACCAGCCTGACCTTGTTTGAAGGGAATTGGAAGCAATGTTGCTTTGGATCATTGGTAATTTCACTCAACACGTCCCACTGTGCCCTGTGCCATCACTCTTCCCTATTTGCTTTTTGAGGTAGAAAATGTGGACAATTCGACAGATTACGTGAAGAAAAGTATTCAGATACATGCAAACCATAGAGCCCACAATTGAGACAGCCATTTGACTTTTAAAAATAAATTTCAAAATGTGTATAAACATAAACAACAATTGAAAAATTATAAAACTGAAAATACAACACACCATGATTGGCTGGGATGAGGAAAATGTTAACTACGGTGAAGTGACTTAAATGCATACTTGTGCAAAAGAGCGCAATGTTGTTTACACGGTTTACTTTTCTACACCAAAAAAAATGACAGCCAGAAAGTGCAGAGCGCTCAGGTTTAGCAAGCACAGAACTGTAAAAGAAGATGCCTCTTACAAAACAGCAAGGACGCCTAAGGAGTGCTCTTGTACATCCAGAGCCCCGAGCACAGTGTCCAGATGGGATAAGTTCTTTGCAAGGAGTTCCCCACTCTTGTTGATCAGTTCACAAAGTTGAGTCATTTGCCCTGGAAAACAGGAATAAGACTATCATTCAGTTACGGCACTAAGAAACTACAGAAACTCTAACCACAGACTTCATACCCCAGCAAGAAATAACTTAATGATGATTTCTTGTAGCTCCCTCATTTCCGATGAGGACTCAGAAAGGCCAGAGACGTGAAATGGCCTTGACTATGACCTCAAAACCAGACCTCCGATTTCCCTCTGGCCCCTCAAAGTTTGCCCATTCTGTCCGTTCTCTCTTCCGTTCCCCAAGTCAAAAATGTACACATTACTATCACCACTACTCTCATCTCCCTCTCTGTATCCAAAACGTCATCAAATTTGATTTTACTTTTAATTTTACTTCCTAAGTCTCTTAGCTCCATTCCTTTTTCTCTCCCCTGTCTTAATTCAGACCCTTATCATTTCTTGCCTGCACTATATCATAAATCTTTGAAACAGTCCCCCTGCTTCTCTCTTTCTCTCCTCCAACCCATTCTCTATACTGGCACCTGTGGGATCTTTCCAAAATGTAAAATTCAATCAAATAACTCCAAATGCTTTAAGAAGTATAATCCCTCAGCTGGCTAACAGGGCCCAGAGCCTCCCCAGCCTTACCCCCTGCTGCTCTCCCCCTTTCAACACACACACCTACTCTGGTCATACCAAGCTCGGAAAATTCACACAACGTGTCATGTTCTCTAACCTTTATGCCTCTACACATCCTGTTCTACATGCTTGGTCTTCCCTCCTTCACTCTTCCCCTGGGTCTTCCTCTACCAACTCATACACTTCATTCAACAATCAGTCTGGGCCTTCTCTGGACCCTCATCTCATTCCCTCTCTCCCAGCTAACTTGAAAATGTGTTCTCTCTGTGTCCTCTCTGCATCACCTGGGGTTGTGGAGGTGAAGTAATTTAACATAAAGTCAGGCCGATGGGCCGTGTCATTTCTCCAGTTTCAGAATACAGTGCTTACTAGCCTGTCAATCAACAGCCTGTTAATTAATCTCCTAATTGATCCACTAATTTTTCTCACACCCCAAAATGTTATGTTTTAACAAAAGGTATAGAATCTAACTAGGCCTGAGTTGGTATTCTGCGGGAGACTCACTGATTTCGATGGGTTATACGGATAACAGACACCATGCCCACACTCTATACTTCCAAACACTACTAGCTGTCTTTCCCGGGGGGGGGGGTTGGCATGTATGGGGTTTATATAAGTCTACGGGCAACAACCTCTTGTCTCCTCCTCTATAGTTCTCTTTTGCATTTTGAACTTGAAGCTATACATATCAGCTATTTGTACTTAGTAGCCAAGGGACTTTTTTTCCTTATCAAAAACCCCAAAAGCACTTAAATAGTATAATACTTAAAATCCAAGTGACTATAGCTAGGAACTTTGGTAATTTTGTTTCTGTGGCTTCCCTACTATAATTTAACATTTTCACCAAAAATAAAGAAATATTATATCACATGCACTGCAAAATTAAAAAAAAAATCTGTGATCTAATTAATTATCATCTTTCAAGATAACACAAGTTGAATGGGGGAAATGCCATCATTTTATCACAAATCTCACTGGTAAATGTGAAATAGCTTCTTCTAGTCAAATAATTTGCCTCCCTTTTTTTACTCACTACTCTAAATAAACTTGCGATGATATGAAACACACAGAAATAAGCATTTCAGTCCATTATTCCCCCCCCCATTAAGTAACCAGTGCAGAATTGAGACTTAAAAGAAAAGCTGGGTCACTATGAAATCCCAAGATAGTTAACTAGTGTGGGCCAAAGAGAGAGGCAACAGAATGTTGCCTCAGGATGCTTCTGACATGAGCCCAATCAGAGAGGTGGCCAATGAGATTTCCTCTACTCAAAGAAAGCTGGATATTATGAAATTCCCTTTGCTTAAGGTCCACATTAGAAAATTCTGAGTAAGAACAGAAAAAACAGAAACCACATAAACATTTACTATGCAGTGAGCATGAGGCACAGAAGCCACAGGCAGTGGAAGTATCATGTTCATCTCTGCCTGGCAGACTGTGCCTAAAGCAGTGACTTGCACAGCAAGCATACAAAGCTTTCAAAGAAATCTCACTTGACGCTAAGTAGTTCCACTCTGTGAGAAAACTGGCCCAGGGAAATTAAGTGGCTCACACAGGAAGTGACTGACACGATTCCAACCCAAATCTAAGTAGCTATAGTACATCCCAGGAAGCAGAAGCCAAATAGTTGGTGGCATAAATGAATGAATGAAAGAACGGTTTCTTCATTCCCGAGACTGCAAGTCTGTGCCTTCCCTGTGAACCTCCTTTCTATCTATAATAAGGGAAAGCAGAAATATTTCGTTAAGCATGGCTTCATACCCGATCAGTTAACTTACAGTAACAGTGAGAGCACTCCCCCGTTTTTACAAAGGGAAACAGACTCAAGAGATTAAAGGTGACATGTCCAAGGTCATGTAGCTCCTAGAACTTTACAGTTAACAGCTGCTAGCCATAACTTATAACTGCATCTACTGCACCGCATATAATAGGTACTGTTTCAAATGCTTGTACAGGCATCCTCTCATTCAATCCCAACACCTCTTTGAAGTAGGGACATATTTTTATTCTAGAGACGAAGAAAAGGTGTGGTTAAAGGGCCCTTCACAGCCTGCAGCTGATTAATTCTGAGTCCAGCATTCTCTATTCAGGTGATGAGATGAATGAACCAAAGGGCATGAACATTTAAGTAATACTGGTCACCATTCCATCCCTGGAAATGGAGCCCTACAAGCGAGAGCTCTCTCGGCACTCTGCCGGACTAAAACAGGCGCGGAGGCTTCCCGAGGGCGCGCGGGCGGGCAGCTGAGGGGCCGGCCAAGGCAAGCCTCCGAGCCAAGGCACCCAGAAAGGATTCGTCTCGCGCCCGCTGCCCGAGGCCTAGTCCAGAGGCGGCCAGGCGCCACCGTGACAGACGAGGCTGTGCACCAATCACCACAGGGAAGGGAGGCCGAACGGCCAACCGGCGCTCGGGAAGGCGCCAGCGGAAGTCACGCCCCCAAAACTGTCAAGAGAAGCGCCCGAGTGTAAGGGGCCCGGGGCGGGGGGAGGAGGGTCCAGCCAACCCCAGGGATGGGAGGCGGCCAGGTCGCCGAGCGCACGGAGCGGCAGACGAGATAGCAACGGAGACCGAGAGCGCGCCCGGCCCCGGAGACGAGGCTCGGGACGAACAGGGAGGTCCCAGCCGTCCGCCCTGGCGGCTGAGGTTGCAAGTCCGTCCCCGCAGACCGGAGGGCCCGCCCAGGCCCAGCCCGGCGGCCCAGGGCCTCACCTTGAGCTGAGAGCTGTCGGACACTGTTCACGAACTGCTCCAGGGCAGACGCCATGTTTCCCCCCGGCGGCCGGAGCAGCAGAGGCAGCTCACGCGGGAAAAGGCGGCCGCTCTGGGAGGAGGGGCCGCGCGGATCCTCCACAGGGCCTCAACAGCGGCCGGACGTCACTTCCGCCGGCTCAAGCACCGCGAGAGCACACCTACCTGGGAACCAGTTACTGTTCCCATGGAAACAGTTCCGCTTCTCCCTGTAGCCGGAAGTTCTCTTTCTTTTCCTTTTCTTTTTATCCCGTGTGCTTGTGAAATTCCTCCTGGTATTTAATGGGGCGATGGGCAAAGGAAGAAATTAAACTTGTAATTAGGCTCATATTTCTCGGATTTTGCTCGGAATGGCCGTCCCGTTTTCCATCCGGCCAAATCCTTCAAGCCTGGCTTAACTCCCACCTCTTCCATGAGGCTCTTCCTGTCATGAAGACTGGAACCCGGCAGGTAGCCTGGATTCAATCCCTTTCCTACTACTTACCGGCTGTGTGCTTTTGGACAAGTAACTTGGCCGTCCTCTGCCTGTTTTCCTCATCTGTAAGATTCTTACAATGACCTCAGCCACGGAAAACACCTAGAACGGTGCACAGCACAGAGTGAGAACTGCGTTTTCATTTAAGGTATATGTTGAATGAATGAGTCTCCCCGTCTGGAATTGATCTATCCTTCCTCCAGTTGACTCCCAAAGCACTTTGTTCCTCTCATATAGGCACATCCAGTCTGTAGCAGAAAATTGTCTCCAAAGTCCACACCATATCAATTGCTCTTAACTGTCATGGAGTTCCTTAAATTCGAGCATCTGTCTTACTCATCTCTGTATCCTCTACGGGCCTACCATAGCGTTTCGTGCATAGTAGGGACTGAGCAAATAAGCATACATTTTAAATTTCATCCAACATCGGGCGCCTGGGTGGCTCAGTGGGTTAAGCCTCTGCCTTCGGCTGGGGTCATGATCTCAGGGTCCTAGGATAGAGTCCCACATAGGGCTCTCTCCTTGGCAGGGAGCCTGCTTCCTCCTCTCTCTCTGCCTGCCTCTGTGCCTACTTGTGATCTCTCTCTGTCAAATAAATAAATAAAATCTTTAAAAATAAATAAATTTCATCCAACATTTATTGAGCATAAGCAATGTGCTGTGCTAGGTGCTAGGGATACACTGGTGAGTAAAAACAGACATGATCCTTCTTCCCTGAAGATAATGAACAAATAAAGACCTAAAAAAAAGAGGGTAGTGCTCTGAAAGAATGGAACAAAGTTCCATAGGATCAGGCAACAGAAGAAACTGACCTAGCCTGGGAACAATAGGAAAGGCTTTCTTGAAGAAATGATACCAGCTGAGCTCTGAAAAAAAGACTAGGAGTTAGTAATGTAAGGGAAATAGAATTTTCCTGACAAAACAGCATATGGTCAGACCTTGTTGTGGGAGGCAGTTTGCTATCTGACATCAATGAACTGAAAGGAGCTCAGGAGAGTTGAAGGGGAGTGGTATGAGATGGGGCTACACGGTAGACAGTGACCATGTTAAGTCAGCTGTCTTAAAGATACTGGGCTTCTCCTTGAGAAGATCAGGAAATTAGAGTTTTATATAAACAAGTAGAATCATTGGATTTGTATTTAGAAAAAGTTGTCTGGCTTCACATGGATGATGCTAGAGAGCCATTTAGGAAGATATTGTAGTAGTCAACATGAAATATAATAATAATAATTTTATCTTGAAAGTATGGATTGAAATAAATTGGTGAATTTGGGACATATTTAGATGAATGGTTTTAACACATGCTCTCTAAGATGGAAATGACCCTGAATGTTCTATGGCAGCATTTGGCCCTGAATCTTTGATCTTGCAACACACAAGACAGATATTTTGACTTTTAGGACACACGTCTGTGGATGTACATGGATTTTAGTGAAAGTCAAAAAATGTTGCAGAGGAGTAAAGCACTACAGTAATTTAAAATAGCCGCAGATACTAATCCTACTTTAAAATGTGTTGTCCATTTAGATTGTGGTAGCTGTTCCCCCGCGTAGTTCTGCAACCAGTAGCATCAGCACTATCTGAGAACTTCTTAGAAATGCAAATTCTTGAACCCCCACTCAAGATTTACGCACCAGAAACTCTGAGGTGGTAAATAAACAGATAATTTTGATGTACGCTAAATTGAAACAGAGGAGCCACAAGACAAATTACACTCATTTCAAAATGCCTAAGACTTTCTACCCATCTCTCTTCCTCTCCAGAATGAAGTGACTAAAAGAGATGTGCTTACAAGGATAGCCTTGAATATGTTCTTTGTGTCTTTTTTTAAGCTAGTCTTTTGTAAAATCTGGCAATTACTTGAGACGCACCTTACAACAAACAGAGGCCCAGCAGTTGGTGGAGATGTTACATTTAATCATTTGTTCCTTTTTTCTTTGAACACACATCTCCTTTGTGGTTAATATGTGTCAAGTCCTGTGCTAGATGGGGGGATGTGTCCTGAACAAGACAGAAAGTCCTTGCCTACCCAAAGTTCGGGTTTGAAGAGTAAGACACTAAACAAGCAAATGAACAAAATAATTTCAGGTAATTGATACATGCTATGAAGAAAGTCACATAGTGATTGAATACAGGAAGGTCAGGAAATATTCTGAAGTCTGAAGGATGAGAGGAGCCAGTTATAAGAAACCCAGGGGAATAGAATTCAAAAGAAAGAGAAACAAACATGGTATACAAAGATCTTAATACCTAAATAAGCTTGGTGTGTTTCTGGAAAAGAAAAAAAAATGCCACTGTGCCTAAAATATGGTGAATGAGGAAGGTGCTGGTGTATCTCAGTTGAATACTGCTTGTCTATAACAATAGTAATAATCTCCGAGATTTGTCTAGTGTTTTCAATTTGCAAAGCATTTTCAAATCCAGTAGATATTTGCAAATTCATTACTGAAATGGCCTTTTAAATTATTTAATTTTTAAAAGTAATCTCTACACCAAATGTGGGGCTTGAACCCACAACCCAAAGATCAAGAGTCACTTGATCAGTCACTCACCAATTGAGCCAGCCACATGACCTTCACTGAAAATAGCTTTATCAAGTGAAGAAACTTCAAAGAAGGGAATAGTAAAATAAATAAATAAATAAATAAATAAATAAATAGGAAAGGAATAGCAGATAATACTGAGAAAAAACAATATCAGGCACTTGTGTAAGCACCATCCACATACTCCACTTCTACTTGGAGATCCATGTGTTTCTGGGGAAAATGACTCGGAGATCTGAGCAAATGACCCGGGGAAACAATCCTTACATGCCATCACCATTTGCTTTAAGGCATCTTGGGCATATGACTTAGGCTGATCCAGTCAGTGGAAAGCTTAGGACTCCTGTGACCGCTCTTCCCTGCTTGACTGAGTAGGGAATCTTCTGGCTTCTGGCAACCACTATGGAGCTCTGAGGGGAGCAAGGTTTAGGATGGAACTAATATCTCAAAATATGGGGAAGAGAGGCAAAGAAATCAGTCCTCTGCATCTTTGAGTAACTGGATGTCTTACCTGCAATAATCCTGCCTCTAGATATTTTGCCAAAAAGTATGAGTCAAAAAATTCCCTTGATTGTTTAAACTTTTATTATTTAAGTTCCCATGGCATTTTCTCTTATGTGTAGCCACAAGCATCCTGATACAGCACTTTAATGGTCCCCGCAAAAATCCTTCGAGGCAGATTTTATTGTGGGAGACATAGGGGCTATTCACAAATATTGTATTTATTTTCCTTCCACTCTCCTTTGAAGTTAGGTGTGACTGTGTAACTTCATTGGCCAATGAAACACACATAGAAGTGGTATGTGATGCTTTTGGGGTGGGAGTTTTAAGAGTTGGTGTGCAATTCCTCTTCTGTCGGGGTGATCATGGAAGAGGGGGTTGAGATGGAGCCTCCAACAGGATGGGTCCTTGACTAAAGTAGGTCAAGCACTCCTTTTCAGACCACTGTGGACATGTAGCTACGTAACAAATGATCTCGTAACTTAGAGGATTGACATGGAGTGTTTCAGAAACATATATTATCTCACAATTTCTGTGGATCAAGAATTTTGTCACAGCTTACCTCTTGGGTGAGTTTTTGGGTACCTCTACCTCAAGTCTCTCACAAGACTCCAATCAAGGTGTTGTCCTGGACTGTGGTCTCATCTGAAAGCTTGGCAGGGAGATCGTTGGCTTCCAAGGTCATCCATGTGGTTATTGGAAAGACTCAGCTACTCACAGGCTTCAGGACTTCAGCTGCTTTCTGATTGTTGGCTGGAGATCTCCCTCAGTTCCTTACCATTTGGGCCTCTTCATAAGGCCACTTATACCATGGCAAGTGGATTGAGAGAGAAAGAAAGAATGAGAGAGAGAAAGAGGAAGCAGAAGCAGCAGCAATACTGAAGTCCTACCTTTTTTTGTAACCTAGGTCCAGCCCACACCCATGAGCAGGGATCTTTCAAAAGGATGACTCCCAGAAGGGAGCGCTTGCTGGGAACCATTTTAGAGGCTGCCTATCACAATGAGTGAGAAATAAACTTTGACTAGGCTCCTGAGATTTGGGGGTTGACTTTTGCTGCAACCTAACCTAGCCTATCATCATTTGATACAACTTTTATTCTCCATTGTTCAGAAGAGGAAACTGATATTCAGAGAGATGTAGGGGCTTGGCCAAGACACACAGTTTGTTACTGGCAGAACTAGACTTTATATCCGTCTGACTCCAGAGCCTGAACTTCCATTCACTGTGCACATTAAGCAAGTTGGAAATGTGGGGATAGAAAAGGCCTTCAGTTTCCATCAGTGGGACAGTAGCAACCCTCCACAGCAGCTGGAGTATACTGAGCATGGGGGGTGAGAGGGTGAAAAGAAAGAACCCAAACAAAAACATGCCCTACTACCTTGTAATCTGCTTTCCAACAGTTCTTCATTTCCTACGCTATAGTGATCTAAGTTACTGGCTCCAACACACCGTATATTCCCAGGTTCACCATCCTTCTTCCATCACTTCAGCAGGCCCAAGTTTCAACCCACCGCCAAATGCAGAATTGATTTGTTTGGTTGTTTGTTTGAAAGATGGACAGAATTGAAGATGATTCGTCTAGATCATTTCATCAACCTCTTCCTATTACTGATGAGTCAATGAAGGCCAGAGAGGAGCTGTAACTTGCCCAAGGTGACACAGCACACTTGTGGCAGAGATGACCGCCATTGCCAGAATCCCAGTGCAGGCTCCTTTTCATGATGGCACATGCCAACATCACAGAGATCCTACAAAGCAGGATGACCTTTGTATGTTAACAGTACGAGCTCATCCAAACAAGCTGTGCATTGTATACAGCTAGGTCAGTCAAGAGCTTTCCTAGCTATCTTCTGGAGGACCTTCTCTCCTTTCCTTCCACTTCTACTTTTAAAGTTCCAAAAGGTAACTGATACCTCTAATTCCTTGCACCCACATTCTGTTTCCATCCTAGGCTGCATCCCAGTCTTTTCCCCCCTTAATTTCAGTTAGTTATATACAGTGTTATATTAGTTTCAAGTGTACAATATAGTAATTCAACAGTTCCATACATCCAATCCACAAATTGATAAAAAATTCCACACATGAGTGAAATCATATGGTATTTGTTTTCTTCTGCTGACTTATTTCACTTAGCTCCACCCAGGTCATTACAAACAACAAAATTTTATTTTACTTTTTTAATAACTGAATAGTATTCATTTTTATCTTCTTCATCATTCTTCAATCAGTGGACACTTGGGCTGCTTCCATAGCTTGGCTATTGTAAATAATGTTGCTATAAGCATCGGGGGGCCTGTATACCTTTGAATTATTTGGGTAAATATCCAGTGTGATTGCTGGATTGTAAGGTAATTTTATTTTGAACTTTTTGAGGAAGCTCCATACTGTCTTCCACAGTGGCTGCACCATTTTGCATTCCCACCAACAGGACACAAGGGTTCCTTTTCCTCCGCATCCTCGCCAACACCTGTTGTTTCTTGCGTTGTTGATTTTAGTCATTCTGACAGGCATGATAATATCTCATTGGAGTTTTGATTTCCATTTCCCTGACGATAAGTGATGAAAGCATCTTTTCATGTATCTGTCGGCTTTCTAGATGTCTTCTGGGGAGAAATGTCTGCTCATGTTCTCTGCCCATTTTTAAATTGGATTATTTGTTTAGGTGTTGAGCTGTATGAGTTGTTGTTTTTTTCTTTTAATAATTTATTTATTTGAGAGAGAGAGAGAGTGGGGAGGGGCAGAGGAAAAGGGAAGGAGAAACACCAGCAGACTCCTCCCTGAGCTTGGAGCCCATCCTGGGCCCCATCCTACTACCTGAGATCATGACCTGGGCAGAAAGGAAGAGCCAGAAGCCCAAAGGACTGCACCACCCAGGGTCCCAAGTTATATCAGTTCTTTATATATTTTGGATACTAGCCCTTTATTGGATACATCATTCTCAAATATCTTCTCCCATTCAGTAGGTTGTCTTTTAGTTTTGTTGATTGTTTCCTTGTTGTGCAGAGCTTTTTACTTTGGTGTAATATCAATAGTGTATTTTTGCTTTTATTTCCCTTGTCTCAGGAGACATATCTTGAAAGAATTTGCTGATGTCAAAGAAGTTATTGCCTGCGTTCCCTTCTAGAATTTTTTATGGTTTCAGGTCTCACAGTTAGGTCTTTAATCCATTTTGAATTTATTTTTGTGTATGGTGCAAGAAGATGGTCCACTTTCATTCTTTTGTATATTGCTGTCCAATTTTCCCAGCATCATTTGTTGAACAGTCTGTGTTTTTCCCATTGGATATTCATTCCTCCTTTGTCAGAGATTAATTGACCATACAGTTGTGGGTCCATTTCTGGGTTTCCTATTCTGTTCTGTTGATATATGTGTCTATTTTTCTGCCAGTATCATGCTTTTTGATTACTACAGCTTTGAGATATAACTTGAAGTCCAGGATTGAGGTGTCTCCAGCTTTGTTTTTCAAGATTGCTTTGGCTATTTGGGGTTTGTTGTCGTTCCATACAAACTTTAGGATTGTTTGTTCTAGTTCTGTGAAAAATTCTGTTGGGGGATGCCTGGGTGGCTCAGTGGGTTGGGCCGCTGCCTTTGGCTCAGGTTGTGATCCTGGGGTCCTGGAATCAAGTCCCGCGTCGGACTCCTTGCTTGGCGGGGAGCCTGCCTCTCTCTCCACCTCTGCTTGCCTCTCTGCCTGCTTGTGTGATTTCTCTCTCTCTCTTTCTGATAAATAAATAAATAAATAAATGAATAAATAAAATATTTTTTTAAAAATTCTGTTGGTATTTTGATACTGATTGCATTAAATGTGTAGATTGCTCTGAGTAGTATAGATATTTTAATAATATTTATTCTTCCAATGCATGAACATAGAACGTCTTTCCATTTCTTTGTGTTGTCTTGAATATCTTTCATCAATGTGTTATAGTTCTCAGAAGACAGGTCTCCCACCTTGTTGGTTAGGTTTATTCCTAGGTATCTTATTATTTTGGGTGCAATTGTAAATGGGATTTTTTTCTTAATTTCTCTAGGCTGCATTTTATTCTTTCAGAGGCTAGGATTGTACTACTTAGTACTCTTGAGTCGCAAGTGACAGAAAGCAGAATTTAAGCTGTTTTAATTTTAGAAGGGAATTTACCAACCCATGTCCCTGAACTTCAAGGGATGAACTAATTGAAGACTCAACAACAATAACAACAACAAGACTTAGCAATGTTGAATAACAATCTGAATATTGTTTCCATTTCACTTACATTTTCTTTCTTTCCATTTCTTGGATAAAACTTTTGGTTTTTTTTAAACGTTTGTTTTTAAATTGAGGTATACATTACAAAAAATTCCACACATTTAAAGTTTGATAAAAATCTGATAAAACAAAAAAAATTGATAAAACATTTTGACTTATGTACCCACCTACAAAACTATCTCCTCAATGAAGAAAGTAACTATATCCATCACCTCCAAAAGTGACCTTTTGTAATCTCTCTCTTCCCCACCATTAATTGGCTTCAATAACTATAGGTTGGTTTGCATTTCCTAGAATTTTATATCAATGCCATCATGCCGTATATATTCTTTTTTGTCAGGTTTATTTTATTCATCATAATTACTTTAAGACTTACCCATGTTTTACATTTGTCATTAGTTTGCTCCGTTTTAAGTGCTAAATAATATTCTATTATATAGATATATGACATTTTACGTAGCACAATGTAGTCACATGTTGATGGATACATTTGGGTTATTTCCATTTTGGGGCTATTACATATAAAGCTTTTATGAATATCCATGTGCAAAATTTCATATGAACATATTTTTTTCCTCTTGGGTCCAAAGCCAGGAGCAGAATAGATGGATAGTAAGATAGTTGTACGTTTAACTTTTTAAGAAACTGCCAAAAGGTTTTCTAAAGTGTTTGTACAATTTTTCTTCTCTACCAGCTGTGTATGAGAGTTCCAGTTCTTCCACACCTTTGTCAACATTTGCTATAGCCAGTCTTTTTAATTTTAGCCATTTTAATGGATATGGAGTGATATCTAATTGTGGATTTAGTTTCCATTTTCCTGATGACAAATGAGGGTGAGCCTCTTTTTGTGTGCATATTGGCATCTATAGATCTTCTTGAATGAAATATCTGTTTCAGTAATCACCACGGCTTTAATGGCACTCTATAAATTTTGATATGTTGTATTTCAATTTTCATTCGGGTCAGAATACTTTCTAATTTTTCTTTTGATTTATTCTTTGCTCCATGGACATTTAGAAGTGTGTTTTTAGTTTACAAATGCCTGGAGATTTTTCAGAGCTCTAATTTAATTCCACTGTGTTCAGAAAACACACTTTGTATGACTTGGTTCCTTTTAAATGTGTTGAGGATCCTTTTATAGTCCAGAATATGGCCTATCTTGATAAATGTCCCATGCGCACTGAACAAGAATGCATACATTACTGTTGTTTATGTAGAGTGTTATAAAAATGTTAATTAGGTCAAATTGGTTGACAACACTGTTCAAGTCTTTCATATCCTTTGTGGTTTTCTGTCTACTTGTTCTATCAGTTTTTGATAGATATTTAAAAATCTCTGACAATAATTGTGAATTTTTCCTTGAAGCTTTATACATTTTATCTTTTATCTGACCACTGTTTTCTTTTATCTGTTTTATAGTCATTTAAAGACAAATATATAATTCATTTAATGGAATTCACTATTTTAGTGTATTTAGTGTAGTCAGTGGGTTTTAGTATATTCACTGTGTCGTGCAACCAATCACCATTATTTAAGTTCAGAGTGTTTCTAAGGAAACCACATATGTATTAACAATTAGTCCTAATTCTACCCTCCCCCCAACCCCTGGCACCCAGTAATCTACATTCCATCTCTGTAGGTTTGCTGATTTTCTGCTGTAAACCCAATCCTATACTGAGTGGCCTTTTGTGATTGGCTATTTCCCTCAGCATAATGTCTTCAAGGTTCATCCATGTTGTAGCAGGTGTCAGAATTTCCTCCTTTTAAAGGCTGAATAATACTCCATTGTATGGATATACCACCTTTTGTTTATTTACTCATTCATTAATGGACACTTGGATCGCTTCCGCCTTCAGGCTATTATTAGTAATGTTTTTTAAACATGGGTGTACAAATACTTGTTCAAGTCCTTGCTTTCAATTCTTTGGGATATATTCCCAGAAGTGGAATTGCTGGATTATACAGTAATTTTATTTTTAATTTTTTGAGGTACTACCATACAATTTCCCACTAGCAGTGCACAGAAATTTGATTTCTTCATATCCTCTCCAACACTTTTTATTTTCTATTTTAAAAATAAATTTTTTGATAGCCATCCTAATGGCTCTCACATGGTATCTCATTGTGGTTTTGATCTGCATTTATGTAATGATCAGTGATACTGAGTATCTTCTCATATCCTTTTTGGCTATCAGTATATATTCTTTGGAGAAATGTCTATTCATATCATTTTCCCATTCTTAAATGTCACTTGCAATGTTTCTGACACAAAGCTTGCTGTCAACTTTATCTTTGTTCCTCTGTAAATAATGTGTCTTTATTTTTCTGGAGGCTTTTAAGATATTCTCTTTATTACTAGTTTTGAGCAATTTGGTTATGATGTGTCTTTGTTTCCCCAACCAGAGGGACTCCAATCATGCATAACATAGAGATAACAATAGAATTGACAACATAGGGTTAGGGTCCTTGTGGTCAGGAAGCAGAAAAACATTTGAAAAAATAATGGCTGGAAACTTTCTGAATTTGATAAAAACTATAATCCTACTGATTCAAGAAGCTCAATGAACCCCAAACCCAAAATAGATGAAGCAAACTACACCAAGGGATATCCCCCCGAGACTGGAAGGTATTAAGGAAATCATAGATACCAAAAAAGTGATCCCATAAAGCTGTGTATGAATCCATGATCTCACCTCCAAGTAATGCATGTGTGAATTCCACCCACTGTACACCAAAATTTTGGAAATTGAACTATGGGGTAGAGAACCTCCCAGGTCTGAGACTGACAACTAGGTGGTGCACATACAGGAAGATCTGAACAGCACTGTAGCAGCTTTGAAAACTGAGCTAATGAAGTTGTAGTTCCCAAAAAGTTGATAGAATATAGAGAATTAGAGCTAACGTGTAGAGCACGTCAATGGCCTGCTAAAACAAAGCAAAGTAAAACAAACAAACAAACAAACAAATAAACAAAATCAACATTTTCCATAGGATTTATATAAGACCCAGGGTCTCGTAACACAATATTCAAAATGTTCAGGATACAATGCAAAATTGCATGCATATTAAGAACCATGAAAATATCAAATTATTTAAAAAGAGATTTTATTTACTTATTTGAAAGAGAGAAAGAGAGAGGGAGGGAGGGGTAGAGCAAGAGGGAGAAGCAGGCTCCCTGCCGTGATGCAGGACTTCATCCCAGGACCTAGAGATCATGACCTGAGCTGAAGGCAGATACTTAACTGACTGAGCCACCCAAGCACCCCGGAAATGTCAAATTCTAACAAGAGGAGAGACAGTCATCATGTAGCTCAGAGGTGACACAGACGTTGGGATTATCAGACAGACTTTAAGTTCATTATAACCATGCTCCAAGAAAAAGGATGAGCACACTTGAAACAAATGGAAAGATAGGCGGGTTTGGCAGAGAAATAGAAGATTTCAAAAAGAACCAAAAAGAAATTATAGAGTTGAAGAACACAATAACTGAAAGGAAAAAAAAACAGCTAGATTGGATGACTAATAGAATGGAGATAAGGGGAAAAGGGTTGGTGAACATGAAGACAGTTTAAGCTGAACAACAGAGAGAGAGAGAAAAAAAAACTAAACTAAAAACAAAAAAAGTCACAAGGACATTTAGAACAATACCCAGAAGGTCTAATGTTTATGTCATTTGAATTCCAGAAAGACAGTAGGAAAAGCACTATGTGTAAAAAGTATTTGAAGAAATAATGGTCTGAAACATTCCAAATTTGGCAACAGATTGAAATTACAGATTGAAGAAACTCACCAAAATCCAAACAGGATGAACAGATCCATCCCCAGACACATCACAATTAAACAACTGAAAATAAAAGACAAAATCAATATTCTAAGCTGCCAAAGAGTAACAAAGAACTACATATAGGGAAAGAATGATTAAAATAATTTCCAATTTCTCATCAGAAAACATGGGGGTCAGAAGATGTGGGACAACATTTTTCAAGTGCTGAAAGAAAAGAACTGCAAACACCTAATTCTACATCCCACAAAAATACCTTTCAAGAATTAAGACAGACTAAAGACATTCTTGGAAGAAAGAAAATGAAGAATTTATCACATATAGACCTGATATAAAAGAAATCTGAGGGGTATCTGGGTGGCTCAGTTGTTAAGTGTCTGCCTTTGGCTCAGATCATGATCCCAGGGTCCTAGGATTGACCCCATATCGTGTTCCCTGATTGGTGGGAAGCCCGCTTCTCCCTCTCTCACTCCCCTTGCTTGTGATCCCACCCTCGCTGTCTTTCTGTCAAATAAATAAGTAAAATCTTTGAAAAAAAAAAAAAAGAAATCTGAAAAGAGTTCTTCAGATGGAAGGGGAGGGAGGGATACCAGAGGGAAACCTGAAAAGGTAGGAATAAAGAAGAATAACAGAAATGGTGACTATCTAGGTAAAGCCTTTTTTTTTCCTTAAATGCTTTAAATTTTTTCTTCTTAGATTCTTTAAAATATATATAATGTTTGAAAACCAAATTTATAATATGGTCTGTGAATAGCCAAAACAACTTGGAAAATCCAAAACAAAACTGGAGGTATCACAATTCCAGACTTCAAGTTACAAAGCCATAGTAATTAAAACAGTATGGTATCGGCATAAAAATAGACACCTATATCAATGGAATAGAATGGAAAAGCCAGAAATAAATGAACAACTATATGGTCAGTTAGTCTTTGACAAAGGGGGAATGAATATACAATGGGGAAAAGACAGTCTCTTCAGAAAATTGTATTGGGAAAACTAGACAGCTACATGCAAAATAATGAAACTGGACCACTTTCTTCCACCATACACAAAAATAAATTCAAAATGGATTAGAGACCTAAATGTGAGACCTGAAGCCATAAAAATCCTAGAAGAGAGAACACTCAGTAATTTCTCTGACATTGGCCATAGCAACATTTTTCTATATATATCTCCTGAGGCAAGAGAAATAAAAGCAAAACCAAACTATTGGCACTACATCAAAATAAAAAGCTCTGCCCAATGAAGGAAACAATCAACCAAACTAAAAGGCATCTTACTTAAAGGGAGAAGGCATTTGCAAATGACATATCTGATAAAGAACTAGTATCCAAAATATATAAAGAACTGAAACAACTCAACACCTAAAAAAATAAATACTCCAACTTAAAAACGGGCAGAAGACACAAACAGATATTTCTCCAAATAAGACATCTAAATGGCCAACATACACATGAAAAGATGCTCAACATCACTCATCACCAGGGAAATGCAAATCCAAACTCCAGTGAAATATCACTGCACACCTGTTAGAATTCCTAAAATCAACAACACAAGAAACAAAAAGTGTAGGCAAGAATGTGGAGGAAAAGAAACCCTCTTGCACAGTTGGTTAAATGCAAACTGGTGCAATCTTTGTGGAAAACAGTATGGGTATTCCTCAAAAAAATAAAAATAAGGGGTGCCTGGGTGGCTCAGTGGGTTAAAGCCTCTGCCTTCAGCTCAGGTCATGATCCCAGGGTCCTGGGATTGAGACCCGCAACAGGCTCTCTGCTCAGCAGGGAGCCTGCTTCCCTTCCTCTCTCTCTGCCTGCCTCTCTGCCTACTTGAGATCTCTGTCAAATAAATAAATAAAATCTTAAAAAATAAATAAAACTAACCTTTGATCCAATAATCTCACTATTGGATATTTACCCCCAAAATGCAGAAACACTAATTCAAAGGGCTATGTGCACCCCTATGCTTATTGAAACATTATTTACAATAGCCAAACTCTGGAAGCAGCCCAGGTACCCACTGATAGATGAATGGGTAAGGAAGTTGTGGTATATTTTATACAATGGAATATTACTCAGCCATAAAAATAATGAAATCTTGCCATTTACAACAACATGGATAGAGCTAGAGAGTATAATGCTGAGCTATGGAAGTCAGCCAGAGAAAGACAAATACCATATCAGCTCAATTATATGTGGAATTTAAGAAACAAATGAGCAGAGGAAAAAGAGAGAAACCAAGAAATAGACTCTTAGCTGAAGGGAGGTTGGTTGCAGGATGGGGGAAATAGGTGATGGGGACTAAATAGTGTACTTACCATGATGGAAAAAATGTATAGTAAGATCTGATGGGGTTTCCAGTGTTTGTAGATGTAAAATGTGACAACCACAACAGAAAAGGGGAGGGTAAATGGACCAAATAGTGATAAGATTTGTATATTCTACTTGAAGTGGTAAAATATTTATTCCTAGTAGTATATGAAAAGTTAAATAAGTATTGTAATCCTGGAGTATATATTGTAACCACTAAAAAAAACTCAATAGAAACATGAAAAATAATAAAAATGTCAAGTAATCCAAAAGAAGGCAGGAAATAAAACAACAGAGAATTGAAAAACAGAAGAAACAAACAGAGAACAAGTAATGAAATGGTAGGTCTAAATCCAATTACATGCACGATTACATTAAATATAAATGTTTTAAACACACACATTACAGAATTGAGATTGTCCAAATGGATTAAAAAGCTGATCCAAGGGGCGCTTGGGTGGCTCAGTGGGTTAAGCCTCTGCCTCATGTCATGATCCCAGGGTCCTGGGATCGAGCGCCGTGTTGGGCTCTCTGCTCAGCAGGGAGCTTGCTTCCCCCTCCCTCTCTCTGCCTGCCTCTCCGCCTACTTGTCATCTCTCTCTCTGTTAAATTAAAAAAAAAATCTTAAAAAAAAAAGTTGATCCAAGTATAATTTACCTGCAAGAAACTCACCTAAAAGTTAATGCAAAGAAAAAAAGTAAAAGGGTAGGAAAAGATATGCTTTGAAACACTAGTCAAAAGAAAGTTGGAGGTGGCTGTATTACTGTCAAACAGTAAAATTGTGTAAAGAGAGTTGTGCATAGTATTCTCTTATTACCCTTACAGTATTTGTAGATTCTGTAGTGATATATCTTACAAGGAAAATTAACAGAGATAAAGATAATGCTGAAAGAGTCAATTCATCAAGAGGACATAACAATCTCAAATGTGTATAAACTTAACCTCAAAATATATGAACAAGATTGATTTTAAAAAGTTGAAATGGACAAACCCATAGTTATAGTTGGAGATTTTAACATTGCTCTGTAAGTAACTGATAGAACAAGTAGACAGAAAATAAGCAAGGAAATAGAAAAACTGGGGGCGCCTGGGTGGCTCAGTGGGTTAAGCCTCTGCCTTCAGCTCAGGTCATGATCCCAGGGTCCTGGGATTGTGTCCCACATCAGGATCCCTGCTCGATGGGGATCCTGCCTCTCTCTCTGCCTACCGCTCCCCCTGCTTGTGCTCTCTCTCGGACAAATAAATAAATAACATCTTAAAAAAAAAGAAATAGAAAAACTGAACAACACCATCAAACAGCTGTATCTAATTGATATTTCATACAACACTTTATCTGATAACAGCACAATACACATCCTTTTCAAATGCACATGGAACATTCCGCAAGATGTTCATAACACAGGTCTTAACAAATTTAAACAAATTGGAATCATACGAAGTATGTTCTTTAAATAATGGAATTAAAGAAGAAATCAAGAACAAAAACGTAACTGGAAACTTTTAAGTACCTGGACATGGAAGAATACACTTCTAAACAGTTTATGGGTTGAAGTTGAAGTCTCAAGGGAAACCAGAAAATATTTTGAACTGGATGAAAATTAAAATATAATATATCAAAATTTCTGAGATGCAGCTAAAGCAGTGCTTAGAGAAAATAGTATGGCATTACACATTGTATTAAAAAACAAGTTCTTAAATCAACAACTTAAACTTCCAAGAAAACTACAGAATAATATCATTCATGAACATAGGCACATAAAACCTCAACAGAATATTAGCAAATTGAATTCAGCAATAGATAAAAAGTCATACAATGACTAACGGGTTTATCTCAGGAATGCACGAGTTGTACATTGTTTGAAAATCAATGTAACCCATCATATTAACAGCCTGAAGGAGAGGAACTATATGATCATATAAACTGATGCATGCAGAGAAAGCATTTGTTAATATTCAACATGCATTCATGATTAAAAAAAAAAACTCTCAGAAGACTAGGCATAGAAAAAGGAACTGCTTAATCAGATTTTTTAAAAGTGTCTACAAAAAGCTCATAGCTAACATGATTCTTAATGGTGAAAAAATGAATTTTCTCCCAAGATGAGGAAAAAGGCAAAAATAATTTTTAAAATCCTAAAACAAAACAGCTAATCAACACCCAAATATCTTAGTATTTAAAATCCTTGAGCCTTGGGGCTCCTGGGTGGCTCGGTGGGTTAAAGCCTCTGCCTTCGGCTCAGGTCATGATCTCAGGTTCCTGAGATCGAGCCCCGCGTCTGGCTCTCTGCTCAGCGGGGAGCCTGCTTCCTCTTCTCTCTGCCTGCTTCTCTGCCTGCTAGTGATCTCTGCCTGTCAAATAAATAAATAAAATCTTTAAAAAAAAATAAAATCTTGAGCCTTCAATTTTTATGTAAGAAGCAACTGGACAATGAATGTCATGGTATCTTCTACTTATTTCATATCTCAGGAAACTACGAAACAGACATACTCAGTACATAGTATATTTTTTCTCGGTTTTTGACATATAACACACATGCCATAATCTTTCACCCTTTCACAATTTAGTTGTATAATTCAGCTGTTTTTTGTATATTACAAGGCTGTGCAACCATCATCACTACTTAATTCCAGAACATTTTCTTCACGCTAAAAAGACATTGATTTCCCATTAGTAGTCACTCGCCATTCCCTCCTACATCCTCCTATCTCCTGGCAACAATTAATTTACTTTCAATCTCTATGGATTTGCTTAATCTGGACATTACATAATTGAAATTATGCAATTTGTGACCTTTAATGTTTGGCTTCTTTTACTTATCATGTCTTCTTGGTTCATCCATGCTGTAGCACGTGTCACAATTTCCTTCCTTTTCAAGGCTGAATACTATTCCATCGCATGGATATACCACATTTTGTTTATCTGTTCATCAGTTGATAGGCATTTGGGTTGTTACTACCTTTTGGTTATTGTGCATAATGCTCTTATGGGCATCCATGTGTAAGTCTTGGTGTGAATATGGTTTTTGCATATTCTTGGATTTATACAAAGGAATGGAAGTTCTGGGTCAAATGATAACTAAGTTTACCTTTTCAAGGAAGTGCCAAACTGTTTTCCAAAGCTGTTGTACCATTTTACAAGCCTACCAGTAATGTGTGAGATTTCTTGTTTTATGTGCTTGCTGCATTCAGAATTTCCAGTCTTCTCAATTTTTGCTGTTCTGGTAGGCGTGTAGTGGTATCTCACTGTGGTTTGGATTGGCATTTCCTTAATGAGCAATGATGTGGAGTGTCTTTTCTGTGCTTCCTGGCCATACCTTCTTTGGAGAAATGTCTATTTATTCATGTTGCTCATTTTATGATTGAGTTATTTGTCTTTTTACTCTGAAGTTGTGAGAGTTCTTCACGTATTCTGAATAAAAGTCCTATTCCAGATATATTTTCTCTCATTCTGTGGGTTATTTTTTTACTTTCTTGGTAGACCCTTTTGAAGCACAAAAGCTATAAAATTGTGTTGAAGTCCTTTATTTTTTCTTGGGCAGGGCATATTTGAAATATACCCTGACACCGCTTTCCTTTTCAGTCAACTAGCTGCTCCCTCTTAACCCAGGTTAAGATTTCTAAATTCTAAAATTTCTCTCTCTATAGCAAATGAAAAGCATGGTATTCTATGCCTTGGAGAGAACTCCATGCAAAGGGAGTTTCTAGATACCTAGGGAGCTATGGGAAAATCTTCCAGAACCAGGAGCTTGAGAGGAAAATTAGATAGGGAAGCAGTCAGATGTTGGCCCTGGCTTCTTCTCACCCTGAGTCAGAAGTCTCAAGGGGCAGGTCGGTTAGAAACCACAGTGTTCCCAGAGCTCTCCTGGCATCAACAGGGAAGAAGTTAAGTCTTCTCTGAGACAGATCATGTAAACTGAGGCCTGGGTCAATGTAGCCCCTCAATGGCAGGCCTGCAACATCTGTGGGAGGTGTCTCCAGCATTAAGTGGACCTGAGATAGTGTCTTGCACAGGTTATGCTGTGACTCACACATGCCCAGTGCTGCAAGCAGAGTGGTTAGAACATGGAGGTTGCAATGTGGGGACTTTGTGAAGAATCAAAAGGCCAGGACCACAATCTTCAGGAGCTGGGGCAAGCAGACAACCCCAAAAGGCTAAGGGGGTCACATGTACCTCAGGGTAGACCAACTTAGGGATCGGGGCAAGTACAAGAAGCTATACCCTGTGGAGAGAGCAAGAACAGTGGGCAGATCCAAGCTTCTGCCCTGCTACCACCAAGGAGACGTTAAGCTTTCTTCTTGTGGACACCATGTTGGCAGGGTGGGATCCCCAGTAAACAGTAGCCTGGACAGTGGAAGAAGAACAGGCTCAAGGGTAGGGGTGGCAGTCAGGAGATCCTTATCTATTTTATGCAAAGACAATGTTTTGTCCTCAACCCATAGGGCGAAATAATCCTTTTTATCATAAAAATCAGCTCTTGTACACTCTGGGCTATTTTTAAATCAAGAACAACTTTTTGCATGCCTTTTGTGTGCCAAGCATAGGAAGGAACCTGGGGAAGTATGTAGTGAATCACAGCTTTGGCCTGTGAGTGAAAGAGAGAACATATGGAAAGCCTTTGGTACACAGCAAGCCCTCAATAAATGTGAGTTCTTTTTTTTTTTCTTGAAAGGTTTGTTTATTTTAGAAAGAGAGAAGGGGGAAGGGGCCAAGGGAGAGAGAGAGAGAGAGAATCTCGAGCATACTCTCTCCTGAGCGTGGAACCCCATGTTGGGCTCAATCCCATGACCCTGAGATCATGACCTGAGCTGAAATCAAGAGTTAGACGCTTAACTGACTGCACCCCCCAGGCACCCTTGGCAGTTCTCTGTTCCACCCTAACCAGTTAGCAGAAAATCTAGGTTAATGCAGAGATTGGAAGATCATGTGATGGGAAGGATTGGTTTGAAGTCATACGGGCTTGAATCACAGGTCAAATGTGTTAGTTCCTAGCTGTGTCACCTGGGAAAAGTTACATCACCTCTCTGAGGCTATGTCTACCCTGTGAAATGATGATGCCTACCTCATACGGTCATCATGAAGAAACAACAAAATAAAGTGCTTGTACACTGTGTGTAGGTCATCACGTTTGAGAGAAATCAAGTATCAGGTAACACAAGATCAACAACTCTCAAGGTAACACAACTGATAGACACCGAGTGTCTACTTTGTACAGGACTCCGTTGTGAATGCTGTAAGCTTAAAAAGTCATGTGATTCCACAAGAACCCTAGGAGACAGGTGCTACTGTTATTCCAATTTTGCAAATGAGGAAATCTGTTTAAAGACATGTCAAAGTGTCATAACTGGTAAGTGCCAGAATCATGATTAAAACCCAGGTGGTTGATGTCCAGAGCCTGCAGTCCCTGGTCACTGCACTGCAGTGCAAACATCAGGCACCAGGCTCTAATCAAAGTCTCTAATAGAGAGAGACCATTGCATGGAACCTGGTGCATGAGAGACACTCATTTAAAGGTAGACGTCATTATGTCCACTGTGTCAATTGGAGTCTGATTGGACTGACCTGAATCCCAGCTCTAATGCTTGCTGGTGACCTAGTGTATTTGCAAGCTATTGATGTGTAAAAATTACCCCCAAACTTAGAAGCTTGAAACAATGAACATTTGCTATCTCACCATTTCTGAGTTACAAAAGTGAGAGCAGATGAAGTGGGTGGTTCAGGGTCTCTCATGAGAGTATAGTCAAGATACCAGTTGAAGCTGCATCATCTGAAAGCTTGACTGGGGCGGAAGGGTCTGTTTCTAAGATGGCTTGCTCACATGACCATCAGGGGAACTTCCGTTCCTCTCTGGATTTTGGCAGGTGGTCTGAGTTCCTTAACATGAAGACCTCTCCATGGGCCTGCTTGAGTGTCCACAAGCATGGCAGGGAGAGAAATGGGAGAGAGAGAGGTCACAATGTCTTATATGACCTATTTTTGGAAGTCAAAAACCATCATTTCCACCATAGTATTGATCTGAAGTAAATCCAGCCCATATCTAAGGGCACAGGAATTAGGCTCCATTTCTTGAAGGAAGAAATATTGAAATCATTTGTTTCAAATGACCACACCAAGGGGCGATTATTAATCTCTCAGTTCTTCAGTGCTTTTATCCTTTAAAATGGGTTAATATTAGTATTCTTCATGGCAACTTTGTGGGATTAAGTTGGACAATTCACACAAAGAGCCTAGATGGTGCCTGACACAAGAGTAGGTAGGCATTTGTATGTTAGCTCTGATTACCATTTATTATCAGCTATTCGAACATGGCTGTATCTCTTGTCCCTTAGTCCCAGTGTTGTCACCTATCAAATGAGATCAGCAATATCTGCTGTGTTCAAGGCACACAAAAACTATTTGTTGAATACTTACACAAATGAATTTATTGAACACATACTGTATGCCAGGCCCTTTTCTAAGCACTAGGGACATATAACCAAACACACCATGCAACACACATTATCCCCATGCAACATACATTCTAAAGGAGAGACAAAAAATAAAAACCCATAAGTAAACAATAAAGCAAATCATTTTATTTTTTATTTTTATTTTATTTTTATTTATTTATTTTTTTAAAAAGATTTTTATTTATTTATTTGACAGGTAGAGATTACAAGTAGGCAGAGAGGCAGGCAGAGACAGAGAGGAGGAAGCAGGCTCCCTGCTGAGCAGAGAGCCTGATGTGGGGCTCGATCCCAGGACCCTGGGATCATGACCTGAGCCGAAGGCAGAGGCTTTAACCCCCTGAGCCACCCAGGCGCCCCATCATTTTATTTTTTAAAAGATTTTATTTATTCATTTGAGACAGAGAGAGAGAGAGGGAGGGAGGGAGCAGGAGGAAGGAGAGAGGGAGAGGCAGACTCCCTGCTGAGCCAGAAGCCCAATGTGGGGCTTGATCCCAGGATCTGGAGATCATGACCTGAGCTGAAGGCAATCGCTTAACAATCTGAGCCACCCAGGCACCCCTAAAGCAAACCACTTTAGAAATAAAAAACATGGTGATGTATGCAAAATAGAACGGAATGGGATACCACCAACACACCCACCAGAATGACTAAAAAGACTGATAGCATCAAATGTTGGCGAGTATATGGGACAAACAGAACTCTCATACATTCCTTGTGGGTGTGTAAAATGGTGCAACTGGTTTGAAAAATATCTGGCAGGTTTGTTTTAAGATTTTATTTTTAAGTAATCTCTATACTTCACTGACTGAGCCAGCCAGATGCCCCTCTGGCAGTTTCTTATAAAAACTAAACACTTACCTTTTTCTAGGACTCAATGATCTCACTTTTAGGTATTTACTCAAGAGAGAAAAAAATCCACACCAAGACTTGTATGATTCATAGCTGTTATATCCATGATGGTCCAAAACTAGGAACAGCTCGATGCCCATCAATGGGAGAATGGGCAAGCTGACGTATATTCACGCATTTAAATAGAACTCAGCAATAAAAGAAACTTCTGATACAATAACATGAGTGACTCAAAAACATGCTGAGTGGGAGAAGTCGGTCACAAAAAAGTACACAGCATAGGATGCCACTCATAGTTCTAGAAGAGGCAAAACTCATCCACAGTGAAAAAAATTAGAAGAGTGGGAGATTGGGTTGAAGGAGAAGAAGCGGGATGGAACTTTCTGGGAAGATGGAGATGTTCTACAGCTTCACTGTTTGACATGCTGACCAGACATGTGGATTATTTAAATTATTTAAAGTTAACTAAAATGGAAAACTTGGTCCCATAGCTGCAGTAGGCACCTTTTAATTATTCAACCACCACATACAGCCAGTGGCTACTGTATCTGGATAGCGTTGTTCCACATTTTCCTAAGGATGCATCCCTTGGGGGATGGTTGTCAAAAGTCACAGAATGGTGAAGTTAAGATTTGTGCATTTCACTTGTAAAATTTACGTTTAAATACATTGAACTCCGGCGCCTGGGTGGCTCAGTGGGTTAAAGCCTCTGCCTTCGGCTCAGGTCATGGTCCCAGGGTCCCGGGATTGAGCCCCACGTCGGGCTCTCCACTCAGCGGGGAACCTGCTTCCCCATCTCTCTGTCTGCCTGCTTCTCTGCCTACTTGTGATCTCTGTCTGTCAAATAAATAAATAAAATCTTTTAAAAAAATCTTAAAAAAATACATTGAACTCGCTTTAAGCTATAGAGGCTGATGTGCATAGGGGTAAAGTATGCTGATGTCTACAGCTTACTTTGAAATGCCTCCAGGAATAAGATGGACTGATGGAGGGATCGGGAAACGCACTGATGTATGGTAAAGCAAACACAGCAAAGTGTTCACCGCAGAATCCAGGTGGTGGGTACACATATCTTCCTCATACAAGTCTTTCAACTCATCTGTGTGAAAACTTGCATAATACAATTAAGAAGAAAAAACAAGGTGACATAATTAAAGAATAAAATCAAGATGGAGAAACACAGTGGGGAGTCTTAGCTAGGTGGTCAGAGAATAACCAGAAAAGGTTCCTTCTGGAATCACATTCATTCATTCATTCATTCAGGATGCAGGGATGAATCACACTTGGTCTCTTCCCTTGAATCCAGTTGGTTCCATGAGAGTAACCATTGTGCGAGGGTGCTGAGGACCTACTGTGTGCTTCAGCTGGAGCACGGGTCCGTGGGACACCACGGCCCAAATACTTTTTTTTTTTTTAAGATTTTATTTATTTATTTGACAGATAGAGATCACAAGCAGGCAGAGAGGCAGGCAGAGAGAGGAGGAAGCATGTCCCCTGCTGAGCGGAGAGCCTGATGCGGGGCTCGATACCCAGACCCTGGAATCATGACCTGAGCTGAAGGCAGAGGCTTAACCCACTGAGCCACCCAGGCGCCCCCAAGTACTTCTCAAACTGTGCCGCACTGCTTCTTGTGGCCTTCATTTTCTCTCTGGCCTGAGAGTGCACTTCCCTACCCTTCCTTCACCATAGTTTCGGACAGATCCAAAACTGTCTGTCCGTGAGGGTGGGGACTTTGTTCACCGCTTGATACCCACCACCGAGCACATAGGAGATGTTCAGCAAGTCTGCGCCAAAGAGATATAAGAATGAAAATTGTGGTTTCAATTGGCCTCTCCACTCTCTGAGGCCTTGGAGCTTGCTGCTCAAGCTGTCTGGACCCCTATGTCTCTTTAGTTCTTGCATCCTCTTTTCTCACCATTTCTGTCTTTGCTCCAGCATCCCCTCCTGCAAGAGGCCTTCCCTGAGAGCCCTGCCTGTCTCCCCACCTCTCCAATGTCATGTCATCCTGCTTTTTGTTTTTTTTTTCTTTTCTGTTAAAAAAAAAAGAAGGCACTCAAAGCAATCAATACCAAACAATATATGTTTATAGATTTATTTGAAAATCACCAGTTTTATCGGGGCTTCATGATGTTTGCAAGGTATTTATTTGTCCTACTAGTATCAGTCTCTCCCCAGATGTTCACTATAAAGCAGGGAGGCTCTCCAAGTGAACCTCGTCCTTGTTTTCGTTTCTTCATACTACTATCATCTTTTTTGCCTGTTTTGTACGCTTGGTTGCTTCTCGCCTGTCTCTTCTTCTAAGAGGGACTTTCCAGGATGGCAGGAACCTTGTCCGTTTTGTCCGCAGCCTCATACGGTAAGCGCTCAGCGACACAGCCTTGCTCCATCAGCGGGCACGGCTCCCGCAGCCTCGCTGCTGCAGTGGGAGGAGGGAGTCCAGGCCCACGGTCCAGGCAGAAGATGCTAGTGGAGAGTCTGGGACTGTGGACAGTCCCCAAAGCCACGCCCCCGAGCCCCGCCTCCGCCCGGGCGCGTGCCGCAGCCTCGATCTGGGGCCAGAGCCTGCGCGCTCGCGCCCCGAGCGCCCCGCGCCCCGAGCGCCCCGCGCCCCGCGCCCCCCGCGCTCCTCGCGTTCCCCGCGCGCCCCGGCGGGCGGGGGTTTCTTCCCCTCCTCCCCCACCGCTGTCATGTCTCCGGGCTCGGCGCGGCGGGGTGGCGTGGCCCAGGCCCCGGCGCCCGCGGCGAGCGACCGCCAGGGGCCATGATCCGTCTCGGCGGCTGGTGTGCGCGGCGGCCCCATGGCGCGGCGTGCCCGGCGGGGCGGCGCTGGGGGTCCGGCGGACCGGCGGGCCGGGCGGGGGGCCGCGCCCTGCGGGTGCTGGTGGACATGGACGGCGTGCTGGCTGACTTCGAGGGCGGCTTCCTCAGGAAGTTCCGCGCGCGCTTCCCCGACCAGCCCTTCATCGCGCTGGAGGACCGGCGCGGCTTCTGGTTGTCCGAGCAGTACGGCCGCCTGCAGCCCGGCCTGAGCGTGAGCATCCCCCGCCCCGGCCCCGCTCGTCACCCGCCGCGGAGCCGCCGTTCTCGCTCCGGGGCCCCGAGCCCAGTCGAGCCCGGCGGGACTGCGGCCCTCCTTCCCGGTCCTGGGCCGGGAGCCCGCGTGACCTTGGGTGGGTCACCTCTCCGAGCCTCGGGGGTGGTCCTCTCGTAAGACAGGGGGGCCTGGGGAGGGGTCCGGGGAGGACTCAGGGCGCCGCGCCCCGCGCAGCCCCGCGCGCGGGAACTGTTGGCTGTCATCGAGGGCTTCTCAAAAGTCAGGAGAATGCGAAGCGTAAAATACGATCTTTGTCTTTAGCTGACTTTTTAATTTTTGGCCGCCAAGTCCTGAAATTCTTTAAATGAAATAAATGTTACAAGTAAAGTCCTCTTTGACCCCGGCCACAGTCACACGCCCATTTCTTCATCCTCACGAATTTGATGTCTTTGCCGTTCTTTTTTGTCCTTTTTCCATGAATGCATAGCTCCCAGTGGTATTTGAGGCCCAGAGACGTTGAATGACTTTCTGGACATCACACAATGAGTCAGTGGTCAAGATGGGGAGGGTTCAACTCCTTGGTTTACCCCATTGCTTGGGTGGCCCTGCTGAACCTGAGCCCACCACATCCCCCTGACTCCTGCTGTGCTTTGCTCTCTGAGTCCAGGACGGATGGAGGGGAAATATACAGGCTTGTTTCTAGACAGATGGCTTAGTTTTTGAGTTGAAACTATTTCGGGAAAGGAACGGGATTTCGCCTTGCACAAACTTAAAGAGGCGGGTGTTTTCTGGCATCCTTTGCTTGCCTACCCAGGGTCACCACCAGAAACTTGATGATGATGATATTCGAGCCTAATTTGTACCACAGGTTGACTGCATTGTCTCCCGTGTGAGGCAGACATTGTTATCTTCATTATGCAGATGAGGAAACTAGTCCCAAGCCCAGTAGCTAGGATTCCAACCCAAGTCTGCCTGCCTGCCCAAACACATTTAGGCTTCCCCACCCGCAAAGTCCTCTTCTCTGTCCTGCTCTAACAACTGGCATTTCTTTTGACTTAAAAAAGGTAACTTAACCATAATTGGGAGGCAGGTGTGAAAAAGAAAATCAAGTGCCACGGCTCTTCCTCACCACCAGGTACTTGAGGAAGGTGACTTTCCCAGAGCTCTGTGTGCTCGCTTCTCCCAGCCCTAACACCCAATTACCAACTTCAAGCTGGAGAGAATACCCTCGTGGTTTCTGTAGTCTCAGTAACAGACTCCCCTGCTCCATGTGGGTGTTGGTGTATAAACAGTACACAGTACTGGCAGTCCAGGCACCTCATTCCCTCCCAGGAGTATACTGAGGTGAGGACATAAAGCCCACCCCAACTCTGAAAAGGACAGAAGCCTTTGTAGTCCTTTGTACAGACATGCAGACTCCACATCTAAGAAGATCAATTTACCATTTTCTAAGGGCGAGGCAAAGGAAAGGGACTCCTGGGACACGAAGGAGGCAGTGTTCTTCTTCTGGGACACGAAGGAGGCAGTTCTGCTCCTGGGAACATTGCAAGATTTTCATAGATGAACACATCCCCTTGGTTCCCAGCAAAGCTCCCAGCAGACATCCCTGGGTCTCCCCTTGGCTGAGCTGGCCCAGCACCTAGAGTTAAAAACAACCTATGCACCAGCCCACCTTAATTATGAAGGCATTTCTGCTTTACAAAATACCACTTTATTGGTATCCCCCTTGATCTTGTCAGGGCTCGGAGAGGTAATGAGGGCAGAGATGGAAGGCAAAGCTCATTTTAACTGACTTAGAATCCCGCAGTGTTAAGACAGTTGAGGAACTCAGCCCAGAGGGAGGAAGTGCCTTGAGCAGGGTTTCAGAGCCAAGTTAGTGATGGAGGGAGGGAGGGGATGCTGGGACACTGATTATTGAGGAAAGACAGTGAGGCCAAGGTCATGCAGCCGGGGCCATGCAGTACTTGACTTAATCCTGTGTCATGTACGCTTTACCCTGGGCCCCACTGCCTTCCTGTGAGTCAGAAGCCCTGAGTCAAGTTCTGACAGTATCACCCATAAGTGGCCTTGTAAACAATCCTCTGTAAGCCTCTTTCCTTATCAGTAAACTGGGATAGTGATTCTTGCCCCTTGTGGGAGGTGACGGCCAAACAAGAGACACCGTCTATTAGCAGTCACCGCTCATTTGCTTCAGCCCACATAGCTCGCAGACATAATGCCAGTGTGATCTCAGGGCACTCCGCCTCTAAGGGGGACATGGTGGTGGGGCTTGTTCCAGAGTGTGCGGTTTCTGGCCTGGCAGAGACACCCGCAGCTGCCCACATAGGATTTAGGTCCCGTTCCTCGGAGTCTGGGGGTCCGTCTTCCCTCCCCTTGTCCTGGGCCTGGAAAAGTGTAACATTCTGCAAACTCGATTTTAGCCCAGTGACATAAGGCAGAACCTTGTAGCTTTGTAGCTGGGAGATAGTGTTCAGCTCTCAGCGATGTTTTGCTCTGTGGCATTGAGTAATTCCCTTCCCCATTCAGAGCCTTGATTTTCTCATATGAACAATGAGGGTCTGGGTTTTTGGCTTTCAGACTTTAAAAGCAGTAGAATGCTTTTTAAACAAAGTACTTAATGATATACCAATGATGATATGCCAATGCGGAAGACAGATATGAGAGCTGTTCCAGTTGATGTGGGGAAGGAACCTGGAGTTCTGCTCATCTGGCCTTCCACTCGGCTTCCGGGCCCCCTTACCCCACATGGCACAACGGGGCTCTTAAGAATCTCTTGAGTTTCTCCAGCTCTTGAAGTTAAGGACTCTAGTGCCATGGCAAGACCTGGTCCACCTCAGAGGCCCTGAGATGCCTCTGGCCGTGAGAATCAAGCAAGCACATGATTCACGATGACTTGCCTTTGGTCCCAGACAGCTCTAGCCGTGCCTCAAGGAACAGGCTTTGGAATCCATAGCTCCTGATCCCTTAGCTGGTCTCTGCTGGATCCTTGCAGAAGTCAGACCCCCTGGAGAGGGGCTGGAACACACATGTGCTCCCCCCAGGATACAACCTTGGGAGTGTGTGTGTGTTTGCAGGGGGGGGGATGTGGAAGGCTCACACTCTTCTTGTCAACAGATCTTTCCAGCTGTGCCATCGTCTCTGTGGTAAGGCAATGTGCTGAATCCCCTGAGGTCACCCACTTCTCTCTCATCTTCTTAGGAGAAGGCCATTAGCATATGGGAATCAGAAAATTTTTTTCTTGACCTGGAACCTCTCCCAGGGGCTGTGGAAGCTGTGAAGCAGATGGTCAACCTAGAAAAGTAAGTTTGTCTTCCTGCCTGTGCATTCGTGCCTTCCTCTTGTCAGCGCCTACCCTACTCTTCTGCTTCTGCCCCCCCCAACCACATCCCTCGCTCCTCTCTCTTCACCCCTGCACAGGTCCATGCTTGTTCCTTTGGTGCTCAATCTGGTAAAACCCCGAGTGAAACAGACTCAGCTGGTAAGCTAGTGAGGCATTTTGATCTGGTAACAGGAGAAAATATTGAGTCTAACTGGACCTGGTTGACTGGGTGCCAGACATGCATTTATTCAGCAAATAACTGAGAACTGACTGTTAGATGCTACAGGACATAAGTGATACAGAGATGACCGTGGTCCTGCCCTCATGGAGCTCACAGAGTAGACATTAAACAAAGAATCTCACAAGCAAAGATAAGCACGATTGTTATAAGTGCTGAAAAGGAACAGAGGAAGGAGTACAATGAGGTCTAACAGAAGACCTAACAACACATGGTGAGGACGCAGCCAAAGGAGCAGTGTGTGAGGTATTTCTGTTTCGTTCTAGTGAAGTCCCTGCTTCTGGGAGCTGAAGCCCCAGTTCCATAACTGTTCACTAAAACCCATTAGCAGTTACAGATGATGTGCTTCCCCGAGGACGATGTAAAAAACAACAGCCATATTGAGATATAATTCACATACCCTCCACCCATTTAAAGTGTACAATTCAGTGGTTTTTAAGTCTGTGCCCAGAGTTGTAGTCAATTTCCAAAACCTTTCAACAACCCCAAAAGAAACCCTGTACCCATGAGCAGTCACTACCCCTTCCCCCTCCTTCCCCTGCTGCCTAGGCAGCTGCTGTCTTCTTTAGAGCTCTGTAGATTTGCCTGTGCTGAACATTTGTGTATATTTCACGTACATTTCACATAGTCCTCTATGTGGTCTTTTGTGATTGGCTTCTTTTATGCAACATTGTGTTTTCTGGGTCATCTCTTTTATAGCATAAATCAGTACTTCATTCCCTTTCATGGCTGAGTAATATTCTGCTGTATGCACATGACACATTTTTGTCTATCTGTTCATCAGTTGGTAGACACTTCGTTTGTTTCTGCTTCTTAGGTATTAAGAATAATACTGCTGTGAGCACTCATGTATGAGTTTTTTTTTTTTTTTATGAATGTCCATTTTCATGTATAGGTTGTATAAACCTAGGAGAAGAATCACTGGGTCGTGCGGTAAATTCCTGTTTAACATTTTGGGGACTGCCAAGCTGTTTTGCAAAGTGACAGTACCATCTGACATTCTCATTAGCAATGGGTGAGGGTTCCAACTTCACACCCTTGCCAACGCTTGTGGTCTTTTTTATTCTAGCCATCCTAGTGGGTGTGAAGGGGTATCTCATCATGGTTTTGATCTGCATTTCTCTGATGGCTAATGATTTGAGCATCTTCTTCTGTGTTTTTGGCCATTTGTTTTTGTTTTTTGGAGAATTATCTTTTTTTGCTATTTTTTTCAATTGGTTTATTTATCTTTTTATTGCTAATTTTTAAGAGTTCTTTATATATTTTATTTTTTAAGAAGGTTTGTTAATTTGAGAGAGAGAGAGAATGAGTAGGGGGAGGGGCAGAGGGAGAAGCAGACTCTTGGGGAGCAGGGAGCCTGATGAAGTACTTGATCCCAGGACCCCCGGGTCATGACCTGAACTGAAGGCAGACACCTAACTGACTGAGCCACCCAGGCATGTGAAGAATTCTTTACATATTTTAGATGATAAGTCCCTTATCAGATATGACTTGCAAATATATTCTCTCATTCTGTGGATTGTTGTTTTAATCTCTTTGTGGTGTCCTTTGAAAACCAAAGTTTTTATGTGGATGTTAAATTTACGTGTTTTTTTTTCTTTTTCCTTTTTTGAAGATTTTATTTATTACATAGAGAGAAAGAACATGAGTGGGGGGAGTGTCAGAGGGAGAAGCAGACTGCCTGTTGAGCAGGGAGCCCGATGCGGGATTCAATCCCAGGACTGTGGGGTCATGACCTGAGCAGAAGGCAAATGCTTAACCAACTGAGCCACGTAGGCATTCTCTCTTTTTTTCTTTCTTTCTTTCTTTCTTTTTTTCTTTTTTTAAGATTTTCTTTCTTTCTTTATTTGAGAAAGAGAGCATGAGCAGGGGCAGAGGCAGACTGAGAGGGAGAAACAGACTCCCCACTGAGCAGGGAGCCTGACACGGGGCATGATTCCAGGACCTTGGGATCATGACCTGAGCCAAAGGCAGACCCTGAACTGACTGAGTCACCCAGGTGCCCCTGTTTGTTTTTTTTCCTTGGGTCATTTGTATTTTTTATTTCATATCTAAGGATTGTTTGCCTAATCCAAAGTCACAAAGACTTGCTCCTATGTTTTCTTGTACAAGTTTTATGGTTTTAGCTCTTACATTCAGGTCTTTGATCCGTTTTGAGTTAATTTTTCAATATGGTGTGAGGAAGGCATCCTACCTCATTCTTTTGCATGTAGAGACCCACTTTTCAGTACCATTTCTTGAAAAGACTCTTCCCCACTCCCACCCCACCCACTGAATTGTTTTGGTTTCCTTGGCAAACATGGACTGACCATCAATGTTAGAATTTATTTCTAGGCCTGTATATACTTTTTTTTTTTTTTTAAAGATTTTACTCATTTATTTGACAGACAGAGATCACAAGTAGGCAGAGAGGCAGGCAGAGAGAGGAAGGGAAGCAGGCTCCCTGCTGAGCAGAGAGCCCGATGCGGGGCTCGATCCCAGGACCCTGGGATCATGACCTGAGCCGAAGGCAGCGGCTTAACCCACTGAGCCACCCAGGCGCCCCTAGGCCTGTATATACTTTTATTGGTCACAGTTTTGCTTGAATTTACCAACCTGAAACACCAATGAAACAAAAGGTATGGCTCTGTCTTTATTGTGTCATATAAATGCCTCCAAAGATCATCAGCATTCAAAGTTCTGACGTGATAAATTGGCATCAGAGGGACACAAAATGCTTAGAGTTTGAGTTGAATTGTGGACTCATTCAGTAATTTATTTTTAGACTTGAGTCAGGCCGTGCAGAGTAGTCTGTTTCATTCTGGTTTAGGATTTGAACTTGATTTATAGTGGAGTATTTTTGTATAACTTTTTGCAGCTTCAGGAAGAGCCCAGAGAGGCAAAGCAGTGTATTTGTACTGAAGCTTTTCAAAACTCTGTTTGTGTCTGGATTAGCATTTCCTGGACCACATTCAGCCAACTGTATCCTGGGGCGCTAGATGGCATAGCGGTTGAGGTTATGTCCCAGCTGGAGTGAGACTGTCCAGGCTCAAGCCCGGGCTTTTCTAGAACCTAATCCTCAAACGTTGGGCACATTATTAAGTTTTCTGGGCCTCAGTTTCTCCAATTGTGAAATGAGGGGAACGAAAAAAGCCTCACTATAGCACCTGGCACATAGTAGGTGCTCAGTAAACATTAGCCGCAGTTGTTAGTATTCTGCAAGATTTAATAGGTATGGAACAAAAAAGCATTCTTTAAGTATAACAGTGTGGGGGACATTGAATTAGAAGGTTTCTTTACCACAGGACTTCAAAGGGCTTCAGGTTTGCTAGTATGCTTTGTGATTCTTCACAAGTGGAGGATGAAGCTTTTATTCACATGTATTCTAGTCCAGAACTCTCTTTCCCACAGCTTCCCTGTGAAGCCTTTTGTGAAAATGCAAGTCTAGACCATACCAGCGGTCTGTTACCTCCATTTTGGCTCTTAACAAGGTAGCTTCCCAAGGTCAGTTCACGCCCAAAGTGTGGACAGAGACAGCAGTCTAGTCCGTAACTAAGTGGATAGCTTTGTGTCTGGTGCTGACGTAGCCAGAAACCAAGATTTAAAATGTTACTGAAGGCCTATTTGTAAGGCAGCTGCTATGGGCGGGACCCTCTACCAGATGCCACAGATACAGAAGTAGGTAAGAGACAGTTCTGGCCTTCGAGGAGTTCTCTAGGAAACCAAGGACTAGAACATAGATCCGAAAGAGATGTGGTAGATGTATGCGGATGGAGATAGGCAGGGCAGCTCCCCAGGGTGGGCAGGCAGGGACCCTGGAGCCCTTGTGCTGAACAATGAAAAGAGATCTGCCAGGTGGAGAAGGCAAAGGGGTTTCTGGTAGGAGGGGAACAGTGAGCAAACACCTTATCTGCCCGCTGTCCTAGAACCGCCTCCCTGGCAGGCTGTGGACCGGCTCTGGGAGCACTGAGTGCAAGGCTGTGCCTCCCTGGGAGTCATCGCATGTTTAAGAGCTTCCTTGGAACATCTTCAGGGGCGACTACCCTTTATTCAGGACATATGAGTGTATTCGTACGAAACACTCCAACAGTAGGAACATACGTGAAAAAAATGTGAGTTGCCCATTTTGTCCCTCTCTCCCCATGCACATCTCCCCCCATCCTGCTCTTCCTGTCCTGGTGAACAATGCGGGGTGCGTGCTTCCAGACCTTCTCAAATGCATTTACGTAGGTATTTGTATGTGGGTTTGTAAACTTATCCGTTCTACCCGGCAGCCAGAGCGGTATTTCTAAACGGAATTCTGCTGATGTGTGTCCCCTCTTAAAACTCTCTCTTGGCTTCTTTTTTACACTCCAATAAAACCCAAACTCAGCCAGGCTTGCAAGGTGGTCTGCGACCTGGCCGTGCTACCCTCTGACCTCTTTGCACCTGTTCCAGCCACGCTGGCAGAGTTTCTGTCTGTGGATGTGCCATGCTCGTTTCTGATCTCACAGCCTTTGTTCCTGACACACCCTCTTGGAATGTTTCTTCCGCTACTTGGCACGTGGCCACATTGTTTTTAATCCTTCCGTTCTGAACACTTTGTGTGTCACCTTGTGTGTGTGAGGCCATCCTGCTGTAGCTAAAGGCGCTGCTGTCCCCAGCTAGTCATTCTGCCGTGCCCTCCTCAACACCTCCCCGCCCCGGCTAAGCCAAAGTTGTGTGTGTGTGTGTTTGTCCCTTCCTCTGTCAAATGTCAGCTCCCTGAGGGATTATCTTGGTCCCTAGAGTGCTGCCTGGCACGTGGCACACACTCAGGCATCTGCTGAAGAGACATTCACATCACGGCATCATAGTTGTTGCTTATAAAATAGGATTGCTCTCATCTATAGGATGACACTGCTTTCTCTCTTTTACTTAACAATATGTGTTCGCTATCCTTCCATAACAACACTATCGAATTATTTTATTCTTTGTAACTACTGCGTAGCATCTTATTGTATACCGTGTACCGTGTAAGGTAATGATTTCCTCAGAGACATTGAAGTCGGTTCTTCTTCCTGTGCGTCAGAGCTGCAGGGAGCATGGACGTATGTGTGCAAGTGTTTCTGTGCAACAGTGGGCTAGCCGAATCAAAGGCCTATGCATTTAAAAATAATTTTTTTCAAGGTATAATTAACACATGAGTTCTCTTAGTTTCAAGTGGGCCATATAGTCCACAATTGTATACGTTACTCAGGCTCATTCCCATAAGTGTAGTCTTTTATTTTAAATATTTATTTATTTGAGAGTGAGCGAGCACATGCACACGAGTGGGGGAAGGGACCAAGGGAGAGACTCCCCAAGCAGACTCCCGGCTGATCAGAGCCTGATGAGGGTATTGATCTCACGACCCTGAGGTCATGACCCTGAGATCATGACAGTGGAAAGCGAGAGGTGGATGCTTAACCAACTGAACCCCCTGGGTGCCCTGAGCAAGTACTTTGACACTGGGGACTCCATACAGTTTACTAGTTTCATTCAGGGTAACATTGACAGGGGATCAGGTGGCTGAGGATCCTGGGCTGCGTAGCTGTTCTCTGCAAAGTCCTGATCTTAAGCCATAGATTTTGTAGAGCAAGGGGATGTACAGAGGGGATCGTGAGGTCAAACACTTAACAGATCTCGTGGTGCCATCTGTGTGCCGAAAGAGGGTGGGGAAGAAACTATGTTACCTCTTCTAGTTATCTAAACAACTTCAGGGAGATCAGAAAAAGCCTTCCCGCATTCCAGTCAGGGCACATGTTAACCTCCCAGAGGCCTGGAACACGTACCCCCAAGGGAGGTCATTATGTGGACAGGAACAAGATGGAGTCAGTGTTGTCAACCCACCTACATTTGAGGAGCCTGGCGTAGGAGGCGATGTATTCATTCACCCACTAGACAGATCTGTTTTGTGTCACTTACTATGTCCCTGCCACTGTGCTAGTCCTGGGGATCTATTTGTAAATAAGACACCCAACCTAAGGTCTCAGGTCTTGAGGAGTTTTCGTTAAAGTAGCGGGGGATGGCAAGTAAGAAGAAAGATAATTTTAGTTTGCAGCAAGCTTGGTGAAAGAAATAGGCGATGTGTTTGAAATTAAATGGGGGAAAGAGCTACTTTGGGTGGGGTAGAAAGGTGTCTCTGAGGAGGTGACAGGGGACTTCAGAAATTAATGTTAAGACGACCTAGTTAGTAAGAAGCGAGGGTGCAGAGGTCCTCAGATGGGCAAGGATTTTGCTTACCTGAGTAATATTTTGGAGGAGACCAGTATGGCTAGAATTCAGTGAGCTTGACAGGGATGGGAGGGACAGTGCCCTGGTGGACTGAAGAGACAATGATGTGATATAACTTAGTTTTTTTTTTTTAAGATTTTATTTATTCATTTGACATAGAGAGGCACAGCGAGCGAGGGAACACAAGTAGGGAATGTGGGAGAGGGAGAAGCAGGCTTCCCACTGAGCAGGGAGCCCAATGTGGGTCTCAATCCCAGGAGCCTGGGATCATGACCTGAGCTGAAGGCAGACACTTAACGACTGAGACACCCAGGCGCCCCTTAACTTAGGTTTTAAAAAGAATATGGGCTTGGGGTGATAAGTTTGGACAGGTATTTCTCCAAAAAAGATAACCAAATGGCCATTGAATGCATGAAAATTGGCCCGAACATCATTAGTCTGTTGTGAAATGCAAATGTCAAAACCACAATGAGATACCACTTCACACCCACTAGAATGACAATAATGAAAAAAAAGTGGGGGGCACCTGGGTGGCTCAGTCAATTAGGCATCTGCTTTTGGCTCAGGCCATGATCCTGGGGTCCTGGGATCCAGTCCCACATCGGGCTCCCTGCTCACGACCCAGCCCACCTCATACTTTCTCTTTCTCTCTCTGTAATAAATAAATAAAATCTTTAAGCGGGGTGGGTAGGCACTTGGGTGGCTCAGTCGTTAACAGTCTACCTTTGGCTCAGGTCATGAATCCGGGGTCCTGGGATCAAGCCCCCCCTGGGACCACAACCCGGGCTCCCAGCTCCACGGGAAGGCTGCTTCTCCCTCTCCCACTCCCCCTGCTTGTGTTCCCTCTCTCACTGTCTCTCTCTCTGTGTCAAAAAAATAAATAAAATCTTAAAAAAAAAAAAAGGACAATCGTGTTACCAAGGATGGAGAACATTTGGACTCCTCATCATCACTGGTGGGATTGGAAAAATGGTGCGGCTGCTGTGGCAAACACTTGGGAAAACATTTCCTCCAAATGGTAAATATAGAGTTACCATATGAGCCCGCAGTCGCACTGCTGGGCGTATGCTTGAGAGAAATGAAAACACGCATCCACACAAAAACTTGTGCATGAATGTTGCTAGCAGCATTGTTCGTAATAGCCAAAAGGTGAAAACAACCCACACGCCCATCAGCTGATACGTGTGTGAACAAATGAGGTCCATCCATTCACATGCACTGGGATATTACTCAGCAATTAAAAGGGGTGAAGCCCAGGTACATTCTACAGTGTGGGTCACCCTTGGAAACCTTTTCCTGAATGAAGGAGGCCAGCAGCAAAGACCGTGCACTATCGGATTCCATGTATGTGAAATATCCGGAACAGAGATAGGAAGTAGGTTCGTGTTCTCCTAAGGCCAAGGGCAGAACGCAGAGTAACTGCTAATGGACGCAAGGTTCCTTTTGGGGCTATGAAAATGTTCTGGTCATTGTTGTCAAGTCTGCAAATGTAATATCCATTGGATTACAAACTGAAAATGGGCGGCTTTTACGGTTTAAGAATTAAATCTCCATGAAGCTGTTTTTTACTTTTTTTCCCCCCAACTTATTTATTTATTTATTTAAAGATTTTATTGATTTATTTGACAGACAGAGATCACAGGTAGGCAGGAGAGGCAGGCAGAGAGAGGAGGAAGCAGGCTCCCTGCCAAGCAGAGAGCCTGATGCGGGGCTCCATCCCAGGACCCTGGGATCACCACCTGAGCCGAAGGCAGAGGCTTTAACCCACTGAGCCACCCAGGTGTCCCTCAACTTTTTAAAAAATGATTTTTATTTATTTACTTGATAGAGATTACAAGTAGGCAGAAAGGCAGGCAGAGAGAGAGGGGGAAGCAGGCTCCCCACTGAGCAGAGAGTTTGACACAGGGCTCGAACCCAGGACCCTGATATCACGACCCGAGCCAAAGGCAGAGGCTTAACCCACTGAGCCACCCAGGCGCCCCTGTTTTTCACTTTTTATTTATTTTTTTAAGATTTTATTTATTTATCTGACACAGAGATAAAACAAGAGAGAGAGACACAGACAGACAGCGTGCACAAGCAGGGGGAGCTGTAGGCAAGGGAGAAGCAGGCTCCCCACTGAGCAAGGAGCCTGATTCAGGGCTCCATCCCAGGATCCTGGGACCACGACCCGACCCGAGCTGAAGGCAGCCACTTAACTGATTGAGCCACCCAGGTGCCCCATGAAGCTGTTTTTTTGTTTTGTTTTGTTTTGTTTTAATGAGTCTGCTCAAAAATGAAAGAAAACAAAAACAACCAATTATGGATGCATTTAATAACATGAGTGACTCCCAGAAATACCTTTACTGGATGGAGGAAGCCAGACAAAAAGAGCACATACTCTGTGTTTCCATTTATATAAGATTCTAGGAAATACAGTCTGATCTGTGGTGACAGAGAGCAGATCAGTGGTTCCCTGTGGCCCGGGCGTGGGGTAGGGACAAGGAGGGGCAGGTGGAGAGAAGACAGGAGGAGGCATGGAAAAATATAGGGAGCTATTTATTATCTTGATTGTGGAGATCTGTGTTTCCTATGCAACTTATCACATTCTACCTGTGTAGTTTACTGCATGTCAATCACACCTCAGAGAAGCTGTTTAAAAATAATCCGTCCAGGGGCCCCAGTGGCTCAGTCAGTTGAGCGTCTGACTCTTGGGTTTTGGCTCAGGGCATGGTCTCAGAGTTGTGAGATCAAGCCCTGCTTGGGACTCTGCTCAGCACTGAGTCTACTTCAGATTCTCTCTCTTTCTGCCTCCTCCTCTCCCTGCTCACGAGGTCTCTTTCTCTCTCTTGAATAAATAAAAAGAAAATCTCAAAAAAAAAAATCATCAGTCTGGATGCTGGGTGGAGAAAGGCTTGGCGGGGGCAGAATTGGAAGGAGAGAAACCATGAAAGGTGGCAGTCCTTAAGATTGGGGTGGCAACCATGGAGGGAAGTTGATGGAATGAAACACACATTGAGGAAGAACCCATAGATCTGGGGATGGATACTGGGAGTTGGGGGAAGGGTAAGAAAAGCGGTGATCTTTAGGTTTTTTGCTTGAGCAGCTGGCTCTATGTAATAGTGCCATCAACAGGGGAAGGAGCAGGTTTGGGGAGTAGGGAGAACGCCGTGTGCCATTTTGGAAAAACTAAGGGTTAGTGAAATGCCCTCGCAGAGATATTCGGCAGGATATTAAGGACGTAAGCCTGGCCCTTTGGTATAGGGCTGAATGGTGAAGGTAAAGTTGGGGGGGCGCCTTGTGTAAAGCCTTGGATGACACCACGGAGCAGGGAGTGTAGATGAAGAACCCCTGAGTGGTTCTTAAGAATCACCAGGGAGGCCAGGAGATCATGCTGGGGTGGCAGACGACGGGCAGGCGTGCCAGGACAGGAGCTCGCACAGAGGGCAGGCGACTTGAGTGCTGGTGAGCCAGAGAAGGAGAGGGCGGTATGCACTGGCTACAGTGACATGAGGGTCCTTGGTGACAACAGGCACTTTCTGGGGAGTGGAGGGGATGTTGGGGTGGATCGAAGCACACACAGGAGGTGAGGAAGTGGGGTCAGCAGGTGCAGGGCACTTGGTAGATGTCTTGGGAGCAGAGAGATGGGAGGTCACAGGAGCGGGTATGAGGTCAAGGTCGTGTGTGTGTGTGTGTATATGTATGTTCAGAGATGCAAGAGAGCAGCACACGTTTGAATGAGTTGCGGGGAAGAGCAGTCCCAGAAAAGGGAATGCGGCAGGGTAACTCCTCCTTGTGAAGATGGGGGGATGGACTCCAGCGCACGAATGAAGGGCTTGCCTTGACAGCTGAGAGGGATGGCTATTCCTCCGTGCGGCGGAAAGGGAGAAGGAAGATCAGACACAGACGTGGTTCTAGATTCCACCATGAGAAGCCAGGGAGTCTCAGAGCCGAGAAGGTGGCGGTCACGGGTATGGCGCGTGGCTGCTGTGCTGGAGACAAGTAAGGCAATCACACCCTAGGGTCCTGGGGACAGGCTGCCTGGCGATGGCACCCTTGCCTTGGGGTTGTGGTTATGAATTTAAGGTGAAAATGGCCAAACTGGGACGCCTGGGTGGCTCAGTTGGTTAAGCGGCTGCCTTCGGCTCAGGTCATGATCCCAGCGTCCTGGGATCGAGTCCCACATCGGGCTCCTTGCTCGGCAGGGAGCCTGCTTCTCCCTCTGCCTCTGTCTGCCTGTGCTCGCTCACTCTCTCTCCCTCTGTCTCTGACAAATAAATAAATAAAATCTTAAAAAAAAAGAAAAAAGAAAATGGCCAAACTGTTGATGTGAGGGGTTTTTTTTGGTTTGGTTTGGTTTTTGTTTTTTTCCTCCAGCAACATTTTTGGTTGCTTGGGTGCAGGTCGAAGAAGCTGGAGAGTCAGGTTCTTTCTGTTCCCAGTGGAGGGAGAGGAAAACCAGCAGGGGGATGACAGCGGGGCCCCAGGGGCCCCAGGGAGGATGGAGGCATGCTGAGCCTTGGCGGGATGACGGCAGGTAGCAGGGTGGTGACAGCAGGGGGAATGGCCACATGCGGGTGGTCACGGGTGGGGCACGGGCTTCACCGAGTCAGGGATTTTGAAGGACTTGCTGGATGGACTGGGGGGCCGAGGTGGCCCGACCAAACAATGTCGCTGGAGGCTCTTGGTCTCCTCTGGAGAAAGGCTTCATAGGCTATGTTTATGTAGCATGATGAAGGAATGATACTTCGTCAGCCATCTGGAGCCTATCTGGTTGGATCCGGTTTCTCGTGGTTTTGTTTTGGAATGCTGCCTGGACAGGCCTCTGACTTTCCTCCTAGTTGACCATGACGTCCTCTCGGCCGGCCTCCAGGCATCCCATTAAGTCCTAACTGACCACCCACTCTAACGGGAGGAATGGTCTGGAAGTGACAAGGGAGGGCGAGGGAGACCCTTGTGTGTCTGCAGCAGGTGAGGCATGGGGGAAACACAGCTTTGTCTCCAAGGCGCACAGGGGAGGTGGCTTCCTCGTGTGGGGCCAGCTTTCAGTGCAGGCAGGAGGCAAGAGATCAGGGAGGAGAGGCTGAGGACCTAGGTGACCGGCCGCGGGAGGGGACAGTGAGTTGGCAGAGGCCGAGAGAGCTGAGACTTGGGGTAACTAGGAGGCCCGTGCTCTCCGCCGAGGGACCTGGCAGTCTGACGTAGGCAGGACTCTCAGGGGACTAATTTGCCAAAGAGCAAAGGAGCCTGGAAAATCTAGGCTTCCACAGGCCGAGTGCGTGGAGCCGTCCATGGCGGCTTTCTGTGGGTGTTGGGGACCATAGGGCTCTGTTGGTGAGGTTCTGGGGCCTGGGGCCCTCGCAGTCAGCTCCCCCACTGTCGCCAGACTGTGGGAGGGGGTGGTCCTCAGCAGAGCCCTTGCCTATTGTGAGGGAGCTGAGCCTGGCCGAGAGGAGGGGGCTCCTCCTCCCTCCTCCTCTGCCAGAGGGCTTAGCAGGCACACTTGACCAGAAGACTGTCCCTCACGGGGTTCTTTGCTTTGCAATGCACGAGGCCCACAAGTCACTTGCTGTACATCCCTTTCATGCCTCTCTTATGGCAGATGCTCCTTTCTCTCCATATTCCCCCGTTCAGATTCCAGAGAACGCGGGTGCTTCGCCCAGCTAAGCTCGGGCTCTGGCCATGCAGAATTGCCATGCATGGATGCCTGTCCCTGAGAGGCTCACTGGGCCAGAGGAGAGGTCACACGTGGCTGCTCAGGGCTGGGGGACAGGATGTGTCTGGCTGGGAGAGCAGTGTGGGGCAGTGGGTTTTCCTGTTCCAGTACTGGGCACACACCCGGAGGGCCTGACGCCCGCAGAGCAGGGGGGCAGGAGGGCAGGGGAGCAAGGGGGCGAAGGCTGACTCTCCTTCCTCTCTCTCACAGCACCGATGTCTTCATCTGCACGAGCCCCATGAGGACATACAAGTATTGTCCCTACGAAAAGGTAAGATGAGCAGCCTCCTCTCACCTTGACCCCATGTGTTGCGGGTAAGGGGTGCTGGCGCTCAGCACACCCTGGGGGGAGGGGTGCGGACCCTCACAGCACCGCCTGCGGCAGCTGGGGTGGCTTCATTGCTGCCTCTTCTCCCGTCCGTCCCTCCTGTCTGTGCCTCCCTCTCCTCTCCCAAAGACCTTCACTAGCACCAGTCTGACATTCCAGCATGTTCTCTGCAGGGAGCCTGGCGAGGATGCCAGGTTCTCTGGAAGGTGACCATGCCCACGGTAGTGAGCGATCATCTGCGAAGGGCGAGGCAAGGAGAAGACGTGTGGCAGGAGGCACCGGAAGCCACCCAAAGCCAAACCCAGACATTATGCGTGAATTTATTTATGCAAAAGTCTTAACAAAGGTGTAATGGTTACATTGCATTTGGCTCCACACTCATGCCCTCATCTTCATTGAAAAGAAATAGAATTACGTAAAACTGAGGCTTTTATGGAAATTGGGAACCAATTCCATAAATTCCTTGGTGGCCAAGCCCACAGGAAAGGTGTGTTGTCCAGGAGATGGGCATTTGCACCAGAGGTGGGTTCAAGGGAAATGGGAGCAGCCTTCCCAGTCCAGGAAGGCAGGACTGGGGACCCCACAACCTCTCTGCTCTGGGCTGGGGGTGGGTTGGGCAGAGCTCTCTCAGCACAGACCTCTAGGCATGAGTTTTCTCAAGTGTGTTCACATGATCTCTCTCTCTCTCCAACTCCACAAAATGCACAGTCTGCCAACGTTTAATGCCTTTGGTGTGCGTTGACTGGAACGGGGACTCCCCCTTACTCAGTAGTTAAAAGCGGAGTATGGAGAGGTGCTTGGCGGCCTCTGAGTCATCGCATGCTCCCGTGCCCATTTCCTGCGTCTTGTCACGGGAGTTAGCTAAACTCAGGGGAGTTAACGACGTACCATCAGTAAGTGTGGAGTGAGGACTGAGGCTTGGTCCTCCCTGGTCCTAGGTTTCTACTAGAGCAGTGATCTGAACTCAGGTCCCCAGACCAGTGGGATCCACGTCCCCCAGACACTTGATAGAAATGGACGTTCTCTAAACCCTCCTGAGAACGTCTGAGCTGCCCGGTGTGTTTTAACAAGTCCCACAGGTGCACCCTTGAGTGTGAGTGATTGTCAAGCTGGAGCACCTGCTTCTGCTGTGGTTGTAGTGGGGCCAGTGCTTGTTGGGGGAAGAGGGATACGCTGGTTGTCATCCATGCATTTCTGAGGATCCAGGTTCCATCTTTCTGCCCACAAACCCACATGTGCAGTTCAGCCCGGGGCTGCTCTCTGAGCTCCAGACAACTTGAACCTGATGCGTCTGTCACTGGGCTCCTGACGTCCCGGTCCCGTGTCCGTCCCTCCCCTCTCGGTAGACTGGCATTGTCCACCAGCCTCTGAGGCTGAAAGCCAGGGAGCCATCCTGGTGACACCCTTCCTACCCCTCACACCCAGTGCATCAGCAAGTTGTGTGTCCTGCTCAGAGTACCTGGTGTCTGCCTACTTTCTCTCCATCACACCACCTTTGCGTTTCTTCCCAGAACCACTAAGAGAGCCTTCTACACTGCCTGTTCATTTCATTTCCCCCCAGAGCCAGTGAAGGTCTTTCCTAAAGTAGATCATGTCAGCCCCCTACTAGAAAACCTTTTAACAGTTCCCCATTGCACTTAAAATGGAATTTTAAAACATATACATACACACACACAAACTCCTCGCCAAAACCTGCAAAGCCCCTCCCAGCCACCTCTCGCATCATCGGAGTTCCTGATTCAGCCTTCATGATGTTCCATGTTCCTGTTTCTTGAACATGCTTTGTACCCCTAAACCTGTGGGGCCCCTCTGTGTACCTCCTTCCTCCTCATCCCTCGGGCCTCACTCAGCTGCCCCAGCCCCATTTCCTGACCATATCTTAAAGCTTACAGCCTTGCTGTTCCATCCATCAGCCCTTGTTTCCTGTATAAACACTTGAAATGGGTTTGCATCTCTGTCTCTGTCCTGTTACCTGTCTGTCTCCCCAGTGGACTGCAACCCCCACGAAGGCAGCGAGCATGTCTGTCTTGTTGGTCCCGGTGCCGGACATGCTGTCAAATGAATAGATTAATTAGCTCAACAGAGACTTATCAAACATACCTTAGTAAGAATGTTTGCCATTTATCCAATGCCTTTGATGTGCCAAGCTTTATACTTTCCTGATCAGTACAGCAGTTCCCTGTGAAACAGTACCCCTCTGGTCTGATGGAGGAGGAAGGAGGCTGTGAAGGGCAAGGCAGCTGGTCTCCTGGGTCTAGTGATCTACAGGTGGTGGGGCTTCGTCCTGACCCATGCATACCCGAGGCTGCGCCTTGTGCCCCTCCCACGAGCCGCGCATGCTCACTGCCAAGGGTTTGGAGTCCAGTGAACACGCGGGAAGAGGATTCACTTGGGACCCCTAAGATGCAGCAACAGGAATGGCATCCCACCAACTTGAACAAAAGTAGAGTTTATGAGGACGCTGTTGGCTTGCTCAGAGAATCACAGGAGAATCTGAGGGAGCAGCCTCTTGACAAGGAGGTTGGGAGCCAGAGCTGGTAGGCGGTCTCCCCAAACATACGTGCTCGCAGAAGACCACAGCCTAGTTCATTCTCCATCTTCAGGTGTCTCTTCCTGGGATTCACGTTCCCAGGAGGGAGGCTTACCAGCTGAGCTCAGGTCACACTCCCAGCCCTTGGCCAGGGGAGGGTGGGCATCCTGACTGACGTCCTATTAAGGACAGGGATCTTTGCAGAGAAAAATCAAGGGGCTGAAATCAGAGGAAGGGGCGCAGTGATAGTGGATGGTGGATGCCCTGACTGAAGGCGGGGGGAAAAAACAACAAAACCCCAGCTACAGACCTACCACTTAGCATTAGAAACGCTGTTGGCATTTTGAGGTGTTTCTTTCTAGTTTTTCTTTGATGCATATTAAATATAATACATATATTTTAACAAAACTTGAAACTCATGTAGCTTAGCACCCATTTTCTCCTTAATGGAGTTTTAGTCTTTTTTTCTGTCCCCAAATATTCTTCAAAAACTTGATTGCTAAGAGCCGAAGTCATCTTGTACCAACATCTTCATGCGATTATGTCCATAGGACAGATTCCAGGAGATAGAATTCCTGGCTCCCACAAGGAAGGCACATCGTGACACTCTGAAGGGAGGGGCATATACTGTTGTCGCTGTGCTGGTGGCCGGCCGAGCACCCTCCCCACCCAGGGGCCAGACCCGGCCACCAGGTCGGTCAGTGGAGGAAGTGGGACACTGAACAAAGACATGAAGACAGCAAAATGCAGAGTATGTTTGAGGAACTTTGGGTGAATTGTGTTGGCTGGTGGCCCTAGAGCCTGTGGAGATGGGATCAGGTTGGGTTGCAAGTGTCTCTCCCAGCCATGTTTTCACCTCCTCCGACCCACATACATTGGAACTAAGTCAGTGGAGAAGACAGACGGAGGGTGTCTTGTGAAGAGATGAAAATAGCCCCAGCCACCTCCTCTCCCACCATCCACGCACCCTCCCATCCCTAGTAGACATCGTGTCCTTGGCTAGTTGGGGCTGGACGTAGATGGGGGCTGACAATTGTTTTGCCTGGTACCTGTGGTGGGGGAGAATTGGGGCTGGTTCTCAGGACATCAACTGAGGATGGATGTTTTGCTCTCATGGTGATCTCAGTGGGGGCACAAGACCAGACCTCTCACAGAGTTCTTCCCTCTGCTCCTGCCCCCCAGAGCAGCATCAGCCTCGGGCAGCCGAAGTGGGAGTTTTTCTCCTTAGGTGATTCCTCTCGAGACCCAGTCAAAGGACGGAAGCCTAATTGCTAAGAGTTCAGCTTCTTTATTATACCTAAGGAGTCAGACTTAAGTGCTATTCAGTTTATCAGAACCTTCTTTCTGGCTGGAGCTTGCTGACATTTTAAAGCCAAACTGGCTCTGTAGTAGCTAACTCATGAGTTAGTAATATATGCAAGGGCTTCCCCTGTAGTGATCCATTAGCCTTCATAATAGCCCTTTGAAGTAGGTGCTATTATTATCCCCATTCTACAGATGAGGGAACTGAGGCACAGAGAAGTTAAGTCACTTACCCAAGGTTGGCAGCAAGATATGGTGAGTCAGGGTTGGGCAGTCTGGCTCCAGAGCTTGTGCTTTGCACCTCTGTGCTATGCTGACCCCCTTTTCTGATTCCACCTCACTCAGAACTTAGCACAATATTACTAGTTTATCCCCCCAAGAGATTTTTTAAAAATCCATGTTAAATTCTCCATACTTGAGCATGACATTTTACTGTTCCTTTCCCTCATTCCACAAGGTGAGTGATCACAAGGGGGATTAAGCAAGATGCTTGGATGTAACAGTGGGACGTGTTCTTTTCATTTGAAGTCTGGTCTCCTGATGATGTCTTCCAGATGCTGTGTTTGGATTGAAGAATAAATGTTAAACATTTCCACCACATCATCAAGCCTCTTCACTTAAACTCAAGTAAAAAAAATGTAGATAATGAATTAAATTTCATCACACCTTTCACACCAACTTGTCCAACTGCTCCCAGAACTTGAACCTCTTTTAAGACATACACTAAAAGGTGCATCACTTTCTCTTGCCACCAGCAGAAACCATAGATACTTTTAGGAGCAGTGAGAGCCACACTCCAGCCTTCCAGGAACTTCCTCTGGTGGTACCTCCCACTTTGTGTGCTACCCAGTGTCTAAAACTGGGGATGATGCTATGTTTTGGCTCAAACTACTATTTATAAAATAATTGGCAGTTCATGGTAATTGGCATAGGGTTTTTTGGTAAGATGATGGGAAACTTCTGTGGATTAGATAGGCAATCGTTGTACAACATAGGGGATTACTTAAAAAAAAACACTGAAATGTGAAGTCTAAATTGCCGAATTTTATGGTATGTAAATTATATATAAAAATGACTATAAAGTGAAATAAAAGGAAACAGCCTTTTATAGTATAGAAAAGTGATACACTAAAAAAAAAAAAGAGGTCTCAAATAAAACCAGAAATGAGAGAGTTAATGCAACTGTGGTTGATACCACAGAAATACAAAGGATCATAAGAGGCTACTAAGAATAATTATATGCCAACAAATTGGACATTGTAGAAGTGGATACATCCTAGAAACACAACCTTCTAGGACTGAATCATGGTGAAATAGAAGATCTGAACAGACCCGTTACTACCTAGGATATGGAGTCAGGAATCAAAAACTTCCCAACGAATAAAAATCCATGACCAGATTACTTCACTGGAGAATCCTGCCAAACATTCAAAGAAGAATTAATCCCTTTCCTCCTCAAACTCTTCCAAAAAATAGAAGGGGGCTGGAGGGACTCTTCCAAACACATTTATGAAGCATTACCATGATACCCAAACCAGACAAGATAAAAAACAGATAAAATTATATGATTATTTCAATAGGTGCAGAAAAAGCATTTGACAAAGTTCAACATCCATTTTATTATTTATTTGTTTGTTTATTTTAAAAAATTTTTATTTTTTTTGAGAGAGAGAGAGTGTGAGCAGGGGGGCAAGCAAAAACAGATGGAGAGAGAACCTCGAGCAGGCTCCAGATTGAGTTCAGAATCCGATATGGAGGTCAGTCCCACAATCTTGAGATCATGACCTGATCCAAAACCAGGAGTCAGTCGCTCAAGCAGTTGAGCCACCCAGGTGCCCCTGAACATCCATTTTAATTAAAAAACTCTCAACAAAGCAGATACAGAGGGAACGTACCTCAACTTAATAAAGGTCATACATGATAAATGCACAACTAATATTATATTTAATGGTGAACAACTGAAAGCTTTTCCTCTAAGATCAGGAACAAGACAAGGATGTCTACTCCTAGAAGAAGAATAGGTGGTAAGCTCCTTGACATAGCTCTTGGCAGTGGTTTGAACCTGACACCAAAACAAAACAAAAGCAACAAAAGCAAAAACAAACTAATGGGACCACATCAAACTAAACATCTTCTGCACAGCAAAGGAAACCATCAACAAAATGAAAAGGCAACCTCCTCAATGAGAGGAAATCATTACATATCCTATATCTGATAAGGGGCTTATATCCAAAATACATAAAGAACTCATACCACTTAATAGCAAAAACCACACAACCCCAAAACCAAACAATCCGAGTAAAAACTGGGCAAAGGATCTGAGTAGACATTTTCCAAAGAAGGTATATAGAGGCCAACAGGTACATGAAAAGAAGCTCAACATCACTAATTATCAGGGGAATGCAAATAAAACCACAATGAGGTGCCACCTCACGCCTCTTAGTTTGGCTGTTATCAGAAAGGCAAGCAGTAACAAGTGTTGGTGAGGATAAGGAGGAAAAGGAACTATTGTGCACTGTTGGTGGGAATATAAGTTGATGTAGCCACTGTGGAAAACAGAATGAAGGTTCCTCAACTTATTAAAAATAAAACTACCATATGATCCTGCAATTTTACTTCTGGGTATTTATTCAAAGAAAACAAAAACACTAATTTGAAAAGATATATGCACCTCTCTGTGTACTGCAGCATTATCTACAATAGCCAAGCTATGGAAACAACCTAAGATGGATGAATGGATAAAGAAATTTCGTTATTATCTGCAGAGGAATGTGATTTCATCCATAAAAAAGAATGGAATCTTGCCATTTGTGACAACATGGATGGACCTCGAGGGTATTATGCTGAGTGAAATGACAAACGGAGAAAGACAAATACTGTTTGATGTCTTATATGTGGAATCTGAAAACAAACAAACAAACAAACAAATGGGTTCCTGGGTGGCTCAGATGGTCAAACATCTGCCTTCAGCTCAGGTCATGATCTCCAGGTCCTAGGATCAAGCCTCATGCTAGGCTCTCCGCTCAGTGGGGAGTCTGCTTCTCCCACTCCCTCTGTCTCTATCCGGCCTGTGCTCAAATAAAATCTTAAAAAAAAAAAAAAGATAATAAAAACAAACAATAAAACAAAAGAAAAAAACCCAAACTTATAAATGCAGAGAACAGATTGGCAGTTGTTGGAGGTTGGAGGTGAGGGGTGGGAGAAATGGATGAACTGTTTGTTTTATTTTAATTAAATAAAAATTTAAAAATATAATAGAACTGCAAAAGGAAATAGATAAATTCATAATTCTTACAGAGACTTTAATATGCCTGTTTTAATAGGTGGTAGAGTACACAGACATCCCCCACCCCCAAAAATCAGTCGGGATGTAGAAGCCTTGAACAAGCATTGGCAACCAGCTTGACTAAGTTGGCATTTATATAACACCTCACATAACAGTAGATACCTGTTCTAGTCCAGTGCACACAGAACATTTAGCAAGATAAGCCATGTTTCGGTATAGCGGATATGCGAAAAGCCCTTGAGCTGTATACTTTAAATAAGTAGATTTTATGGTATATGAATTATATCTAAAGAAATTTGGCCATTCAAATGGCTGATAGTTCCAAAACCAACCAAATGCCCCATCTCTGCTTTAGGAAGATAGGTGGTTATCACTGCGTCACAGGTTCTGTGGTCACCCAAGAGGAGGAGGCTAGGGTCAGCTTCTTGGGGAGAAGAAGAATTAAGTTGAGTCATGGAGATGAGAAGACAAAGAAGTGGGAGAGCGAGCTCTGAGTGGTGGGAACAGCATGCACAAAGGCAAAGAGGAATTCCAGGGATCTTGGTGTGGGTATGGGGTGTGCAGGGGTAAGGACAGAGAGGGATGGGAAGGAGATGGGGCTGGCGGGGGTGGGCAGTTGGGTTGAGAGGGGAGAGGCTAGAAATGAGACTCAGAGTCAGGGCCTTTGGTAATCAAGAGTTTGTACTTCAGGCCACAGGATCTGAGAGGCTTTTGAAGGATATTTATGCAAAGCTGTTGTAATGGGTGTCTTTGAACACTCACTGCAGTGGTATAGGGGGTTCATCGGGGAAGCCACATAGAACTTGCTGCGGTGACCCAGATGGGCTATAAGGAGGACCCAAGCCAAGACAGTGACAATGACCCACGCAGACTTAACTGTTACCGTGGGGATGACTTGAGAGTCTTCTTACACCCATGGGAAACAGTGAACACCCTAGAGACAAATGGGCTGTAGAGGTGAATAGAAAGCTCCCTGAAAGCAAAAACCTACAGTGAACTTACACATACATAGAGCCCTTAACTTTATTAAGAAAGAAATTACACTTCAAGTGCTTTTTTTTTCTTTGCTATTAGGGATAATTGTTTAAAAATTATAATAATTAGTATTAGGTAAATGTTTGCATTTTCAGATATGGCTGATGGAAGTAAATACAAAACCTTTCTGGGTGGCAATTTAGCAGAGATCTCAGATGCCTTAACATTTGCCTTTATTGCTGTATTTTTTGCATTGTTTATTAAGATATAATTGAAACTCAACAAATTTACTTCCTTAAAGGGTAATCACCACCACAGTCAAGATAGAGAAAACGCCCAGCACACCAAAATGCTTCCTCTCGGGCCCCAGTCATAGGGGGACCTACACTGTTGTGAGTTTTGCTTTTAGGAGGTTTGCCAGGTTCTCACAGTAAAGCTCAGAGAAAAAGAAATCCCCTTGTGCTTCCAGCAAGGGGAAGAAAAAGTAACTATTTTGAAATATGCCAGGATATTCTGTTCTTCTTAACAAGGCCTGCCTGCAAGAAAAACTTTTAAAAAAGTCTAAATTGCTGCAATTTCATCAGAACTTACCTGACCTTTCCTCCACCCCATTTAGCTATCCTATCCCACTTAAGAGGGAAGTACTGTGAAACACAGGTGAACCTCAGAATCCAGGGGCATGGGCTCATGGACAGACTGAGGCCTCCTCACAGGACTAGAGAACACTGCCCCTTCCCCCACACCTCACCACCACATTGCTAAAGGCCTGTTCACTACAGTTCCTTTTACGTAATATATCCTGTGTGGCTTTCAGGAAAAGTTACAAGGCATACTAAAAGGCAAAGAACAGAGTTTGTAGAGAGAGCAAACAAGTCTAAGAAAGAATAAAAAATGCTGGAGATGGAAACACTGTAACAGAAATGAAGAATGCCTTTGATGTTCTTGTTAGACTGGACACAGCTGAGGAAAGAATCTCTGAGCTGGAGGATATCCTGGTAGAAACTTTGTAACTGAAAAGCAAATGGGGAAAGGAGTATAAGAAACCAAAACTAAAACTCCAAAGTATCCAAGAACCATGGGAAGGTATAACATACATGTAATAGGAATACCAGAAGGAGAAGAAAAAGAGATAGGAACAGAATACTTGAAGCAATAAGACAGAATTTTTCACCAAATGAGTATCAGATACCAAAGCACAGATCCAGAAAACTTAGAGAACACCCAGCAGGATGAATAGGAAAAGCAAAACAAAACAACCCATACCTAAGCATATCATATTCAAACTACAGAAATCAAAGATGAAGACAAAACCTTGAAAGAAGCCAGAGGAATAAAAATCCTTAGTTGTAGAGGAACAAATATAAGAATTTTATCTGAGTTCTGCTCAGAAATCATGCAAACAAGAAGAGAGTAGAGTGAAATATTTAAAGCATTGAGAGGAAAAAACCCAACCAAACTATAGTTCTTTCTCCAGGAAAATGCTCTTTCAAAAGTGAAATAGAGGGGCGCCTGGGTGGCTCAGTCATTGAGCGTCTGCCTTCAGCTCACGTCATGATCCTGGGGTCCTGGGATTGAGCCCAGGGGCTCCCTGCTCAGCGGGGAGTCTGCTTCTCCCTCTCCCACTCCCCCTGCTTGTGTTCCTTCTCTTGCTGTGTATCTGTTAAATAAATAAGTAAAATCTTTTTTTTTTTTAAAAAGTGAAGGAGAAATAAAGATGTTCTTGGACTTTCAAAAATAAATTGTCCATAGACCTGTCTTGCATGAAATTTAAAAGAAATTCTTCAGAGAGAAGAGAAATGATATGTCAAAAATTCAAATCTACATCAAGGAGGAAAGAGCATTAGAGAATAAATGAAGGTAAAATAAACATTTTCATTTTTAGTTCATCTAACAGTTTTTTCAGAATAGCATTAGCAACAATGTATTTGATGATTATAACTTCTGTGCAAGTGAAATGAATTGCAGCAATGATATATACATGGGATGGGAGGGAGAAACTAGGAATCTGTTGCTATTTTAATGTACTTTCACTGTCTGTGAAGCAGCACACTGTGTTTTTGAAAATGGCCTTGGGTTAGTTGTAAATGTATACTTCAAACTCTGGGCCAACCACTCAGAAAAGTAAAAAAAGAAACAGTTCATGATTCTTGATATGCAAAGAAAGGGTAGAAAGTGGGATCATATAAAATACTCAATTAAAATAATAAAAGGCAGAAAAGACTGGAAGATAGAAGGGCAGAGTCAAAAATGGTAACAAATACAGCAGATATTAATCCAACTATATCAATAATCATTTTAAACATCCATGGTCTAAATGGTCTAAATTAAAAGATTTTGATAGTGGATCAAAAAACCAAGACCCACATTTATGCTGTCTGCAAGAAACACAGTTTAAATGTATAGACATAGACAGATTGAAATTATATAGATAGAGAAAGAGATATCATGCTAACACTGTCAAAAGAAAGTGAGAGTAGCTATATGAACTTGAGACAGAACAGAGTTCAGGCCAAAGAAAATTATTATGGATAAATAAAGGCATTATATAATGATAAAGGTGTTAGTTCTCCAAGAAGACATGCTAATCCTTAAAGTGTAAAGTGTATCCATTTAACAACAGTGTCAAAATATGTGAGGCAAAAACTGATAGAACTTCAGGAGAATTTGATGAATTTACTATTACAGTTGTAGACTTCAACATCCCTTTATCAGAAATGGACAGATCCAGAAGGTAGAAAATCAGTAAAGATATGGTTGGATTCAATAATGCCATCAATCAACTAGATATGATTGACATTTATAGACTACTTTATCTAACAACAGCAGAACACACTGTCTTCTCAAGCTCACGTGGCACCATCATCCATCAAGGTTGACCACATTCTGAGCCACAAAACACACCTTACAAATTTAAATAATAGAAATCATACATGTGTTCTCAAACAAGACACCAGTAATAGAAAGATAGCTGGAAAATCCAAAAATTCCTGGAGATTAAACAACACACTTAAAAATAACACATGGTTCAAAGAAGGAGCTCAGTAGAAAATAAGACAAGTATCTAGAACTAAGTGAAAATGAAAACAACTTATCAAAGTTCGTGGGGTGCAGTGAAAGCAGTGCTTAGTGGACAATGTATAGCAAAGTCTGGATGACCTTGGACATGATGATGGCTTTTTAGATACAACACCAAAGGAACAAGTTATGAAATAAATCATCGATAAGCTGAGCTTCATTAAAATGAAAAACCTCTGCTTTGCCAAATATGATGTCAAGAGAATGAGAAGACAGGTCACAGACTGGGAGAAAATATTGGTAAGAGACAACTGACAGGCAACTGTTACCTAAGATATACAAAGCGTTCTGAAAATGACAAGGCAATGGACAGCCTGATGAAAAAGTGGTCTTAAGACCTAAACAGTCACCTTATCAAAGAGGATTTACAGATGGTAAAGAAGCACACATAACAGTGTTCAATATCCTATGTCTTAGGTAATTGCAAATTAAAACAACAGTGAGATGCTACTGTGCACTTATTAGAATGGCCAAAATCCAGGACACTGACAACACCAAATGCTGGAGAGGATGTGGAACAACAGGAACTGTCCCTCATTGCTGGTGGGAATGCAAAATGGTGGAGCCACTTGGGAAGATAGTTTGGCACATCCTTGCAAGACTAAACCTGCTCTTAACTGCATGATCTGCTAATCACACTCCTTGGTATTTATCCAGTTAAGTTGAAAATGTGTGTCCACTCAAAACCCTGTATACAGATGTGTATAGAAGCTTTTTCCATGATAGCTAAGACTTGGAAGCAACCAAGGTATCCGGCATGGGTAAATTAACTGTGGTACGCCCAGGTAGTGAACTATTTTCAACACTAAAAAGAAATGCACCCTCAAGCCATTAAAAGACATGGAGGAACCTAAATGTATATTACTAAATGAAAGAAGCCCATCTGAAGAAGCTATAATACTGTATGATTCCAGTTATATGACATTCTGGAAAGTGCAAAACTATGGAGGCAGTAAAAAGATCAGTGGTTGCCAGAGACTAGTGGGGAGGGAGGGATGAATAAATGGAGAGCAGAGGATTTTCCAATTAGTGAAATTATTCATGGCGGATGCATGTCCTTTTATCTCTGTCCAAACCCAAAGAATGTACAACACTGAGAGGGAACCCTCATATGAATTATGGACTTTGGGTGATAACAATGTGTCAGTGTAGGTTCCTTGAGTGTAACAAATGCCCCACCCTGTTGTTGGAGGTCAGTAAGGGGGAAGTTGTATATATTTGGGGATAAGAATTATATGGGAACTCTCTGTACTTTGTGCTCAGTTGCTGTGAACCTGAAACCGCTCTAAAAAATAAAATTTAAAAAATAATGTGTGTTTGTGTCTTTTTCAATCAGTCTTTTTCCCTGTACCTTCCCTTTCTGGGTATTGTTGGTATGAGTGAGCTACTGATGTGTTCTCCATTGCTATAGTTTTGCCTTTTACACAGTGTCATATAGTATAGACTCATACAGTCTGTCCCTGGCTTTCATTTAAAGACATAATATTTTTGAGATTCATTCATTGTTGCTGCATATATCAGTAGCACATTCCTTTTTATTGCTGAATATAATTCTACTGTATGACCATATCATCATTTGTTTATCTGCTAGTGGATGGACATTTGGGGGTGTTCCCTGCTTTTGGCTTTTATGAATAAAGTTGCTATAAACATTCAGGTCCACGTCTTTGGGTGGATGTATGCTTTCATTTCTCTAGGGCAGATAGAGTGGGATTGGCTGGCTTGATAGATGATAGATGATAGATGATAGATGTGTGTTTAGTTTTTAAAGTAACTGTCAAGCTGATGTTAAAAGAAACTGTCCCATCTTGCATGCCCACCAGCAGGGCATGGGATGTCTAGCTGCTTCACATTTTTAAAAAAGATTTTATTTATTTTTTTGACAGAAAGAGCACAAGTAGGTAGAGCAGCAGGCAGAGGGAGAGGGAGAAGCAGGCTCTCTGCCAAGAAGGGAGCCTGATGCGGGACTTGATCCCTGACCCTGGGATCATGACCATGACCTCAGCAGCTTAACTGACTGAGCCACCCAGGCACCTGCTGCTTCTCATTCTTATGTGCACTTAGTATTATCAGTCTTCTTTACTGCAGCTGTTTTAGTGGGTTCCTCATGATATTTCACTGTGGTTTTGATTTGTGTTTCCCTAATGACTAGTGATGTTGATCATCTCTTATGGGCTTATTTGTCCTTTTTGATAAAGGGTTCACATTTTTTAAAAAATATTTTATTTATTTATTTGACAGAGTGAGAGAGAGAGATCACAAGTAGGCAGAGAGGCAGGCAAAGAGAGAGGGGGAAGCAGGCTCCCCACTGAGCAGAGAGCCCGATGTGGGGCTCGATACCAGGACCCTGGGATCATGACCTGAGCTGAAGGCAGAGGCTTAACCCACTGAGCCACCCAGGCGCCCCAAAGGGTTCACATTTTTGACTGATTTTTCACTGGGCTGTTTGTCTTAGTTTCAGTGGGGGAAAATCTTTATTCTAGATACAAGTCCTTTGTCAGATAATGGGGTTTTTGTGGCTTGTCTTTTCATTTTCTTAACCATGGCCTTTGAAGAGCAGCATTTATAATTTTGGGTTTTATATTTAGGTTACGGTCCATTTTGAGTTAATTTTTTTACATGGTAGGAGTTAAAAATAGACGTTTTAATGTGTGTGGTTTTATGGGTTTTTTTGTTTGTTTTTTGTTTTTTGTTTTTTGGCCCAGGGATACCCAACTGTTCTTCTGTTGGAAAGCCTCCCCTTTCTCTATTGAATTACCTTGACATCTTTGGGTCTGTTTCTTAAATATATTCTGTTCCTTTGATCTAAATGCCTATCCTTTTGTGAGAACCACTCTTTCTCGGTTACTGTAGTTTTATAGTGACTTTCTAAAAAGATTTTACCTGTTTATTTGAGAGAGAGTGATAGACAGCAGAAGTGGGGCGGCGGTGGGGCGGGAGGAGCAGAGGGAGATGGAGAAACAGACTCCCCGCTGAGCAAAGAGCCAGATTCCTGAGCTTGATCCTGGGACTCCAGGACCTGACCTGAGCCAAAGGCAGACGCTTACCTGACTGAGCGACCCAGGTGCCCCTTTATAGCAACTCTTGAAAACAGTGGGAATTCTCCAGCTTTATTCTTCATTTAAAAAATTGTCAGGGCACCTAAGTGGCTCTGTCGGTTAAGCATCCAACTCTTGGTTTCAGCTCCGATCATGATCTCAGGGTCAGGGGATCCAGCTCCACATCGGGCTCCGCGCTCACCCCAGAGTGTGCAGGAAATTATCTTCCTCTCCCTCTCCCTCTGCTCCTCCCCCTGCTCACACTCTCTTTCTCTATATAATAAATAAATAAAATCTCCAAAAAAAATAAATGTTTGATGATTGTGGCGAAGTGCATACAACATGGAATGTATCATCTGAACTATTTCTAAGTGTGTAATCATCTTATTTCATATTTTTGGTGCTATTATAAAAGGTATTATTTCCTTCATCTCAGTATCCAAATGCATAGAAATATAAGTGGTTATTGTGTGTTGACATTGTATCCAGCCACACACACACACACACACACACCCCATATCTTCTTTTTCCATTCATCTGTTGATAGACATCTGGACTCTTTCCATATTTTAGCTCTTGTGGACATCACTGCTATAAACGTTGGGGAGCAAGTGCCCCCTCGGATCACTATGTTTGAATCCTTTGGATAAATACCTAGTTGTGCAATTTCTGGGTCGTAGGGTAGCTCTATTTTTAACCTTTTGAGGAACCTCCTTCATATGGTTTTCCAGAGTGTCTGCACCAGCTTGCATTCCCACCAGCAGTGTTAGGGGGGTTCCCCTTTCTCTGCATCCTCGCCAGTATCTCTTGTTTCCCGACTTATTAATTTTAGCCATTCTGACTGGTGTGAATTGGTATCTCATTGTGGTTTTGATTTGTATTTCCCTGATGGAGTGATGTGGAACATTTTCTCATGTGTTTGTTGACCATTTGTGTGTCTTCTTTGAAGAAAAGACCTTATCAAAGTCAGCACCCAAAAAACCAAAAAATCCAATCAAGAAATGGGCAGAAGACATGGGTTTCATATCTCACAGACAAAGGGGCCCACAAGAAATTGGGAATTAAGAAAACAGCCAGTCCTTGGCCATAGGCAGTTTGTGAAATGGAGCTCTAATAGATAACCTGGCTGACTTAGAACAAGGGGTCTCTCTCCACAAGGCCTGCGAGGCCCCACGGGACCTGGCCTGCCCCCCGCCTCTCTCTTTTCTCCTGCTCCTCTGTTCTCTGCACTCCAGCCACTCAGATAAACACCAAAGTGTGTTCCTGCCCTGCACTGTTTGCATTTGTTGTTCTCTCTTTGTGGAACTTTCTAGACCTTTAATACCCAGTCTCCGCCGTGTCATGCCCAGTCAATGGCAGGTGTCCCTTCTTAGAGAGGCCTCCTGTCACCTCCCTCTGTCAGAGCTCCTGGGTGTATTCCTTCGGAGCCCTCATCCCACCTGAACTTGGTTATCTGTTTCTGTGCCGTGTCTCCTGCATTTAGAGCGTGGACTGTGTGAGAGCATCTCTCCCACACACCATAGGCTCCCATGTCCAAGTGGATGCCCAGTAGGCACTACTGCATAAGGACGGAATGCAGAGAGCTCTGCCTGCTGTGTTGGCTGTGTGACGCTTAGATATGGTGATGGGTGGTGGTGAGTGTTTGCGGAGTAGATATGCTGGAAACACGGACCCCAGGCCATGACTGCCTCCCACCACGCTGCCCCACGCTGCTGGGCGGCAGTCTCCTTTGTGTCATTTGATGAACTGCTTCAATGTGTCTTCGAGCTCTGTCCCCCCTTGCCTCTGTCCCTGGAGCCCAACAGAGTGCATACACATGGGGAATGGAGGAGGCACTCCTGGCATGAGTGTTGGATTGTGTAGACCAGGCCTGGGCAGACGGTGCCATGTAGGACTGGAGCTGTGGGGACATGGACAAGTCACAGCATCTCCAGAGTGTCTGTTTGCTCTGCTGCCAGTGGGATCATCACAGATCCTAGACAGCGGCCCTTCTTCCTGGAGAAAGCCTGGCTGGGCCCCCGCTCCCTCTGCGTCCAGGTTTGATGGCACTCTCTTCTCCCCCTACCTGTTTGTGTTCCAGTATGCCTGGGTGGAGAAGCACTTTGGCCCTGACTTTCTGGATCACGTCGTGCTGGCCGCAGACAAGACCGTGGTCTCTGCCGACCTTCTCATAGACGACCGGCCAGACATCACAGGCAAGTGGCCTGCGGCAGGTGAGGAGCGAGCATGGAGCTGAGAGCCGCCGGGACAAACAGCACATGGGGCTGGCCTCATGGCCCCGTCCTGGGTGGTCCCCACTTGGTTACCAGCAGCGTAGTGGGCCTCCAGCCTTCAGCCCAGCACTGACCACCTTCCCTACCAGGAAGACAAGGCTGTTCTCAGCATCCAGCCTTGGGAGGGGTGCTCCTAGGAGTCAGAAGAAGCAGGTCCTAGCTCCTGGGGTAACTCATTGGGTGGCCTGGGATGAGTCCCTTTATATCTCTAGGCCTTGCCTTTCTTATGTAAAATGAGGGCCAGACTGGCTTCCAAACGTTTGTTTTTAGCCTCAAAGCCATTTTCCCCCCAAGAACAATTTGGAGTGAACCTACTGTATAAAATGGAAATGCAAAGCATCATTTAAAAAAAATGTTTTTTTAATTTTATTATTTATTTGACAGAGATCACAAGTAGGCAGAGAGGCAGGCAGAGAGAGAGGAAGGGAAGCAGGCTCCCCGCTGAGCAGAGAGCCTAATGCGGGGCTCGATCCCAGGACCCTGGGCTCATGACCTGAGCTGAAGGCAGAGGCTTAACCCACTGAGCCACCCAGGCGCCCCCAAAGCATCATTTCTTTAGTTGAAGGTGGTTTTGGAATTGTATTTATCCCTTTTGCTTATAGGTGACTCCTTCCCAACAAACAAACAAACAAACAAACAAAACTTAAACTGACTTAGAAAGGAAAGGGGAAATTTATCAGCGCACCTACCTGGCAAGGTGACGTAGGAAGGCTTTGGGCACGATGAATCTAGGGGCTCAAACAACATCAGTCCAAATTCAGTTTCTTTGTCTCCCAACTCTGCTCTGGTTTCTTTGTACGCTGGCCAGCTCTCTCCTCTCGGCAGCCATCAGCAGATTTGGGGGTAAATCCTATTCTTTTGGACACCTCAGTGGAAGATTCCAGAATATTGCTTCCCTAATGGCTTTTGGAAACATGTCCATCTCTGCACTAGTCACAGTGTCCAGAGGGGAGAATTCATGGGTGTGCCCACTTGTGACCTCCCAAACCACGTGGTTTCACAAGGAGAGTCAGAGCACATGGGGGGCACAGGGCCCTGAGCCGCTTCTATGTCCAGCCACGGGGATTGGGATGGGGGCGGGGATGGGGGCGGGGGGTCAGGCCAGAACGAGAGGTGCAGGAGCAGCCCCGGCTTGCCAGTGTAGACAGGTGGACATGAGGGATGGGAGCTTAGGGGGGCTCGTGGGGCTCATGGCCAAGAGCCGGGAAGCTGTGGGAGCTGGCCCTGGCTGGGGTGGGAAGGCTGAGCCCGCCAGAGGGGACGGGCCGGGCATCAGCGGGGCTCAGCCTCTGATGCTGGCCGCCATGGTGGCTGGCACAGAGGTCCCCGTGCGCTGTGCCTCTGCTGGGTACAGCCCTCCCCCACGCCCCGTGCTTCCCATGGGCCAGCTTGCGTACTCTGGGCCACCTGCCACAAGACAGGTGCCAGCTCAGTCACCACTTTCATGATGGGGAAGAGGACACGTTGGTACTCTGGGTACTGAAACGCTGCTTTCCCACCCACAGGGGCCGAGCCAAACCCCAGCTGGGAGCACATCCTCTTCACGGCCTGCCACAACCGGCACGTGCAGCTGCAGCCCCCCGGCCGCAGGCTGCAGTCATGGGCAGACGACTGGAAGGCCATTCTGGACAGCAAGCGGCCCCGCTGAGCTGAACTGTGCTCTGGGCTTCTCCAGGGGGCCCTGGACCTCAGGGCTCCCAGCTCAGGGCCCCAGTGGGGGTGGGGGCGCCTAGGGCTCTGGCCCCGGGGTGGCGGGGGGGCTCCCTTTCACATGGCCCAGGCCCACTGCATGTCTCCCCTCTCTCCCCAGCCCTGCCAGGCCTTAAACTGATCTTGGGGCAGGGCTGGCTCGCCCAAGGGCCCTGGACAAGACACGTCCAGCCAGGCAGCTCAGGCCGACCTCAGGCCATGGCCAGGCTGGGACTAGGGGCTCCAGACCTCAAGGAGCGGAGGGCCGGCAGGCCTCCCCCCGTCCCTCAGGGAAGTCCCCCCATCTGCGGCCCCTCGGCCAGGGAGCCAGCAGTGAGGTGCTTCCGGGGTGAGAGGGCTACAAGCAGGAGCAGATGGGACGAGCCCTCACATTCTGGGCCACGGCCCCTTCCTCCCCTGCCCTCCCACCCGGTCTCCGTTCCCCCCGGGGGCCCACCATGGATTCAGCAAACACTTCCTGAGTTCTAGGGCATGCCAGGCTCTGTGCTGGCACCACAGGCTGCCCTGCCTTGGACCCGCTCAGAAGTTTCTCGTACCCGTGTCCGGGGGGCCTTGCTCTGAGTCCAGCAGTCAGCAGCCTTGAACATTTGTCAAAAGCTGGCAAAATAAATGGGTTTCAAGTGTTGCCCCATAACGTGACCCCCTCTAGTCCCTGCCCTGACATCCTCTGGCATCTGGCCCCCGGGCACTGTGCTGCACATCTTGTAAGTACTTGGGTGGCCCCCTGCACCCCTGAGGGGGCTGAGCAAGGTGCGGCCTCACCGCCCACTTCGCCACGGGTGCTGCGGGGGACCGAGGAGGAAGCGGCTGAAGGAGGAGCTGGCGGCCATGGTGGTCCCCTGGGTAGGCCCCCTACCACGCTGACCTGTCCCCCCCCACCAACATGCCTCCTTCCCATGCATGCCCCGCCCTCCAGCCTCCAGCCCCTCCTGCCCTGCCTGGTTCAGAGCCGGGCCCCCACTCTCTGCTCCCCTCCTACACCAAGATCTTCCTGAGATCCCAGGAGCTGTGTGGGGAGGGGGCCGGGTGATGTTATTCTCTTCCTTTTGTTCTTTCCTGCCTCTCTTCTCGGCCCACTGGCAAGTGGCAACTCGAACCCATCCTCACCTCCCCAGGCTTTCAGGCCTTCGCCCTGCCACCCCCCTGCTGCTCCCTTGCTATCCTCCCCATCATTGCCCTGCAGAGAACCCCTAACTGTCCCATCACGGGCACACTTGGGCTGCCCCAGCAGGTGGTGTCTCTGGTGACATCAAGAGAAAGTCTCCGAGGCTCGGGCTGGCTGACCGTCTTGGCTCTGTGGCTCTCGGGCCAGCCTGGCCATCCTGATGGGGAGGAAGCACCATCTGCTGGGTCAAAGGCAGTCTTCCGTGGCGCGGCCCCACCTTGGCCCCATGTGGGCTGTATCCCTCCGGTGGTGGCGAGGGGCTCTACAGGTCCCCACCTACGAGGAGTGTATTTGGGGTTGCGTCATCTGACCAAGCTGGGCAGCGTCTGGGGCGGTTCTGGAGGTCTTGGCCAGCCTGAGGCTCTGGGAAGAACTTAGACCCGGAGGGCTGGCTCCCAGCTGCTTCCCGGAGACCCTCCATTGCTGCTCACTCGAGGACCAGGCCACTGTCTAAGAGCCGCGAGACGGTGTCACCTGCATGATGTACTTTCTGCCTGTGCCTGTGGCTTGTGGTCTCCAGCCCGAGTCGAGGGCAGAGGCCTGCCCACTGAGCCTTCATGCCCTCTCCTAAGATTCTCCCCTGCTTGGTGGTCGGGCAGAGACCCCCTGGGATTCCGCGGCCCGGGACTGGCAGGGCATCACAGCTGCTGGCTTGGCAAGATCCACCGTCTCCCTGGACTTGACCTTCTGGCTGGGAGGAGGACCCGCAGAGCACCTGCTGCTCGTGGGGTTGGGCTAGCTCAAGGCCACTGCAGTGGACCAGACCCAGCTAGCCCAGTGCCCTCAAAACAAAAAAGCCACTTGCTCATTTCTGTCCTGGGGCCTCGTTCTGCTGAACGGACGGAAACGTAACCCCATCAGGCTTTTCTCAACCACATCTGAGATTCTCCGGGGAGTGGCCCCAGCATGGAGTGGTGGGCGTGTTTGGATGTGGGGACACTTTTCTCGGTGTAGTGATGGCAGTGGTGAAGGGAACCCCCTCCTCATCCTCGTTCTGGTGTCAATGGACCCATGGGTGCTGGCACTGCTGGCATCGCCCGTCTCCCCGAAGTCAGCTTTAGGGCCCCGTGTCTGGGGGATGGGCCACCTCGGTCACAGGGAGACAGTTGCCCCGACTGTACCCTGCTGAGGACAGGGAGACCCCTTTGCCTGCTCACCTCCTGCAGCTTTTCCTTCCCCTGCTCCTGGCTCCTAGAGAGAGATCTAGGGCCATGGGCTTGCAGAGGGGTGGGGTGGGAGTCCAGGTCACAGAGCCTCCTCTCAGGGTCTCCCTCCCCTGCATCTGCCAGCCCCTGCTGTCCGCTCCCAGCCCGTGGGGGGCCTGATTCTAGGTCTGCTCCTCATGGAGCTACGGCAAGGGCACAGTGCTCCGAGTCTTCCAGAGCCTTCCCTCTTCAGCTGATGGGCACTAGGAGCTTTAAAGGCCAGTCTAAAAACTCCAGAGCTACACACGGCCGAATCCATTCTTTGCTCCTCGACTCACTCGCCCTGGGGTAACACTCACCACTTCAGATGCCTCATTCATTTAAAGGAGAAAAAATAATTGCGGGTCAAAGTTGCTGTAGTCAGTGCTTGGGAATGTGCCCCCCACCCCCAGGCCATCCAGAACTCACTGTAATTAGAGCCAGCGCTCCAGGAGAGAGGCCTGGGCATTGCGCGGGGTCAAGCAGAGTGGGGCCCTGGTCTGCCTGACGTCCCGGAGAGGCCCCTTCCGGCAGGGGGCACTGCTGGGGTCTGGGTAGCCAAGGTTAGAGTCCTCTGGCCTGAGGGAAGGCCGTGCAGAGGTCCTGGGGCTGGAGAGTGTGGCCAAAGAGCAGGAGTGAGTATAGGAGGGAGGATCCGCAGAACGGGGAGCTGGAGAAGAGAAAGGGGAGGTGGGAGGTGGAACCTGGGCTGAAACCAGCGCGGACGGCTGCCCAGCCGGTGGCACTCATTCTGTCATGGCACCGACCGCTGCCCTCATGATGCTAGGAGGGGCGGGGGAGACCTGCAACAGCCAATGACAGACACCAGGACTGCACGGCATCGTGATTTTGTTCTTGCTGCCGAACGGAGACACACAACTGGAGTGAAGATGACTTTCTTCAAAGCCTGAGAGGCATATGTTTTGCTTTTTTTTTTTTTTTAAAGATTTTATTTGTTTATTTGGCAGAGAGAGATCACAATTAGGCAGAAAGGCAGGCAGAGAGAGAGAGAAGGAAGCAGGCTCCCTGATGAGCAGAGAGCCTGACGCGGGACTCGATCCCAGGACCCTGAGATCATGACCTGAGCAGAAGGCAGAGGCTTAAACCACTGAGCCACCCAGGCGCCCATATGTTTTGCTTTTGAACCATTGCATGGCCTACAAGGAAGGAAGTCCGCCCTCCCAGTAGGAAAGCCAGCTTGTCCTGCCCTGAGATGAGGTGGCCCTGGTCAGAAGTGGAGATTTACCCCTTTGGAAATATTGGAAATGGTCTGGGGCCTAGGACCAGAGCCCCTGGAAGGAGTGACAACCTCTGGGTCAGCCAGCGGTTTTAGGCAAAAAAACTCAGTACAGCTCCTTCACTCTTCTGGGTCACACTATCCCCACTGGGACACATTCCACTATCATAACTGTTGTAACGATCATTTCCTCAGCACTGACCCTGTTCAGAAGCTGATGGGCATGTTCTGTGGCCTCATAAGCCTTGGGGTCACTCCCACTTAACTGATGGGCTGTGGTCTCAGCAGAGTCCGGGGTCCTGACCGAGGCTATGACGAGTCACTTGTGCCACCAGGATTGTAGCCCAGGTGACTGTGCTCTGGGGCTTGTGACCTCTACATAACACCATACTCCAATCCAGAATTCTCTAAGGGCTCAGGTGTCCATGGGAAAGCTGTGTCCATGGTCCAGGGATGGGCCTCTATCTGAAGGTGAGTAGACCTGATGATGGCAGGTGGGAAAGGATCAGGCCAGACCTGTGCATTGCCTAGAAGTCAGAAGAGTTGGCCAAGTTGGCCCTCAGTCACAAGCCCAAGGAAAGTGGTGCTGGGGAGGGGAGAAGAGGAAGAGGTAGAAAGAAAAGGAGGAAGAGGAAGGGGAGGGTTAGTGGGGGGGAAGCTCACTGATTCCCCTGCAAGCCAGGCAGAAGGACGAATGTAACATAGCATGCGTGACACTTGGTACATGACCTGTGGGCCCGATTTGCCCATGGTCGTCCCCTACACTCCTGGCATTCAGGCAATGCCTGGAGTCCCACTGTCCCAAGGGAAGTCAGACACGGGTTGTCTAGATCAGGAAATGCATGATGTGAGCAAGAAGGAGGAGATGGCCTGGGTCAGTCCCCACTAGAGAGAAAGTGACCTGCTGGAGAAAGTGACCACAGCTAGAGCAAGGATGAGCAGGGTTCCTAGAAAGGGGCCCCCTAACCTCTAGCAAGTGTGTGTCAGGTGTGGGAGAGACATGTTAGCAATTCCAGCAGCCAACCCAGCTGGTTGAGGAGGATAGTCTCACAAGCAGGGGAGCCACTGAGCTGGTGAGGCCAAGGTGACCCCCAAGATCCTGGCTCTCCCTGTGGCCCAGAAAGGAATGAATTCAGGGTCCCCGCATGCCTATACAGAAGATGGAGGAGGACCCTGGCTGGGAGCTCATTAGGTGGCCACCAAGGAGGGACCAAGTGGCCCCGGGGCTGAGGGCTGCAGGGGGACCCCCCCAATCTGGCTGGAGCCAAGAGCAGACCCTCATTACCCCTGAAGGAGGGACTCAGGAGGGCCAAAAGGTAGGGTGAGGCTCACGACCTGAAACCAGGAGACGTGAGACCTCACCTGTGCCCCACACAGAAGCCAGCTTCTGGATCCAGACGTCCTCTTGGCCAGGACAGAAATGAGGGAGACCCTCTGAAAAGCCGGAGGGATATCAGCCCCTCCGAGGAATGAGGACTTTTTGAGTTAGATGACACCAAAGAAGGCCATTTAAGGTGGAAAGAGGCTGAGTAAGTTCTAGTTGGCAATTAAAAAAATGGTTATCAGTTATAGTTAATAACAAATATGTGTCTGCTTATCTATAGAGTTTTAGCCTACGTTTATTTCGTTTTTCCCACAACCTGCCCAGGAAGCAGGGCTCAGAGAGGTTAATTGATAAGCCCTGGGCCACCCAGTGGGCAGAGATGGGCTCTGAAGGCAGCTCCCAGAGCCTGCAGGAAAGAGTCAGAGGGCAGCCTGGCAGCGGGAGGGCCTGGGAACAGGGAATCTGGAGCGTGGGTTTGCCACCCGCTTGCTGTGGGAGCTCTGCAAAGCCACGTCTCTCTCAGCCTGTTCCAGAGTTGGTCAGCTTCCATGATTGCATGAGAAAGGGTTGCAGGAAATAGGGACGTTTATTCCACGATGCTTCTGCTCCCTGGAGGAAACTGACTTGCTCCGTGAAACAAGGTAGTGTGTAGCGGGGAGCGCACCTTGGGGTGGAGGGGTGGGCTCTGGACACTGATGGGATCCAGGGGCGCGTATCCTGGCTTGACCACCAGGTGGCAGCACAGCCCACTCTTGGAATTGTTGGGGGTTTGGTCACAGGGAGAAGGCAGGGACGGGTCGCTAGCGGTTAGTGAGTACACAGGCCATTGCGGGGAAAGAAGGAAGGGCCAGATTCCCTAAACTCCCTGATCCCTCCTGGACCAGCTCTTCTTGCCCCTTCCTCCTGGGCTGTTGTGGACAAGGTGGAGCCCTGGGTGTCAGGCCTGCCTGGTGGGCAGGATACCCTCAGGTCACAAACCTCAAACACTAGCCACCCTCAAGAACTTCAGGGGGCCCAAAGAGAAAAGTCATCTTACTTCCGAGTCAGGAGCTTGTGCAGATCCCAAGTCAGCCTCGGCTCCCTGGGGGTACGGGGGAGACTCCTCGGAGCTCAAGGAAGACCCTTCCCCACCTACCTCTGCCTGCATCTCTCAGATACCTGGACCTCTGCAGCTCCTGGAATGCATCTTATCTGTGTCTTCACATGTGCTGTTTGCTGCCCTTTGCTGGAGGGTTTCTGGGCCAACCCTGACCTCCAACCTCATGGTGGAGAGGCAGGCTGCCATCTCTCCCGGCCCTGCACCATCTGCGGGAATGAAGGGTTGGATTGAGCTGGTGGCTGCAGTTGCAGGGGTGTGTGTGTGTGAGAGAGAGAGGGGACTGTGAGCAGTGGGCAGAGGGCAAGGGAGAGCGAGAATGTTAAGCAGGCTCCATGCTCATTGCGGAGCCCAAAGCGGGGCTCAATCTCATGAGCCTGAGATCATGACCTGAGCTGAAATCAAGAGTCAGATGCTTAACTGACTGAGCCACCCAGGCACCCCCACATTTGCAAGTCTTTACCCAAAGCTGCCCAGGCCCGGGGGCCAGGCCTCAGAGACAAAGGTGTCAGCCCAAGCCCCAGAGTGGCAGCCTTCCAAGGATGAGGTTGGGACTGTGACAAAATGACTCTTTAGGATAGAAATTCATAGAAATAGGAACCAAATCACCTGTCCAGCGAATACCTCAGCCCTGTTGGCAATTTGGATAATTTTTTTTAAAATCCTGGGTTAGATTCCACGAAGCTGGTTCAGAAGCATAGGCTGGAGTCTAAAAAAGGGCAGACATCATCAGGGTACTTAAAATTTAGAGGCCAGGGGAGAAGCGGGGCTGAGGAGACCAAGCCTGTGATGCGTTCAGTGTTCTACCAGGTTCTGCAGCGTCCTCCCTGGCTGGGATCCTCTTGGGCTCAGACCGGCTGGAGAGCGGGAGCTGCAGTTCACACAGATGGCCACAGGATGGAGCCAGAGGACCAGCTCCGAGAGCTCTGTGCCTCCCTGGAGTCCCAAGAGAGACATTGGCCTCCTGGACCAGACTTTCCCATATTCTGGTCCCATACTAGTATTCCCAGCCACCAGCCTCTCTTTCTGACCCCCTGTACGCTCTGGAAACTCCTGTGGGCTGAGCCTGGACTGTGCACGGAGGGGACCTCAGCTACTGATTACTGAGTAGATGGGTAAATGGCATCTGCTCTAACCTTGACCTAAGAGAGCAGAGTCAGTGGGAGCAGTTCAAGCTCCAGGGAGAGAGCAGGTGGGAGACTGTAGTCCCGGGCAGGCCTGGCTAGGGGAGAATGCAGGCGCTGAGAGACCTTATGGGCCCCTCTTCCCACGGAGATGGCATTGCTGCGGGATCCCACCCTAGCTTGCTGCATTCTCTCCTTCACAAGGCGCCCCACACAAACTGGAGGCACGTGTTATTGGCTAACGGTGTTTTTTTCAGGGGAGCTTTTATACCCTCCCACTCAAGTGCCCGGAGCCTGGCTGGGGACAGCGGGCGACTGTCCTGGTTGGGCAGTGCTGGGCAGAGATGCTGGATGAACGGGCTCACGCCTGTGTGCCCTGGAGGATTTGTCTCCACTCCCTCCATGACCCAGGCCTGTCCACACATTTAAGTCATCTCCTGGCCCCTGGTGGCAGTTGAGCCCCTGGCCTCTGACCTTAAACAAGGCTTACCATTGTTTGCCCAACACTCCCACTCTTGACCTTGTCCTGTTCCCCCCAACCCCCACAGCCTGCAACTCCCCCCTTTTCCTCTCCACTTAGTTCTCCCCTGCTTGCCTCTGCCACCCCCCCGCCAGAAAGTTCTCGCAGACTGCCCTAGCCCCGCAGGGACATCTCCCTCTTCTGACCCCCCTCAGCACTAACCTCCTGAACCACTAGCTTCAAACTTAAGCTCCAGGGAGGCGTTTCCTGTCTAGCGGATGAAAGAGTCGGGAGGAGGGAAAGGACCCCACATTTACTGAGTGTACTCCAGATGCTTTATCACGTCATTAATCTTCCCACATGACTACGAAGTCAGACCAGGATAATCTGGTTTTAATTTTGTGAAAATTGAAGCTGTGAAAGTGGAGCCTGGGTTCTGTCCAACTCTGAAGGCCATACCATTCCTGCTATCCAGAGCCGCTGCTCTGAGTAGAAAGGAAACACCCACAGGCACACACAAGTGGAGAGTCAAGTGACAGCTGACTCACACCGAAGCCTCCCAGCATGGTCCCAAATCCCAACAATGTGAAAAACAAGAATGGTGCTGTTGGTGAAAGAGACATGCCTAACACGTCAAAGGTGGAAGGTAGCTGGGCGTTGTGGAAGGAAGGAGCCTTGGGAGAAGGGTGGCCAGAGGTCCTGGAGGGGGGATCTGGGGACTCAAGAGGGCCCTGTGCTCCTGGCAGAATAACTATTTAACTGTTTAGGGTACCTCAGCGGGAGCCACCAGGTGAGTTGAACCCTCTTCCCTACTACCCACATGCTTGTCTCTCTCTCTCTCTCTCTCTCTCTCACACACACACACACACACACACGCACACAACTGGGCCAAACAGAGAACTCTAGTATCTGTGTTTTGGGGAAGTGAGGAGGGGCAAGTGTGGGTGCTGTAGCTGAAGAGTTAGGAGTGTCCCAGAAAGCTGGTGACACCCAGGGAGAATGGAGACCCCCCCCAACACAGAACACTGGGGATCGCATAATGGTACATTCTGTTCCCCCCAAATGAGTGAAGGCAGGCTGTGGGAAGTCAATGTAGTGCCTCCAGCTAGAGTGAAATTCACATACAAAGATGAATCCATGAATGATGGCATCACACTCCTCAACAAAAGAATTGAGACCCAAGGAAGGGGAGTTATGTAGCCAGAACAACAATTTGGAACAGGTGTGGTCAATGTCCTTAGAGAGATGTTGTAGAATACTGGACCCTCAAAAAGATCAATCAATGAATTTAGAAAACTAAAATCTAGTCATGGGAAAAAAACCTCAATAAATAGGTTGAATAGCAGAGTGGACATAGCCAAATAGCAAATAGTGAGTTGGAAGATTAAGCTGAGGACTCTTACAATGCAACACTAAAAGGACAAAGAGATGGAAGGTACAAAATAAAAGGAGATACAAAGAATGAGATTTTGTTTCCTAGTCCAAAAGGAGACAAGAATGTGGGGGAGAAATTGTCCAGGGTTGAGGCTTGACAGTGTCCTAGAATTCTGACTAAAATAGGTCACCAGTGCCAGGCAGGATGAATGAAACGAGATTGACTATTGGACAGAGTATTGAAATTTTAGAACGCTGAGGATAACAAATTCTAAATATTTCTGGATAAAAACCAGGCTACTTTAAGCAACATAATGTTAGAAAAAAGAAGAAAATGAAGTAATTATCTTCAAAATCTAAGGGAAAATAATTTCAAACTCAGAATTCTATACCCAGCTAAATGTAAGAAAAAACTCCCTTTTAAAAAGAATGCGAATTGATGTGCTCTAGCAAGAAGAAAAATTAATCCAAGCAATTAAGTACAAGAAACAATGATTAACCAAGAACCAATAAAAGTTATTAAATTTAAGTAAGTGTTGATTGTGTAGGAATTAATCACAATCTGGAGCTAAGATCATGATATTACCAACCGAGAGAAAAAGAAAACGAAAACATAACTAGAAAAATATCAGGAATAATTTCAAACATTTCAATATTTGCAATAAATGTGAATGGATTAAAATTTGAAGAATTTCCACATAAAAAATACAGTCCTGGGTAGGGAGAGGGTGGTTGGTTATGGACATTGGGGAGGGTATGTGCTATGGTGAGTCCTGTGAAGTGTGTAAGCCTGACAATTCACAGAGCTGTTCCCCTGGGGCTAATAATACATTACATGTTAATAAAACTCTTTTTTTTAACTCTAAAAAAATACAATCCTGCCTTCAAGAGACACATATAAATGGTAATGACTCAGGAAGTTTCTGTATAGGATAATAGACATACTACATGAGTCCTAACAAAGGGTTATCGGTGAGTGTACATCAATATCAGATGAAACAAAATTCAAAGAAGAACATTAAAAGGGGACAAAGTTGGATTCATGTTGCTAAAAGAGACAATCTACCAGAAATTGGAAATTTCCCAATCAGAGCAGGAAACTTGAATACATTTTTCTCAGAAACTGACAGATCAAAGAGGCAAAAATAAGGAACATGTATATTATACATATATTTATATAGAGAATTGAAAAAAGAAATTACACTATTTTCAAATATACATGGGATGACTGGGCATGAAATTGAAGTCTTGAAAAAGAAGACATAAAGCAAATTATTTTTTGGACAATATTTTTTAGACAATATTTCTCCTTAGAAAAGGGAAAAAGAGCCAATGGCAGAGTTGTTGGATTGTAAGACCACATGAGAGAACCACTGATTCCCTGGCAGTGGGAAAGGGAAAAAGCAGGACGATTTTGAGAGATGACATTTGGAAAGCAGGGAAAGGGGGCTGGGAGGGTGAGGACAAGAGGACAAAGGGAAGCCTTTTCTGGCTGAGGAGGTGAGAGCTGGGAGGGATTGTCTCCTAAGTGGAGGGAAGGCGCAGAGCAGATGAATCTGGGCTTGCCAATGGTTAGTGAGTGCCAAGCATCTCCCAAGTGGTATATATGAATTATCTAATCTTTGGGTGGGTACTGTTAATACATCCATTTTGCAGATGGAAACCCCAGGATGTACACAGGGATAGTGAATCATAGCAGGGTTGGGATTTGGACTCGGTCCATCTTATACCAACACTGCTCTTAATCTCTAAACCATACGAAGAATATAAATCACCATAAACAGGTGCTTTTAACCCTGCTTTGTGTACCCTTCTAGGGAGAGTGTCTGTTGGGTTTATCCAACTTTCAAAGAAGTCTATGATCCAGGAAATATTAAGAATCCCCGATTCCCATGTTGGGCTACTTTCCAGAATTTGAAAGGAGGAACTCTGAGAGCCTGGCAGGGGGAGGGTGTTGGCCTCACAGCCCTTGGGGCCACTGTAAGCCTGGGCAAGAGGTCCTGGGATAGACTGTGCTGCCCGTTCTCATGCTCTCACGGGTCAGGACAGAACATATGGTTCCATTTAAGCTCTCAGAGAAAGGAGAGACAGACTCTCTCTCTAGTACTAGTCCAACCCTGCCATCACAGGTAAGGCCTCTGAAGCTCAGAGAAGGTGCCCCAGTCACCCATTGTCCTACAGCTGGTTGGTGGCTGATAGTCACAACAGCTGAGTGGTCAACACCCTCCCATCTCACTGCCATGATCTCGATGGTCCAGCCTCTCCTCCCATGATGTGATATCCAGGGCTGAAGGAAGAATCCAGTTCTACAGGGAACCTGTGAGGCAGCAAAGGGACCAGAAGAATAGGTCATCCTGTGGCCAAATGGGTTGATTTTTAAAAATTGTGGTAAAACACATATAACATAAAATTTACCATTTTAACCATTAAAAAATGCACAATTCTGTAGCATTAAGTACATTTGCCATGCTGTGCAGCCAGCACCACCATCTAGTTCCAGAACTTTCTCATTGCTCCAAACCCATTTGCTGTCACTTTTCATGCTTCCCTCCCTCAGCCCCTGGAAACCACCAACCTATTTTCTGTATGCTCATTTGCCTATTCTGGAGATTTCATGTGAATAGAATCCAACAATGACCTTCCATGTCTGTCTTCTTTCACTTAGCATATTTCCAAGGTTCATCCATGCTATGCCACGCACCAGGACTTCATTCTGTTTTATGGCCTAATAATATTCCATTGTGTGGATAGATTACATTTTAATGTTTACCATTCTTCTGTTGAAGGACACCTGGGTTGTTTCCATCTTCTGGCGATGGTGACTAGTGCTGTTATGAACACTGATGTACAAGATTTTGTTTGAACACCTGCTCTCAGTTCTTTTGGGCGTATACCTGGGAGCAAAATTCCTGAGTCATATGGTAACTCTATGCTTAACTTGTTGAGGAACCACCAAACTGAAGTCCACAACAGACCAGATTTTTCCTGGCCCTTCCTCTCTGCGTTCAGCACCCTCTTCCTGGACAGCTCCCCCTCCTGCCCCCAGCAGCCCCACCTGCTCTCCTGGGCTCCAGACCCACCTCTGGGGCCTGCATGACCCCTCGGACCTCCCAAATATATTGTCTTTCTCAAATCTTCTCCAACTGTGCTTGCCTCTTTTCTCCGACATTCAGTGTTGCTGCAGCATGGGTCCCAGCAGGTGACAAGCCCCCGCCTCAGGCTGGCCCCTGGGCCACAGGTCATGAGGGTAAGGATGGTAACCTACTGTGTGCTGCTGGTCTAACTATGCATATTGTCCCACTTGTCGTCACAGCAAGGCCTGATGCAGGTACTAGTATTGTCCCCATTTGTGAATGTGGAAACCAAGGCTCAAAGAGGTTCAGCCACTTGCCCAAGACCACACAGATAGTAAGGGGTGGAGTGTGGGCTTGAAACAGGCAGTCTGTCTCCTCAGGGGTTAAGACAGATCACTGAGCTCCTGGGAACAACAGAAAATCCCTCTGACTTTCAGAAAAAAAGGTCAGAGATTAGGACCTGGGCTCCAGAGCAGACAGATACTGGAGAAATGGTGGCTTTTGAGAGAAGTGTCTCTCTCTGGGTGGATAGGGGGTGGTGAGGTCAGAGTGAGGGTCCTCTCAGGCCGGCTGTCATCAGATCCCATATTTCCTGGCTACTGTGGCCCTCAAGGGTCTGCTGAGCCTGGGGGGAGTTGATAGATAGCTGAGATTATGATTTTGCTCCAGTGTGACTGGGACACAACATGCGATTTCTTGGTGAGATGGTTTGTATCCCTACTGGCAGGCTGAGAGTGAAAGGATACACCCCAACAGCCCCATCAAGGACCCAGGTGGTACATGGAGGTGGGAGAGGGTGCTTACGTACATATGTGTCCATGTGCTGGGGCCTGAACACAACACAAACACCCAGCTGGTGGCCGTTCCACAAGCCCTTCCTCCGGATGAAGAACCAGCCTCCAGGGGCAGTGACTGGCCTCTTGGTGGGCCTCCTCCTCTTCCTTGGTAGGAAGGCTTGGCGTTCGTCTGTGGCTGCATTAGACTTGAGCCAGGACTCATGCTCTCTTCTCAGCCTGGGCTCTGGTTCAGGTTCCAGCTGATCCCTGTAGGCAGAAGGCAAAAAAGAGGTCTTCAGTATGCTGAGCCCTGTCCTAGGTGCAGGATCGTGTGGAGGAAGACAGACCCCAAACCTGCCTTCCTGAGCATAGGCCACACAAGCAAAGGAGAAGGTGGTGGTGGGCCATGAGGAACCCCACTCTCTCCCCTGTATGGATTCCGAGTAGGGGTGGCCATCGAAGATGCTCAAGAGGCCCCAGAGCCCCAGGGCAAATATGCCAGCACTGAGTGGACACCAGGACCTTGAACCTGAGCCATCCAGTTGGCTGGGGGACCTCGGCTCTCCTGTGGATACGGTGATCTCCCAGGTTCCAGGCCCCAGAAACTCCTCCCCACTGGAGCCTCTGGAAAATGGTTTCTGGATCCAGGAACCTGAAGATCAAGTTCCTGATGGTGGAGACCTTGATGGGCACCCACTGCTTTGTGGGTTCCATGAGAGGGAATGAGGGCCAAAGGGAGGGAGGGACAGACATATGAACTGGGACAGGAAGGAGGAGAAGGAGTTATCTCGGCAGAGGTGGTGGTCGCGGGGATGGGAAAGGGATGATGTGTGAAGATGCCGGGGCAGGAGGGACATGAACTTGGTGGGTGGGGCACTGAAACAAGGCCCGTATAGCGACTAGTAGAGACAGGAACAGGAAACAGGTGGGGGAAGAGGCAGGGGTAGGCAGAGCCTCCGCTGTGTCCCTACCTGGTCCCTAGCTTGTTATGGCACCTTTAGCTATCAGCCAGCTTAGTACAGTGACCTGCCCACACCCTATACCCCTGGGTGACTGTAAGTGTCTTCCAGGTCAGCCTGTCCTTCTTAGCCTCATCTGTACCCGACACAGGGACTGGTTGGCGCCTGGTGATTGTCTTACAGGACCCATAAATAAATAGATGTTCGAATGAACCATCCAATCTCACAGAGAGATAAAAACCAGGATTAGGTGAGGTTGAGGGACCCGTGTCCCTGCTATAACCCTGAATTCCTGGAATGGATAGGGCAGCCCCCTGGGTGGAGCTTCCAGACGCCAAAGTGAGTGTTTAAGGGAGCCAGACAGGGGGTGCCTGGGTGGCTCCGTTGGTTAAACAACTGCCTTTGGCTCAGGTCATGATCCCAGAGTCCTGGGATCAAGTCCCGAATCGAGCTCCCAGCTCCATGGGGAGTCTGCTTCCCCCTCTGACCTCCCCTCTCATGCTCTCTCACTCTGTCTCTCTCTCTCTCTTTCCCAAATAAATAAATAAAATCTTTAAAAATGAATGAATGAATGAATGAACCAGATAGGGAGAAAGAGAAATCAGGCTTCACAGGAAACACCTTCTTGAAAACTTGGAGGGTCCCTGGAGGAGACGATCCCAATATAGCTGGCTCCTCTCGCCTCACTGGGCTTCTGACTCACTCTCCCTTCAACCTAGAGACCCAGGGCATTCGCTTTCTGGCAGGGGCTCCTCTCCTCTGGTCTGTGGCCTGGGAGGGAGCAACAGGAAGTGGGAACAAGGCAGTCGCCTTGCTCAGGGACACTGGTTAATTCATTGGGCTTTGCTGCTTTCTGAAGCTCTGCACCCCTCAGTTGAATATTCAGGCTGGCTCCTGGCTCAGCACTGCCTGCGTCTGTGCAGCTCTATTTTTACAGTCCAGGGGATGGCTGACGAAAACATTTAAAAAGACACAAAAATTAAAAAATTTAGAAATCAGGTTGCCAGCTGTTCTGTTTGGAAAGCAGGATGACATCTGTGTTCTGTCTCATGGGAGGGGACGCTATCCCTGCCCCCAACCCCCACCCTAAGGGCCCAGGGGCTTCAGAAACCTGGTTCAAACACCTACTTTGCCACGCACCCTCTGTGTGACCTTAGCCAAGCCCCTTCCTGTCCTGTACCTCAGTTTCCATTATGTTATAAAAAGAAGTTTGGACAAGTTGATTCTTGTTTAAATTTGGGTGATTCAAGAAATTTTTCCCTGCAGGAGACAGATGTGATGGGGAGGCAGCTTCCTTTCTCTGTTTCAACATCCCGTCCTTCTCCATCCCATTGACTAATTCCCCTAAAAAAGCTTCACTTTTTACCCTGGTAGAGAGGTCCTGCCAAGACCCTTGTGGTGGGTTGGGAGGCTGGGGTACAGAGATCAGCACTCCCAAGTCCTAGTATTGACCTTGCAAACTTTTGGGTCTGTTTCCATATCTGTCATAAAGGGGGGGAATAACAGTGCCTACCCTGCTTACCTTACATAGTAGTGGTGGGACTCCAGTGTCACAAAAAATGTATGTAGTTGATGAGACTGAGGGTCCCTTCAATGCCACCAAATTTCATGTACTCTAGTCCAGATACCAAAGGAGCACTTCAGGTACCGAAAAATTCGTGAGAGTTGACACTCAGGGTGGGGGCAGCTACCTGGGCAAGGTGATTTCTGAGGTCATCCTGGTGAGGAGAAGTGGTTCCTCTCAGTTCCCCTTGCGGAGGTGGAGTCGCCAGGATGGGGTGAGGGCTCACCCCGATGACGTCTTCCTTTGCAGGATGTGGTGGCCACAGCAATATCTCTCTCCCACATGTTCTCTGCAAAGTGACCTCAACTTTCCCCTTGAACCTGGGTGAACGTGAACTTGCTTAAGGGCAATAGAATATGCAAAGCAACCTGAAGCTTAGGACAAAAAAGGCAATGAGGTTTCCAATTCCTTGGTGGCTTTGACATTGGGTAGCTGTGGACCCCTTGCTGAGCTGGCTTCTCTGGGACTCCGGGAACCTCTTCAGTCAAGGGAGTGATGGCAAGATGATGGTTGTGATCAGCGTTACTGGTGCTTACCCGAACTTCCATCCCTCCCCCCTACCTCGGTCCCTGGAGGAGGTATGGCCACATGACTTGACCAGGGAAACCAAAGCAAAAGTGACAGCTGAAACATCCTCGAGGAAAAGCCCACGTGTGGTCCTCCATGGTCTCTGACTTGGACTCATGTCATGATGATGGTGTCACAAGACACCAAACACCTCTTACTCTGTGAAGTTCTATAAGGAGAGAGACCCTTCCCACTAAGCCCAACCTTTGTGGTATGAAGCCATTGAGATGTGGGGTGGTTTGTTACTGAAGCATGAAGTAACTATCTTGACTGATACACTGATAAAAACCAACAATAATAAAGGTTTCTCACGGTATTGTTGAGAGTCTGAGTCATTGTGGGCATTCAATTAAATGCTAGCTCTTACTAAAATACCAGTTGCCTATCTTGGGTGGATTTCCCCAAAGCACACGCTGGGACAAAGATCTGAATGCAAGAAGTGTATCTGGAAAGTGATTCCAAGGAGCATGGATAGGGGAGTGGAAATGAGATGGGGAAGAAAGGGGGGGTTCAGTTATAGTGTGTAGGCACTAGCCAGTTACTGCTGTGTGCACTTGGGGTTCAGTTCTTCCCGGGACCTCTGGGAGACCACTCAGCGTGCATCAAGTTGTCCAACCCCGAAGCGAGGGAGCTGGGGATTTGCCCCTCAGCGCTCATTGTTCTTTAGCTGAGGGCTGCTGGGTGGTGGGGGGTGTAGGTCCCAGGGGCTAGAGTGGAGAAGCAGGATGCAGGTGCAGGGGAAGCATCTGCCTTCACAGCCAGGAGGTGGGGCTCCGGGGGTGGGTGCCGCAGACCGGAGCTCAACCCCGACCCCCTAACTTCTGGACTGGCCTGGATCGCCGGCCCTCCAGGTGGGAGAAGTGCACACCAGGACAGGCCCTGGGTCCAACACGAGAGCCGGGTGGGAAAGGACTGTCTAGCATGCACCTGCCAGAGTGACTGTGACCATGTGCCATGAGAGTGAGCCCCTTGCACATCGGCTGGGCCCCAGCCGCCAAGCCTCACTCCTGCCCGGTGCCAGCACCCATGACACCTTTCATCTTTCTGCCTCTCTGCTGCCTGTCGCCCATGGGCACCCGACTGAACCAGACTGGGCCGTTGGGCACTTGGAAACTGAGAGAACTGGAGGACACCAGACATTCAGTGTGGCCTGAGCATGGGGTGATGCTGCCTGGAGAACCCTTCACCTGAGAGTCAGGACCTGCCCATGGTCCTGGAGCAGCCAAGTTCTTGTTTGTTCTCCACGTCTGGGAGTGAAGAGATCCCAACATTAACTGGTTCTGACTTCCTCTCGTCTATGGGCAACTGACTGCTGAAATAGGATTTAAAACGACTTTGAAGAGGTATGCATGTAAACAAAACCACAATGGACCAAAACTTGTGGGATGCAGCAAAAGCAGGACTAATTGGGAAGTTTATAGCTGTAAATGACTACCTTAAAAAAGAAGGAAGATCTCAAATCATCAACCGAACTTCACAACTTAAGGAACTAGAAAAAGAATAAACTAAGCCCAAAGCTAGCAGAAAGAAGGAAACATGATTAGATATAAATAAATAAAACAGATAGATAAATAAAATAGAAAATAAAATAGAAATAGATAAATAGAAATAGATAAATAAAATAGAAATAAGAAATAAGAAAAAAGGGAGAAAATAAGTAAAACCAAACTGGGTTCTTTAAAACATAAGAAAATTTTAAAAATTGACAAGACAATAGCTAAGTGGACTGAGAGAGACCGGGTGGGGGGACTCAAGTTATTAAAATCAGAAATGAAAGTGAGGACATTAGGACTGATTCTAGGGAAATAAAACTGATTATAAGAGAGTACTGTGAACCATGAAAAACTTTACAACAATGAATTGGATAACCCAGATGAAATGGATAAATTTCTAGAAACATGCAACCTATTAATACTGAATCACAAAGAGATAGAAAATCTGAATAGGTGATTGAATCAGTACTCAAAAACCTCCTGTCATAGGCGCCTGGGTGGCTGAGTCATTAAGTGTCTGCCTTTGGCTCAGGTCATGATCGCAGGGTCCTGGGTTCGAGCCCTGCCTTGGGCTCCCTGCTTGTGTTCCCTCTCGCTGTGTCTCTTTCTGTCAAATAAATAAATAAAATCTTTAAAAAAGAAACCCAAAACCCTCCTGTCAAAGAGAAGCCCTGAACCTGATGGCCTCACTGGTGAATACTACCAAACATTTAAAGAACCAGCACCAACCTTCCTTGAATATTTCCCAAAAATTAGAGAGAAGGGAACACTTTCTAACTCATTCTGTGAGGCCAGCATTACCCTGAAACCAAAGCCAGGCAAAGAAACTACAGGGAAAGAAAAGAAAAGAAAGAAAAGAAAGCTACAGACCAATATCCTTTATGAATATTGATGCAAGAATCCTTAGAAAAATACTAACAAACCGAATTCAGCAGCATATTGAAAGGATTATATACCATGACCAAATGGGATTTATCACAGGAATACAAAGATGGTTCAATATACAAACATCTATCAAAATAATATACCACATTCACAGAACAAAGGGGAAAAAACCCTCAAGAATTACATGCAGGCCCTCAGACAGGTTTTTGTACACAGAGGCATTATTCACAATAGCCAAAATGTGGGAATGATGCAAGTGTCCATTGATAGAGAAATGAATAAACAAAATAGGGTCTACAATCCAATGGTATATTATTCAGCCTTAAAAAAGGAAGAAATTCTAACACCTGCTACAACATGACTGAACCTTGAAGACATTATACTGAGTTTAAAAAAAAAAAAAAAAGAAACAAACAAATACTGTGTGATTCCACTTACCTGAGACACCTGAGACAAAAAGTAAAATAGTGGTTGCCAGGGGCTAGAGAAAAGGGGATGAAGAGTTAGTTTTTAATGGAGACAGAGTTTCAGTTTGGGAAGATAAAAAACTTCTGGTGATGGGTGATCAAGATGGTTGCATAAAAATGTGAATGTGCTTAACTCTACTGAACTATATACACTTAAAATTAGTTAAGCCAGGCCCAGTGCTGCATACCTGTAGTCCCAGCAATCCGAGAGGCTGGGGCAGGAGGGTCACTTGAGTCCAGAAGCCATAGGTTGTGCAAGGAGAGCTGAATCTACCCAGGTCAGAAATGGAACAGGTGAAAAATGGTTAAAATAGTAAAATATTTATGTGTATTTTACCATAGTGAAAATGTATATGTAAAATTCACAAGACAAGAATAACAAGGTGACATATGAGCCCATGGTGTTGTGGAAAAACTTACACCTGTGACACATTTATAATATAATGTATCGTGTCAACAAAATGTCATAGGAAGCCAGAGTGGGGAGTAAATACTTGCACACAGAGGGACTGAAGGCTTCTTTTGAGCCGGACCTCCCAGGAGGGCAGAGTGGAGAGGGGTTTACAGGCAGTGGCACTGCAGAGATAAAGCCTGGAGGGGAGTGAGGGCTGTCCTGGGCTGATGTGCTATGACTGGTAGCAGGACCCAGGAGAGGGGCAATCCAGGGGAAAGCAGGCTTCCCTGATCACTCGTGGGGCTTGGGGCCCTGGTGACCCACCCCTGGAGGGGAAGGATTAATCCAGGCTTCTTAACTTCACATGGGAGGAAATGGGAGTCCCAAGTGGGTGAAGTTCTAGGAGATAATTCAATAAGGACACAACTGCTAAAAGTCTAACGTGACCATACCTAGGTATTCTAGGTATTTTACCTTTATCAAAGAGATTGGTGGGGCTGCTGTGTCTGTTATGTTACTTTCAAGTAATAAAAAAGGGAATTCGTTGCCTCAACTATCTTGAAAGAAAATCCCGAACAGTGTTGTTTCAGGTAGGGCATGCTCCAAGCTCAGTGAGGTCTCTGAGGTCCTACTCCCTGTCTCTCTGCCCTCCTTTCTGTGTAGAGACCTGTCCTAGGGAGGAGGAGGAGCTCCTCCTGGCCCTATGATGGGAGCTGGCAGTTCCCATGCTCAGTTTCAGAAGGACTGTTCCCAGGAAGAAGTGATTCCAGGTGGACCAGCTTGACACTGGCTGGGGATGGAATGTTCTAATTAGCATAGACTGAGTCCTATAATTAGTTTTACCCTAGGATCCAGGTGTGGAGCCAGAACCATATGTATCCCAATTGCAACCGGGGATTATTGGAGAGGAAGGGGAGGGAAATGGATGTTGAGATCAATTCTGAGTGCTTAATTTTAAGAGATATCACAACAAATGAAAAAAAAAAATGGTATAGATGTTAGAAATGCTTTTGGCTGCAAGTCACAGCAAATGCAACCAACAGTGAATAAAATAGATAGAAGCCTAGGATCTCCCAGTGGCTGGCACAATTGAACTGTCCAGCAATGTTCCCCCAAGAAGCCGGGCTCCATCTGTACTCTTGCATCTCCACTCTTAGTGTGGTCACCTTTATTCTTTCATTGCTTGATGACTGCCATAGCCTCAGAAATAATACCTATGTTCAAGCATGCGGATGGGGAACAGATCAAACCTGCAGGCTCCCTTCCCACATCATCCTTCTTATTGGGTGCAGGAGCCTTTCCAGATGCTTCTGAAGGGATTTCATTTAGGTCTTGGTCCAGAACTGGGTTATATGGGTACTTGAACTTGTAGGTAGGTTGTCAAACCATCTCGATATGCCTGGGACTGAGGGAGATCCAGGGACTTTTGGTGCTAAGACTGGACAAGTCCTGGGAAAATGAGATAAGATGATCACACTAACTGGAAGGAAGACTGGAGAAGTGAATTGGGGGCTTCCCAGGCTCTATTGTAAGAAGTTGCAAAGAAAGAGGGACTGCTGGTAGGTTTTAGCATAGCCATCAGCAGTGTCTACACAACCAGGTTGGTGAAGGGATTCAAAATCAAGACATACACAGAATAGGCAAAGGGACTTAAAAATTAGCCTAGGGGTGCCTGGGTGGCTCAGCTGGTTGGGCGACTGCTTTCAACTTAGGTCATGATCCTGGAGTCCCAGGACCAAATCCCACATCAGGCTCCAAGCTCCATGGGGAGTCGTCTTCTCCCTCTGACCTTCTTCCCTCTCATGCTCTCTCTCACTCTCTCTCTCTCTCAAATAAATAAATACAATCCTTTAAAAAAATAGCCTAAAAATGGGAGATGTTATATATTCTGGATATGAGTTGCAGTATACTCTTCCAGGCTATGGGTCGCCAGTTTATTCTCAGAATAGTGCCTTTGATCAACAAACATTCTTAATTTAGCTTCAATTTATCACTTTTCTCTTTATGGTTAGCAGTTTTGGTGTCCTAAGAAACCACTACCTTCTCCAAGATCATGAAAATACTCTCCATTTAAAAAAAAAATTTATTTTTACTTTTTTAAGATTTTATTTATTTGAGAGAGAGAGAGGGTGGGGAGAACACAGAAGGAGAGTGAAAGGGAGAAGCAGACTTCCCGTTGAGCAAGAAGCTCGATGTGGGGCTTGATCCCAGCACACTGAGACCATACCTGAGGCAAGGGCAGATGCTTAAGCAACTGAGCCACCCAGGTACCCCTAAAAAAGTTGGCTTTATTGAGAAATAGTTCACATACCATACAATCCATCTATCTAAAGTGTATAATTCAGTGACTTCTAAGATATTCACAGAGTAGTGCAACCATCATCACAGTCCATTTAAGATTTGCATTACCTGAAAAAGAAATCCTAAATCCTTAAACTATCACACCTCATCCCTCACTCACTCTCAGGCCTAAGTGGCCATTCTACTTCCTGTCTCAATAGATTTCCCTATTTTGCATGATTCATGTAAATGGAATCATACAATATGTGAGCTTTTGTATCTGGCTTCTTTCACTTCATATAATGTCTTCAGTGTTCATCCATGTGGTAACGCGAGTCAGAATTTCATTCGTTTTTGTTGCCAAATAATATTCCATTGCATGCGTATGCCACATTTTGTTTACCCATTCATCCTTCGATGGACACTTGGGTTGCTTTCACATTTTGTCTACTATAAATAGTGCTGGTTTGAACATTTATGTAAAAATTCCTGCATGGGCATATGTTTCCCATGGTTTCTTTTTAAAGGTTTAATGTTTTACTTTCTGTCTGTATCTGTAGCCCATCTGGAGCCTGTCTTTTGAATCTGGTATGAGGTCAGAGTCAAGATAATATTTCTTCTATAAGGATATCCGATTGACTTAGCACCATTTACTGAAAACACCACCTTTTCCCATCGCACTTCATCACAATTTAGGGAACCTGTATGTGTACTTGTTTCTGGCTCAATTCTTTTTTGTTATTGTTGTTTGTTTTGGTTTTTGGACTCAATTCTATTCTTTCAGTGTTTTTGGCCATCCTTGTGTCAAGCCCACACCATCTCACTAAATAGAAATTTACAGCAAGTCTTTTTTTTATTTTTAATTTAAATTCAATTAATTAACATATACTGCATTATTAGTTTCAGAGGTAGAGGTCAGTGATTCATCAGTCTTATATAATACCCAGTGCTCATTACATCACGTACCCTCCTTAATGTCCATTACCCAGTTACCCATCCCGTTTGTTTCCTATGATTAAGAGTCTCTAATGGTTTGTCTCCCTTTCTGATTTTGTCTTGTGTTATTTTTTCCTCTCTTCCCCTATGATCCTCTGTTTTGTTTCTTAAATTCCACATTTAAGTGAGTGAGTGAGCTCATATGACTTTCTCTTTCTCATTTGTCTTTCTCTGATTGACTTATTTCACTTAGGATAATAACCTCTAGTTCCAGCCACATCCTTGCAAGTAGCAAGATTTCTTTTTTATAGCTGAGTAGTGTTCCAATGTGTATACATACCACATCCTCTTTATCCATTCATTTGCTCATGGACATCTGGGCTCTTTCCACAGTTTGGCTATTGTGGACATTGCTGCTATAAACATTGGGGTGCAGGTGACCCTTCAGATCACTACATTTGTACCTTTGGGGTAGATACCTAGTAGTGCAATTGCTGGGTCATAGGGTATCTCTATTTTCAACTTCTTGAGGAACCGCCATACTGTTTTCCAGAGTGACTGCACCAGCTTGCATTCCCACCAACAGTGTAAGAGGATTCCCCTTTCTCTGCATCTTTGCCAATATCTGTCACTTTCTGACTTGTTAATTTTAGCCATTCTGACCTGTGTGAGATGCTATCTCATTGTGGTTTTGATCTGCATTTCCCTGATACCAAGTGATGTTGAACATTTTTTCATGTGTCATTTGTATGTCTTCTTTGGAGAAATGTCTGTTCATGTCTTCTGCTCATTTCTTGATTGGATTATTTGTTCTTTGGGTTCTGAGTTTGATAAATTCTTAATAGATTTTGGATACCATCATTTTATCTGATTTGTCATTTGAATATATCTTTTCCCATTCTGTCCATTGTCTTTTTTAAAAATAAAGTTTTATTTATTTATTTGTCAGAGAGAGAGAGAGAACAAGCAGGAGAGTGGCAGGCAGAGGCAGAGGGAGAAGCAGGCTTCCTGCTGAGTAAGGAGCGCAACAAAGGACTCAATCCCAGAACCCTGGGACCATGACTTAAGCCAAAGGCAGATGCTTAACTGACTGAGCCACCCAAGCATCTCATGTCTTTTGGTTTTGTCGACTGTTTCCTTTGCTGTGCAAAATCTTTTTATCTTTATGAAGTCCTAGTGTTCATTTTTGCCTTTGTTTTCCTTGCCGTTGGGGACGTGTCTGGCAAGAAGTTGCTGTGGCCAAGCTCACAGAGATTGTTACCTGTATTCTCCTCTAGGATTTAGAAGAATTCGTGTCCCCCATTTAGGTCTTTCATTCATTTTGAGTCTATTTTTGTCTATTTTTGTGTGTAGGTATGGTGTAGGGAAATAGTCTGGTTTCATTCTTCTTCATGTGACTGTCCAATTTTCCCAGTGCCATTTGTTGAAGGGACTGCCTTTTTTCCACTGGATAGTCTTTCCTGCCTCTTTTTTTTTTTTTTTTTTTTAAAGTAGGCTCTATGCCCAGTGTGGAGCTCAATGCAGGCCTTGAACTCATGACCTTGAGATCACGAATTGGACATTTAATTGACTGAGCCTTCCAGGTGTTTTCCTGTTTTGTCAAAGATTAGTTGACCATAGAGTTGAGGGTCCATTTCTGTGTTCTCTATTCTGTTCCATTATATGCATCTGTTTTTATGCCAGTACTATACTGTCTTGATGATTACAGCTTTGTGATAGAGCTTGAAGTCCAGAATTATGATGCCACAAGCTTTGGTTTTCTTTTTCAACATTCCTTTGGCTATTTGAGGTCTTTTCTGGTTCCATACAAATTTTAGGATTGTTTGTTCCAGCTCTGTGAAAAAAGTTGATGGTATTTTGATAGGGATTGCACTGACTATGTAGATTGTTCTAGGTAGCATAGACATTTTCGCAATATTTGTTATTTTAAACCAAGAGCATGGGACGTTTTTCCATTTCTTTGTGTCTTTTTCAATTTCTTTCATGAGTGTTTTATAGTTTTCTAGGTATAGATCTATTGCCTCTTTGGTAAGGTTTATTCATAGGTTTCTTATGGGTTTTTGTGCAATTGTAAATGGGATCAACTCCTTAATTTCTCTTTTTCATTGTTCATATATAGAAATGCAACTGATTTCTGTGCATTGCTTTTATATCCTGCCACTTTCCTGAATTCCTATATGAGTTCTAGCAATTTTGGGGTGGAGTCTTTTGGGTTTTCCACAGAGTATCACATCATCTGTGACTTCTTGCAACTTCATCTTTACTTCCTTGCCAATTCAGACGCATTTTATCTCTTTTTGTTGTCTGATTACTGACGTTAGGACTTCTAGTATTATATTGAACAACAGTGGTGATAGTGGAAATTCCTGCTGTATTCCTGACCTTAGGGAATAAGGTCTCAGTTTTTCACCATTGTGAATGATATTTGCTGTGGGCTTTTCATATATGGATTTTATGATGTTGAGGTATGTACCCTTTATCCCTACACTGTGAAGAGTTTTAATCAAGAAAGGATGCTGTACTTTGTCAAATGCTTTTTCTGCATCTATTGAGAGGATCATAGGGTTCTTGTTCTTTCTTTTATTTATGTAGTATATCACATTGATTGATTTTTTGAATGTTGAACCACACTTGCAGCCTAGGAATAAATCCCATTTGGTTGTGGAGAATAATCTTTTTAATGTACTGTTGGATCCTATTGGCTAGTATCTTGGTGAGAATTTTTGCATCCATGTTCATCAGGGATATTGGTCTGTAATTCTCATTTTTGGTAGGGTCTTTGTCTGGTTTTGGGATCAAGGTAATGCTGGACTCATAGAAAGAGTTTGGAAGTTTTCCTTCCATTTTTATTTTTTGAAACAGTTTCAGAAGAATAGTTATTAATTTTTCTTTAAATGTTTGGTAGAGGGATGCCTGGGTGGCTCAGTCATTAAGCATCTGCCTTCAACTCAGGTCATGATCCTGGGGTCCTGGGATTGAGCCCCGCATCAGGCTGCCTGCTCCGAAGGAAGCCTGCTTCTCCCTCTCACACTCCCCCTGCTTGTATTCCCTCTCTCACTGTCTTTCTCTGTCAAATAAATAAATAAAATATATTTTTTTAAAGTTTGGTAAAATGTCCCTGGGAAGCCATCTGGCCCTGGTTCTTGTTTGTTGGAGATTTTTGATGACTGCTTCACTTTCCTTGCTGGTTATGGATCTGTTCAGGTTTTCTATTTCTTCCTGGTTCCATTTTGGTAGTTAATATGTCTCTAGGAATGCATCCATTTCTTTCAGATTGTCTAATTTGTTGGCATATTTTTGCTCATAATATGTTCTTATAATTGTTTGTATTTCTTCAGTGTTGGTTGTGATCTCTCCTCTTTCATTCATGATTTTATTTATTTGGGTCCTTTCTCCTTTCTTTTTGATAAGTCTGGCCAGGGGGTTTATCAATCTTATTAATTATTTCAAAGAACCAGCTCCTAGTTTTGTTGATGTGTTCTGTTCTTTTGGTTTCTAGTTCATTGATTTCTGCTCTAATCTTTATTAATTCTCTTCTCCTGCTAGGTTTAGGCTTTATTTGCTGTTCTTTCTCCAGCTCCTTTAGGTATAATGTTAGGTAGTGTATTTGAGACCTTTCTTGTTTCTTGAGAAAGACTTGTGTTGCTATACACTTCCCTTTTAGGACGGCCTTTGCTGCATCCCAAAAGTTTTGAACAATTGTGCTTTCATTTTCATTTGTGTTCATAATTTTTTAAAAATCCTTTAATTTCCTGGTTGACCCATTCGTTCTTTACTAGGATGCTTTTAGCCTCCATGTATTTGAGTTCTTTCCAACTTTCTTCTTGTGGTTGAGTTCTAGTTTCAAAGCATTGTGGCCTGAAAATATGCAGGGAATGATCCCAGTTTTTTGGTATCAGTTAAGACCTGATTTGCAACCAAGTATCCAATCTATTCTGGAGAATATGCCATGTACACTAGAGAAGAATGTGTATTCTATTGTTTTAGGATGGAATATTCTGAATATATCTGTGAAGTGCATCTGGTCCAGTGTGTCATTCAAAGCCCTTGTTTGCTTGTTGATCTTCTGCTTAGACGATCTGTCCATTGCGGTGAGTGGGGTGTTAAGATTTCCTACAATTATTGTAGTATTATCAATGTGTTTCTTTAATTTTGTTATTAATTGGTTTATATAATTGGTTGCTCCCATGTTAAGGACATAAATATTTACAATTGTAAGATCTTCCTTTTTTTTTTTTTAAAGATTTTATTTATTTATTTGACACAGAGAGATCACAAGTAGGCAGAGAGGCAGGCAGGCAGAGAGAGGAGGAAGCAGGCTCCCCACTGAGCAGAGAGCCCAATGTGGGGCTCGATCCCAGGACCCTGAGATCATGACCTGAGCCAAAGGCAGAGGCTTTAACCCACTGAGCCACCCAGGTGCCCCTTGTAAGATCTTCTTGTTGGATAGAACTTTTAATTATGATATAGTGTCCTTTCTCATCTCTTAGTGCAGATTTTGGGTTAAATCTAATTTGTTTAATATAAGGATCACGACCCAGCTTTCTTTTGATGTCCATTAGCATGATAAATGGTTTTCCACCCCTTCACTTTCAATCTGGAGGTGTCTTTGGGTCTAAAATGAGTCTCTTGCAGACAAGATATTGATGGGTCTTGCTTTATTATCTGATCTGATACCATGTCTTTTGATTGGGACATGTAGCCCATTTACATTCAGAGTAACTGTTGAAAGATATGAACTTAGTGTCATTGTATTATCTATAAAGTCATTGTTTGTATATATTGTCTCTGTTCCTTTCTGGCTTATGTTACTTTTGGGCTCTCTCTTCACTTAATGGATCCGTTTTAATATTTCTTGCAGACCTGGTTTAGTGGCCACAGATTATTTTAGTTTTGATTTATCCTAGAAGATTTTTATTGCTCCTTCTATTTTGAATGATAGCTTAGCTGGATAAAGTATTCTTGACTGCATATTTTTCTAATATAGCCCTGAATATATCATGCCAGTCCTTTCTGGCCTGCTAGGTCTCTGTGCATAGATCTGCTGCCAGTCTAATGTTTCTACTAGGTTACAGACCTCTTGTCCCAAGCTGCTTTCAGGATTTTCTCTTTGTCTCTGAGGTTTGCAAGTTTCACATTATATGTCAGGGTGTTGACCTATTTTTATTGATTTTGAGGGGGTTAGTCTCTGTGCCTCCTGGACTTGAATGTCTGTTTCCTTCCCCAGATTAGGGAAGTTGTCCACTATAATTTACTCCAATATACCTTCTGCCCCCTCTCTCTTTCCTCTTCTTCTGGGATCCCAATTATTCTAATATTGTTTCACTTTATAGTATCACCTCTCTTTAGAATTCTCCCCTCATGAGCCAGTAGTTGTTTATCTCTCTTTTTCTCAGCTTCTTTATTCACCACATTGTGTCTTCTATATCACTAATTCTCTCTTCTGACTCATTTATCCTAGCAGTCAGAGACTCCATTTTTAATTGCATCTCATTAATAGCCTTTTTTATTTTGATTTGATTGGATTTTAGTTCTTCTATTTCTACAGAAAGGGATTCTTTAGTGTCTTCTATGTTTTTCTTTTAAGCCCAGCTAGTGTCTTCATAATTGTTATTCTGAACTCTAGTTATGACATCTTACTTATATCCATACTGATTAGGTCCCTGGCAGTCTGTATTGCCTCTTGTTCTCTTTCTTGAGGTGAGTTTTTCTGTCTTGTCATTCTTGCAGAAAGTAGTCATTTTTCTCTTTGTCGAGTTGTATCTATTCTTTTCTTAGTTCTCTGGTTGAGTTCGCTGGTGTTCAGAATAATTTGATAGCGATCTAGCTGAATTCCTGGGACCAGATGAAACTAAGGTCTCCTATTCCTCCACCATCTTGGACTCAGTCTCTACAGCAAGTCTTGATTGATATCAGTTTATCTAAGTGCTCCTGTTCTGTTCTTCTTTTTTAATATTGCTTTGATTGTTCTTGGCTCCTTGTATTTTTATAAAAATTTATAATTGCTTCTCAGTTTCTAAAAGAAAAAAAAAAAGACCTGTTTAGGTTTTGATTGGGTTTGTGTTGAGTTTACAGATCAATTTGAGTAGATCTGACATCTTTACAACAGTGACTCTTCCATTCCAACAATATAGTATATTTCCCTATTTATTTAAAAACATTTCTCTCAATAATGTTTCATAAATTTTAGTGTAGAGGTCTTACATATCTTTCATTAGATTTAGTCATACAGGATTTTTTTGTTGTTTTTGATGCTGTTATAAATGATATAGTTGTTGTTTTTTTTTTTTTCCATTTGGATACTTCCCTGCAAATACCTGAAGAGTTTTTATGTGCAGCAAAGAGCTGGTCACTGATTTTTCCCTGGTATGTGCAGGTAGGCCCCAAGCCAAGTACTGTCCATATTTTCCCATTTGCTCCTCAGCAGCCCTCAGACACATGACTCTTTTCCCCATTTTACACTGAACCTCAAAGGTGGAGGCAGGTCTGAGGTAGGGGCTGACTAAGGACTGAGCTCTGGCCCCTTCTGCATTGATCCAGACCTGATGGGGGCAAACCTGTGCCTATGGGTGTAACCCTACGAAGCTCTTTCCAGATGAAAAATTCTGTGACTCCCAAATTCAAATTCAAGATTCAAATTTGTCCAACCCAACCTAAATGCAGATATTAGTGAATCTTGACATTTTTTAAAGTAAACAGATCAATGTATCAATTAGGCTACAACTGAAAACACGATTTCTTAAATCCATAGATCCTGAGTATCAGCAACATTTTTTAACCATAACTTGACCAAGGGTTAAAACTCATCATGCAATTTGTAAATAACACTTCAAGTTTGCTTAACATCTCTGAGGGGAAAGTGGTTTAAATGACATGGCCCAGACCTCCCCATGAGCTCCAGCCAGAGTTTGTAGCCAGAATTACTGATACTTCCACTATGTGTCTCACATGACCCAAACAGAACTCGCATCTGCCTGTGTCTGATCAACGCTGGTCATACTTTTTGGCTGACCAGCACTTTTGACATCCTTCTCAGGTTGGGAGAATATCCCATGTGGTAAGAGAGAAATGCGTTTCTCAGAGTTCCTTGCAAACAGGCATCTACATGTGATCTGGGTTTGGCCAGTCACACAACCCTGTGTGAGGTGCTGCAGTGGATCCAGGAGCCACTTTAGTGATGGTGGCCACCAGGATGCCCAGGGTCTAGTTGTACCAGCTGTAATGTCCAATGCAGCTCAGTATCTGGCCCTGGGCACTGGTGCTGTGTTCTTCAGGGTCCGCAGTCTGGACAGAGCTTCTGGTTCTCCTGAAGAGCCTGCGAACTGGTTTTACACTTAAATAAATCTATCCCTGTATAATCTTGAATAAATTGCTTGGCATGGATTGTATTGTTTGCAACTAAGAGCCTTGCCTGATATGCACCCCTCCCCAAGCTTGCTCCCCACCATCCCCCCTTTTCGGTAGAAGGCAACAGGTTCTCTCCACTTGCCCATGCCTTGAATCCAACAGCCACCCTGTTCTCCTCCCTCCCCCTCCATCCCAGGGCCTGGGTCTTACTGATAATTCCACTTCCTGCATAGCTTGAGTCTGTCCAGTTCACCATTTCTGTAGCCAGCCTTCAAGCCCATGCCACCACCACCTCACCTGTAGACTATTCCTTAAGCTCCCACCCTCACTCTGGAGTGATCTTCCTAGAATGCAGACTAGTTCAGGTAGCCCCTCACTGAGGCTCTCCAGTGCCTGTCCCCCTAGTTGATGAATTTTGCTGGGGAAGCCTTTCCTGTGTGGCATCCCCGAGCTCTCCCAACCCCCTGCTGGCCCCGCCCCTCTTCTTATCTGAACAATGATCATTTCTCCTGTCCTAGGGTTCTTGCTCATGCACTTCTGCCTGTAGTTTTATTGCACCCTTTTCTTCCCCCCACCCCTAATTTGCCTTTAGTTCTCAGATCCTGGAGAAATCATTTTTGATCTTTCCTCTTAGGGAGACCCTCTCTTTCTTGAACCTTTACAGCCCCCTGTTCTTCTGGAAGCTCAGCATTGTGCTTACCTATTCAGTCCTTGCCACTTATGAGCTGTGTGACCCCAGGCAAGTTACTGAATCTATCTGGGCCTTAGTTTCTGCTTCTTCATCTGCAAAATAAGGTTAATGATGTATACTGCTCCAGGTTCAGCTTCTATTCTTCTCTGTTCTCACTGCGGTCCTGGACATTCATGCTTCAGGCTGCATTGCTGTGTCCTCTGGCTCCAGTGGCAGGTGCCATCAGAGATGGCGGAGAGCAGTCAGGGACTTGCTTTTTGGCTCCTTCCCCTTTTTTGGCTTGGGCCATGTGTCTTACAGAGGAGCAGTTCTAGGGGTAGTAACAGCCTCTCACTGTGGCTGTCCTTTGGGGGCCTTTTGATTTTGCCTTAACTCTAAGGCACCATAGTCACCTTGTTAATATGTCTCCTTGGAGCCATGGGTGAATTCTGTTTCTACAGCCCAGAGCTGTTGAGAGGATTAAATGAGCATACTCATGATAATACCCTTAGCACAGCGCCTGACTGGCCTCATTTTAATTCATTACTTTTCCCAAGCATGCACCATCACCTTATTTCACAAGGGATGATTTTTTAGTCTGTTTCTGTCAACAGACTGGATCTGATATGCAAAAAACCTTTCTTAGCTGTATCCCCAGAGCTTAGCACAGAGCTCAACACATTTGATGAGGATTTGATGAGTTAATGGTCCCATTTGCCAGTGTGCAATACTGTCCTGCTGCCAGGAAGAGAAGAGGTAGGAGTACCCATGGGTTCCCTTCTGCAGTTGTTCAGGGTGTGGACTGCAAAAGTTGCCTGGCTCAGGAAACAAGGCTCAGATCAGCCTGTGCTCTCCCATCATGCTTGGTCTAACAGAGAGAGGTGTTTTTCCTAATTTGCTCAAAGGGGCTACATAAATTAGTGGTTCCTTGGATTTCTACCTCTAAACCTAGTTTTAATTCATTCACACAGGAGACTCCATGCTCCTGCCTATGTCCTGCCTCCCAGCCCCCTGAATACCTACCTCCCTTTTCATTAGTTCCTCTCTGCCTTCCAGGAAGCCAGTAGCTCCCCAGGTAAGTCCCCGAGCTTAAGAGAGACCTGCAGAAACCAGCCAGGACAGGGCTTCCAGGAAAGTTTCTGGTAAGACTGGGCACCAGAGCCACTGATCTTCCTGATAGATGGGGGCAGACAACAGCAAGTGAGTGGTCAGGCCCAGGAGAAACCAGTCGTGGGCGGCTGCAGAAATAATGGCCTTGGCCTCCAACTGGACTAATAGGCAATTAGCGCCAGAGGGTCCCCATCTAACCCCCAGCCCATTAAACACAGGGTGACTTCAACCAAATCCTGCCTTAAAAAGCTCTATTTAGAGGCAACTTAATATAAATTGTTCCATAAAGAGGGGGAAAAAAAATCCCACCGATCTAGGCAAGAGAACAGTTCTTAGTGGGAGTTTCTAATAAGTGGGTTGGAGAAGCAGGGCCATTGAAAAGCTCGGCAGGTAGGCCAGGGGAGGCCATCAGCTTTCAGTTCAGCCTGTTCTGTTTCCCTCTGTGCCAGGGCCTCTGCCTGGCCCCGTCTCTTTCATATTCGGAACGAGAAAGGCTGAACTATGTGCTGAGCAGCATCTCTGCCTGTGCACAGGGAGTCAGACCTGCTCATTCCTCATCGCAGGAGGCCCAGGGTCCAGGTCCTGGATGGAGCATGAGCGTGAGACCCCGGTCACACCCCTGTGTCGTGCGTCCCTTTCCCCTTGCTCCCCCTCCCCCGTGAGGAGAGAGAACTGGTAATGAGGGCTCCCCTCCAGGCAGAACCTGAGCAAGGCACCTCTCAGGAATCACAAGGCAAATTTTCCGAATGCTGATGTCCAGGCTGCACCTGGAAAATCTGCTGTCTGTCTGCAGCGGCGCCTTAGTGTGGGCACTTAGTGTGGTGCCTCCATATGCAGGCTTGAGATCCACTAGTCCCTAAGGCCTGTCCTTGACCTGCTCTCTCGCATGGTTAGCCTCCTGTATGCAGCTGGGAGACATACAGGTACAGCTCCCTAACCCCCGGAGCTGTGCTTTGCAGGTGGATTTTCCAGACCAGCAGCCTCAGCATCCCTTGGCAATGCGTTAGAAATTCGCATTCTCAGGCCCAACCCTAGAGCTCCGGAATCAAATTCCTGGGCAGGGCCCAGCAATATATGCTTTAACAAGCCCTCCAGGGGATTCTGATGTGCTCTCATATCTGAGAATCCCTGCCCTAGAATAATGATAGAATTATCCTTGTAGTTCAGTGCTCTTCAAACTTCACCGTGCACCGGACTCAAATTAAAAGGTAAATTCTGATGCAGCTGGGGGAGGGCCAAGGATCTGCGTTTTGGACACGGTCCCCAGGGCTGCCACTGGTCCGCAGACCACGCCAAGCAGCAAGGTTGTAGATACGTTGACTGAGAGCTCGCTGTGGGCCAGGCGCTTGCTATGCCCCGTGTTTGTGTCTTATTTCGTCTTCCCAGAAGCACCAAGATGTAGACGTTAATTGTTATTTCTGAACAGCTTTATTGAGACATAATTCACATTCCATAGAATTCGTGCCCTGGAAATATACAAAGGCTTTTCGTATATTCAGAGTTGCACCCCCATCACCACAGTCAGTTTTAGAACATTCTCGTCCTTCTCGAAGGAGGCGCGGCTCCTCTTAGCCATCACTGGTCCTTCTGTGGGCAACGGACCTTCTCTCTAGATGTGCCCCTTCTGGACATTTCATGTAATTTTTTTGAAATCCTTTTATTTAAATTAAACTACTTAACATAGGGTGTATTATTAGTTTCAGAGGTAGAGGCAGGTGATTTGCCAGTCTTATATAACACCCAGTGCTCATTATATCACATGCCCTCCTAAATGCCCGTCACCCGGCCACCCTATCCCTCCCACCTCCCTCCCCTCCAGCAGCCCTCAGTTTGTTTCCTGTGATTAAGAGTCTCTTATGGGTTGTCTCCCTTTCTGAATTCATTTTGTTTTATTTTTCCCTCCTTCCCCTATGATCCTGTGTTTTGTTTCTTAAATTCCACGTCATCAGTGAGATCATATGATAATTGCCTTTCTCCAATTGACTTATTTCACTAGTTCCTTCTAGTTTCCTCTATTTCCTTCCATGTCATGGTAAATGGTAAGATTTTTTTTTTTTGATGGCTGAGTATTATTTCATGATAGATAGGTATAGATAGATAGATTCAGATATAGATAGAGATAAAAATATAGATTATATCTATCTATATACTGATCTATCTATCTATTCCCCACGTCTTCTTCATCCATACATGTGTTGATGGACATCTAGGTTCTTTCCATCATTTGGCTATTGTGGACATTTGCTGCTATAAACATTGGGGTGCACATGCCCCTTCAGATCACTACATTTGTATCTTTGGGGTAAATACCCAGTAGTGCAATTGCTGGGTCGTTTGTTGGCTCTATTTTCAACTTTTTGAGGAACCTCCATGCTGTTTTCCAGAGTGGCTGCACTCACAATTTGCATTCCCACCAACAGGGTAAGAGGGTTCCCCTTTCTCCACATCCTCGCCAACATCTCGGACATTTCATTTAAAAGGATCCATCCAACATGTAACCTTTAGTGACCAGCTCCTTTCAGTCAGCATCGTGTTTTCAAGGGTGGTCCACGTGACATCGTATGTCAGCCCTTCATGCCTTTCTCTGGGTGAGAATGCCTTTCCATCGTTGGATAGACCCCATTTTGCAGATCTGTTGGACTGTTGGTGGACACTTGGGTTGTTTGCACTGTGGGGTGTGGGAATCATGGTTGGTGTCACTGTGGACACTGATACACAAGCAGTTCCATTTTACAGATGAAAACACTGAGGTTGATAGCCACGCAACCTGGGCAATGTCACTGACATTTGGCGGGGAGGGCACTCTCTGCCTCCTTGCCGGCTGTCTCAGAGGCCCAGGTGATACCACCGCTCAAGTGGAGGGTGGGGGTGGTGGTGTTTGTTTCTGGGGAAGGAGTGGGGGGCTCTGAGCCAGGGCTCCTGGATCTGTGTCTTGGTTTGAGTCCTTCCCAGGGAACCTTGGGCAACTTGTTTAAGTCTGAGCCCCAGTCTCCCCAGAAGACAAATAATGAGTCTGCTACGAAGCGTGGACAGAGGAGGGGATGAGGATGGGAAAAGTGTTCTTGGTGTGGATGAGGCCCTCTGCAGTGTTGGCCGGGCTGGAGTTTCTAGATCGGGGGCCAGAAGGGCCTCTAATGCCCCTTACTGAAGCCTCTAATGTAGGATCCAGGGAGAGAGAGACAGAGAAAAAAAGAGACACAGAGGCAGGCAGCAGGGGTGCCTGGTGGGGCGGGGTGAGGCGGGCTGCCTGATTCAGAGCAATGAAGCTTTTCACCTCCTCCCACAGCCATTTACCCAGCCCCAAGGGGTAATTGCCATCATTTCAAGGCTGGGTAATGCTAGGCAGATTAGGGAGGGAAAGGCTCCCTCGGGTTGAGCAGGAACATTAGGCACAGTTATAAATGTCAGCTGCTGACAAGAGCCCAAGCTGGAGGGCACAGGCTCCTAGCTGCCCGCCTGTCCCACCCCTTCTCCCCATTTTGGGGCCAGGCCGGGCCAGGCCCCAGCAGCTGCTTGGACTACTGCACGCCCCATATCTTACCCACCACCTCACCCACCACCCCCTCTGCCCTTCAGGTCCCGTCAGCACAGGGTTCACCCTGGTTCTACTGCTTCGTATGTGCCCTTGGGCAAGTGTGTGTCTCAACCTCTCTGAGTCGCATATGCAAAATGGGTGCAACAGCAACACAGGCTCAGACAAGTGTCTCTGAGCATTTCCCATGGCCAGGCCCTATTTTATCCTCCAGCAACACTATGAGGGAGACTCTTCTATTATCTCCATGTATCGGAAGAGGACAGAGAGATGAGGTCCCATCATGGGCCTCAGTCTCCCATCTGCAGAATGTGGATGTTTGGCTAGAAAAGGAGACCTCAGCCGGCGTTGTCAGGCCCCACAATCTCTGATTGTCCTGAAGATGGGGGCAGAAATCCTGGGCTTCGGGCAGGGCGGTGGGAGGTTGAAGGAAGGCTTTTTCCAAAGTCAGTTGACACACTTGGGTCCCATCCTGCATGACACCCAGGGATGGAGGAAGACCAGTGTCTGGGCTCCCAGCTACAACACCGCCCTGGCTGATGGGGAGGAGAAGGGGAGGGAAGGCCCATGACAGGCAGGGAAGCCAGGCTGGAGTGGGAACCTCTTCCCCACACTGGGAGCCCGGGGGTCGGAATGTGGAGGTGGGGGACCATGCTCACTGGGGGCTGCCACTCACTGTCACAGGTGACGCCAGCCGTATGCTGCTCAGAGCGGGTGTCAGCCCTGTGTGTAGGCATGGTGATTCCAGCAAAGCCGAGGCCAGACCCAAGAGGGTCACCTTTGGAAAGACAGGGAAGAGATAGATGGAGATGGGGACAGAAACGGAAAGGCCAGCAGTGTTTTCTTCCCACCAGAAAAGCCTGCGGGGTCCCTTCCTCAGGGCCTCTGTGCCGATCAGAGAGGTAAAGTCAGTCCCACCTGGGGCCATCGGGCCCATGAGTCCCTGGAACACGGAGGGGGTTCTACATGTGGGTTTGAGGAAAAGGTTGGGGACCCCAGGGAGGAACGCAGACACAGGTGACCCACCCTTCCTTCTCCCAACACTGTATTATATTTCAAACATATAAAGAGCTGGAAGAATTTCAGAGAACAGCCATACCCTCACTAGCTGTCATTGTCGATGCTCTACTGCCCTCGTTTTATTACACACCCGTGCGTCTTTCCATCCCTCCATCCACCCGTCTTATTTTTTGATATATTTCAAAGGAAGTTGCAGACGTCAGGACACTCTACCCCCTGACACTTTATATACCAGTCATTAACTGGAGGTCCGTATTTGCTAACGATTCTTTTGTATTTTTTTAAAGATTTTATTTATTTATTATAGAGAGTGCGAGAGAGAGCATGAGCAGGGGCAAAGAAGACTTTGTTGAGAAGACGCAGGGCTCGATCCCAGGACCCCAATCCCAGGACCCCGGGATCCAGGCCTGGATCTGAAGGCAGACCAGCAACGGCTCAGCCCACCCAGCCACCCAGGCGCCCCCAACAGTCCTCTTGTAAGGGTGATGTTTATAGGCAGTGAAATGGACAAAGCTAAAATCTACCCTGAAAAGATAACAATCAGTGAGTCTTGACAAATGCACACACCCGTGTAGCTCAAGCTCCTTCAAGACATAGGGCATTAGCATTGCCGGAAAGGTTTGCCCTCCTTCCTCCCCTTTTGCTCCCCGCTTAGAAAACAGCCCTGCTCCGATCTCTCCCACCCCTGCTTGCTGTTTCCTGTTCCAGGACTTCATGTGCGTGAAGTTGTGCTGCGTGTGTGTGTTTTGTTGCTGCAGTGGCGGAGGGAGCTGGCTGCTTCTGCTGAGTGGGTTTATTTTGAGATCCAGGCGTGTGGCCGCGTGGATTCAGGGGGCATTCTTTTTATCGCTAAATAGTACGCCACGGCGCCATAGCCTCCCTTTGCTTACCCACTCATCTGTCGTTCCTCTGAGATGTTCTCAGTTTGGGGCAAGTCTGAATGAAACTGCCGTGAACATTTGTGCACGAGCCTTCGTGTGGACATATGTTTGCATTTTTCTCGAGGAAATACGAGTAGAATTACTGATCTTCTGTCTTTCATGCAATCAAAAAAAAAAAAAAAAAGAGTGTGGATAACCGGATTGCAGAAACTTCCCTTAACCACCATCTGCCTGTCAAAGAAGATGCCCTTGGTTTCCTCTGTAAACTAGTACAAGGATAGCAGCAGCCGGAGGGATGTCAGGGAGCCCTATGTCCCCAAGAGAAGAGATGTAAAATGCTCAGCTTCTTTTTTCCTTTCTTGAGAGAGAGAGAGAGAGAGCGCGCGCATGCATACAGGGGGAAGGGGGACGGCCGGGGTTGGGGAGGGGCAGAGGGAAAGAGAGAATCCTAAACAGGCTCCAAGCCAAACGTGGAGCCAGACGAGGGGCTCAATATCACATCCCTGAGATCATGACCTGAGCCGAAACCAAGAGTGGGACACTTAACCCACTGAGCCACCCAGCGGCTCCACTCTCCCCACATGTTTAATTCCATTTGTCTTTCAAGATCCCGCGTCTTCTCCTTGAAGCCTTTCCAGAAAGTCCGTATAAACTGCAGTGACTGGGTGTGTGCTTCTTCCCTTCTCGTGGGTGGGTAACCATCCGTCACGCGGATGGATGGACCTCATTCTGTCCGTATGTGCATCTACCAAGCACATCTGGCTTGTTCCCGCCTTCTGGCTCTGGCAATCAGCGCCGCTAGGAAGATCTGTGGATATGCTTCTCTCTGAACACCTGGTCTGAATTCTTCTGGATGTCTCCCTAGGAGTGGAATGGCTGGTCATGTGGTAATTCGGTGTCTAACTTCTTGAGGAAGGAGCTGTCATTGGGCACTCTTGGGTTGTAGCCAAGGACACAGATGATGGAACGGAGAATGGTTTTGCAATGCCCGGGGCACCTTATTGAATGGGACACAGTGAAACTGCGTCGATGATTCAACAATCATCTCTGTGCCTTGCCAAGTCCCTTCCCACGCCGGGCATCTTGGCAGAGCCAACTTGGGAAACCAAGCCTCCTTCCCCTTCCACCTCTGAGCCCCAGGGCACAACTTCCTCCCAGCAGGGCCATCCTCTGGCCCATCGGGGGTCCGCCAGAGATGTGGTGAGGACGAGGTACCCCTACCCCACACACAGCCGGGCCGGGCTGATTGGAAGCAGACAAGGGGTACAGCTAGACCTCCCCGCACGGGTCCATGCCCACCCAACCTCCCTTCCACTGGGAATGCAGCCGAAGGCCCGTGGACCAGACCGCACTGAGCGGAACTAGGGGAAGAAGGCCAGGGATTCCTCAGGCGGGGGAAGTTCAGTCATTCACTCAAGCAACGGGCCGTGTTTACTGCATGAAAGTGTCCCGCATGTCAGGGAGACAATGTTGGGCAAAACAGGCTCAGTCCCTGCGTCATCTTTGGGGTCCAGTGAGAAATGAGCCCTTGGGGCTCCTTGCTCAAGATGGGGACAGCAGAGACCTTTCTGACCAGACGCAGTTCACGGGCCCTGGAGGGGGCGCTGGTCCCTACCCTGCAGTGCGTGCCTTTCTAGAGCCCCAGCGATACATGGTGCTCCGGGAGCAGGGGCGTGAGGTCTGCCCGTGGAAATGGCAGCAAGAATGTGGGGCAACAAGAGACTTGGAAGAATAGGTCCCATTCCCACTCGAGAGATGGAGAGACGGTGGTGGACAGAGGGGGGCCTTAAACCCGCCCTGGAGGGCTGTGCGGGGCCATGACTTCTTGTAGGAGGCTTGTGGCAGGGGTGTGAGCGGGGCCCAGTGCAATCCTCTGCCCCTGAATGGAACTATACTGTGAAGAAACCAGCAAGACTGGTCAGTCCTGCCAGTAACATGAGAAACAGATGACACGGGTCCTCGGGTCTCCAACAGCAGCCCCACGATTTGCTTCACATGCTTCGAAACAGCTTCTAGAACTGACAGTCGGACCTGTCCATGGCTTCCAAGTGCACAAAGATGGATTCCTTGGGAGCATGCAGTTCTGTCTCTGGATTTCTTTTTTAAAAATGGAGGTAAAATGCACATGACATGAAAGGTACCACTTTGACTATTGCACGGTGAACCACTCTTAGGTACTCAGCACCCTGTGCCTAGCTCCCCAACGTCCTCACAACCCCAAAAGCAAACCCTGTCCCCATTAGCAGCTTCCCCATCCCCATCCCCCACCCCCTGTCCCCATGGAGCTGCCTGTTTCGGATACTTTGTACGCATGGGTTCCTTCCATATCTGGCTGGGTTTCCAGTGACCCTGGCTTCCATGTGTTGAGGAATTGTACTGCCAACGTGCACTGAGAATTTCCACCCACACTGTCTCGTTTCATCCTCACGATGGCCTCAATGACGGGCGCATGTCACAAGGGGAGAGGGACGGGCGTCGGAGACTCGTCACAGAGAGCCAGGTCTGCCCCCTCTGAAGTCTGCCCTTCAGAATGCCGTCCCCCTCTTCAGAACTCAAGGCAGGTAAGAGCGTGGGATGAACATGCAAAGCCATTGACAACTTCTTTGGCTACAAAATGGGGCCAAGAATCCTCCCCCTGGTGCTGCTCAGGTCCTCGCGGGACCCAAGGCTCTGTGAGACGTGAGGATGTGGGCCGAGGGACGTCCTGTCCTGATGGGCGTCTCATCATCACACAATACAAGGGTCTCAATTCCGGCTCAGCTCAAGGCCCTGTCCACACAGAACGGACAGATGAAGCCATTAGTCCCTCAGGGATGAGGAGCCCATGTGGAACGCCCCCAGCAAGGTGTGGTCAAGGTACACAGTCCGCTGTGCAGTAAAGTCCTGTCTGAGGATGTGAGCCCAAGAGAGACTCAGGATCTGGCTCCTGGAGAGGAGGGAGGGAATGGGGTGAGGACAGGGCTCTGTCACCCTGGGCCGGGACCTCCCATACGCAGACACTTGGATTCTGTCCAAGCTGCGTGTAGGATCTATTTAACAGTTAACTATTTTAAAAGAAAGACCACACAGAAATCCGTACACGAATGCTCATAGCAGCATTATTTGCAATAAAAAAGCCAAATGTTGGTGGAAAGAACCCGAATGTCCATCAACGTGTGAATGGATAAACGAAAGGGGGTCTATCCAGTGGGATACCCTCAGAAAGGAAGGAACTCCTGCCACGCACTACCCAGGATGAAACTCGAGTTCTCCCAGTGAAAGAAGTCAGCCGTAGAAACCCACGTAATGCATGACTCCATTCATACGAAACGTACAGAACAGGCAAATCCACAGAGACAGAAAGTCCATTAGCCGTTCCTGGGGGAGGGGGATGGGAAGAGCTACTGTGAGTGGGATTTCTTTTTGGGGTGATGAAAATGTTATAAAACTGGTGAGGGTTGCACAACTCTGTAGATACCCTACAAATTATCAAATCGTACGCGTTAGGTGGGTGAGTTGTATGGTATGAGAATGATATCCTGATGCTACTGTTGAGAAAATAAATCAAAGGCTTGCTAATGACTCTGCCTCCCCATCCACCTTATCCCTGACAGTGGGGTGGTTTACAGCCATCCTTCTTTCTCCCTCAATCCCCTCCCTCCCTTTGCTTATTTGCTCCACACAGACCATAGATGCCGGATCATGGTTGAGAGATTCCCCGCTGAGGGGAATTCCCTCGCAAGGGTGCGGTGCCCGGGCCACATGCCACCCACCACGCGTGGCACACTGTGACCTCCCACAGGCCTGGGGGACAGTGTCCCAACAGCCCTGCCCAGTGGCCCGACTGGTTCAGAGAAAGGGCTTTCGCCCTGAGGTTTGGGTCCCAGGCAATAGAAGCAGAACCACACGGGGGCTCAAAGGGGTCTACCGTCCCCATTTTACAGCTGGATAAGGCCACATGGTGTGGGGCCCACAGTGGTGGTGGCTGAGCTGGCAAGGGGGCACCTCTTGACCCCAGAAGCAGAAGCCTCAGGGGGCTCCAGACCGCCTCCCACCTCCCTCCACACCCCCGCATCTCTGCCTCAGCTCTGAGCAGGACTCAATTCAGGAGTTAACTATCAACCCTTTTCTGGGGAGCTCATAGTGGGGGGCTGAGTTGCACTGCCACTCTTCTCCACTGCCTCCACTGGGTTCAAAAACTGCCTCTCTTTAGGTCCATTTGCATTTTAATAGGGAACCCAAAGGGTTCTCTGAGGGTAGAGTTTAGAATCTGACTAGCAGGGTGTCTAGCACATTCTGTGTGGGGGAAGCACAGAACCAGTTGCCTAAACACACTTCTCCCCAGTGAATACTCTTGTTTGCTCAGGAAGGTGGGGAGAATGTATTCCAACCCTCTGTCTGCCTCAAACACTAAACTCACTGACCCCAAGCTAGCTTCCCCAAGGGATCTTTGTTCCCAGAGCTCATGGCAGCCAGAGGAAAGGAACATTGCCGGCTCCTCGGGGATCTTGGCCAAGAGCCTCATGGCGTCCTGGACACGGGACCAGTTTCTAGCCCAAGGATGTGGCGGCAGGTGGAGGGGCGGCCCACACGGGTGTCTAAGTGACAGCAGAGTCAGGGGGGCAGAGGCTGAGCTGGGACCTGGTTCCACTCGGGGACGCCATGATACGTAGCATGGGAGGGTTTTGGGAGCCGGGTGCCTCGTTGTTGGAGGACAGAGTTAGAAATATGCAATGGGAGAAACCCCCACGAACCCCGAGATGCTGTCTTGTGAGGGGTCGCACAACAGGACACCCCAAATATGCCACTTGGGGAGAAGGATTATTTAGACCTGAAGACAACGGAGAAGAGGCAGAAACCAAAAAGCGCTCTGCCATCCCCCTCCTTGCTTGAAAGTAGCACACAAATTTGTTAAGGTGCCCGTCTCCCCTCTCTACGAGAAATTCATCACCAGAGACGACTCCAGACCCTTCTCAGTCCAGAGAAGCCACCAGAGGAATCACGTAATAAACCTCACTAACTAGGCCTTATCTTCTCCCTGTTCCCCCATATATTTACCCTCCCACAATTCCCTGCCCTTGAAGTTCAAAGTCCTTTTCCTTTGTCTTGTCACTTCTCTGAAAATTTATTGTCCTTTTGTTAACATGCCTCCCTAGCCCCGGTCCACCCTCTTTGTTATTCATCTCTAGATACTCTGCTTGACGGCTGGACGCACCTGGTGATAAACTCCAGTTTGGGGAGCACCTGGGGGTCTCAGTTATCAAGCATCTGCCTTCAGCTCAGCTCATGATCCCAGAGTCCTGGGATCAAGGCCCCCATCAGGCTCTCTGCTCAGCGGGAAGCCTGCTCTCCCACTCTCCCACTTCCCCTGCTTTTGTTCCCTCTCTGGCTGTCTCTTTCTCTGTCAAATAAATAAAATCTTTTAAAAATTTTTTAAATAAATAAACAAACTCCTGGGGTGTTTTTGGTCTTTTTTGTTTTTCTCTCGTTAATCTGTCTCTTGCCAGTCTAATTTACAGGGCCCCAGCTGGGAAACCTGGAAAGGTAGAGGGGGAAAAAGCATTACATTTTTCCTCTCCTACACTTGGAAATGAAGGCTTCCATGCAAGCCCGTGGTTTATACACATATTAACTGTACACATATTATTAACAAAGAAGCAACAGACTCAAAACAGAGCCATTATGCTCAGCCCCATGTCGGAGAAACGTGACTTAAGGTCTAACTTAAATGTAGTTTCCGCCTAGACCATGAACGTAACCTTGAACCAGTCAATCTGGAATGACTCTTTATTTTTGAGGGTCTATTATCTGGGCTCTCTAAGCTGCTGGTAATTGTTCTAAGCCACCAACGTTGAGGTAATTTGTGACACAGCAGGGGATCATAGTGAAACTGAGTATTTCACTCTTCCCAGGTCCTCACACCCTCACGTGGGCTTCCCAAGGGCACCTCCCAAGTTAGCCGCCTGCACCCAAGCCCTCCCTGCCCCTCCCCTCCACCTTCAGAGGAAGCTCCAGCCCAGACAGGTTGGTCAATGAGAACGTGTGGACGACCTGATGTCCCTCAACAGAGACCTGGCAACATAGCGGCACGGTCACTCCATCGAGTCCAATACAGTCACAAACATGAAGAATTACGACCACCTCGACCAGCTTGGAGCGATCCCCCACACCGAATGTGGAAAGGAAAGAAGCTACAGCAGGATAAATCAAGTGCAAAGCTCTTTATAAGGTGTATGGAACGCACAGAGGGACATGAGGGAACATTTGGGGACATGTATGTGCTCAACGTAGAAGCACGAAGGCACGCGGGAGAATAACAAATGCTAAAAACCCAGCAGTGGTCACGTCCAGGTTCAGAGGGATGAGGGCTGGGGCTGGGAGGGGCACAGAAGGGCCGCCGCTGGATTTAATTTCTTTACAAAAAACTGAAGCAAAGGGGCACCTGGGTGTCTCAGTTGGTTAAGCACCTGCCTTCGGCTCAGGTCCTGGTCCGCGGGTCCTGGGATTGAGCGGGGAGCCTGCTTTTCCCTCTCCTCCCCGCCTATGCGCGCTCTCTCTACCTCAGTCTCTCTCTCTCTCTCTTTCAATTAAATAAATAAAATCTTTAAAAAAGAAAAATTGAAGAAAATAGGAAGATAAAACTCGTCAGTGAGTGGGTGGGTATTCGTTGTGTTTTTTCCCACTCTGAGCTGTGTGTTTGTTGTATGTAATGATAAAAATAAATGATTGTTGTAACCCACAGAGGGGACTGGGGCTTTCTGCTGCCATTTGAGGCCCTGGTTCCGGGGCCTTCCAGAGGGAGGCCTGACCTCATCCGTGCCCTCGTGTTCAGAACCACAAGACCTCTCCTATCTGAAAATGTCCCGTTGGGCTCCAGCCACAGTGAGTGGCTCACCTCCCGGCCCAGTGCAGAGCAGTGCCCAGAAGGAGCCTGACGCACTGGGGCCACGGTGCCCAGAAACGCTCCCCAGGCCTCTGACCAAGACACAGGAAGGGAGACGAGAGGTTTCCACGTACACAGGCCATCACTCTGCTCAGAGTCTACTGCCTCCCACTCGACATTTGCTATTTCTGCAGCCCTCCAAAGCCATTAGTTACAATAGCCCGCCTAAGTAGGTCACAGTGATTATCCCCTTTTAGGGGAAATAATAATAATAATAATTGTGAGCCACAGGTTGGCATTTAGTGTTCCACTGTTCTCCGAACTGCTTGGACACTTGACAGGCCGTGTTGGAATGAAGCTGTTCAGAGAAGCTGGGGGTTGGCGTTCCACTTACTAGTTCCAGTTTTCTAGAAGGATCGAAGGTTCGAAGAGGATAACTGAATTCCCCATCCTGCCCCAAGGTCACCCTGGACTTCTGGGGGTGGGGCGCTGGGACGGCATCCAGTACACTTCAGAGATGGAGGCCTCCGTTACCCCCCACTCTCATCGTCCATCAACAGAGCGTGAGGTGGACTTCTGGTAGGGGGCAAGTTCTGCTCAACCATTGCGTGAGCCGGTGTCATTCCTCTCTGCCCAGGTTCTGGCATAAGCACCACGTATCAACTTCCCTTCCAGGCTGTGTCTCCCCTGTCCCTCTACACGGTTCTGGGGAGGCTGCCAGGCACAGCTCACCTGCTGCAGGGGTGAGCAGCCCATAGAAATGGGAACGTAAGACTCATTTTCCAAAAAGCACATTAGAAGTTGTAAACCCAGGCTGCAATTAGAAGCAGAAAAAAACTCTGAGTGTCACAGTGGACCACAAGATAAATTCAAGTCAGCCAGATAATGCTGCCTTTAAGAAAAACAAGTAGGCAGGTCTCCAGTTGGAAACATAATGTTTGGGGACAAACAAAGCTATTCTTATTATATTCCCCACAGCTGCAGGAGAGGGGGCCTCATCATGGAGAACAATGAAAATGCCTGAGCGCTTGAAGGACGATCTAGAGGAATTAAGAGCTCAAAGGCTTGTGAGGAGGAGCAGAGAAAACCAGAGCCTCTACCCACCCTGGATCTGCACAACCTCAAGAGTGAGCATCTCCTTGTCCCCCCAGGTCTGTCCCTGACCCCCCTCACCTGTAACATGTTCGCCTGAAATTAGAATCAAACCTATGCATATGAAATCATCTTGATGTACATTTTCAATATCTTACAATTTTATTTGTCAGTTATAGTTCTATAAAGCTGGGGACAATACCAGACTCAGACCCCCAGATGTCCACCCACCAGCTTCTGGGGGGTTGATACCATGTCTTATCTACCACTGCTTACTTTTGGGGGGAATGGGAAGACGGAGATGCAGAAAGACACACAAGCTGGCCGACAGGTCCCACAGCTGGCTAGGGGACTCTGGGGCACATGAACCCAGGTGCCCTGATGCTGGACTCGTGTCCCTCATCACTGTTCTACCCTGCCCGCCCAGCAACCCCTCGGTGCTGCATATACTCTCCCAGGAGCCTGACTCTGGGTCCTGAACCTGTGGGCTCTGGATCTTAAAGCTGCTGAGGTCCCTCTCCTCACACCCCTATGTGGTCTCTCTGCTCACACCCCTGCCCTATCCTTGCAGCCTGCCCCCATGCCAGAAGAGGAAAGGGTCCAGTTAAAAGCAGAGTCCTTCCTCCCCTGCACAAAGCCCTCCCAGAGTCCTACCTCCCTCGGGATTGCCGGAGTCCTCACTCCGGCCAGACAGGCTGCTTGCACACCTGTTCTGCCAGCACATTGCTCCAGCCCAAGAGCTCATGGTCCTGCCTCAGGGCTTTTGCATCAGCTGTTCCCTACTCTGCCATGCTTTTCCATGAGACATCCACAAAGCTTGTCTCTCACCTCCCATAGGAAGAGAGGCAGCCAGCATGGTGACTGCCATCAGGAGGCCTGTGATGTGGCCTGCCCTGTTCTCATCCCCTGTGCATGGTCAGGGCATCCCTCCAAGGGTCTGCAGCCCCCGGAAGACCAGCCAGAATCAGCTCCTCATGGGAGACCCTGGACACCATAGCAGGCAGAGGTGGGCATGCCTTTCTGAGGAAATCAGGCCAGAGGAGCTTCTGAGACCTCTCACGCCCAGGTTTTTCTTGCTTCCCCAGACTCCTGACCCATCCTCGGGCTTCCCCTCCTTCCCCAGGACCCAGAATTGCTAAGTTCCTGGGCCCAAACTGTCATCCTCGAGTGGGCTTTAAGAGGCTCACAATTTCCAGACCGCCATGTCCACAAGGCCAACGCACCTGGATCGCGGGGCCTCCCAGCTCGGCCGAGAGGTATGCTTATGCTCGTGGGCTCTGTCTCACCATCAGATTTAACAAGAGACACCCCCAAGCGAGTGTGAAGGGAAGGAGAGACCAGGCCCATGTGTGCATGCGTAATCTATGCACTGTGAGCATGTGAGAGAGAGAGAGAGTGTGTGTGTGTGTGTGTGTGTGTGTGTGTGTGTTCCAGATGGAGAGGATTTACACAGGAACCTCCGCTCCATGACAGGGCACACGTGTGTGTACTGAGCGTGATCAAGAGGCCACAGGGGTCCGTCCCAGGTAAACAGTGTCCTGGGTGGAGCAGGGGAGGAAGTGGGAAGGAGCCTGATCGTGCGTCTGAGCTCCAAATCCTGGGTCTGGAGGGCAGAAGGGGGTTCTCAGAAGCCACTGGAAGGTACTCATCCTCCAGGAAAGCTTGAGGCTAGAACTCCTGAGGGTGGGGGCAGGGTGAGCAAGGCCAGAAGCTGCGTGGTAGGGGGTGGGGGACTGGCAGGTGCACCAGCAGGCAGGGGGGTGACCCATGGCCATGGGTGGCGTTCATAACTTTTGGAGCCTGGTAAAGATCCACAGGGGAAAAGGAAGGTCACAAGTGAATGTGGAAGAATGGCAGAGCGTGCCTAGGGACCAGGGGGGTGAGAGAGGGCCACAGCCTGCCAGTGCTAGAAGTTGCCGTTAACCCACGAGTTGCCCGTATATGAAGTAGAAAATTCATCCCCGGAAGGTGGGATGCTGTCCCCAGGAGGCGGGGCTTAGAAGAGAGTGTGAGCTAGATTTCCACTGCCATCCCCGCCTTGAAAGGATGCCATTGGGCAGGACACAACCCGCACGGATGGACATGACCTCCCTGGGGGTGCCGGGCTCATGGAGACACGTGGACCAAGATCAGCTCTGGTGTGGATGTGGGAGTTGGAGGGACCCGGGTGGATCTTGGAGTGGCCTGGAGACGTGTAGCCCGGTTCGTCCCAGTGGTCACACATGCCTGGCAAGGCTACAGACCGACCCCCACCCCCGCACCTGGAGCTGAGGGCCACACACTCACTCCTGTGGGGACAACACAGCTCAGGAGCCTAGGGTCTGCATCCTGCTCCGGGAAGACAGATCACGAGAAGGACGAAACTTGAAGACGTTCTGCTAAGTGAGAGACGAGAACAAAGTCATAAAAGACCAAATATCGTGTGATTCTGTGGCCGTGAGGTGTTCCTAACAGGGAACGGCTGACAACCTAGACAGGGGTGCTGGTCGCCCATCATGGGGGCGAATGACGGAAATGTCGCCGAGTTGTGCACTTTCCAATGGCTGATCTCATGTTGTGTGAATTTTATCTCATTTTTAAAAACTGATCCAGAAAGCAAATGACCAGGGACCCCAGCACTCTGCAGAGCTAGTCACTGACTGGGGCAGGGGCGGTGTTCGAATGATTTCCCAGCCAGTACCCCAGGAGCGCTGCCCCTGAAGGGAAGTGGGAAGCCCTGGGGCTCTGGTTTCAGGTTTGGGCTATGAAATCCTAAGTAGGAACATATTCCGGTGTTTACTCCCTGCAGGCAGGCTCCTGGGCATGGGCTCTGGGCAGGAGGAAGGACTGAGGAGCCTCAGGATGCTGCAGACTGAACCAGCAAGCGAGGGGGACTGGATTCATGACAAGTCATGGTTCCAGCCAGGCTGGGGATTCAGGCTCAGCTGTTTTACCTTCTGGCTGTGTGGACCGGTCTCCCAAGGTTCCCAAACCTCCGCTTCCCCAGTGGCCAAAGAGAGCCAAGGCTTCCCACCCGGCACAGGGTGAAATGAAAAAACCGTGAAGAACCCGGGTCTTGAGAGGCAGGCCTCGGATGGCAGGTGTCCAGCTGGTCTGCCGGCCTCTGATTGTTTATCAGAAGTAGCCGGAAAAGGGGCTCCTATGCCCAGAATAGCAACAGGCCATCCAAACAGAGGTTTTAAAAATATGCCCGGGAAAAATCAACTTCCTTGTGTCCACATTCAACCTCAGGTGTGTTCACGGGGAAACCTCAGAAGCCTGGGCTAGGGGGGCCTGGAGGATGTTTGCAGCTGGCCCCGCTGGCGGCCGCCCCAGAGCCCCAGTCTCCCTCCCACTCTGTGCTAAGTGGCTGCGGGGCGCCTTGCCTCTCTTCACGCTCCCGCTCCCTCGCGCCCAGCCCCCACCACAGCAGCAGGCAAATTTCCTCCCTCTCTCTGCACTCTGAGGGCAATTTGGCAGCTGCTGCTTTTCAATTAACACTGCAGATTCGAAATAAGGGTTTAGGGGAAAGAGGCGGGCAGAAAGAGAGGAAAAACAAGCCGCACATTGGCAGCCGGGCGAAGCCACCTGCTTCCCGGGGGCAGCGAAATGAAAGGACCCCAGGGTCAGGGGTGGGTGGGGGCACATTGGCCCCGTCCCCACCTCACCCCTCCTGCGCCCGTTCATGTGCCCCAGGAGGCTGCCCTCCCCAGACACCCCTGCACGCTGGCGGCCTGTGGGGTCTGAGCAGGGGAAGGATGAGTGTGGGATGTGCAGAGTTTGGGGTGCTTATCCACCCTCTCCCTGCCAGGCCGAGGGCCGCTGGGGGCTGCGTCCTCGGCTGAAGACTGCTGCTCTTCTGGGGTGCCGGTGGCAGCCCCCACTTTCGCTGGCCCTCGGGCACACTGGTTTCCTCTGGTGGTGCTTACTGGTACAGCCCTATCGGACTCTCCACGATCACCCGTTGCAAGTGTGAGCTCCCTGTTTCCCTCCAGGACCCTGCCTGCTGGCCCTGTGAGTGCTATGGTGGGTAAGGACTGGCTCCTGAAGGAGAGTGGCTGCCTCTGGGTTTTGTCGCCAGGGTCTACGGGGCTGTGCCTAGCCAGCCCCTCACCAGACAGTCACCAGTGACCAGTGACACTAACCCATCGAACAACACGGGCCAGGGCTGAAGTCTGTCCACGTAACATGTTATATATTTGGGCTTAATCTGCCTGACCCCCCGAGAAAAGGGCACTGTCATTCCCATTTTCTAGATGAAGAGACTGAGGGTCTGAGAGGCTGTAGAACTGGCCCAAGATCTGGAAGATAGGCAGTGTCAGAGTTGGGCTTGGGGCCCCATCTCCATCTCCTAATCCCAAACCCCTCTGGTTGTCCTTCCAGCTGACCCTGAGGAAATCCAGAGTCAGGACAATGAGGCAGAGAGGTTGGTTGGGCATCGTCCAAACTCTGTCCCGCGAGTCCACGGCAGCATGGTGACTGTGGGCCTTGGATCCCCAGCCAGAAAACAGGGCATGTAGCCCCCCTCAGGGATTGTTATGAGGGTAAAAAGGAGGTGGCTGGTGCTGAGTTGAGGGTCAGGGACCAAGTGAGCATTTGGTGAGGGACTGTTCCCACCCCCCTCCCCCACCTCCCTCCCACGCCCTGCTTGTTTTGAGGATCCACAACACTGTGGATGGGGCAAGGAGTCCCGGACTCAGCTGGCAGCATCCAGGAAATGGGAAGCATTTTAATGACTCGTGTCCAAGTCCCCGACTCCAAGATGGGAGATTAGGGCCCAGCACTGGAAGGCCTACAGGTGCGGCTGCGTGACCCCTCTTACCCTCATGGCGAGGAGAGCAGAGGCAGCAGAAGTGAGAGTGCTTCCTCCGTTCTGGATATTTCTCCAGAACACGCAGGGAGGGCGAATAAGGATCCAGGAGACCGCGCGACTCAGTGGAAGAGGAAGATGGGTCTCCTGCAGGGTTGCCCCAAGAAGCACTAGTGGGCTCCTGTAGACTCGAAACATTTCCGTCGACCCTCCCTGTGACCTAGCTTTGCTTCTCAATGAGAGATGGTCCACAAAGTACGAATTGCTATAAACCAGAGTCAGTTCTGACAAGTCAGGAATAGGATGAGATTTGTGGGTCTTCCCTAACGTGGGTCTGCTCCCGGTGAGTCGGCGAATGAGTGTAGCAGGCAGAGCCTACTTCCCCGTGACCTTGGGCAAGACTGTCCCCTCTCTGGGCCGCTTCCTATCCTGTCCAGGGGAGCAATTTGATGAAGACTGGATGGGTTTCACCTCCCCACCCCACCACACACACCCCTGAACTCTGTCTTCGAACACAACATACACAGATGCTTGTAAGAGCTGAGAAGGCAGAGAAGCCTTCTGGAGGCAGAGCTGGGGTACACACAGCCATGGCCTCCTCTCTGGGGCATCCAGGGCTCCCGGGGGTGTCGCCGACCTCAGCAGAGTTGGATTTCCTGAGTTCCTCCCGGGCCTGGTGATGTGTGCAGGCACTTGCCTGTCCCCGTGATGTAACTCCAGACAGCGTCATCGGAGGCCCTATGCCCGGCCAGCCCAGAGCTAACCCCACCCCACGTCTGTCTGGCGACCTTTGGTGTCCTTAGGGACATGCTGTGCTGAGGATTACGGGGCTCATATGCTGTTGCCAAACACATCTTGGGAAAAAGGAGACAAAAAGCAAAACAAACAGAGCTGCGCTCACTCCCCACTGCTCTGATGTAGAGCGCTTTCCCAAAATAGCCGGGTCCCAGGTTCCGGTGGAAAATCCCCAAGGTGTGAGGGGGACCCGCTTACCGGTCTTCCGGGGAGGAAATGCCCTCCCTGCCTCCCACGCCCACCCCAGCTCTCTGTGGGCACATGGGGAAAGAACCAACTTGGCAGGGGATGGCCTGCTCCTCTGGGAATTGGGAGGGACTTGCGTACAGAGGAAAGCTCGAGGGAGTTAGCCAACCCGGACACACAGGCATGAAATTAGCCTGAAGGTTAGCGAACATCAGCTCCACCCCTTACTTCCTGCCTGACTTTGGGCACTAGCACTTCAATGGGCTGAGACTCAATTTCTCCATCTGTAAAATGGACACATGATCTGACTCACAGAGTTCAGTGAAGCCTGAACAGTTGGTATACGGACTCTCCAAGCTTGGGGTCTGACACATGAAGGAACGCCCGAACATCTCCTTTCTCCCTCCTGTAGGGGTTATCACAAGCAAGGGTCTCAGTGAGCCTCGGTTTCCTCATCCTTAATTAGAGCTTCAGGCTCTGTGGCCACCAAGCCCCCAAAAATAACCCAACCCCACTGTGAGCTCATCAGAATTTCTGGGGCAAGTAGCTCTCAGTCGCTAGTGCGGTATCGAGTGTATTAGAGGTTAGAAGGGGCTTCGGGCCTCAAGTCTGGCTGGGAGGTGCAGAATGGCCAAGGCCAAATCCATGGTCAGAACTGGAGCGAGAACTAGGTCTCCTGCTTGCTGGGTCCTTCCTTCATGTCACCTTGAATCCAGATCTCCCAGCTCCTCGTTTGCACACACCTGTCATGTTCTGGAGAAATGTCCGGAACATAACAACCACCCCTCCCCCTCCAGGTGCCGCTGCTGCCTCACCATGCCAATTAAAGGGATGACCTAGCCACACCTGTGTTCATCCACATGTTCGGCAACTATTAGTGACACAAAGATACACTGCATCCGTGGACGGCAGAGCTGCTCAGGGACGAAAATATGCGAGACCCCACATGAGGGGCAGTAGATGAGGTGGTCAGCTCTCTGCCTGTGGTAATCAAGCCTTCCAAGATGGCGGCTCCAAAATGGCTGCACACGATTTCCCACTTGACATGCTCTCCTCACAAGACATCCTCACCCCTTATGCCACAAAGAGGTGGGCTCTGTTTCCTCCCTTGAATCTGCAGGCTCTGGGAGCTGAGCAGAAGGGATGCAATGTGACTTCTGGGGCCAGGTCACGAGGCAGCTCTGCTGGGCTCTCCTGGGATGCCCACTGCTGGAACCCAAGCCACCTGGAGAGGCCACACAAGGTGTTCTGGCCGACAGCCTCCTCGGATGCCTCAGCTAAGAGCCAGCACCTGCCACCAGATGTGTTAGTAAGGAAGCCTTCAAGACACTCCCAGCCCCGGCCTCCACCTGACTGTCACCGCCGGAGACACCTTGAGCGAGAACCACCCCGCTGAACCCAGACAACCTCTAGAGTTACAAGAGATTATAGCAAAACGACCCTTGCCATTGTAGGCACTATTTGGGGCGGGGGGTGCTTTGTTGGCGGCAGTAGAGAGCTAGAACCTTAAGGCAAGTGCTTGAGTCTCTTTTCTTTATCTTAGTCACCTCTCCTTCACCCCACGCCCCAACAGGCACAATTCTGAAAATCAGGACAGATAATGCCCCCGGGGGCCGCCATCAGGAATCAGGAGTTGGTAAACGAGTGTCCCAGCCTCCTCACTGTGCAGAGACACAGTCCCTGAGTGTTCTTAGCAGAAATGCTCCCCATCTGTTCATGCTACTGCGTACTCATGAACACAGTGGGCTTCTCCCACTTCCCCGCTTCCTTCTTGGAATCCCTTTCTTTCGGATAAACTCCTTGTATGCAGGGCCCTGTTGCACGCTCTGCTTTCGGTGAAACCAACCTAAAATGTGGTAAAGGAAGTCCCATAAATGTTGGAGGACTACATGTCATTTCGCACAAGGTGTTGGGGAAAATGGCTTTCTTTCCAGGCAAATAGTTCCTGAACACTAATTACTGGGGGTAAATCTGTGAATAAGATAGCCTGTACCCTTAAGTCACACACATTCCTAGTGGGGCTTTTTTCTAAAGCAGAAAATAGCTCCTCACACCTTGTTATGTGGGGCTGCACATGTGAGTTGCGTCCACACATACACCCACACTCACACACTCACACACACACACACACACACACACACACACAAACACAGAGTAAGCAGAGTCATAAAGCCAAAGACTGTGGAAGTACATAAAGCTGGGTTCAAATTCTGGTATAATACATCTTTAGCAAGGAGATCGAATGAGTAATCAAAACTCTTCTGACAACAAGAAGAAGCCTGGGTCAGACGGCTTTACTGGTGAATTCCACCCAACACTCAAAGAACACCAATCCTTCTCAAACTCTTCCAAAAAATTGAAGAGGAGAGAAAATTTCCTTACTTATTCTAAGAGGCCAGTCTTATTCTGACACCAAAGCCAAGCAAAGACACCACAAGAAAAGAAACCTCCAGATCAACATCTCCCATGAACTTGGGTGCAAAAAACCCTCAACAAAATCCTCTAGCAAACGAGCTCACGGCTATATTAAAAGGATTATAAGGGTGCCTGGGTGGCTCGGTTGGTTAAGCATCTGGCTCTTGATTTTGGCTCAGGTCATGATCTCAGAGTCATGAGGAGCCCCAAGTTGGGCCCTGTGCTCAGTGGGGAGTCTGCTTAGGGTTCTCTCTCTCTCTCTCCCTCTGTCCTCCCCATCTCTCAAATAAATAAATAAATCTTTAAAAAACAAAGATTATACACCATAACCTAGTGGGATTTATTCACAGAATGCAAAGACAGTTCAAGATGTGAAAAATCAATCAGTGTAATATACATTAGTAGAATGAAGTGGGGGGTAGGGGAATCAAATGTTCATCTCAATTGATACAGAAAAAGTATTGACCAAATTTAATGCCCATGGGCAGATTCTGGCCAGTCAGACCCAAGTGGAAACCTTCTAATGATTCGCGGGAAAGGTTTCCTTATCTAACAAAGCTGCCTCTCCCTCCTTCTTCTTCCTCTTCCTTCCTGGAATGGGCACATGAGGCCAGAGGCAGGGTAGGCATCCTGTAGGCAAAATGTCTGCCCTTAGTGGATGATCAGTGTGGGGGGCTGAACCACAGACTCTCTTCCTGAAACATGTCCACGTTCTAATCCCTGGGACCTGGGAATATGTTGCCTTACATGGGGATTTTGCAGGTGCGATTAAGGGCTGGGGATGAGAAGAGTACCTTGGATTATCCAGGTGGGCCCAACATCATGACAAAGGTCCTTATAAGACAGAGGGTCAGAGAGAGAGAGAGGAGGGGTGAGGATGGGCGCAGAGCTCTGAGAGAGAGATTCGAAGGTGCGTCACTGCTGGCTCTGGAGATGGAGAGAGGGTCCCCTGATGGAGATGCAGGCAGCATCTATGAGCTGGAAAATCTCGGGCGGTGGATTCCCCTTAGAGCTTCTGGAAGGAACATAAACTTGCCTATTTGTGTTGGGCTCTGACCTCCAGAATGTAAGAGAATAAATGTTTGTTGTCATAAGCCACTAAGCGTGTCATTTGTTGCAGAGACTATGTGATCATTAAACATCTGTTTTCTTCTCCCCTCCCTCTGATGGATCCATTACCTGTTGCTGGCTTGATCATTTCCACACCACAGTGTTGGCTGGGCCAGCCCTGGGGTACTCTCTGCTTTAATAATCCCCATTCCAGGTGCAGCCCCAGTGGTCAGGCTGTGCCCCACGACTGGGCCAGGGATGAACTCCGGTCTGGGATAGGCAGCCAGATCGCGCCTCTGGGAAAGAGTGCCACTGGGGTCTCATATCTGTGGCTCTGCCCCACTGGGTGCCATGCACAAGCTGTGGAGAGAGGGATGCTGGGGGTGTCCAGATGGAGGCAGAGAGAAGAGGAGCCTCATGAGAAAAGAGTGACATAGCAGACACTGGAAAACAGACTGGGGAGGAATGGAACAACAATAGGAAGAAACACAGACACACAAGAAGACGTGCAGGCAGACGGAGGACAGGGAGAGAGAGGGGCATAGGGAGATACACTGGAAAGCAAAAACTGAGAGACACAGAGAAACTGGGACACAAAGGAAGGCCAGGAGAAAGACATTGAGAGACACAAAGAGACCAGAGAAGTGGGAAGGAGCAGGAAGAGACAAGGAGAGACCCAGACAACCAGCAGAGGTAAGAGTGAAAGAGACATACAGAGAACAAGAGAGACCTCGGGATACAGAGATACAGAGAAAGATACTCAGAGGTATGTGCATGCACCCATGCCCACGTGCATGCACACAAACACACACACACACACACACTTACACAGTGGCTGTCCTGGTTTCAAGGTCCTGGTTCCAGGCTTGGAACTTCTATGCCCCGAGTAATCTGGGAAGGGTTTCTGTGTCTTGCAACTCAAGCCAATGAGGTAAGTCCCTCTTCCAACACCCACAGTGGCTCCCCAGGGCTGGCTTTGAGCCTGGCATCCTCTGCCCACATATCATCTATCCTGCCCAAACATATGGGCTATTTATTTTTCATAACAATTTTTAAATTTTTGATATAACTTTATTTTATTTTAAAAAATATTCTTGTTTATTTATTTGAGAGAGAGAAAGAGATAGCAAGAGAGAGAACAAGCAGGGTGGAGATGGAGAAGCAGGCTTCCTGCTGAGCAGGGAGCCCCATGTGGGGCTTGATCCCAGGACTCTGATATCAGGAGCTGAGCCAAAAGCCGACACTTAAACGACTAAGCTGCCCAGGCAGTCCTTGAAATAATTTTAGATTTATAGAAGAGTTTCAGAGATAGAGTTTCCCTATATCCTTGACCCAGTTTTGCCTAACACACAATTCTCAAAACTGAGAAATCAACATTGTTAAAATACTATTAACCATAGATGCTACTTGGATGTCATCAGCTTTTCCTCTAATGCAAGAGTCAGCAAACACTTTCTGTAAGGACCAGATAATTTTTTCAGCTTTGTGAGCCCTGTGGTCTTTGCTGCGATCACTCAACTCTACTGTTGTAGCATAGACATGGTCATAGACCCTACGGAGATGGATGGGATTGGATGTGTGCTAATAAAACTTTATTTACATGAGCAGGCAGAGGGCTACATTTGGCACATAGACTGTGTTTCCTGAGCCCTATATACCATGTTCTTTTTCTCTTTCAGATCTCACACTGCCTTTAGATGTCGAGTCTTCTCGATCTCCTCCAATCTGTAAAATTTCCTCAGTCTTTCCTTGTCTTTCATGGCCTTGACATTCTTGAAGAGTACTGGTCAGGTGTTTTGTAAAATGGCACTCATGTTGTCTAATGTTTTCTCATGATTAGATTGAGGATATGCATTATTGGGAAAAGTGTCACAGACATGATGATGTATCCTTCTTGATGCCTTATGGGGGTGTCTCATCGCTAAGGCCGTTAACCTTGACCACTCTGTTAAAGTGGTTCCTGCCAGGTCTCTCCCATTGTAGAGTTATTATCCTTTTCCTTTGTAATTAGTAAATATTTGAAGGGGACATCCTTTACAACCGTGCAAATCTTGTTTCTCCTTAAACATTCTCCCACCAATTTTTAGATCCATGAGTGGATCTTCTCCTTGGCCATTAATACTGCGATGTTCCCATGGTGACCTGCTATTTCCTTCATTCCTTCTACATTTACTAAGTGGAACTCTTCTGAAAGGAAAAATTGTCCCTTCTCCCCGGTTTCCTTATGCCATCATCCATGTATATTGGAATGGACTCATGGATATTTATTCTATTCAATGAGTTAAAACCCAATGCTACTATTGATTTGTTGCTCAAGTCTCAGAGCCGGTGTGGCTAAGGACTGTCGGTCGGTGCCCGCTTATATGAAAATCAAACCTGTGTTCATTTGTTCGTTCATTCATTCATTCAAGACGCATTTACTGTACATCTGCTCTGTGCCGGCACCTAGCTGTGAACATAACAAGACAAAAATTACCGCTTGTTCTGAGAAAAGACAAAAAATTAAGTGTGTGTGGCGTGGGGGGAGGGGTGGGTGGTGAGAGGTGCTATTTCAGGCTGGTAATGGTGAGGGTCTGGTTTGTTTTGTTTTGTTTTGATTTTTAATCAAAACAGCATTCGCCAAGCTAAGAGTGTCGCCCACATAAAAGCTTTCTGCGGAGGGCAACGTTTTCATCGATTTGTGTTGTATTTGTGTTGTAGCTAAATCACAGGCAACTTGACACTTCTTTATTTAAAGCACGATGGCTCTTCACCTGATTTCAAATGACCTGGTAACACATTTCTATCCTCTCTTTCAATCCCTTTCAGTGGAAACAGTATTATTAGAATCCCCGCGGCATGTCGAAAAAAGAGAAGGGGCTTCCCAGTCATCTAGCTTAACGATTTTCAAACTGGGGTCCTAGGAACCCCCCAGGTCCTGGGGAGGGGATGTGTGGTGAAGGAAGGGGCCAGAGAGAACAGAATGGCTTCTCAGCCTCGCTTCTTTACCAGAGCAGTTCCCTCCCATCTGTTTGACAAACCGGGCTTCCAATCGGGGATTTATTTGAAGAAAGGGGTTCTGGTCCTAACAACCAAAGTGGGATCACCTCTCATTTTTCTTTGGTGAGGCAAGGGAGCATCATGGTTAAGAGTCCAAGGCCTGGGGTCAGGCCATTGGGGTTGGGTCTTGGCTCTGTAACTTGTGACCTCTGGAACTCTCTGGCTTTCAGTTTCTCTTTCCGTAAAATGGGGCAGGAGCAACTCCTCCTTCGGTAAGGCTTTTGTGAGGACCAAAGAGCAGTTACCCGTAGTCAAGCTCTCAGAAGGCACGCACTCCTATCTTAAATTTCTAAATTCAAAAAAGTGGCAAAAGCTACCCATGTGCCTAAAAAGAGTCAAAGAAATGCTACAAAAGAATCCAAGAACTATCTAAAAGATTGCCAGCCTTATTCCCAAGAGGAACTAGAGTTAAAACAGCTTCATATATATTCCTCCAGGTCATGTTCTGTGCATTTGCTAATTTACAATATTTATGTTTAGAAGTACTTTCTACAAACATGGAATTGCACTTTCCATCCTACTCTGCAATTGGCTTTTTTCACTTGCTTGTATGTCGTGGGTGAGTTTCACCCATCAGGACCCAGAACCTGGCCATAATCTTCCTGACGGCAGTCCAGAGTCCTACGTCAGGAATGTTCCGCCATTTTTATTTTTTAATTTATTTTTAACTATTATATTTTTGAGAGAGAGAGAGTGTGAGAAAGCAAGGTGGTGGGAGGGACGGAGGGAAAGGGAGAGAGAGAATCTTAAGGAGGCTCCATTCCCAGTGCAGAGTCCAACACGGGGCTCGATCTCACGAACCTGAGATCATGATCTGAGCTGAAATCAAGAGTTGGCCACTCCACGGTCTGAGCCACCCAGGCGCCCCTATTCTGCCATTTTCAACTAAACCCCCAACGGAAGGACATTTAGGTTGTTCACAAGTGGTTGGTATCACAAACAGGGCTGAATTTACATACTTGTAAACATGTCTTTGCATTCTTGTGCAGATATTGCCGGTGTCATAAATCCATAGGAGTGGAACTGCTAGGTCAAAGGGTTTTCCCATTAGCTTTTTTTCTTTTCTTTCTTTCTTTTTTTTTTTTTTTTAAGTAAGCACCACACTCATGTGGAGCTGGACCCGGGGCTCGAACTCACAACCACCAGATCAAGACCAGACCTGAGATTAGGAATCAGATGCTTAACTGACTATGTCTCCCAGGTGCCCCCACTTCCCCCCTCAGCATTTTTATAGATACTATGCAACTACCCTCCCCCAGAATGACACCAATTTATATTTCCATCAGCAAAGCAGGACAGGGCCCCCCTCCACACACCCTGCCTAAACTGGGGAGAACATTCCCTCCGACCCCTGCCTTCTGACGGATAAGAAAGGTTTCAGTTTCTCTGATTGCGACGCTGGATGTCCATGTTTCCTGGCCACTGGCAGAAGTTTCTTCTGTAAGCTGCCTGGCTGTGTCTTTCAGTTTTCAATGACGGCAGCTGAAGCCCAGAGAGGCTGGCGGAGCCTCCATGTTTACAGACTCGTGTTCGCGCCGCTATTTCTCCTGCCATCTGTCGCGTTGGTAGCTCAGTCTCTGATCACTTCTCTTCTGATAAAACAGCACCTGGACGGCCCCAGACACAGAGGCTGAGGCAAAGAATCAAAGGCTCTTCCTGGGAGAAACCTGGCCAGGGAGTGAAGGAAGGGAGGAAAACAAAGGTGAGATTTTGGGGGAGTCCCTGCCTTGTCCTGACCCTGCAGCAGCTCTCAGGTGCAAATCACCCCCCCCCCCACCCAGTTTGTCCTGTGCCAAAGCAAGGGAGGTAGGCTTCCCCTCCCCTCACTGGTTGGTCACTGGCCACAGGCTGCCCTGGGGGTGGGGGGACACAGAGGGACCCTAACAGCCTGTGGAGGGTGCTGGGAGGGCACCAGTAGTGGCCTCTACAATACCCGCCCTCCTGCCTTTCTGTGGGGACCCATTACCCTCCCCCCCCCAACCTCAACCCAGCCATTTGGTTTGCATGCAGCCTCAGAAGGGAGTCCTGCCTGCCTTAAGCAATTATCCTGCCCCCTCCATCAAAAGGATTGACTTAGGGTTGGGCCCACGCACACCCAGGCTCTGTTTGGGGAGAGAAGTCCAGGCTCATTTCCTTGCTGTCTCGGATTCCAGGTGTGACCATCCCTCCCGCCAGTGAACACGGGTGGCGTTTCTAGCCTTAACTGTGGCAATTGGAGCTGCCAAGAACATTCTCAAGGGCGCTGCCCAAAGCGCATGAACACCCAGGAGAGGAATCGCTGGGTTACCGGGAATGGCAACATTCCCCCCCGACAGCACAATGCTACGTTGTTCTCCAATGTGCCCCTAACAGTTTACACCCACTGACTGTGGGTGAGCATTCCTGTTGTCCTGAATCTTTGCCAAACCGTGGTAGATTTCTGTTTGCCAGTTTAGTGGGTGTAGGAAGATAGCTTCCCCTGGAATTCATTTGCATCTCCCCAATTCGTGTGTTTCTTCACCACTCGTGTTCTCCAAGCAGTTATTTTTCCCGATTTCTCTCCCACTGCCATTTCCTGAGCGGAAGTTAGCCACTTGCTCTGGTTTAAGCTCTTGCTTCTGTCCGGAGTGGCACCGTGGAAATCTTCCTTGCACCCTTCCAGACTCCACCAGACTCCACCAGGATGCCACCTCCTCCAGGAAGCTTTCCCTCATTCCCCTGTAAGGGACAATGCCGCCTCCTGGGCCACCGTTCACACTCTGGTCCTCCCAGGGAGCGTATTTCCCAGTATCGGCATTGCAAGATTGCTGGGGGACCTAGTCCTAACCATCTTTACTCTCTGCTTTCCACCCCGCCTTGTGGACTGGGAATAGGCATCTCACAGAACAGGCTCGAAATGGATTCTTTTTTCCTGTCTCCCACTTGGGGTTTGTGTCAGGCCACCGGCAAGAAGAAAGGGAACAATTATGGATTAAGCTCTCAGTTGGAATCCATGGCCCCATGCCAACCTGACAGTGACCAGCCAGGAAAATCCTCAGCCGGAGCTTTTCAGCACTTCCAAGAGAAAGGCCAAAGAGGAATCTGGGCTGCTTGTAAGGAAGGATGGAAACACACATCCCATCCGTTTGTCCCAGAACAACCCCAGTAGGAGGACTAGCTCAGAGCTCGTGCCTGCTTCTCTCTACCCCAACCCTGGCCCACCAAGGGCCGTAGGAGTGGGCGATCATTTCACTCTGGCTCAGCACTGGTGTTTATCAGCCTGTGAAACACCAGGAGTTAGGACAAGGCAGAGAAGGCTGTCCCTCTGCCAATGAAAGCCAGTTGCACCATGAGGCACAGCAGTCCCTGGGGACCTGCAGGGTTACCCACTTCCATGCTCCAGAGGTTTCAATGGAACCCAATGTCCTGGAATAATGCATCCCGATTTGCAAGCCTCAGACAGAACCAAGGGTTCCGCTTTTATTCCCCCACGAGCCACAAAGCAAGACCAAGTTCTCGTCACGTCTCCCGAATGGACCAACGTGACCCACGACATGGGGTGCTACCTCCAGGGCTCCTGTGTCAGCACTCACCTGCCTTGGCCGTGACTGTGTCCCCATCATGGGACAGTGGAGGGCAGGGCAGTGCTCAGCTGCCTTGGCAGTAACAGAAGACAAAGATGAAGTCTCCTGATTTGTCACTTTGTCACTGGTCTACAAGTCCCCAGACCTCGAAAATGTTGGTGACATGGTTATCTCCAATGATCTTGTGCAGTGGTAGACACTCTCCCTCCGTATGGCACAGTTTTCTTCTGAGGATCAAAATGAGACAGACTTGAAGCACTCTGTGGTAGGGGGTGATTCCCAGTTTGGGGGTTTCTGGGATCACAAAAATGAAGAAACAAAGCAAAAACATTTTGGGGACTGCCTAAGGCTGCCACTTTTTTTGCGTCATCAATTAAGGTGGTTAAAAATCAGATTACTACCTATCATGGCTATCGGTATAGGGCAGGAGAAGAAGCTACTTTTAAACAACCCTACTCCCAAAGGAGCCCCAACTGTAGGATATAGTCTCAGACTATAAAGACATAAGTAAACAGCCACACACACCGCAGATCATGTTGCCCTAAATTGGGAGTCCCAGTGAGCCCTCATCAGGGACAGGTCTTTGGGAACCCGTGGGATTAGGAACCCAAGCAGGAAGAACTGGGACCGGAGTCCTAGCCCACTGTGCCCCGCTCCATGAAAGGGATTCTCTGTTCCAAATGTGGGGGTTGCCCACATTTGGAATCGAGTAAGAATCGAGTGGAGTTCTGGGCACATGCTCCATCCAGAGTGGGGGTCTGGGTCCTTCATACTCCCAGCCAATAGAGAGGGAAGGGAAGCCCCAAGACAGTGGTCCCATTGCCTCCTTCCTGGGAAGACCTTGGAATGTGTCTTCTTCTCCCATGGGCACTGGGCCCCCTCAACCTGCCACCATCTCCTTCCCTGATTGCCTTCCATCCCTCCTCCTCTTTAAAAGGAACATCAACCAGCTAGGGACTACTCAGAGAGGGAACCAGACATGCCTCTGCCCATGTCTTTTTCTTTTTCTTAAGATTTATTTTTTTTATTTGAGAGAGAGAGAAACAAAGGGTGGGGGGAGGAGCAGTTGGAGTGGGAGAGAGAAACCCAAGTAGACTCCATTCTGAGAGCAGATCCTGATGCTGGGCTCGATCTCACGACCCTGAGATCACGACCTAAGCCAAAACCAAGAGTTGGACGCGTAACCAACTGCGTCACCCAGGCGCCCCTAATGTCATTTTTTAAATGATGAGCTTAACCAGAGCAGGAACCACAATTCCATATGCCCAGAGGGTCCAGGTGGGAACTTATGGGCACAGCTGGCTGGACGGAAGAGAAGAAGTACATGACTGTCTCTGTTGACCTTTTCTTCTGCTTTTGTTAGAGACCTGGAAACCGAGAAATACTCTTCCATAAGAAAACGGATGTGTGAAAACAATGTTAAACGCCAACCCACAGCCTCGGTGAGGGGAGACAGCTAGGAGGACTTGGAAACTGCACCCTATCCGGGGGGAGAGCCCTGACTCAGCTCCTGCCCTGACTCAAACTGGGGAAGGGGACAGTGAGCAGCTGTCAGGAGTGTCCGCCGCTTGAATGGATCAACAAAGTATGGTATTCCTATTACCAGACCCCCAAAACCGGGTTCTTGAGTCTCAATGCCATCAGAAAGAGCTCTGTAACTTGAGAGAAAGCAAGCAGAGTTTATTAGAGAGATAACTTGTAGACAAGAGAATCAGCAAGAAAAAGGAGCGTCGCTCCCCAGAGGGGTAGTGTGCAAGGCTTCTAAAGGCACTTTTCTAAGGAGTGAGGGGCTGGGAGTTCCCTTCAGTCCCACAGTCATGACCATGTGGTCCTTAATCTTTAGTGGACACAAGACAATCATAGGATGCCCTTCTTCCTGCTCAACACTTTTAGGGCTGTGGAAAACCAGAAATGCTTGTGCAAGCATGCTTTCAATTATTCTGATTTTTCTCAGACAACCATTACTCCCCTATGACTGTTCTCTCTTACATGTTTGCTTTCCCAGAAAGAGGTATTTGTCTCTAAGCTTCTGGAAACCTTTAACACCTGCCTCCAACCAGTGGCTTTATAGGAGGTTACATCCCTCCTGCTTCCGCCTACGCTGTCTCAGACCCATGAGGCTGCATATCATTCAACCGTTAAAAGAAATGAAGTTTTGGTGCACGCTACAACACCAGCAAGCCTTGAACACAACGTGCTCAGTGAAAGAAGTCCTACGGACCGCATATTGTAGGACTCCATTTATATGAAATGTCCAGATAGATCCACAGTGGCTGGTGTGGGACTGGAGTGGGGGAATGAGGCATGACTGCTAGGGCATCTAGATTTTGTGTTGGGGTGATGAAAATGTTTTGTGGGGTGATGGAAAGTAAATGGTGGTGATGGGCTTGTAATTCTGTGACTATCCCAAGGACCAGTGAACCATACACTATAAATGGATGAATTGTTTGGTGTGTTAATTACATCTCAATGATGTTGTTATAAAGAAAGAGTATATACCCAGATTACCAGATATTTCGATTTTTCAAGAGAAGCACTGTCCCGGGATTAGGTTGGCTATCTAGAACAGAAGACCCACAAGTACAGTGGCTTACATAAGAAAGGTTTTATTTTGCTTGGCTTTTTGTTCCTACTCATGAAAAGAAGTCAGGAGGCAGGTGGTTTAGGGCTATTTTCCTGGCTTCTGAGAGCCACCAAGGAGCCTCAGGCCCTTTCTCTCTCCCTCCTGCACCATTCCAGCCTGTGGTATCCACGGTCAACTCATAGCTCAAGATGGCTGCTGGAGCCCCAGCCACTCATCCTTCTTCCAGACAGCAGGAAGAAAGGAGGGAAGTGCCAAAGGGGCCCACCACTCCCATCTTATTGGTTAGAACTGAGTCATGTGGGGAAAAAAAACAGAGTTGCATGATCTTACTTTGCCACAAGGAAAGCTGGGAAATGTAGTCTTTGATCTGGGTACATTGTTGCCCTGAAACCAGGGTTCATAACAGAAGAAGCAGGGTAAACAGATCCTGAGTGGGTAACCATTATTAATGTCTGCCACCATTTTTAAATGACATCTTAATTTCTCAATGGTGACTCATTAAAAAAAAAATAGCACCCGACAGAACACACGGAACATACTTGTGGGTTAGACCCATGGCCCATGGCTGCACCTTCATGGGGAATCCTCATGGGAAGTCTTGTCCAAGACAGCTTTTCAGGTTTGAAAACAGCATTAGCTGAAGTAAGGACAGTGCGGAGTCACGTGGAGGCAGGGAAGAGGGAGATCACACACACGCTTGCAAACCTAGGGCATGCCAACCACACAGAGGGGGTCACTGCATGGTTCTACCACCTCAGAGCCTTAGACAAAAGCTCTGGGTCCCACACAGAGGCCCCCCACATCTGGCTGTGGGGCAGATACGCGGGGCAAGCAGGCAAATGGAGTCGCAGAATACCTCCTACCGTGTTCCGTGCTTGCGTTTTCTTTGAATATAAAGCAAATGAGCTCTAAACTGTGGATGCAATTTGGACACGAAGGAACAAGGACAAAAGCCAGTAATTAGTCACTGCGGTCATGACCGTGTCGCCTTCTCACCTTTGCTTTGGCTCCGCAGGAGCTATGCACGCTACTAATGACATCTCCAGGGAAGGCTTGAATAATGAGCCTTGGGCAGAGAACTGCATTTTTTGGTAGGCAGGGGACCCACGGAGTTTACTGCACTCTGCTCTGCAGACAGATCTGAGCTGGGTGAAGGAAACAGGCCATCGTGCAAGGTGGCGGTGGGTGTCCCCACAGCTGCGTTTTGTGATGCTGGGTGTCAGACGCGCGGACCAGAAACCCAGGTGCACGCCCAGAGGAGTGGGGAGCGGCGAGGGCGGGGGCGCTGGGCCCTGTGACAGGCCATCAAGGTCAGTGCCAACACTGCTGTGGACGTTCTCATTTCTAAAAGGCGTGGCCGTGGCTTTAAAGCTTCCTTCGAAGAGCCATCCTCCTTCCCAACAGCTCAGAGCTCCAAGAGACGAAATGGACCCCAGAAACCAGCTCTTAGTCATGGGATTTATCTATGTTTTTATTTACTTATTATTGGTTTCCTCTGCCTAATCCTCAATTTAAATGGTAGATTGGAAACAGTGCAAAAGATTGACACCAAAAATTGCCCGTAATTCTCCACCCTCCCTGTATCCATATCCCTGGACCGTGACTTTGCAATCCCTCCCATCAAAGGATGGAATCCACCCACATTCTGACTCAATTTGTCTTGTAGACACAGGGTATTAATTCCCAGCTTGTCCTCTAGAGGCCTCGCAGTGTTCCCTGGCTCTGGGACCCCTGAGGCAGCCAGGAGGACATCTCCGGGCTAAGGGATGGGGGAGGACTCTCATGGAGGAGTCAGGGGCGATGCAATGTGTGTGAGCCCAGCCCACCCAGCAGCACCATCAGCCAAACCCAAAACTCTTAAACAATGTAAATGGCTATTTTGAAGCCTCAGGGTTCAGGGTGGTTTGCTATTCAGAATTATTGTGTCTGATCGGAGCAGCCTTATTGCCAACAGAGACTGGAATGCTGGCATTGGAATATTTCCATTTGGAGGAAGCACAGAGAAAGAGTTAAATCCTAAAGAAAAGGAGCTTCGGTGGAATTGGAAGCTTCGTGACAACTGAATAAGGAGATATTTTGGCGGCAAGGGGCTCCTCTCTGCCTCCAACCCCAAATGTCCCATTACTGTACTGGCTCATCTCTGCTCTGTTGCACAGACCCAAGGCTGTCTGGCTCCTGCCAGAGGTCTCCCATCCAGAAACACTTAATAACTGGTGTGGCAAGAGGCTTGAGCAATCAGAATGGATTCCCACCAGGCCCTCCTTGAGCACCTACTGTGTGCCAAGCCCTGTTCCACGTGCTGGGCATATGCCAGTGAACAAAGGTCCAAATCCTTGCCACGTTCTAGTGAGAACAAAAAGCAGCTAAGTAAATACAGTAGCTCCTATGGCTGCTGGCGGTGAGAGCTAGGGAGGAAGGCAAAGCTGGGGAAGGGGACAGTGAGCACCAGGATGATGGTGGTTGTACCTTGAGAAGTTCACAGAGAAGGTGACATTTAAGCTAACAGATGGAGAGAGCAGAGCCACCAAATAGCTAGAGGAACGATGTTGTGAGCAGAAGGAACCGTAAGTGCAAAGGCCCTGAGGCAGGAGTGTGCCAGGCTTGTTCAAAAAAGTAGCGAGGAGGCCAGTGTGGCTAAGGTGGAGCGAGGGAGAGGGACAGTGGGAGGAGGTGGAGAGGTGGCAGGAAACTGGTCCAGGCAGGTCTTTTGGAGACTTCAGGGACTTTGGCTTTGCTCCAGAGGACCCCAGATGTCAGGGCTCTGGGGCACGATCTGATCCCCCTGGCTGCCATGAGCAGTGTGGCCTGTGGGGGCAAAGGAGGAAGCAGGGAGACCAGTGATGGTCCAGGAAGCGATGGTAGTGGCTTGCACCAGGGTGGGGAATGTGAGACATGCCCAGATTCTGGATCTGTGGTAAAGACAATGCCAAGGATATCTGGGTGACGTGTTTGAAGTCCCGTAATTCCTCCCAACAGCCACACAGGAAGGCATATTTATCAGATGGGGAAACAGGCTCAGAGAGGTGACATGGCTTGCCCCAGGCTTGCCAATGAAAGAGTGGCAGAGCGGGACCTGAGCCCAGCCCCCAGCATCCTGCTCGTCACAGTGGAGCCAAATAACCTGTTCTAGTGAGTCCTCTGAGAAGGGGACGTTCACCCTGAGAGCTGAAGGACCCAGAGGCATAGGCCAGGCTGCTCGCTGTCCCTGACCCTCTAGAGATCACAATCTTCTAGAAATTCCCAGGCCCCAGCTCTTTCCACATGGTTTGGCCTGCCGTGGGGCCAAAGAATGACGAACATTTCCACAGCGAACACGGAAGCGGGTGTCTTGGCTCAAGGGCTGACGTGGGGGGTAGGGGTGGGGGACAGAGGAGGTGGAGGGATCAGGCAGGGTTTGTCTTTACCCTCACAGTCCCTGAAAGTAGAGTCAGCTGAGACAGAAGTCTGGACCTTCCTCCCCTATGGGTAAGGCAGGGAGGGCTCTGCGGGATGTGTAGGAGCCTGCCCATCAGTGAGTTCTGTGTCCTAGACACATGTTCCCCCGCAGTCCATCCTTCCAGTTTTCCGAGGGGTTGTACCAATTCCATGGGAGTGTTCTAATCAGATGTGCAGTTTGGCAAGCACATCAGATGCCTTTGCTTTATTTTTCAGCCCCCTGCACCTGCCTCGTCTGCTCTGCCCCTACTTGAAGGTCACCCCACCCAGACTGCAATCAGTCTTTAGTGGGTGGACTCCTCTGCACGTGGCTCGGGCCTCAAAAACATGGCCCTTCTCTTTTCGGTTCTGTGTTCCCCTGAGAGATGCCATTCTCTCCTTCAGCTTCAGTCGGAAACTGGTGTTGATGCCTCCTGATCTCCCCCTCCACCTGCAGCCCTCCCTTGGCTGCTCAGCCCATCACTGGCCCATGATGTGACCTCTGTCTTTAATGTCCTCGCGAAGACTTCCTCTTCTCTCCGCCCCACAGCCACTAGCTCAGGCCAGACCCAGAAGCCTCTTCCCCCAAATCTTAAAGATGAGGTCAAGTGTGAGTTCTCCAGAGCACAGCCATAGGGGACCTTCAAAGTCCAGATCTGCCAGTGGCTCTCCTCTGCCAAGAACCCTGCTGTTGGCATCCTGGGGAAGTGCTGACGGGTATCAGAAATTGTGAAGAGACAGCCTCAAGCCCCACTCCCCAGCTGGAACCCGGGGCTGTGCCCAGGAGCGTCTTGGAAGTAATCTTGCAAAAGTGAAAGGTGGGAGGGGAAAAAAAAAAAGGCAGATCTGGATTTAGTCAGACTCTGGAGCTCCCAGTGTAGAGAGACCACAGGGACAGACAGGAGGACATGTGAAATGGCACCGTGGCCACCTGCTTGGCCAGACACAGGTGAAACCACGTGGCTTCTCCAGCACAATAAGACGGGCAGAGAGGAGAGACAATCGACAACCACAAGGGGCTTCCGTTGGGCTAAGTGAGCACAACGCGTGAATCTGTTCAGATCCTGAATTGGCCTGAATGGAAAAAAATCAGCTGGAAAACTTTTATTTACGAGGTGATCACAGAAATTTAAATGCTGGTTGGAAGCGTGGCAATATTAAGGGATCATTTTAGATGTGATGATGGCTTGGGGTACTAACCACTTGCAGGTAACTTTTGAAACTCAGTAAAAGCGACATGGAAGTTCATTAAACTACTCTTTTTATTTTTGTGCATGTAAAATTTTCCTTAATAAAAAGCGGTGGGGGGAAAGGGCAACCTGGCCACACCCCCCATACTCTCCATCTCGGCATTGGGGTCTCTGAGGCACATCCCACATCATCCTGGCTTGTGTTACCGCCCCCCCAACTTCCTTCTTCCCTGACCAACTTCAGGGCAGGTCCCCCGACTGCCTGTGCTTTCTCTCCTCCCACTTTTTTAATGTTTTTCTGATGGGTGACATTCCCATGGTTCAAGAACATGGGACCACACCACAATGGCTTGCCTTCCCTTGCCTGGCCCCATGCACATAGGCAATCACAGTTTCAGTTTCCTATCTCTCCTTCCAGAACTTTTTATGCATCTACAGTAAGCAAAAACAGACACTCACTCCCCATCTGCTTTTTTACACAAAAAGTAGCAACAGTAACGTGCTGCCCTGTGCTTTGTCTTTTCACTCACCCCATTCTGGAGAGGCTTTCTGACCAGTGCACTGTGACATCATCAACAGCCCCGTGACATCCCATTGTGTGACCCAGCCTATTTCACCTGCCTGCTGTTGAGGGACTGGTGGATTACGGCCAATCTCTCGCTCTTGTGAATAGCGCCATGGTGAGGAAGCACACGCATACATCAGTTCCAGAGCTTTCTCCTGTCCTCTCCCCCTTTCTCTTGCCCCACCTGCTGTCCCACGCCCCCTCCGTCCCAAATAACAGCTGCCACAGTGCCTCCTTCCCCGCAGACTTTTGCCTCTCCAACTCCTGCTCATCCTTAACTCTGGGATTAGATACGACCTTATCTGAGCAATGTTCTCAGAAGAGAGATAAGTATGGGCGTATGAAGAGCAAAGGGTCCAGACTCAGATCAGTTGGGAGTTTGCATCTCCCCTCCTTCACTTAAGAGGAAAGTTACTGAACTTGTCTGGAGCTGTTACCTCTCTGCGAAGTGCACACGATAATAATCTCTCTCTCACCGGCTTGCTGGGAGGATTGCATGGGATGATACGTGTACAGCAGCCTTAGGACACCACCTGGAGCATAGTAGCTACTAAATAAATGACATCATTATTAGACAGCTTTTTCCTCTGGTGTGCCCTTTCTTCTGCCTCCTGATACAGGTCATATTGTGAAGTCTCAATTTACATGCCTTTCAACATTTTTCCCTAATCCATTCAACCGGGAATTGATTTCTCTTTCTTCCCATACTCCCTGGGGATCCATATGTACCAGTCAGGAATGCCGGCAGCCGTCAAGACCAAGAAGCCCTTCCAACAACGGCCTTATAAAATCCCTGGAGGTTGTTTTCCCCACACCTTGAGAAGCTGGGAGGTTGGCAACTACTCCAAGGAGTCATTAGAGATCCAGGCAAATCTTTCCTTCTTTCTCATTCATCATCTTCATTGTGTTGTCTATCAGTCTTCAAGTTATGTCTTGGTTGTAAGATAGCTGCTGTGGTGTTAGCCATCATGCCACCTTCAAAGCTGGGAGGCTATGATGACCACAGTAAGTGTTTCCCAAAAGCCCTCGGGCACATTTCCATCATGTGGAACCGGGCCACGTGTCCACTTCCAGACAGAGACCACCTACTCTGAAATCTAGCAATCTCTGCTCCAACCCTGCATAAGATCAGGGTTCTATCAGTAGGAAGGGAAAAATGCCGGGAAGGTAACCATAGACTCTGCCACACTTAGTAGACACCACTGTTCAGACAAGATCATTTTCCTCCTTTTGTTTGGTTTTGTCTCTCTTACTAGACCGTGGGCTTGCTGGGGAAGAATTCATTGCCAAGCCTGTTCATAACCTGTGCACAGCACCTGTGTGCGGTAAGGGCTCAGCCATCATCCATGGCCGCGGGATGGATGGACACCCTCGAAGTCACTGTCTGTTGATAGCAGATAAAAATTCTGATGCAAGACCCTCCCTGGCTCATGACATCCCACTTTCTGAGGCTGTCCCCTCCCGCTCTCCTCAAGAACCCTAGGATTTTATCACTCGGCTCTTGCGTGGGTTTGGGTTAACCTAGGTCATGAAGAATGAGTCACCCTGTCTGATACACTTGGAGAAAAGGAAATTTTGCCTGCAAAAAAGGGCTGAGAGTACCGTAAGAATTCTGCCTGCGGAGGGGAGAGGCCAGGCTCTTTATTGCTTCTGGGAGGAATAGAGTCTCCAATCTGCATGTGAATGAGTCACATGAGTCACTTCTTTTTTTTTTTTTTTTTTTTTTTTTAAACATTTTTTATTTATTTATTTGAGAGAGAGAGAAACAGTGAGAGAGAGCATGAGCAAGGAGAAGGTCAGAGGGAGAAGCAGACTCCCCATGGAGCTGGGAGCCTGATGCGGGGCTCGATCCCGGGACTCCAGGATCATGACCTGAGCTGAAGGCAGTGGCTTAACCAACTGAGCCACCCAGGCACCCCACATGAGTCACTTCTTACGGGCTGATCCAGCCTGAGGATGAGCCCTTCCCTGGTCCCCACGAGCGTGCTGTGAGCTGGTGGCCAAGTTATGGCCTGAGACTCCAAAGCCAAGCTGGTTACCAAATCTTTGCCACATCAAATAGCATTTCTCCCCATTGAGCTGGGAAATGAGGCGGCCCGGGCTCTGTGACTGTGTCAGAGCTGCAAATGACACGGTCCATAGAACTATGAAAGGAAGAGATGGATGGGTCCCACACTTGGCTGTGGCTCATTTCCTCTCCGGCTGCAGTTCTCTTAACCCCTTAGGTTCTGTCCCCCATGCTGCACTCCTTTATTCACAAGAACCAGGAGGTGAGGGCACTTTGGTGAAGACACACCTGGGGGAGGGAAGTATCCACTTACATGCCACATTATGGGGTGACAAAATTTAAAAAATTAAACATAAAATACAATAAACACCAAAACCCAGTTGGAGTTTTTCTTGCTACTGCAGAGGGCACATCTCGGGTTTCTGAGGGGTCCTGAGGCTCTTTGTGATGACTCCCCGGCAGGCAGGGAGGCACAAGGCTCCAGGAGCCCTGGTTATTGGAGATCGGTGATCTGAAGTCCGGATAACCAGGGGTTTAAGTAGTCGGTCTTCTCTCTTTTTAAAGTTAGCCAGGTATTTCTAAATACCATGCTGGTTTGATGCAGCTTTATGCAGAGTGTCCAATGTACATAAAACATGATAGGAAAAGAAGACATATCTTGCCAACATTCAATCACTCTTGAGGTAGAAGCCTTCCCGTTTTTGTTGGTCGTGTCCCAAGTGCCTCCGGCCTCCGGCTGGCCAGATGCCCTAATTGCAAGCAAAGTGCTAGCATTTCTTGTAAAGCCACAGGCAGGCCTCGGTGGGAATTTGGTGGTTGCGAAAGAATGCATAAGTCTCCCATGGCAGGTGCATGACCAAGGGCTGCCACTTGTCGGTCCCTGTGAAGTGAGGGGATTCTTTGCTTTGGCTCAGCTCAATCCTGCACCCCACTCCCTTGAGAAAGGGACTAGCCCGGTTTCCTCTACTTCTACAAGGATCAGAAAAATCTGCTCCCCACACCCACTGAGAGCGATATATTCTCATTCTCTCTGTCTGCAGGAGCAAAATAAACAGAAGCTTGGAGAAAATAAACACGAAAAGCGGGAAGGACATGGATGCTGACTTGAACACTGATTTGCTTCTCGGCAAGAGGCCCATTTGGAGACAAAATTGTCACCCTGCACTTTCCTCACCGACCCTGAAATCACAAACAGCCTTTGGCTGGGGTCCTAACGAGCTTCTGACGAGCACAGCCCGCCCTTTTGACACAGAAAGTACAATTAGACATGCACAAGTGGCCTCTGAAATACCAGGCCGGGCACTGGGCACTTGAGCTCTCCGAAAATTCCACCCCAGGCTTTCTCGGGAAAACATTGCTTGGGCTCGTTAGGCATGATAATGGCTAATAACACAGACAGAACATTGTGTTTTGGTTTCAAGTCCTTGGCCAGTGCCAGACCGCCACGGCAGCAAGAGAAGAGTGAGCCTGTGAGTGTGTGTATTGATGTGTTAAGGGGAAGAAACTGGAGTAAAACACATTAGTGTTAAGATCAAGGTCCCACCTCCCACAGCCTGTGACATTGGGAAAGTTACCAACGCTTGGGACCTCAGTCTTGGCGACTGTAAAATGAGGATAATAATAGAAACTTCCCTCCCTCTGACGTGGTGATTAAATGAGATATTGCAGGTAAAGCACTTGGCCCGATGCCTGGAGCCTAGTTAAAACTCATACAACATTGACTATTATTAAAAGAACACGCTTTATGTGTTTTAGTGCATTTAAGAAAACATTTTCAAGTGTTTGTTTGTAAATACCCACACAGGAGCTGGCTGTGAACCCGGAAAGCATGGTCTTTGCCCTCAAAGAGCTTGAGAACAGCTAGGATGCTGAGTCAACCGTTCTGGACCTGGTCAGTTTGATGCTGGAGTGTTTGGAACAAACCAGGTGGCAGCTGTGTTTCGCTTGTAAGTGTTTATGCTCCTTCTAATCTTTGCTCACTTCTTTCCTTAGGTGGGGGAGGATGGCTGGCTGTTTCTGTGGACCAGAGACAGCAGGGAGTGGGTCATTGTTTCATTTAAAGCTGTAATAAAGAACTGAGATCCGCTGCATTTGCTTTTCATCTCTTCAAAACCCACTATTTTTTAGTTGTGATGATGGAATTCCACGTCACATGAATTTCAGCAAATCTATTGGGTCCCGTAATTGGAGAGGACAAAGAAGGGTCTCACCAGTTTCAGTCATAGCTGGATCCAGGTGCTTAAAAAAAGTCCCCTCCCTCCTTTTCTACTTCCTTCTCTGGTAAGCCATTAGCTCATGACTCAGATTAAGAGAGCTTCTTTCTCTCCCAGCATCTGCATACTGAATTTGCGGGGGGGGGGGGTGGTGGCGATTCTGGTGGCCTTGCTTGGTGATTTGCTCTGCTGTTGGACCAATAACCCTGGGCAGAGAAATGGGGCACCACAGTTAGGCAGACCAAGTCCCATACTCCCTCTTGCAGCCGGAGGATGGTGGTGTGGCCAGCAGCCCCACAGGATGCACATGGGAGAGGTAAGGATGTGCGGCCGACACAACTGCCTATATCGGCGACCTGCTCTATGGGTATGAAGTGTGAATAGACTCCCAAGTGCTTGGGGTGAGCCGTTGATGTAGACTTTTAAATTGGCCTTTCACCCAGTTGTGTTTAAAATGGTGGGTCTGGCATGCTTCTGAAGAGTCAGCCCACTTCTTTGCATTCCGAAGTTGAGAAGTTTCTAACTATTCTTAAATCAAACCAGGTGAGTGAGGACTAGGTATTCCTAAGCGGGGCCAAACATAGAGCACGGTGGTAGGTTTTCCAAGACAGTGCCCACTGAGCCTTATCCCCTGACTACTTTTATATCCTGGTGGAGTCCCCTCTCTATCTACTAGAACTGACCTGGGAACCAACAAGATATTGCAGAAATGAGTTCAAGACTAGATCATAAAAGACATTGCGGCTGTGGCCGTGCTTCCCTAGGATCATTCTCTGTAGAAGTCAGCTGTATGGAGCACTCCACATAGCAAGAAACTGAGGACTACCATCAACAGCCAGCACCAACTAACCAGACATGTGGGTGAGACACCTTGGAAGTAGCTCCTCCAGCCCCACTCAAGCCTTCAGATGATGTAGCCTTGGCTGACACCCTGGTTGCAGCCTCACAGGAGACCCCAAGCCAGGACCACCCAGCTCAGCCCCTCCTGAATTCCTGACCCACAGAAACTGTATGAGATGATAACTATTCATTGTTGCTTTGAACAACTAAGTTTTGGGGTGATTTGTTACACAGCAGAGGGTAACTGATACAGCCATGTCAAGATAGCCTCACTTCACAGGGACAGAGTCATTGAGACAGTTTCCTTGTGTCGTTTTCTTTTTTGTTTTGTTTTGTTTTTTTTAAAGATTGTATTTATTTATTTGACAGACAGAGCTCACAAGTAGGCAGAGAGGCAGGCAGAGAGAGAGGGGGGAGCAGGCTCCCTGAGAGCAGAGAGCCCGATGCAGGGCTCGATCCCAGGACCCTGAGATCATGACCTGAGCGGAAGGCAGAGGCTTTAACCCACTAAGCCACCCAGGCGCCCCTCCTTGCATCATTTTCAAAGCACTTCTCAATGACCCTATTAGTAATTGCTACAAAATTGAAATGTCAGGACTGGAATTGTACTGATATTACAGGGCTTCTCTGTCTCAACGCTGTGAGTTTGTGGATTTAAAAAATCAGATTTACATTGGTACTTCCCCCTCCTGTAACTAGATAGGGAAGGAGTAGAGACCTGAACAGAAAGGATGCCTTCAAGATTAGTCAGTTGCCTTTTGCATTGTAAGAGCACTCATGGCATGTGCCCTGATGATCACAGAGCAATTGCACGATTCCACAAGAGTCCCTGGATTTGGAACCCCAACAGAGTCCTCCCAGTGGGCTTCTGGCCACAGCATCGCCTGTCCTAGCAGGCAAGCTTGAATTCGTGGAAGTCTGATGGTGGGGCATTTGAATCAAGACAGTAGAATCAAGGGGGGGTGAATCAAAAGGTAGATCCTGAGCCGGTTCCTCAAATGCCCCACTCCACCCTGACGACCTAAGTAACCCCAGACCCCACACCTGGTCCCTCAGCGTAACTCTCCAAGCCTGGTCACCTGCCCTGCTTTTCCAAATGAGTTTCCCCCACTGTTCTACAAACCCTCAATCGCTTGAGTGCCAACACCCAGGAACCTTGCATGGGGCTCATTTCAGATCCTGTCCAGTCCCTTGTGTGCCCATTTCCTTCCCCGATGATCCAGACGTTACCATCCATCATGGGTTCTGCTCGGAAACTTTCCAAAAGACTCCACTTCCCTCTCCCCCATCGTTGAACCCCAGTAACTGAGAGAAATGCCACACAATTTAGTGTTTCACCAGCGTACAAAGCAGGACTCTACAAGTCAAAGGAACACCAACTCGCACAGCCTCTTGCAACCCCCTGGTTCTGGGCTCAAGACACTCCTTTGGCTCTGGTTTCCTCAGAGTGTCCCCCAGCAGCCCTGTGAGGCAGGGCTGTCCCCTAGGGCCACATAGGTGATGAGAGGCACTTTCCTCTCATCGGGCTGAGGGCTGCTGGGAACTCATCTGAAAACCAGCAAGTCCACTTGTTCAGCACGCCCTTGGTACTCACCCCCATGTCGGGTCTCATTCTGCCTGTCCAGGGGGTGCTTAGGCGCCTCAAAGTCAGGCTCCATTTCTAATGCTTCTCATAGCAGAGAGTAACGGAAGAGGATCCCTTCTTCTTCTCTCTCCTTGCATACTTTCTGTGACAGGGAGCTTATCACTTCCAGAAGCAATTCCTTTTATGGAATTGGTTTCCTGTCTGTGACTGTCACCCACTGGGCCAGTGTGCCTAATATCAAAAAGAACACTAACCACCAATCATCATGTTTCCTCCTCCCTCCCTTCCTTGCCTTTGCCCATAAGTCACCAACGGATGGACTGGATACAGGGGCACTGTCTGGGGGAGATGCTGTGCTCTGTCCTGCTATCCTGGTGCAGAGCTTCCTCGCCCTGAAGCCGGCACAGCTGCCTTGGGGGGAAATCCTGTCATCTCATTTTCCCTTAGCCTAAAATAGCCACTTCCTTATTGGGAGATGCAGGGTGGTGGGGAGCGGAGAAAGGGACGTGGTAAGCCATCCAGACATGCCTGGTTTGCACACATTCCTGGAAAGGTCAATGTCGACATCAACCAAACATATCAGGCAAGGCACTTCCGGCTGGCCCTTCATGCAGTGTAAACAGAATGGTGAGGAAAGTCAAAACAGGGGCCCTGGACCACACACACGTAGGTATCATGGATGGACGTACCCTCTGTGGAGTAGGACCGCCTACTAAAGGAGTTTGTCATTGTCGGCAGATTCCATTTTTGCATTTCACATCAGGTTAAGGTGATGGACAGCTGGACACTGGCGGGGTCATATTAAGTGAGGTGCATGGCTCTTTTGAGGTAAGTCAGTCAGTCTCCCTCTTCCGGTGGCATGAGCAGTTCTCCGCCCACCAGGAAGGAGAGCTCACATTGACCACACTGTGGAGTGCTCTCTGATCACTTCCTCAGCTAACGAAATGGCATGACTTTCTGGGAGCTTCTTAAAATACCCAATGATCTCTTCCCAGTCCTCTTGCTGCTCTCGCTGTCCCTGTGCTTGTCCCCAGGCTACACCCCCAGCTGCCCGGAGAGAGAGAGGCCAGATATGCTGTCCCCTGTGTGTCCCCCCTGTGTGGGTGAGGAGGCAGAGGGCGAGGCCACGGGCTTGTCTGAGCGCCCTTACTCACAGGGGAGAAAAGAGAGGGGTTGGAGGAGGGACGGGCGAGAGAGTGCGGATTTTTTCTGAACGGTCACTGGCTCCATTGGAATTCCTAACCAAGGCAGGAGACTCCCTCCAGGATTCTGAAGGCCTCTTGGGAGCAGCAGAACGGTAGCTGGGCTCTGTCTGGGCCTGGGCCGTGGGTATCACGTGGAAGCTTGTTTAAAACATGGACCATCGAGCACCACCCCAGGCCCACTCAACTGCAATCTGCATTTCCAATGCCTTTAAATAACACTTTCCTCCTTACTTTTATTTTAACCCTCCAGAAGCAGAGCACTGGCCCTGGTCAGTGGAGGCCATCTCTAAGCGTGGCCATTCAGAAGCAGATATTTTGCCCAGATCTGGAATCCACTCTCGGAGTCAGAACCCTGAACCAATCTAGGTTCTATGTAGAAATGAACTTTGAACAAAGGTGGTATAGCACCCCCCACCCAACCCCGCCAAGATATGTCACAACCCAGACCTATGAAGGCGACCATATTTGGAAACAGGGTCTTTGCAGGTGTAATGAGGGATCTTGGGGGCATCGCGCATTATCCACGTGGGCCCCAAGTTCAATGGTGGTATCCTTATGAGAGAAGAGGGGAGGCACACAGAAGCCACACAGAAGCCACGAAGATAAAGGCAGAGACTAGACTGGTTCAGCCACATGCCAGGCATTTCCAGAGCCACCTGCAGCTGGAAGAGGCAAGGAAGGACCCTTTCCTGGAGCTTCCAGAGTGAGTACAGCCCTTGTACTCACCCTTGCCGACACCTTGATTTCAGACCTCTGGCCTCCAGAACGGCGAGAGAATAATTTTATGTCGTTGTGAGCCAATGGGTTTATGTCATTGATTATGGCAGCCTTGGGAAACTAATACAGGTGGCATTTTCTGACTGTGGAAAGGAAAAAATGGCCAAAAATGGCTCAAGAACGTAGAAATGACCTGGCCAATCCCCAGTTACAGCAATCTTAGCTTTGTTCCCAGAATTAGCTGACTTTCCTCCTCATGTCCTTATTTCTTTTTAACGCTCCATGAAACCCAAACATAGTCGAGACGCAGGGCACCTGGTCTTGCGCGGTTGGCCGGTCACCCGACGGTCAACATCACTGGAATGGCCCCTTCGTGTTCCCAAACACAGCAGTTCTATTTGTTGCTAACTCCGCCCCATTTGGAAATGATCTGAAGCAGTTATGACACAGCAAAACGGGGTCATAGTTTAACTACCTAAACCCCCCTTGGGAAACAGACTTCATCTAACAAGCCCTTTGGCAAATGATTTCCCAGAGCTGAGTTTGTTAAGCTTCCATGACCACATGTGAAGCAAATTTAAAGCAAGGTATACTAGTACATGATTTGAGTGGAAAGAAAATCTGAAGGCTTGGGGCTTTTAGATAATTTCATCATTTCCCTTTAAAAAGTTTTTTTGCGGGTGGCGCCTCGGTCGCTCAGTCGGTTAAGCGGCTGCCTTCGGCTCAGGTCGTGATCCCAGAGTCCTGGGATCAAGCCCCGCATCGGGCTCCTTGTTCAGTGGGGAGCCTGCTTCTCCCTCTCTCTCTGCCTGCTGCTCTGCCTACTTGTGCTCTCTCTCTAATAAATAAATAAATGTCTGATAAATAAATAAAATTTTTTTAAAGTTTTTTGGGGGCTCCTGGGTGGCTCGGTTGGTTAAGCCCAAGCATCCAACTTGATTTTGGCTCAGGTCATGATTGAGCCCCATATGGGGCTCCGCGCTCAGTACAGAGTCTGCTTGTCCCTCTCCCTTCCCCTCTGCTCCTCCCTCCACTCATGCTCTCTTTCTCCCTCTTTCAAATCAATAATTGAAATTAAAAAAAAAAAAAAACTTTTTAGAATTCAGGGTCGCCTGCGTGGTTCAGTCAGTTAAGCATCCGACTCTTGATTTGGGCCCAGGTCATGATCTCAGGGTTTGTGAGATTGAGCCCCATGGCTGGCTCTGTGCTCAGTGGGGAATCTGTCCGAGGTTCCCTTTCCCTCTTCCTCTCCCTCTGCTCCTCCCACCCACCCCCACTCTCAAGCCCTTTCTCTCTCCTCTTTAAAAAAAAATGTTTTCGAGATTCAAAGATAAAGATTCAGGACAGTCATTCTCAACTCTGACTCACACTGGAATCATTGGGGGAGCTTAAAAATAACAATGTTGTAAGATGGGATTGGGAGGGAGACAAACCATAAGTGACTCTCAATCTCACAAAACAAACTCAGGGTTGATGGGGGGAGGGGGGTTGGGAGGGGGAGTGGGGTTATGGACATTGGGGAGGGTATGTGCTATGGTGAGTGCTGTGAAGTGTGTAAACCTGGCGATTCACAGACCTGTACCCCTGGGGATAAAAATATATTATATGTTTATAAAAAATAAAATTTAAATAAATAAATAAATAAATAAATAAATAAATAAATAAAATAACAATGTTGTGTTTCAGCCTCCCCCCAGATCCGTTAATCAGAATCTCGGGGTTGGGGGGCATCTGGGGAATCACCCACCTTGTTGGCTAGAGCTCAGCTTCTGGGGCTCAGCAGAAGTCCCCTGTGCCAGGCCCTGCTCCCAGCCTCCCCGTGCAGCCTGGGCATGGGCCTGTGTCCAGGGCCCGCCAAGCAAACACGTGACGCTGGCCTTGAGTTGGGGGTCGTGATGCCAAGGAGTGGGACCCCCCCTGGCGGCTCCATTCTCAGCGAATGGCCCAGCCTCCCAGGGCGCTGTCCAGCATTGACAGCGATGGTGGTGCAGGCTGAGGATGTGGGCTCAGAGAGGTCCAGGGACTTATCCAGGGTCCCAGAAAAAAGGACTAGCAGTCAGGATTTGAACCTGACCAGCCTGGCTCCAGAAGTTCACACACTCTAAGTACTCAACTCGGTGAATTCACACAAAGTGAACCCCCCTGAGAACCAGAACCCAAATAAGAAACAGAACATGGCCAGCGCCCTGGAGGCTCCCCAGTACCCCTCCTCCAAATGCAGTCACCGTGGGAATTCTAGAAACGCACAGCTTATGCTTCTTTATGTCTGACTTCTTCCACTCGCCATCGTGTTGGTGAGAGTCCTTCATGCTGTTGTACGTCGCTGGGGTTTCTTCCTCCTCCTCGCTCTGTGGCATGAGCGGACAGCAACGGGTTTGCCCATCCTACTGGGCGCGGGCGCTTGGTGTCTCTAGTTTGGGACTGTGACGGACAAACGATGCTGCTATATTCCCGTGCCTGTCCTTTGGCACCGAGGCAGACATCACTCTCCTCTTAGGGATTACCATTCCTGCCTGTATTAGCAGAGCTGGTATATGTTGCTTACGGCAAGCGCCTTGGCTGATGCAGTGTGCAGATGCTGTTATTATTACCTCCTTTTTCAGAAGAGGACGCTGAGGCTCAGCGAGGTCACATGACTAACAAGCGGCAGAGTTGGGGTTTGGACCAGAGCCTGACCTCCAAGCCACAGGTACCGGGATGCGTGTGCATCTCCAGTCCTCCTGGTATGTTTTCCTGCCAAGCAGCAATTTAATAGTTAATACCCACTCCTTTGATGAAGCTGGCGGAGCATGGAGGGAGTGGGCAGACAGCTGCTGAGTCCCACTGTCCCAGGCATGGTTGTGATGTCAGCTGGCGCCCCAGCTTCCCAAGGAGAGGATCAGTCTTCTCCTGGACAGATGTGTGGGGGAGGACGGGGCTTGCCCTCAGATGAGAGGTAGGGCACCTCCGCTGAGCAGAGCAGGGCTATGTGGCCTGGGGAGAAAGGGCATCCCAGCCTCGAGACTCACCCTCTACCTCTCACGCGACTCCTCAGTATGGGAAAGACATTTCCGTGCCAGGTGCACATGTCTGGAGCCTGTCCCAGTCCTGCTCACCATCTGGCAGCTCTGGGCCAGGGAGCTGTCCCCACCTACTTGCCACTGCAAATAGCAGGACAACAAATGGTGGCAGAAGAGAGGGCCCAGAAGGTAGTGCTTGCTGCCCAGTGGCCCAAGGGATGAGCCACCCTGTGACTCACTGGAGCGGGGGGTCACTTCCTTACAGGTGGAGGAGTGTGCCAGAGGCCAGGCCCTCTCAGAGCTCCTCCTGGGGACAGGGCATAGGCCCTCCAGGGCAGCCCTCTGTAAACAGCATTTGAATCAGGTTCACCCCTCCAGGAATCGGGGGTCAGAGACCCAGAGACTCAAAAACAGGCACAGAGGTGAGAAGTCACCAGTGGCATGTCTGACAAAATGCTAAGACCTTAGGATGTACAGTCTAGACCTCCCTTATATCCCTTCCTGGGGGGGTGCACAGAATGGGGTGGGGGTGCACATAGCGGGTTGCAATTACAAAGTCTGGTGCCTGGCCAGCAGCAACAGCATCTGAACATATGCTAGAAATGCAAAATTTTGAGTTCCTACTGAATCACAAGCTTTGAAAGTAAGGCACAGCACTGTTTCAATAACCTCCAGGTAATTCTGATGCACGCTCTAATTTGAAGGCCAGTGACATGCAACCATATGAAATAGGGAGACTCAGAAGGTTTGAGCCAACTGTCCCAAGTTACACAGTTAGCAAGAGGGACTATGTTCATTAAGATTCGATCCAGCTCTGAATAACAGAAATAAAACCCCTAAAGTACCAAGGCTAAGCAAAATAGTTTAATTTTCCTTCATGGTCCAAGATAGCTGCTGGAGCTCCAGCCATTGTATCCACCTTCCAGGCAGCATAAAGGAGGGAAGGGAGGAAGGTCATGTCCTGTGCCTTTCAGGATACTTCCTAAAATTTTATACAGGACTTCCACTACTGGCCCCAACTTAGTCAATTGCTTCACCTAGCAGAAAGAAGGCCTGGGATAATAAAATCACTGTCCTGAGTGACCACACAGGCAGGTGAAACGTGGGGCTCTACCGCTATGGAAAAACGTAGACACTGGGGTAAACTAGGTAGTGTCTACCCCAAAGGACAACTGGGAATCAAACCTAGAGCTGATAGTTTCACCACCTGAAGTTATATTACATTTTCGTTTCTGTGTTGTTTTTGTCTCCCCTTTTTAGAAGTCCCACAAAGACCAAGATTTCTTGAAAGTCTTCCTGCTCCCCGCTGCTCCCCACCCCCTAGCGCCTAGAACAGTGCGTGGCATATAGTGGAGGAGATCTATATTGTCATCAAATGTAAATTTTAAATAGATTAAATTAGAAGCCATATGGAAATAAACCCATTAGAGATCTGGCACACAGTGTCCTCAGAATGTGGCTGCTGCCACTTCGGACCGGGCTCAGCTGGCTGGCATCAGGGTTCCTCTCTCAGACTTTAATTCCCCCTGCCATCCCCTGTCTGCTTGAAGCAAGTGCCACTTCCTGACCCGGGCCCATCCTTGGGCTTTCAAGGTCAGCGGGCTTTCAAGGTCATCAGCGCTGTTTGATAGGGTCTGGAGAGTTCTTCCGCCAGCCACAGCCTGGGTGAGCAGCTGGATGGGTAAAGAAAGAAAATTCACATCACCATTCCGTGTCCAACCCTGAAACCCTGAGAACCAAGCCAGTTCCAAGCCCCAGTTGGTGGGATGTGTGTCCCCACCTGGGTCTCCAGCATGCTTCAGCCTCTCCTCTTTCTCCTTCAAGCTTTCTCTTTGTCGGTGCGGGTCCCAGGAACTCTGGCGACCCTGCTTTCCGCACACTGGGCGCCTGTCCTCTGGTCCTATGTTCAGTTTTGCGATACCCTGATTTTGCCTAAGTGGGTCAGACCGGATGCAGAGCGGGAGGGCTGTGTGCTCAGGCTGCTTTCCCCTGCTAAGTGGCGCACACAAACCACTAACGCAGCCTCAAAAATCCAATTTAACATACATCTCGACCTCTGCACCAAAGCAAATGGGCCTTATTCAGATGCGAACAACCTGGTGCTGAGTTTTGCAGCAGACAATAGCCCCTGTTGTGTTGTTTGGATGTAACTGTCCTAATTACCAAAACCCCTAATTTCATGGAATATTTCAGAGTGAAGCAAATCTTTACAAAGAACTGGCCTCATTTTTTTTCTTGCAAAGATAGGGAAGGCGAGGAGGGCTCATTTAATATATTGATAATGCGAACCTTAATTCTTGAATCTCATTTGCCCGACCTACTTGCCTCCCGGAGCTATCGTGAGAAGCCAGTGGAGACGAGGTGTTTGTGGGAACCCTTTGTGAAAGGAAGAGCAACCCGCCAGCACATCGAGTTCCTGGGCATTCCATACTGTGCATCTTGCAGCTGCGCCCATGGGGGGCACCCTGAGAACCCACAGAGCTCCCCCTCCACTCCCCCCCAACCACTACCCCACAGCTCCCCGGCCCCTGTCGACTTCTCAACATTGAGGTGGAAACTCCAACATCACCTCCTTGGGGAAGAGGATCCAATGAATGGGTCCCAGTGCTGACCTCACCATTTTTCTTGGCTCCCACGCCTCGCTGAAAGCGTCCCATGCATTTGTTTGTTTGTTGTTTCTCTTCCCCACAAGGAGAGTCAGCTCCGGGAGAGGATGGGACCTGTCTGTCCTGTTCCCAGGGCGTCCTTTGCATCTAGAACAGTGGCAGAGACAAATGTACGCTAGTTGAGTGACTGCTGGGGAGTTTGGTTCTGGAGCGAGGGGGAAGAAATTGATTGGGTAACAAGCTGGTTAGTGTCTCTGCACCTGGGGCAGGTGTTACGGAAGGACCCAGAGCATCCTAGTACCCGGAGGAGAGTTGTGTGAGTCTTTGGTGCTTACGGACCTTACAGGTTAGTGTGAGGAAGACTAACTTGGCAGCATCAAATTACTGCCTCCGAGAGGTGGGGGGTGGAGACAGCAGTCCTTCTCCTTGCAGGCGAGGCACGGGGTGGACCGTCCCTGTTCAGCAGCCTCCTCGGTCACCTCCGGGTGCCTACAGCCCTGCTCCATCATTCCAGGTGCAACAAGTCCACTCCCAGACCTCTCGGGCGCCTGCATGCCTAGCAACAGCTGTCAGTCACAGCCTGGCGCCTGGCTCCTGAGCTCCTTGGCCCTGGCCTCCAGCCTCCATCCCCAGCCAGCCGCTGCAAGGCCAAGTGCCCGGCCAAGTGCTCGGCCAAGTGCTCGGCAAGGTCTGGCTGGGATGGGAACGCTCAGGGCACTCGCTCTGGAGGTGGCACTTGGCCTGTGCCTTCCTGTTAGGAGTTTTAAAGCCCTCTTGATACATTTTTCTTTGTGTTTTCTCATCTCATTGTCATCAATAGAATCCTCATTGCAGCCCTCCAGGGGACTGGCTCCGGGGATGACAGTCTGGCTAATAAAACCTTGAGCATTCCGCCTTCAAGGGATGCCTTGACCCACACATTCAAAGAAAGCTCCGAACAACACATGGGGAGGATCTGCGAGGTCATGCCCAATGAGGAGCTCATTAAAGTGTATTTAGGGTTGAGACATATTTTTTTTTCAAAGCTCCATTATTAGGGGAAAAAATGGATTTGAAGGATGAGGAAGACTTCTTGCACAGAGAAGGTGTCAAGTGCATTTAGTTTTATAATCATTCTGCCTGGAAAGGCTGCTTATACCCAGCAGGACAGGATTGTACTCAGTCTGAGGAGGGGCTAAACACGAATCAGGATGCTTTGGGGTAGTTCTTTCCTTTTTTTCTTTTAAACTCCATCCAAAAGCAGACACTATGCTCTTCTCATGGAATCAACTTGGCTTAATCCCTGGGCACATCCATCTCTGAGATTCCTGTGTGAGGAACAGACAAGAAAGGAAAAGAACTTTCTAAAAGACGGCAAATAGTAATCACCCCTTAATGAGATGAGGATGTCAGAGCGTAAGGAAGGAACCTCCTGAGAATCGGGGGTCAGAGACTCATGGGTTTGCCTCAGATTTTCACCCCAGAGATGCTCTCCTGATCTCAGCCCTTGGCTGCTCCATCGGCTGAACCCATACCCCTTTCCACAGGGCTGCGCTGGTGGGAACCAGGCCAAGGCATCTGAAGCTAGAAGAACAGCTTCCGGGGGCCTTCCCTTCGCAGCGCCACCGTGATGTACGTGGCCATGAGTGTGGGTGGCTCAGCCCTGCTGTGCCTCTCTTCCGCCTTCAGGGACATGCAGTCATCAACATGGCCAGAAATAAAAAGTGAAGACAGAGCAGTGCTATTCCCATCCCGCTCCCACAACTGGGCTGGCCGAGTGCGGTGCTCCGCAAACGTTAGCCATCATGGGGCTACAGCGGGTCATTGCCGCGCAGGTAATAAAACCATCCCCAGATTTGCAGCATCACCATGACAATCACGGGGATAAAGTTAGAGACTAGTACCAGTGTCAGTATGCGAGTGATTCCAGGGTTTGTTGGTGAGGAGCGAAGAATGAGAAGTTCTGCCATGTGATGGCAAACTTGTAAAATCCACTCACTCCAAGACAGACAGGGTTCAGGCCTTCTGGGACTCAACCTACTAATTCAGCAAGTGCACGTAGGGAGGCAGAGTTTCCTCCACGAAGGTACAGGGAATATCTATTCTTTCTTCTAGAGAGACAGAAGGGTTCATGGGTCACTGTGTCCTAGATCCCTAGCCCAGGAGTGTACGTGGATATGCCAGATTATACAAAGCAACGCAGTTCAGCCACTGCAAGGCTGCACATCATTGTAGAAGTCAGGCCTGGGTTGCTTGTTCTATGGTCTAAGTGAGCCACAAAAGCTAAACTTGGGCTGAAGAGGGGACCCCAGTGCCCTGCTGACATGGGGTCTGGCTGCTAATACCTCTGAGTTGGTTCTATGGAGAATAGAATGTTCCGTAGAAGACCACTAGGAATGGGCCTTAGAGAGTGATTAGTCAACCCCCTCCCTCCAGCCAACAGGCCGACAGGTGTTACTAGTAATCATCACCATGACTGTGGCATGAGTGCCTGAGAAGACCCTGTTTGGATTATAATGTAAATGCCTGACACCAAGCTTTTGATGGCTGAGGCCTCTCTTCCACACACATCCACATCAGAGCAACACATTGCCAGCTGCGTGACGTGGTCACCGGCTACACAATGAGATAAAGAGCCAGGCTGTCCTACCCAGGAAGTTCCTCTTTTAGAAAGCCCTGGGTGACCTAGATCACCGACCACTTGAGTCATTCTGTTTTTCCCTTCTGGCAGCCTAATCCCTGCTCCCTTATTTTAAATCTGTCAATAAACAGTAATCTGAAAACCCCTAGGTTCCCCACCCTCGACCCCCCCCCCCAAAAAAAGCAGAGCTCTAGGTCTGCTCTCAGTCCTCTCTCTCTCTCTCTGACCTTGCTGGGCCTGGGTGTGGGGCGTACCTTCCAGGACGTGTGAGTAATAAACTTTGTGTTTCCAAGTTCCCAGATGATTATTGCTGAGGTGTGTCTTGCAATCATAAGAACCACAAGGGCTGCAATCATAAGAACCACCCACAATGTTGGCTATGGTCAGGAAAATATCTCACCACAAGTAATACAGGCCCAGGTGAATACCCCAGACCATCCTAACTGATAGCACCACTATTGATAGGCTGAGACCAACACAGAACAACCACTATTACCATCACCATTATCAATCACCATCACCCTCATCATCACTAACACCATCATCACCATCATTAAAAAGAGCATCATCACCACCATCACCACTAACGCCATTATCGCCATCACCACCATCATCACGGCCATCATCACCATCATCACTACCATCACCATCACCACTAACTCCATCATCACCATCATCATCACCATCATGATCATTATCACCACCATCATTACCATCAACGTCACCATCACCACTACCATCACCATCACTAACTCCATCATCACTAACTCCATCATTACTTAACACCAATCCCATCACCACCATCATCATCACTATTATCACTATTATCACTAACACCATCACCACCATCGTGATCATTATCACCACCACCATCACCATCAACGTCACCATCACCATCATCACTAACTCCATCATCACCAACCCCATCATCACATCATCACCGTTTATCATTAATACCACCACCACCATCATCATTACCATCACCACTAACACCATTATCACCGTCATGATCATCAACATCATCACCATCAACGTCATTATCATCATCTCCACAATCATCACCAACATCCCCATCCCCAAACGCCATCACTACCCTCATCATCCTCTTCATGACCATCACCACTGCTAACACTTACTGAGCACTCGCTATGCACCAGACACACGGCTAAGCCCTTTCCATGGCTTAATCCAGCTAATCTTCACAAGCCTAGACATGTTTATTATTATTCCAGATTGACTCATGAGGAAATGGAGGTTACATACATTCCAAGGGCACATAGCTAGCAAGTGGTACAGCTGGAATTTGAACACAGTTTGTCCAGCTTCAGGAACTGTGACCACTTGGCCAAGACCTTGCAATAGAGGCAGCTGAAGGATTGAAGGAAATATGTCTTGACTGAGTTTTCAGAATGAGTTTCTGCTGCCCTGCACTTGGTCTCACGTAGCATGGCTTCAAGAAGTCAGGGCAGGGAGGGAGGGAGGCTGCCATCTGGCAGCTGCTGGGTCGGGATGAAAGACTTTGGTAAATCAGACAGGAGCAGACTTTATCATTCAGTTTGGTCCAGTTCTGCAACGGCTCCATGCACACGGCTTCTGTTCTGTCAAAGAGCAGCTTGCTTACGCCCCAGAAACATGATGGAAAAACAACCTGAGCTGGGCCATGGAAGGTCAGCCATGGATGCTTACCCCTCAGTAATCCTCAGACTCAGACTGTTAAATCCAGTTTTCTCAATTCTTCTTTCTGCAGCCAAAACCCAGGATGCTGTATTGTACCTTTTGTCCTGCAAACACAGCCCCCCACACCCTTCTTCATGAAAAAGACCATATGACAACACTAAAGAGCTTTGGAGAATAAAGACTACCTTTAATCCCACACTGAATGATTACTTTGGGGTTTAAATATTTATTACCTTTCAGCTTACTGTCCCTTCTGAAGCCTCAGAGACTCCCAACCATAGGATCTTAGGGCCAGAAATTTAACCTAGCTCTCTCAATTTACTGAGGAAGGGAGTGATGTTCCTGGAGTTTTGTGATAGGATTTTACACGAGGGAATAGGCGTGATTCCCTGATGGGCCGTCTAGCCACTGCTCACATTCTCTAGGCATTCCCCAGTCTCAGGGACAATGTGTTGCCTGGGCAAACCATTCTTTCTTTACCCACTCACCAACAGATAGAGTTTTGGTCATTTTAGTCTTAAAGTCTGTCTGTTGGACTGAAGTCAAACTTAACAAATGAAATTTATTAGGAAAATCATGAACAAGGAAATCACTAGAATTTGAAATGTCTTTCACTGAGCGTTGTTACCTAAAACCTACAGCAAGTATCATATTTAACAGCAAAACACTTGCTATGTTCCCAATGAGTCAAGAACAGGGCAAGAGCTAAGGAATCACCCACCATTGTGCAGGGGGTCCCAGCCAACCCCACAACAAGAAAAGGAAGCAAGCATTAAAAAAATTAGAAAACAAGGGGTGCCTGGGTGGCTCAGTGGGTTAAAGCCTCTGCCTTCTGCTCAGGTCATGATCTCAGGGTCCTAGGATCGAGTCCCACATCGGGCTCTCTGCTCAGCGGGGAGCCTGCTTCCCTCTCTCTCTCTCTGCCTGCCTCTCTGCCTACTTGTGACCTCTGTCTACCAAATAAATAAATAAAGTCTTTAAAAAAAAAAAAGATTAGAAAACAAGAGGCCAAACCATCATCAATTGTTGGTAATAGGGTTGACTATCTAGAAAATTCAAATGAATCAACTAAAGATTCATAGAAAATCAGACTTAAAAGGAAACATTTACAAAGACTACTGGCAATAACCAATTTTAAAAGGGGAAGGGGAAAGATCAGTGATTAAGGGGACGGCATAGACGTCTGAGTACTTGGTTCTTATTGGTGGGTGTGACTGTCCGAGCCTAAGCCTTGCAGGGCTGCAGAAGTGGTGAACATTTGAGCATTTGCTGAATGAATGAGCCTCCTTCCCTCCCAATCCCTACGATGTTTGAGATCTGGCTATCACCTGTGTTACCTCCTTTAGCAGCTACCCCTGGCCTCTCTCCCTCCTGTTCCTGTTCCCTCCAGACAAGGAAATCCAGAAAGCCTCCTCCGTCCTTAGAAGGGCTGAAAGGGAATGCTAAGATCCACCAGACGCACTCAGGGTCACCATAGCACGAACAGGTTATTGTGCTGGTGAGCGCCTCCTGACCTGGAGAACTCTAAATACCTTGGGACAATATCAATGTTGCCAGCGGGAAAAACCTCAGACGGCTGTCTGGACTGGGAGGAACAAAGCTGAGGAACTTGACCCAGGACTTGTCCTCAGAAAGTGACTATAAAGAACCAGAAGGGAATGAGGCTTTAAGGTCTTCCATAACCTACGCGTGCTCCCCTTCAAATTCACTTTCAGAAAACCCTGCAAAGAATTAGGGAAGAACCTCCTAGGAAAAAGGGATTTCTAAGACACCTGTTTCAGCTACTGTTGCTGGAAACAAACCACCACCAAGTTTCATGGCACGGAATAATCCTTTTGTTGTGCTCGTGGATTCTGTGGGTCAGATGCTGAATTAGGGTATGTACAGAGGATTGGCTCATTTCTGCTCCATCATGTTGGGGCCTCAGCTGGGGAGCCCCGATGTCAGGACTGACTTCCTGTTGCCTTGACTCACAGTCTGGTGGTTGACACTGGTCAGTGGCTGGGACCTCAGCAGGAGCCCACATCTGGAGGCCAGCACTAGTCTGGGCTTCTTCACAACAGGACTGCAGGATTTTGAGAGTTAGGGTCCCGAGAGAATGAGGCAGAAGCTGTATCACTTTTTTAAATCGTGGGGCAGGGGAAGCCCCACATAACATAAAATTGCCTATTAACAATTTTTAAGTGTACCATTCACTGGAGTTCAGGATCTTTACATCCATGTGGAACATATCTCCAGAAGTTCTATAACTCACAAATCTGAAACTCTCTGCCCATTGAATAACAGTTTCCCTGTCCCCACCTCCTTGCAGCCCCTAGTGACTGCCATTCTATTTTCTGTTCCTACGAATTTGACTTCTCTGGATACTACTGCATATAAGCGGAACCATATAGTATTGCCTTCAAGTTTATATGTGTTGTAGCATGTGACAGAGTTTTTGGGTTTTTTGGGGGTTTTTGTTTTTGTTTTTGTTTTTTTTTGCACAGAGAGATAGATCACAAGTAGGCAGAGAGGCAGAAAGAGAGAGAGAAGCAGGCTCCCCACTGAGCAGAGAGCCCAATTCAGGGCTCGAGCCCAGGACCCCAAGATCATGACCTGAGCTGAAGGCAGAGGCTTTAACCCACTGAGCCAACCAGGCGCCCCTATTTCTTTTTTTTAATTAAGATTTGGGGGGAGTGATTTTAGGCTCGCAGCAATGTTAAGTGGAAGGTACAGAGATTTCCCAAATACCCCCTACTCTCTCACACATGCACAGCCCCCCCAACAATTAACATCCTCCAGGAGAGTGCTACATTTGTTACAGCTGACCCTCTGCACTGACACACCATGATCTCCCCAAATACAGAGTTGATATTACAACTCACTCTTGGTGTTGTATATTTTTTGTGTTTGGACAAATGTATAGTGACATGCAACTATCATTACGGTATCATACGGAGTATTTTTCCTGCCCTGAAGATCTTCCATAATCCACCGACACATCCCTCACCCTCTCCCCTCCCACCCTCCGCAACCACTGGTCTTAGTACTGTCTCCATAGTGAATGTCCCATAGCTGGAATCATACAGTAGGTAGTGTGTTTTCAGATTGGTTTCTTTCACTTGGTAACATTCATTTGAAGTTCCTCCACGTGATTTCTTTCCTCTTTAAGGCTGAATAATATTCCATTGTTTGTATAGTTTTGTTTAAGTACTCATCCATGAATGGATGGACCTTTGGGCTGCTTCTGCCTCTTGACTATTTTGAATAATGCAGCTATAATAATAATGATAATAATAATAAAGAGAGGTGGGCAAATATTTCTTCAAGACTCTGTTTTCAATTATTTTGGATATATACCCGTAAGTGGAATTGCTACATCATATGGTAGTTCAATTTCTAATTTTTTTTTCAAGTAGCCTTGCATGGTACTGTTTTCCATAGTGGCTGCCCAATTTTACAGTCCCACCCACAGCACACAGGGGTTCCAATTTCTCTACATCCTTGCCAACTCTTACTTTCAAGTTTTTTTTTAAAGACTTTATTTATTCATTTTTAAAAGATTTTATTTATCTATTTGACAGAGAAAGAGAGATCACAAGTAGGCAGAGCAGCAGGCAGAGAGAGAGAGAGGGGAAAGCAGGCTCCCCACTGAGCAGAGAGCCTGATGCAGGGCTCCATCCCAGGACCCCGAGATCATGACCTGAGCCAAAGGCAGAGGCTTAACCCACTGAGCCACCCAGGTGTCACTAAAGACTTTATTTATTCATTTGAGAGAGAGAGACCACAAGTGGCACGGGGTGGGGGTGGACAGAGGCAGAGCGAGAATCAGGCTCCCCACTGAGCAGGGAAACCAACATGGGGCTTGATCCCAGGACCCCAAGATAATCACCTGAGCCAAAGGCAGACGCTTAACTAACTGAGCCGCCCAAATGCCCTCCAAGTTTTTAAAAAAGCAATACTCGTCCTAGTGGGTGTTGTATTTTGCATTCCTCTGATGACTGGCGATGCTGAACATTATTTCATATGCTTGTTGGCCGTTTGCATATCATCTTTGGAGAAATGTGTATTTGAGCCCTTTGTCTATTTGTTAATCGACTTATTTGTTGTTGATTTATACAAGCTTTTTATGTATTCTAGATATTAAACCCAAATCTGATATAAGATATGCAACCATTTTTCCTTTTTTACGGATGTTTCATTCTGTTGATTGGGTCCTTTGCACAAATGCGCAAAAATCAATGCACAAAAATATAAGTTTTGCATAGTCCTATTTGTGTGTTTTTGTGTTTGCTACGTGTGCATCTGGTGTCCTATTCAAGAATTTATGCCAAATCCAAGGTCAGGAGGTTTTCCTATATGTTTTCTTCGAAATTCCTTCCATAGTCATAGGTCTTATGTGTAGGTCTTTACTCCTTTTGGAGGTATTTTTTGTAGATGATGTAAGAAGAGGGTTCAACTTCATTCTTTGCATGTAAATATACCGTTTTCCTAATACCATGTGCTGAAGAAACCCTCTTTTTCCATTTGAATGGTCTTGTCACCCTATCCAAGACCACGTGACAATATACATGAGGGCTGTCTCACATTTACAACAGTCTGAGGGGCTATACAGTGTCATGTAAGCCAGAATCCTGAGCCCACCCAGGCTTATGGGAGGGAGCATAGATCTCATCTCTTGATGGGAGGTGAGTCAAAGTCACAATAACAACTCTGGGACAAAAGAGATTGTGGCAACCGTGTTCGGAAATCACCAACTATCATAACACCCCTCTCTTCTTACCCAATTTGTCTTGTAAAAGGTTGTGGAAGGCTACACAAAATACATACCTCCAAAACGGCTAGCATGAGAAACACAGGCCAACTCTCATACACGGCTGATGTGTTAAGTTGGAATAACCAAACTGGGAAGTTGTTCAGCCATATCTACAAATACTGAGCACGCGCAAACTTGGGGCCCCAGGGACCACATTCCCAGGCCTACAAATGGGCACCCAAAGCCATCTGTAAGAAGGTTCACAGTAGCACTCTCTAGCCCCAAACCTTAAAACTTCCTAAACGTCCATCCTAGTAGAATGACTTTACATCAATGAAAATTATAACCCCTTGTCCCAATAGGGGGTACTTCTCACAAACAAAATGTAGCCAAAGAAGCTAGAAAAAAGTGCCTGCTGTAGGATCCCATTTATTTAAAGTTCAGAAGCAGACAAAACTGATCTAGGATGGTTCCAGAGGTCAGGAGGACGGGGACAAGAGTGACTGGACGGAGACGTGAAAGGCTTCTCAGATGCTCACCAAGTTCTGTTTCTTGATCGAGGTGTCAGGTACCTGGGTGTGTTCGCCAAATGAAAACTGATCGAGCTGTACACCTCAGGTCTTATCACCTTTCCGGGTATATGTGATACTTGAAGACAGAAAAATTAAAAATTTTTGTGGGAGAGCGCGGCTGTCTACGAAGAGACAGTATCATGTGTGAAGATGAAAGGACATCATTTGTTCAGTGAAAGTTACTCAGGCGCCCGGCCCACCCTGTGTGCAAACCTGCACTCGGTACCACGGGACAGAAGAGAGTGTATAGGCTGGACAGAAATCATTGTCAGAGAGAGAAAGGGAGGAATTATGAGACAAGTACACATGGGCCAATACGGGTTAATAGGAAGCTTGCCGCGAACTCTAAAATAATATAAATATATTATTGAGATGATTTCCAAGCGAGTCTTTCCAACTTACACTCACAAAGTTCAAAGATTTACTCTAAACATTCTATGTTCTCTTACTGCATGGAACAACCAAAGAGAAATTTACATAAATTGCTTTGGAATTAGAAATAACTTTTCCTTCTGTGCGGTCTCCTGGCATAAATTAGCTCAAGGAATCTCCTGTCCTCGCATTTAAATCGCATCTGTTTGGGGTTCTATTAAGTTATTTTATCTCAATTTGAGTTAGCATGAACATTTACTAACGAAATCCTTTCCACATATGAACTCACTGCTTTAATGTTTTTGATAATTGAAAAAAAAAAACACTTGCCGCTTTAAAGTTGCCCCCCCACCCCTCACAGCCATTATCCTTCCTTTTTAAGAAATCTTTAAAGATTTTATTTATTTGAGAGAGAGTTAAAGAGAGCTAGAGCACAAGCGGGGGATGGGGGGACAGGGGAGAGGGAGAAGCAGGTTCCCCGACTTGGGGCTCCACCCAAGGCTCCCAGGATCAGGACCTGAGCCGAAGGCAGAGACTTAACCAGCTGAGCCCCCCAGGCGCTCCTCTTTCTTCTTGTTTTAATTATTCATTTATTTTTTTAATTATACAAGTCAAATAACACCTGTGCGGCTTCCCTCAACCTTGTCCTTGGAGAACCCCACTCAAGAGGCCTCCATCACATATCCCGCCATCACCATTCCAGCCTTGTCACTGACTGTAGAATGACATCCTCCTTGCCTGAAAGGGAAGGGCTGCCTCCTGGTCTCTACCCCATGATCCTCATGGATACCCAGAAGCCCAAGTTCACAGCAGCAACTCACCACATCAGTTCAAGCTTAGAGAAGACAGCTGCCATGAGCTTCTCAAAAATGCAGGTGCAAGGGCACCTGGGGGCCTCAGTCGGTTAAGCGTCTGTCTGCCTTTGGCTCAGGTCATGATCCCTGGTTTCTGGGACCCACATCCGGCTTCCTGCTCAGCAGGGAGTCTGCTTCTCCCTCTCCCTCTGCCTACCGATCTGCCTGCCTGTGCTCGAGTGCTCTCTCTCTCTCTCTGTGTGTGTCAAATAAATAAACAAATAAAATCTTTGAAAATTAAAAAAAAATAAACAAGGTGTGGGCACCCCCTCACCCTTTTGCATTAGGGAAGGTGGTATCCCCTGGGTCCTCCTGAGGACCATATTCAGGGGATGGGAGCTCTGTTCTCACCGAATATATCCATGTTCATATACCCATGACCTTGACCTTCAAAGGCCCTTCCTCAATCCTGTGCCAAGGCGGTTCTGGAATCTGGGCTTTATTTCCTGTCGGCTATGACTAGGGACATCCCCACAGGGTAGGAGAACGGGCTCCAAAGGACTTTCTCATAACAGGGATCCCCAGTCACAGATGTGTATCTCTGTGTCGCTCAACCTTTCCTCTCCAGCTGACCCAACCCCACCTCTGTTCCCCAAGTCCCTGCTGGTCACGCTGCTCAGTCCCCGATCCCATCAGTGTGGGGGCTCTTCCCTCCCGGAGCGGGGTCTGCGTCCCCTCACACCGCACTGGCACCTAGCCTCAGTTGTGAGCAGGGACCCAATAAAGGGTGGCAGGACTGAGCGTCGAGGAGGACGTGTCTGTCTTGTGAGACACCTGCCTCAGGCAGAGTCTGCGCAGGGAGTCCAGACTGTGGGAGGCTGGCTGCTCCCTTCCAAAAAGACAGAGGGGGGGCTGCCATGGGGGGGTTCAGAGAGATACGGGAGATTTCCAAGATTCCCAGGCTTGCCCGAGACATCTCCCTCCCAGGATTCAGAGGTGCACCTGTTCCCACCAGAACCCTGCTCCCCACCCCCGCTCCGGGAGGCCACTCTGAGGTTGACATTCTGTCTCCTCTGCAGCTTCTGTCACTCTGCCATCAAGTCCTGGTCCAGACTGTGGGAAACCAGGCCTCCTCACGCCCTGCCCTGGACGCTCAAGGCTTCCAGATGGCACAGCTTCCTTGACGAGTGGCTGACCTGGGCCTGCCATGCTTCTTGAGGGTCTCCAAAGCAGGTAACAGCATCCATCCAAGGTTATAATCATGGCCATTATCACTGCCTCCAGATCATTCCAGCACCACGGTTGCGGCTTCAAGTCTTTTCCTGAACTCTGCTCCTGCCAGCCACAGGTGGGGTCTTCATGACTGTTCTGTCACTGCCCGTGTCACAGCTGTCACCTCTCCGTGGACAGTCAGTCGTGGGGGCCCATCCTGAGGACTCACTTCCCACGGCCATGCTTGGGGTCCTCACTCTTAGCCTGGGTTCCCTAAAAAGGAGAGCCTGAGGACTCATTTGGGCAGGTGAGCCCCTGGAGGAGGGGTGAGGGATGGGGAGGGGGAGGACCAGGAAAGAGAGAGGGGAGGGAGGCACAGCAGGATCCAAGGACATGTGATGAAGTTGGCCATCCTACCGGGGACTAGTGGCTCTTATGGCCTGCACCTCAAGACTCTTTCTCAAGACAAGTGGGTGGCCAGACGCATCCTCACTGATGTTAACTGCGTTGCACCTTGGGCTGCACGCATGAGTGCGTGATGGACGCCGGCACGCCGTGCACTGGCGAGACCTCAGCAGCTGGCACCACGCTGTGCAGGCCCAAGGGGAGGACGAGCCAGTGGACAGGGCGAGCTGGTGACAGCTGGGCACTGCAGTGGGGTGGGGCTGAGAGGAGAGGGGGCATGCCCATGTGGAGCCTGACACAGACACGTAGACGTAGTCATTGCCCTTCCTCCGAAGCTGCTTCCCATCTGGTGGCCAGGATGAGATGTGCGCCTTCAGAGGGCTCTGATGGGCTGGTGCAGGGGGCATCAGCTCCCATGTGCTTGGGTCCCGGAAGGGAGAAGCAGGCCAAGTGAACAACACAGTGCGTGCACTGGGGGCCCGAGATGCGGGCAGCCCTCGCCCCTCTAGACAAGGCACCACTTCCCCTCCCAGTCTGCTGTGGCCACGTGCAATGTGGGGCTTGCGGTGACACCTTGGGATTTTTCAAGAGAAGCTGCAAATATGGAATTTTTTCTGTAAAACCTATTGGTTTTTAAATGGTGACTTTTTTTTTTTAAATTGTGGGAGCCAAATAGAATGGGCCTTCGGCCGAGCACAAACGCTGCATGAGAGCGTGAGAGCGTGGGCTTTGCCCTATTTACTGCTGCGTCCTTGCATGTAGGGGCACTCAGGAGCTGTCTGTCAAACTCACGGAATGGATACACCAGTGAGCATCCTTTGTCTGGGCTAAGTCTCCCAGCCCTCCCCCTCGCCCCCTCCCTCTCCTTCCTTCTCTGCTCCTCTCCCTCCTCTCTTCTTCTCTCCCTCCCTTTCTCCCTCTCTTGCTCTCTCCCTCCCTCTCTCTCTCCCTCCTCTTCCTCTCTCTTCCTCCCACTCTCGCCCTCTCTGTCCCTCTCCCTCCCTCTCCTTCCCTCTCTTCTTCTCTCTTTCTCTCTCCCTCCCTCTCTCTCCCCCCACCTTTTCTTCCCTTCCTCCCTCCTTCCCTCTCTCTCTCTCCTTCCTCCTCCCTTCTTCCCTCCCTCTTGCTCTGCTGGACCTCATTTTCACATTTCAAAACGTGGAGTTTTATCTGGTAACCCTGTACCTGACCTCTTAGAAGCCTATTTGGGAATTCTAATAGCTTGTTTTTTAATTCCAGGAAAACAAAACAAAACATAAATCCTGTCCTTGACTGTAATTTCTAATCTCCCCCTTGTCATCTGTGGGTGTGTGTTTAGATTACAAACTCACCAGGTAGGAGCTGTGTTTACAGTTCTGTCTTGTGAGGTGGATGGAGGTGTGACAAAGACGCCCTTCAAAGTCCCCCTCCCCCCAAGAAAGGCTTGTGTTTTGCTGCTTGCGTGGGGGCACTTGCTGGTGGCAGTGAAGCAAACATATGGGTATTGTAACCAGACAGAGGGAGGAGCCACATCCCTTTCCAACGTCTTTTCAAGGTAAGACTCCGCTGCCCACTGGTTGAACTTGGATGAAGCCACGGTAGAGGAAGGGGTGAAAGCAAGGTCTGGCCAGGTCCATACTCGATGGAAACACCAGTGTCAGAAGGAGGCCATGAGGCCAGGCTGCCAAAGCGTGGTACGCGCTCAGGGCCTGCTCAAGGTCTGTAAGGCAGCCGCGTCTCTGAGAGAGAACTGCGTGCAACACATCGGTTTGCGTGCAGGCACGTGTATATACACATACTTAATTTTGAAGATCTAATACGTTTGCCCTTTGGCAGAAAGAGACAGTAAGGAACCAATAATAAACAATTTCCCTTCTTAAAACTTTTAAGAGACTAAAATGAGATTTCAGGACAACTCAAAAAATAGGACTCTCAGGGGAACTAGAAATGGATTCATTTCAAAAAAAATGGTCCCTAAGGTCACTGGCATCTCTATGATTCCCAAAAACCCTGCAAGTCTGCTCCGGGTACCTGGCCCCATAAACAATTCTGAGTAGTGTTGGCTTTTTGTAGGAATTTGCTGGTTTTTTCTCTTTGGTTTAGTTTTTTGTTTTTTTTTTTCATGAATCCTTTTATTGAAAACCATGTTGTAAATAAATATTAGCTGACAGGGGAAACCATTCATGGCAAATTATTAAGAGGAAAAAAACAGATTATAAAACAATATGATCCCAAATTTATATCAAAAGCACACATACACATTTATGTTGTAGGAAAAGAGAGACAACAAGATATTCATTGTCAGTATCTTCAGGTGTTTGAAGAAATTTTTGCTTTCTTTTGTGTGCATTTTTTGCACTTTTCAAAAGTTCCTCCATTGAATATACTTTTTGTTAATAGATTTTAAAATAATAGATATTTTTATAAGTTAAAAAACTACCTAAGGAAATTATCAGTAAGGATGAATTTAGAGGCTAGTAACAGAATGGCCTCTTTTCACACCTAAGAAGCCTGGACATTGGCCATTGCAACTCCACAATGATGCTGTCAGAGACTCAGACTCTCTCTTTCTATGCTTTCTGCCACTCTCGCATGTTGTGGCCTCATGTTCTCAAAACGGCTACACATCGCCAGGCATTGCATCCACATTCCATCCAGAAAGAAGGGAGAAACTAGCAGCCTCGGTCACATTTCTTTTTCCCTTTTTCACACAAGAATGCAAGTTTTTCTGGAAACCCCACTCAACAGATTTCTGTTGATATACTTATGATCAGAACAATGTCACATGGCTACCTCCAGACCAGTCACTGTCCAAGGGGAATGAGATGACCATTTCCTTAGATTAGTTCAGTTCCGTCACGCTTTATCTCCCAGAGCTGGAGTAGAGGCCCAGTAGAGCATGTGTAGGCAATGGATAATATTTGGCCAAAAAGAGAAAAAAATGTTTTTTGCAAGACATGTTCACCTTGCACTGTAGATTATTTTCAAATCTTTCTTCTCCACCTGCTCATGTCCCCATCCTTACCCTGGGTCCCCTGCCCACTGCCAGATCTCCAGGAGCTGCAAGCCTGTCTCATTCATGAACACTGCACGCAGCAGATTCTTTGGGAATCATAGTGGGGTGCATGAAGGACGGGCGGATGTGTTACCAGCTGGTTGAAAGACAAATACAGTTGCAGACAAATGGCGAGTTTTGAAAAGGGAGAGAGCCCTCGTGTGCCGAGCATCCAGCAAGGATTTGGGGGAGGAAAGGAGTGCCATCCTGAAGGATGTGCTTTTCTCTCTGGTTTTACTAATTTTTCTGAGATTTCTCCACCACTATGATATAACTTCCTTCATTTATAGCCTTTCTCCTTCGATTTGATTTGCTTTTTAGAAGTTTAGCTGTGAGGTGGGAGGAGGGCGGGCTGAACTCACTGGGATTTCAACTTCAGCTTTTGGAAGACTTCCTTTTGTCATCAGTGTGCTTTTAGCGTCTCAAAACGAGCTGTGCCAATCCCCAGATTTGCTTCAGCTGTATCCTGCCATCTGGTGTGGCCTCCCATTTCCTTAGCAAACAATCTGCAGTTGTCTTCCTGTCTATCTTCCCACAAAGGCCATTTTAAGAGTGCTTTCTGGGCGCATTTGTCTTCCCGGGCCCCGGAGCAGGAGGCCGAGCTCCTCGGCAGGGCCTACACCATTCAGACCAGGCTGGGCGGCACCCGCCTGGCAGAGGAGCTGACAGGATGTAAGCAAGCATCTCTTTCCAGAAATGCATTCTTGGCTAAGGCCAGAGGGCCTTGACCCTTGTGCAATATTGCTTCTCCCACGTGATTCAAAGCTTCCCAAGGCCCACTCCGCTTCTTACAGCCCTCACCTCCTCGGAGCTCCTGGCCTTGTTCCGGGCAGGCATCAGTCAATATCGGCAAACACCTAACCTTCCTCATCAGAGCAGAGTTAGACCCATGGCGATGCCGTGAGCCTGCGGGTCATCAAAACAATGGCTGAAATACAAGGTGCGGAGGGAAGAAAGACGTGCAACATGATTTCCATCGGCTCTGATTTCCAATTTTCTTTTCCTGTACTCCTGGCTGATTCGGAGCCGCGTGTGGACAATTCTAGAGATGCGGAAACTCAGACATAAGAGGCAAGAACAGGGAGCTGCCTGAAGAAATGGGGAGGAATCATACTTTGACTCAGTTTCCTGGAGCCCTCTGAGCTCCAGGCACAGTGCCTGGCACCAGCCAAGGGTGTTTTCTCAACCCTGGATGCCCGGGTGGGGAGAGGTTACCATGGAGATGCCCAAGTACAAGGTGAGTGAATTATTCGCCCGCAGTCACGGAGCTAGAACTTGGCAGAGGTGGGTTTTGGCCTCTTCTCCAGATCTGTCCTTGCGAGCAGCCTGACCCTACGAGATGAGGGGCTGCCCGGTTACTAAGGATGGCTTCTTGGCTCCTGGCCTCCTCTCACTGCTCCATAAATTCATTTTGTACCTTTATGCCTTCTGCACTGAATCACACTACAAGAAAACCGAGCTTTGAGCCAGGAAACGAGCGTGGCTCCAGCACACAGTCCTGGGACTGACCTGGAGAATGCTGCTGTCTCCTGGGAGCACTCAGACCGCCCCTGGCTTTTTCACAGGCTTGGCGGCCAAGCTTTCCGAAGCCAGCAGTGAGCTTCACCTACAGAAGGCTCCTTGGCTCCCCAGCTGGGGCTTCCCACACTTGCCTCTTTCCCTTCGGTTGCTGCAATCCCTAGTCAGGCAGTTACATAAGCAGTCCCCCTTGCCAACTGTCACCAAGTCCACCTGGAAAATCAAGACTTACGCAAACCAACAATGGCTTGCCAGAGGCATGACACCCTTGTACGCCTGTTCCCAGCAACTTGGGAGCTATGTTCAAGCTGTCTCCTTACTACCAGCCCTGGATTTTTCCAAAGCTCGAACAACAACAACGTGTATTTTCTGCAGACTTAAAGCCTGTTAAGGTGCTGGGGAGTTTCTAGCATAAATAGGCTGGAAATTCCAACGTTACATCTGTCCTCGGCTTTCTGGTTTCTTCCTAATGTCAGCATAACATACTTATTCCCGTGTCTGTGTCCTGGTTCCTCTACCAATGGGCCTCATGGCCTGAAGTGAGCCATCCTGTCTCCCCAGGGCCCTGCTTCCTCATCTGCAAAACGGGGGGATCACAGGAGACAAACACCAGGACCCTTCTAACTCTGAACCGACAAGTCCATTCTCCTGAGGTTTAGCCTGGAGCCTTCTCTTTCCTCCTGCCTGTCTCATGCATCCTGGCACAGTCCTCAGCACAAGCTGGTGCCCAAAACATAATACATGAACAGGCCACGGCTGTTTCCTAACGGCTACTAGGATCGCACGGTTTGTTCGAGCCAAAGACCTGGCAGGAATGTTCACAGCTCATAGAGCCACATTTCAAAGGCATGTTGTAAGGAGAGGATGAAGGACAGGGGACAAATGCTGCTCCCTCTCCATGCTTCTTCCATTTTCCAGCTTGGAACTTGTTAGACTCTTTAGTTTGAGGATGTTCCAAATGTCTGTAGTTACAGACTATCTCCACCCATGCCAGGAGGTCTGGAAGCCCAGCCAGGAGCAAACTATGAACACCAGCCACACATGCTATCCAGTTACAGAATAATTTCTTTTAAGATTTTATTTATTTATTTGAGAGAGAGAGAGAGTGAGAGAGAGCATGAGAGGGGAGAAGGTCAGAGAGAAGCAGACTCCCCATGGAGCTGGGAGCCCGATGCGGGACTCGATCCCAGGACTCTGGGATCATGACCTGAGACGAAGGCAGCGGCTCAACCAACTGAGCCACCCAGGCGCCCCACAGAGTAATTTTTAACTATACTTTTGTAACTGGGGTTAGTAACCAAGGGGCAAAAGACTTACAGAAAATCCAATGAAATAAACAAAGTAACTTCCGGGGTGGGGGGGAAAGAAGAGTGAGAAAAACTGGAAAGGCCATCATGAGAAAAAGGACATTTTTTTTAAAAAAGGATTAACAGAAGGTGTTAAAGTTGAGGCTATGCGGAAGCAGCTGGCAGGGAAAAAACAAACAAACAAACAAGCAAAAACCTTGGCTAACAAATAATTAGAGAATGACTTAGTAAAGACATTGGAAAGAATATGGAATCAGAATGGTAGTGACCATTTTAAACAAAAACAGTTTCTGGGAATGGATTGCCTCTCATTTTTATTCTATCGAAAGCTGGCAGGGGCACCTGGGTGGCTCAGTGGGTTAAAGCCTCTGCCTTTGGCTCAGGTCATGATCCCAGGCTCCTGGGATCGAGCCCCGCATCGGGCTCTCTGCTCAGCGGAGAGGCTGCCTCCTCCTCTCTCTCTCTCTGCCTGTCTCTCTGCCTGCTTGTGATCTCTGTCAAATAAATAAATAAAATCTTAAAAAAAAAAAAGAAAAAAGAAAGAAAGCTGGCGGAAGTCTGACGAAAAACAAGAAGAAGGAATAAGGACTAAAAGAAAAGTCTTACAGAGAAAATTCGGAGTCTGAATGAAACACAGTCAGGTTTGCGTGCTGAAATGTCCCCAAATGAGTGCTTCCGAGAAATGAAACCTAATATAAGTGATTTGAGAAACCAGGCATCACAGAGTGTCTCTGAGTAAGGAGAGGATGGGTTTAAAGGAATACAAAGAAGAGAATCAAATCCCGTTCAGAGAGAGGAAAGACCATCTGCAGGACGGATGCACGCGAGGAAAAGGCTTTTGTCCTTCCAGTGAAGCAGGGAACTGTGGCTAAAGGGACCCTCTTCCCGCTAGAGGCTGAACTACATTTGGCCTGAGCAATGATCGCTGCCCGGTTTTTGTTGTGTTTTTGTTTTGTTTTGTTTTGTTTTTTTAGCTTACAAAACCAAAGTATCATGTAGCTTTTCCAACCTGCCCGAGGCTCCAAGCAATGAGAGAAAAGGATGAATCATATGTAAGAATATAGCTTTGATGAAAAAGCCCCCAATCATTCAATGGCATGATGGGTTTAACAATCCCCATTTTGTCTGTCTGACAGAGGAATGACTATTTTTGGACTTCACGTAGAAGGAATGTATCACAAGCATATTCACAGGTATTTGTGGCGTAGATCCACTTAGAGCAGCTCAAAGTGCCCTTCTTGGATGCAGCCTGGTTTTATTTCTTCTTGTAGTAACAGTTTGTGGAGATTATTATAAGAAATAATGATAAGGCTTTTTTGGGAAAAATTTACAAAGCAGCAGTTCTAGCTAAAACTTCATAGTTCTTACTAGGGGCCACTTCAAATAGCTCTTTCCACACATTCATTCCTGTAACCCTTACATTAGCCCCATTAAGTAGGTGCTGTTGTGATTCCATTTTGCAGATAAGGAAACTGAGGCACAGGAGGTGAAATGACTTGTCCAAATTCCCACAACCGGAAAGAAACAGAAGCTGGGATTCTAATGTACCAAACTCCCATGTTTGCCTGCTCCTACATTTGGCAATTGTTCATACTTCTATTTGCTTTAAGTCCTCTTATAAAAGAAATCTAACACTACACAGAAAGTTGCTGTTGGGGCGCCTGGGTGGCTCAGTGGGTTAAAGCCTCTGCCTTCAGCTCAGGTCATGGTCTCGGGATCCCGGGATTGTGCCCCGCATCGGGCTCTCTGCTCAGCAGTGAGCCTGCTTCCTCCTCTCTCTCTGCCTGCCTCTCTGCCTACTTGTGATCTCTGTCAAATAAATAACTAAAATTTAAAAAAAAAAAAAAAAAGAAAAAGAAAAGAAAGTTGCTGTTACATGCTAATCCCCTGTCCCGTGCATGTGAGGTATAGCCTTTAGCTCCTTTTAAAACACTTATAAGGGTGCCTGGGTGGCTCAGTAGGTTAAGCAACTGCCTTCAGCTCAGATCATGATTCCAGGGCCCTGGGATGGAGCCCCAGGTCAAGCAAGGAGCCTGCTTCTCCCTCTGCTTCTGCATCTCCCCCTACTTGTGCTCTCTCTCTCTCAAGTAAATAAATAAAATCTTTTTTAAAAAATAAAAAGAAACACTTTTATATAAGCTTCTTGAATCTATGAACAATACATAGTGTTCATTTTCACATTTCAGACATTTATAAAGAATAATGCTCTCTGTTTCCTTTGGGAAACTTGCTGTTTTCCTTTCACCGTTATGGTTACGAGCCTTCTGTTTTGATACACATTGATCTGTTGGTCTGTATCATTCAGCTATGCCGCCGCTAGCCACACATGGCGATGAGCTCTTGAACGGTGGCCATTCTCAGAGTAAAATGCACAGTGGATTTCACAGACAGGATGAAAACCAGTCAACTACCTCTTTAATAGTTGCTAAAATTGATCACACGTTGAAATGATCATATTCAGGAGATACCAAAAGAAATAAAATATATTACTGAAATTCATTTCCCCTGCTTCTTTTTTTTTTTTTTTTTTAATGTGGCTCGTAGAAAATTGAAAATAGCATAACCATTCAGTCCTTCTAGGAAGTTGCATGGCTGCACAAGGTGAGGTCAAGCTGGGCCTGGAGGCAGGCCGGCTGGCTGAACTTGTAAACTACCAACTTGACTAGAAAGATTCTTCGAGAAACAGGATAAATCTGCCCAAGAAACAATGACTTGGTGGCTTAGCTTGGTGAGGTCTACCACTTCAGCTTTCATGAAGCCAGCACGGGCAGATTCCTCTGATATCTGCCTGCAATGTTATGAAGTCAGCTTTACTCTGTGCCACTAAGCGTATTAACTATTTTTGGGGCCAACTGTCAATGCACCTCCTTGTTCACACTTCCTCTGCTTTCGATTTGTTTTCTTAAGCCACAGCTATTTATACCTGGAGTGCTTTTTCATTTTCCAAAAAGAGATGTCCTCTTTATTCTGCCAGTGATAAAGCTGAGACTTGTAATTAGGTTATAAAACACACCGGAGGGGGGTGGGGGGAACGATGGGCAATTGCCATGGGGGATATTATTGATGAGTATCAGATTGCTTTTCGAATTCTGAATAAAAACCTCACTTTAAGATTTTTTTTTTTTTTAATTTGACAGACAGAGATCACAAGTAGGCAGAGAGGCAGGCAGAAAGAGAGAGGGGGAAGCAGGCTCCCTGCTGAGCAGAGAGCCTGATGCGGGACTCGATCCCAGGATGCGGGGATCATGACCTGAGCCGAAGGCAGAGGCTTTAACCCACTGAGCCACCCAGGTGCCCCATCACTTTAAGATTTTGAATCATAAAGTTACAGAACCAGCAGAGACCTGAGGTGTTGGTCAAGACCGTAGATCTGGTGTCAGGCAAGCTGTGTGGCCCTGGGCCAATACCTCAACCATCATAAGCCTCAGTTTCCTCGACCAAGAAATAAGATGCTAGCATCTGCCTTCTAGAGCTCTTTTGTGGATTAAGTGTGATAATGATTGTGACTCTTCCTTGTATCTACTTTTATTCCACGGCAGTTGTGGTAATTACTATTAATTCTTGCACCATCAGTATTTCCCCAGACGGCTGCAAGGGGATAGCCTCTTCAAGCACACCTGGTCTGAAGTTAGAAAGCAGTTTAGGATCTACTGTGAATCTGAACGAAAGATTTTATGGTTAAGGAAACTGAGATCTAGGGGTTGAAGAAACTGGCCCGCAGCTTTGGAGAGTACCTACCTGACAGTTGCCTTTTCTGTAGGATACATTTATTCTTCCCACCAGTCAATCCCCTTTTGCCTCCTACTGAAGTCTGGAGAGCCCTCCCACCCCCTACCCCCACATTTAACTCTGCATCTGCCATCCAGATGATGCATATTACAGGTCGAATTATTAGTTCCTCCCCATCTAGCCATGCGGGGCTTCTAATTTCTTTGTCTCTGCACCGTTTGGGCTAGCAGAGTGTCACACTAAGGCTGGGTCGGGGTTTGCCTCCTGTCCTCCTGGAGGCCTCTGCACGGTGGGGGAGCTGTGGGTCCTCCCTCTCTGGGTTCTTGATGCCCGTGGAGCCCGGTGCTTTGCATGTAACAGGCACTGGGTGGGGGTTGTTTACTCTGCCTGTGGGTCAAGGTGGTTCTTTGGGAAGCCTTCTCCGAAGGCAAGGGTGGACTATGCGGAGGCTTATGTATCTCAGCATTCCTGTGTTAGTTACTTTTGGACCCTCTTCGTCGTGTTAATAAGAATAAAATGGTTCTGAAATAAATCTATTGCTGACTAATAAACTAGCTGCCTCGATTTACAATCAAATACGTCAATAGCCCGTTGCCTAGTAACAGAAACCACGCCCCCGACCGTTGCCCCGCCCCATTTCCCCGCCCATATCCTAGTACGCACGCGCACAACCTTTCTCCAGAGCCCGCCCCCGCGGGCGCACGGTGGTGACGTCTGGGGTCCGCGACGCTTTTGAGAAGCTGATCGCTGGGGTCCTGGTGACTGACCGGCGGGTCCCGGGCGCCATGGCGTCCGCCGGGGTGGCCGCCGGGCGACAGGCCGAGGATGCATTACCGCCGCCGGCCGAGCCGCCGCTGCCCGAGACGAAGCCGCTGCCGCCTTCGCAGCCGCCGCCTCCGGTCGCCGCGCCTCAGCCGCAGCAGTCGCCGGCGCCGAGGCCTCAGTCACCCGCCGGCGTGAAGGAAGAGGAGAATTACTCCTTTTTACCTTTGGTTCACAACATCATCAAATGGTAAGAGCCCAAGAGAGGACCAGCCACGACACGCCCTCCCGCTTCTCGTCTCCTGTTTCCGAGCTGCAAAGGCCTAGGTGCTGTCGGCTACACCCCCATTTTACCGTTGGGGAAACAGACCCCGGGGGAGGAGGCATTTCCAAGACCACACCTAGTCTCACATGAGTTCAGCAGACGTTTGAGCCCTGAGAGAGTTGCCAGACCTCATAAGGGCCAGGCGGTATTCTTGAAAATGAAGGCAGATTAGAGACCGAACGCACAGGCTCTGCAGTCAGAACTGCTCAAGTTTGCACCTTAGTGATCTGGAGCAAGTCAAGCATCTCTGATCCCCAGTTTTCTCACCTGTAATAGAGGAGTAACCCTTGGATTCTGTGTATTCAACATATCCCACATATATGGAGCATCTTCCCTGTGTGGCACACTGCTAAGTGCTGTGGGACATACACAGTGAAAAGGGCCAACTTCTCACCCCCACATTGCACACCAGTTTGAAGGGGAAAAGGCAGGTTTGGGAATTACCCATAATTCAAAGAGTTTGGAGGGTTGATGATAGAAAACATTAAAAGAAACAAAGATACAAGTTGCCCTGTGGTAGCATGTTCTTGGACAGTGCCAAATAGGGTGATTTGTCATTCTTTTTAAAAGATTTATTTATTCATTTGAGAGAGCACCTGGAAGCAGAAGAGGGGCAGAGGGAGAGAGAATCTCAGGCAGACTCCCTGCTGAGCACATAGCCCATGGCCGCTGGATCCCACGACTCTGAGATCGACTGAGGTCGACTGGAAGTCAAGAGTCCCACGCACGCAACACACTGAGCCACCCAGGCTCCCGGGTTTGTCATTATTTTGGGCAATCTTCTGATTAGCCTGAGTTTTCAGCTGACCCTATTAAAAAAAAAAACAAAAAAACACAGTACTACCTAAAGTCTCTTTGATCCCCATGTTTGCTTCAATTATTTTTATTGTTATTTATATCCACATTAACGGGGTAGACTAGGCTCATAACTATTAAACCATTAAAAACCAAAACAAAGTAAATTAAACTCACTCTTACAGTAACATTCAAGTGGGCATTAATGCACTCTTGGGTGTTTTGCTGGAATGAACTTGCTACCCACAACGTGAAAGTCTTGTTGGTTAATGGCCTGGCTTCTTTTGAGTTCAGCCAGGCTGGATTAACTTGCTGTGGGATGACCTCATGCTTCCACCACTTTTTAAACAACTGTGAAGCCTTTGTTCTCACATTAGACCCTCCATCATTTGGCTTCACTTGGTGTGAACATACTGTTTATAGGGTAAGGCAGACTCTGTTCTATTCTCATTAGCCTGTGAAGTTTAAGTAGAACTAGAAGTAGAAGTAGAAGTTCAAGTAGAACTTCTAGGCGGCAGTGAGATAGCAAACAAACACAAGTGCAGACCCCTAAATTCCAGGGCAGTGCTGGATTATAAATGGATTATCCAAATTAACCCAAATACACTGGTTTTAAGAAAAATACAGAAAAATGAAAACATAAAATGTTCAGTCTCAGGGACAGTGCCTGAACCCCTGAGAGTATATTGCACCCCAGTAGAGCATTTGGGTTGGACTGGCCTTAAACATGGAGCGGTAAGTTACGCTAGAAAGAAAATGGGCTTTGAAGTCAGGTAGTCCTGGATTCAAATCCACATACTGATAGTCGCTTGCCTTGTAATCTTAGTAAATTATGTAGTCTTTCTAGGCCTTAATTTCTTATCTCTAATACGTGAATAATAACAGTGGACTTCAAAGAGTGGGTTCAAATTACAGCTTTCTAGTATATGGGCTAAGAGATCTTGGTCAAATGACTTAGCTTCTCTGAGTCTCCTTTCTCTTGTGAAATGGAATAACAGTACTTTAAATCCTAAGATTGCTGTAAAGTGTACTCAAGAGCAGCCTTCTGTGAAAGTTGGAGGGTTGATCACATGTGTTTATTTCTGTACCCTCTGAGAGGACAGTGAAGAGTTTTTTTTTAAGCATAAAACCAGAAAGAACAGGAGAGGAGGTAATTGTCACAAAGCAGATGGCCAAAGGCTAATCCACCTCTCAGCGGCAAGAAGCATCCAGAAGCAGCTGCCTTAGACCATGGCTTCTCCCTACATCTTGGGAATTGACAGTGCCAGGGACTTCTGGATATAGAGGTGAAGTGGGACTAAAAGTCTGTTTAAGAATCAGAGCTCATAGTCGGCTTCCTCACTCCAAGCAGATGGGCGACTATCCTTCTTCCATCTTGGCAGAAAATTAAAGGATTACTCTCTCCCAAGATTTATTTTTAAAGATAAGCCAGAGAGTCTCTGGACTGGGGAACACCAGGCACATGGCAGGAGTTGGAGAAAGGGAGCCATACTGAAAAGAAGGATTAAGAGAAACTTCACAAACTGAAGTGCTTCACAACCCTAGCCTTCTTTCCCAATCTGGCTTCTAGACGGGCAGCCAGAGAGACAGAGATCCTTCTCTGGGGTGTCTGGTGAGCCCAAAAGGAAGACATTGGGGGCTTCCCAAGAAAGAACTTAGTTCATTCTAAGAAAATAAAGAAGCATCATTAAGAGTTTCCACTAAGTGGGGCGGGGGCACCTGGGTAACTCAGTCAGTGAAGCATGCAACTCTTGGTTTCAGCTCAGGTCATGATCTCAGGGTCATGAGGTCGAGCTCTGCGCTGAGAGCAGGGTCTGCTTGGGGTTCTCTCCCTCTGCCCCTCCTCCTGCGCTCTCTCTCTCAAATAATAAAATCTTCCCCCAAAAAGAGAGTTTCCACTAAGCCTTTTAGTGTTTTACACTTTTTTCCCCAATATCCTCCATTATTTACTAATACCCTGCTTTTTAGTAACAGAATATAGAGTATTTACATTTTCTATTGGAATTCGGCTTCTTCCTCCACATCTGATGGAAGTCAAAATAACATCCTCTTTATCATAGGATCACATCTTTTTCTTCCTTCATCTAGAATGCCGGACGCAGTAAATTATGCACATCAATCGAATAGTATTTTACCCTTAACTGAATGACTGGCAGCCAGGGTCACTAAGCATGTGAAGAAAAACCGTAGCAAAAGATAGAACAAAACTGAAGAGCAAAACTCCACTTGGAGGAAACTCAGTGAGAGAAAGATCCTGTCACCATGGAAAGGTGATAGGATGCGATTTTCAAATATGTGTGTAGGTATGTATTTGCGTTAATAGGCTAATGAGGGAAGGAGACAGACTGTGGTAGGAATGGCGACAAGAGAGGGGCCCTGGGGCAGTCTGGAGGAGTCAGAAGGTTTGTTAAGGGCTGGTTCCAGTGTGGAGTCTTAAATTATGGCAGGTAGGAGGAGTGGTGTAGGAAGAACACGGATAAGGACGTGATGCCCAGAAACAGCATCGAACTCATGCAGCCAGCTCGCAGTGTGATGGGGCTGGGGCGTAAATGTAAGGTAGTACGGGAGAACTGGCAAGAGGGAGAGAGTCAGCATACAGAGGACAGCACATCCCCCACAGGGAGGGAGATTTTGTCCTCTGAGGAGTGGGGAGCCGGTGAGAACTTCCAACCACTGGGCCTCAGTCAGATTCGTGCTCGAGATAGAGGTGGCATCCCTGCCCCCAGGCGGGGAAGCCAGTGAGGACGCTGTCCCGGCAGGCCGGCCTGGCCAGATGGAATGAGGGCCAAGACCTGCTGGCTCCTGCAGGCCCTTGATCTCTCCCTCTCCTATAGCTTCTGCACGCACCCCTTTATTATCTGTTTACTCCTTCCCCAGGGGATGAGTGAGAAAGAAGCTGAAGTGAGTTTAGCCTTTCTTGTTCTCATAAAGAATGCGGATTCCTGCATCATTAGGTTTCTAGAAAATTTTTATTTAAAAATAAGTAACAGTTGCAAATTCAGAATCCTGTAAAGTGAAGTTCCCTCACCAATCCTAATTGCTGTTAATATTTTAAGTATCCTTCCTTCCAAGACCTATATATGCATGTCTTTTAAAAAAATGTATAGAATTTGAGATCATATTGTACTTTGTTGTTGTTGTTGTTTTTCCCCTTATGAGTCTGTTTTGGACCCCTTTTCATTCTCACCCACGAAGGCCTTCCTCAGTAAGGTGGCAGCACCATCACTTACGTAACCAGTCTTGTTTGTGGACGTTTACGTGTTCTAATTTTTGCTGTTGCCAGCGGTGCTGGGGGGAACATCCTTGTAGGAGAGTACGTTTATGATGAGGTAAATCCCCAGCAGTGGAATTGCTGGAGGGGAGGGTACAGGCATTTCTCATCTTCATAGCTGTTGCTGAATGTAGAGTGCTACATCGTTTTAGCTTTCTCCGGAACACAGTCCTTGGCCTGGGCTGCTTTGATTAACCCATCGTGGGCCAGAAATCTGCCATCCTGAAAGTATTTTTTTTTAATTGTAGGGGCACCTGGGTGGCTCGGTTAGGCATCTGCCTTCGGCTCAGATCATCATCCCAGGGTCCTAGGATCGAGCCCCACGTCTTGGGGCACCCTGCTCAGCGGGGAGCCTGCTTCTCCCCCTCTGTCTGCCCCTCCCCCTGGTTGTACTTTCTCAGATAAATAAAAATCTTAAAAATAAAAGTTGCAGTTGTAAAAAAAAAAAAATGAAATGAAAAATTTCAATTGTAGATGTATTCAGAGAACCCCCAAAGGTACAAAATGGCAAGTGAGCCTCTCCCTCCACTCCTCCCAGCTCCCTCCCTTGTCCCCAAATTGCGTCATACTCCCTTTCATGATTATGCCACCATTTCTTTCAACACTTCCCAGCTCAAGGACACTTCCAGTGTTTCTGGTGTTTTGCCACCGCAGTCAGTGCTGCAGCCAGTGCTGCAGCGACCCTGTTTGTAAATGGCCTGTTTGTAAACTCTGAGTAAATTTCTAGCAAACGGATATGTGAATTTAACATTTCGATCACTGTTAGCAAATAAGTAAGAATGCACCAGTGTATGCTTTACCAGCAGTGTATTTGTGTCTTTTTTTTTTTTTTAAGATTTTACTTATTTGTTTGACAGAGATCACAAGTAGGCAGAGACGCAGGTGGAGAGAGAGGAAGGGAAGCAGGCTCCCTGCTGAGCAGAGAGCCCGATGCGGGGCTCGATCCCAGGACCCTGAGATCATGACCTGAGCAGAAGACAGAGGCTTAACCCACTGAGCCACCCAGGTGCCCCGTGTATTTGTGTCTTTTTCCCCATACCCCTGCCATCACCTTTAAACTTTTTAACTCAGGCTAATCTGATAGGTCAGAAATGATGTGTTGTATTGGTCTGTGTCTCATTTGATCAGATAAAGCATCTTTTCATATGCATCTTCTTATGTCATTTATATTTTTCCCCTGTAAACTGCCCATTTTCTATAAGGTCATTCCTCTTTTAATGAACTCCTTGTATGTAGGGAAAATATGCCTTTGCCGGGCTAGCGTATTATAAATATTTCCCCCGAGCTGTGACTTCTTTTGACTTTGTTCTTGGGTTCTTTTGTTTGTTTTTGTCATCTGGAAGCATATCGTTTTATGCAGGCAGATTTGTTACGCTTTTCCTTAATGGCTTCTGGATTTTGGTCCTAGTTAGCAAGGCCTTCCCACTCTAATGAAGTGACAAATATCAATCTTTTTCCTCTAGGACTTTTATGGTTTCATTTTTCACTTCCAATTTTTTTTTTTTTTTTTTAGATTTATGTATTTATTTGAGAGCAAGTGAAGGGGGAGGGACAGAGGGAGAGACAGAATCCTAAGCAGGCTCCACGCTGAGTGTGGAGCCTGACTCAGGGTTAGATCGCAGGCCCCTGAGATATAACCTGAGCCCAAATCAGGAGACCGATGCTTAACTGACTGAGCCACCTAGGTGCTCCTTTCACTTTCAGTTCTGTGGTGCTTCTGGAATGTATTTTAATGGAAGAAGGAAGGGGACACCCCCACTTTCCCTCCATGAGCTGTATCATCCCACTGCTCTTACCAAATATTCATTGTTTTCTCTGCTGGAGCCATCGCCTTCACCATATACATAGAGTCGCCATATGTTTGCTCATCTGCTTCTGGACATTCTGTTCTTCTCCAGCACTGTGAAATCTTCCTGGCACAATTCATGATGTGTCCAGGATGGCCTTCCCTCTCCCCTCTCTGTTGGCAGCATTTACCCTTAGTACCTTGACCTCTCCCAGCCTGGTTTCTGTAGCCTGGCTGAGATGCTAGGAGGTACGGAGATGCTGAGATTAGGTTAGTGGAACATTCAGGCTTTAATCTTTTACTTCCAAGCCTGTTGGTAACACTCATGGTCCAGGTCTTCTAACCTCCTTTTGGGATCTTACAGTCATTTCTTAAATAGTTTCTTTGCCTTTATCCTCTCGTCTCTCCAATTCATCCTGTGCATTTTAGCAGTTGAATTTTTCTCTGCTGAAAAATCTCGAGGGCTCCCTATTCTTCCCATTCCGTCCTTCCCCACTGGTAGCCCTCCATTCAGGAGTCCGTGCAGACCATCTTCAAAGGCCTGCCTGGACCACAGAAAACCCAGAGCGAGTCATTCTGATGCCAGTGCCCTTTGGGTGCATGGAGTCCTCCAGGGCGCATGCGTCATCTTTGCCCAGGGAAATGCCACCTACGCTTGTAGACCTGCTCAGAGGCCACCTCCCACACCAGGAGAGTGCCCAGTTCTTGTCGTCGTGGCTGGGATGCACCCTGCCTGGCGCTGGAGAGAAGCTCCACCGCTCTTCCCTCCTGCTGTCCGTCCCTTAGTTGAAGGAATGATCCAAACGACGTATTTGTGTTAACTTAGAGAATGAGGAAAAAGAGAAAGGAAAATGTCATTTTCATGTGTGTAAGAAATGTTAGGGTTCCCAGCTCTTTGAGGCCTCTCTCATGTGTAGAAATCACATTAGAGACGTATGTGTAGAACAAAGGAGGAAAGAAATGAGGACCAAAAAGAATTCAGTGTTTTCCCTCCTCAAAGTTGCCAAATCTACACAGTCTGGAACTAAGTGTCCCAGCCTAGGAATTCTGAGCTGCGGTTGTCAGTGCCTTGCCTGCTGGTTGTGGCTTGCTCAGTAAAAGTATTCTTTCAACATGGGTACTTAAATTTTTTTTGGTTTGGTTTGGTAATTTTTTTAGTTCCTTAAAAGGTTCTATGTTGCTGGGTAGGAAAAGGGGAGCCATCTGGGACACTGCAGAGCTAGTTTAAGTGAGGAGTACACGGTGGCGTCCTTCACCTCTCAGGTCGGGGCCATGTCACTGACAGCAAGTCTCTTTATTGTCCAGGCAGGTCAGCAAGACCTGAGAGCCCAGGCAACAGCACTTTCGTGGAAACGGTATTACTGACCTGCTTCTTCCTACACAAGATCTATTTTAATCTGACCAGCCCTCCATGCCAGCTGAGGCCTGTCCTCAGACGGAGAAGGCCGCGGCCCCCACATCAGTGGAGAAGTCTGAGAGAGAAGCCCCCTGGCTCCGTGGGGCTTGTCTGCCCTCATCTGACTGTAGTCCTCTCTGCCCTTGGCTTCTCCTTCAACCGAATCCCAGTGAAAAGGATGAGCGCCCAGATAGGGAATATTTATAGCCTGTTCGGAAGCATTATTTCTGGGCCAGCTTACAAGCCTGTTCCCTCCTCTGCCACTTCATCTCTGTGCATTTGGCCTAACTTACCAAGCATCCACTGGAACCCAGACTCCACGAAACAGGCACACGGGGCCACAGTCACTTAGTGCAGCGGGAGAAGTGCCACGGAGCCGCGTTTAGGCGGAGTCCAGGGCAAAGTGGGAAAGTGCGCCTGGAAGGGGCACAGGCTGCTGGTGGCTGGCCCTAAGGGGCTCCCTGCAAGTGCGAACTGGCTTGGCAGGTGTCTGGGAGCTTGGGAGCTCAGACTTGGGTTTTGTAAAGGTAGGTAGGGCAGAGGGGGTCAGAAGGAGGAGAGGACCCGGCTCTGGAAATTGGGCCGGTGGGAGGAGGAGGCAGGGGCAGGGAGGGGGAGCGGGCAGGACCGGCAACTGGGTGCACATCAGGCACCAGGAAGCGCGGCACAGGGACGCATCTGTAGGGGCGCAGCATTCCAGCTCCACTCAGTCCTGTAGATGGGAGCGCCCTGCCTCTGAGCTGTGGCATGCTACAGGGGCAGTCAGTGCACTTGGGATGTCAGCAGGATTCCCCAGAATCCAGGGAACTGGGAACAGTGGCAACTGTTGGCACAAGGGTCCTGAAATTCAGGAAGGAGGACAGGCTAGGGGTTGTTGGCCTCTGAAGAGAGAGAAGTGGATAAACCCATTCTGGGCTCTCCTGTAGAGCAGTATTTTTTTTTTTTTTCGAACTTCTTTTAGCAGAACCTTTTGTGGCCCCTCCGTAAAAGGAATCTTTTTCACTTGTAACCCTGTGAGCAGATGAAAGCAAGGGTCTGAGGCCCAAAGCCCCTCTCAGAGGACATCTCAGGTGCTGGCAGAAGTGGAACAGAGAAATGTACACAGCCACTGGCTCTCTAACAGCCGGCGGGCTGGCTAGTGCTGTCGAGGCCGTAAGGGACAAGCGCGTCTGCGGCCCCTATACAGGTTTCTTGAAGGGCATTTTGTCAGCCCGTCAAAAATTTGAATGTACCTAACCTTTAACCTAGAAACTCACTTCTGAGAAATCATCTTACCAAGATAACTTGCACAGGTACTTGGGGATGTAGGTACAAAACCTTCATTGCCATTGCAATTACAAATGGTAAGTTGCGAACATCCAAATGGCCAACAGTAGCCAAAGAATTTTAGCTGATTCACCATATGTGGGTTCACATGGAAAGACATCCGAGGTGCAACTTCAGTGAAAAAAGCAAGAATGGTCACATTGTTGTCAAAGCGAATAACAAAGAAGTACATGTGTGTTTGTAACTGTGTATTTCGAAGCGGTCTGAAATGTATATACCACATGTTAACGGGTTTCTCTGGGATGTGTCTTAGAGGGATCTTCCTTTTCTAAGCCTCGGTGTCTGCTGCTTTTAAGTTTTTCCCTCAAGCACCTATTACGGTCACAGGAAAAGCAACAACCCCCTCCCCCCCCCACTGTTTTAGAAAGATGCCGGTCACTGAAGTTAGCGTGGAAAGAGGGAGGGAAGGAGGGAGGGCAGGACTGGTCCCAGCGTGGGTCAGCCAGGACAGTGGGGACGCAGGACTGAGGGTCACAGAAACTCTGAGAAGGAAGAAATGGGGAACAGAGGCCTGCATGGTCTCAAGTTTGGGAGGAGGTTGGCTTCAGGAACCTGGTGGGTTCCTTTTGCTTCTAAGTTCCTGGTGGACACTTGCCCAGTTGAGGCGAGCTGGCATCTTCAAGTCCCAAGGCGCCCGTAGTAAAAATTGGAGCTGCGGCCGTATTTAGCACCCGAACAAGGCATCGTCTTAAACCTGCCCACCTAATAACCCTGTGAAGTTTGCCCTGGTCTGGTGCCAGGAGCACTGAATGTGTGTGCCCACGGGATGCTTAGTGTCACCTAGTATGTGCACAGGAGTCGGAGAAGAAGTGGCCGGTCAAGCAAGCCAGAACAGCAGTATTTTTGTCCATCTTTCAGAAACTCTTATAAGCAGGACCAAAGTGCCCTAACCTGGCCCTTGTTTGTATGATTTTCGTGCCTGTCGACCTTGGCCTAGTCTCATGTTTTTTTTTTCTTCTAAAGTTGGCTGATGACTAACATTGAACACAAAGCAGGCCCGTTTGGAGCTTTCTGCTTTTATTCACACACTATTTGGGCCTGGCTCATTTCTTTTGGCTTGAGCATTTCACAGTCATCCCGGTCTAGCAGGTTCCCGCTTGGTTCGAGCCGGTTCCTGAATAGAGAGTTCTCCTCGCTCCAGGAGTTCCACGTTATTTACCTTCACCAACTAGGGCAGGCGGAGAAGCTTGCCGAGAGGGCCTTGCTGGGGGCCACATGGCCCCCTTTCCCTGTAGCTTCCCTCCAGGCAAGCCTTTATGTGGCTCCTTTGCTGAGAGTTCATGGAGCGAAGAATGGACAACCTTGAGATGCGGGGGATTTTCAAAAGCGAACACCCTAAGCATGGCCCACTTTTTCCTTCAGAACTCAGTCTTCTTCGGGGCCGGGTCATGCTTGCTCCCATAACTGGATGTTCGTAACTTCCTTCCAATTTCTTATTTTATGTATTTTCGTTTGCTTGCTTTTACTGTGTCCTTTCAGGTTGGTGTGAATCAGTGTTCTTAAAACTATAGTTCAATTTCAGAGCTCCCTTGGGACTTGTGTTCGTATGATGTGTTAACGCATATGCCATGCAAGTATAACGATTTCAGAAACCCAGATGGTTTCCCTCCAAAGTTGTAGATTCGAGCCGACATCTCAAATCGTTAAAATAAAAGATGCCCCCTGTCTGCTCCCTTCTAAAGAATTCGCAGTTCTCATAAATACCAATTACTCCTCTCTAGAAACCGGGGCAAGGGATTGCATTCATTGGATATTTAAAGTGAGGGCATCAAATGACAACAAGAAATGTTTGGCTGGTTAACATTCCCTAGAATGAGTGATTCTCCAGCTCTTGCCTCTGAGTTAGCGCAGGGAGCAGGGCCCGTCTCATTTGCCAAGTGATTGCCGGGGAAGATGGATGTTCTGTCTGCGTAAGCAGAGAAATGATGAAGAAAGAACATGAATTAGCACCATCTGGGTTGATACTCCCCATCAGGAATGGACGTTTATTTCAAAAAATAAGTGATCGTTGACAGTTCTCCCCTCCCCACCCCACGCCTCAATGGATGACTTTTAGAAAAGCCTACTGAATTGGCTCTTCGTTTTAGTCCCAGCTGTTTGTTTGCAAAAGCTCCCCCACTTGCTAACTTGTAAAAAATGTATAGGAGCAACTGACAAGCTGTTTCTTTGATCTTCGGTGAAGGTTTTGTTCTTGTTTTTATTTTAGCAGTGCCTGGGAGTACGAATCTCTGGGCAGCTAGTGATAGCGAGCCATGGGATGGAGGGAATGATCCTGCCTGACCTGAAGGCAAGGAATTTACAGGACTGGTAGGGGAGACTTCGTGCCTGCTGGAAAAATTTCCAATAGCTTGTAACTAATGTAAAATTTATGACCAGCCCTGTGGAAATTAGTGCTTACGTTAACAGGCTCAGGCAGCAAAACATCAGCTAAACTTAGCTCTGGCTAGCTGATAAAGTTTCTTGATTGGCCTGGAAATGTCTCCAGTTTGAAGAAATGTAGGATTTCGGCCCGTTTTGCCGGCCATTCGTCACCTCACAATGGTAGTGGTATGTTCATTCATTCAACAAACATTACGAACTTACTTGCCAAGCATTCATTCTGGCAACAAAGGTGAATTTGGGCCCAGGGGTACGTGCCCAACAAGGCAGACAGTCCCTGTCCTCTGAGCTAATGGGGTTTTGGCCTCGAATGGTGCCAGTAGGCTGAGGGGGGCTGCAGTGGCAGTGCTGGGCGCGGGTGCTTCTACTGGGCAGCTGTCCCCTGGGGGTGCACGGCCTCGGAAAAGGGCATGCAAACAAGGCAGGCTGAAAGGTAAGGTCGGAAGAGAGCAGGTTCTGTGGGGATGAGTCTGAGCCGTGAACACTAACGACTGCCCTCTGCCCCCTGTAGCATGGACAAGGACAGCCCGGACATCCACCAGGACCTGAACGCCCTCAAAACCAAGTTCCAGGAGATGCGGAAAGTCATCAGCGCCATGCCTGGCATCCACCTGAGCCCTGAGCAGCAGCAGCAGCAGCTGCACAGCCTCCGGGAGCAGGTCAGGACCAAGAATGAGCTTCTGCAGAAGTATAAGAGCCTCTGCATGTTTGAGATCCCCAAGGAGTAGACGAGGCCGGCTTCCAGGAAGGCCCGGGACAGAAGCGGGAGAGCACACGGCCTCCCTGACTCCCCCGACCAGCGCCTCGGAGTCCAGCTGCGAACTCTGTGACCCGGGGCTGCTGTAGGTGCTTCCGGAGCCGAACTTGGCATCGACTGTGTGGGGAGCCAGCGCTTGGGCTTGGCATTGTTGGGGCCTCCTTGTAGAGGGTGCGTCCATATGTCTAGATGCATAATAACCGGAGTGCCTGCTGGTGGAAGACTGTTCCTGGAGGCTGGGGAGGGGGCCGGGGATGCCGCCCCTCTTCTGGGGAGGGGGCCATCTGCTGTGCATTCAGGCTCCGCGGGCAGAGCTCTGAGCGCAGGAGGAAAGGAGGCGGCTCCTCTTTGCTTCCTGCCCTCCCCCCACCCTCTGCTCCCACCCCTGAGTATGCTGCACCCCGGGTGCTCACTGTTCTGCGACAGCAGTGTCATGAGACATAGGCATGGGAGTCCCTGGACCAGCTGGGTCTGCACCCCCATCGCACGCATTTCAAATGCTGAAAGAAACCCGGCAGAGGAAGAATATTGTTTTGCAAGCTGGCAGGGTGGCTTCCTTCCTCCTCAACCCCCCTGCCCCCCCAAATACTTTGTCTCTTTTTTATGTTTGAGCCAGTGAATGAATGGAACTGTGCCGTGGGGGGTGTCAACCCAGGGGAGTGTCAACCCAGAGCCGGGCAGGCGGCCCCTGTCTCCAGCTTCTTTGCCGCCTACATGTTCTTGCTACTTTTAGCTCCTCCTCCCATTGTCTCCTGCCCCCTTCCATCCGCTCATCCAGCCACTTCATGCTGGAGGCTGACCAGACCCCTTTGGACCCACGCTGCGTCCCATGGGCGGGAGGGCTCCATCGTGTCTACACAGGCTTACTCCTGTTCCCAGGGGACCGGACCTTGCCTCTTAGCGGTTCAGATTCCTGTTGTCCTGGTTTAAATAACGAGTCTCCCCTCTGGCCTTCTCACTTAAGAGCCAGCCGCGCACCCTCGGGCTGCACCCCAGATAGAGGTGATCCTGACGTGCCCTCGGTGACGGCTCCGCTCACCCATCACCCGGGTGCGACAGTGCCGTTTGGGGTCCGTTCTGACACCGTGTGACAAACCACGCCTGCAGGTTCAACGGCCCAGTTCTGCTTCATGACGCCCCTCTCTTGTCCTCCCGATTTGTGGGCCCCTCCCTGGCCTGTCAGACCGAGCCCTTCCCCTCGCCCGTTCCTGTCGAGGCGAGAAGTAACTGCGTATTGTTTAGGTCTCGAGACGGGCACGTAACCTGCCCAGACCAAGTCAGGGGCTTAACAGATGCCCGCCGATTGACCTCATTGGCAGCAAGACCGGGTCGGAGGTGTTGTTCGCAGGGGTTCCATGTGTGCTGACCCGCAGCCACCTGTCAGAGCGGGGCTGGCGCAGGGGGAGCGCGGGACGTGTGGGGGGGGGGACCTGGCTTCAGTGGCTTCGGACAGAAGAGCGCGCTCTGAACTGAAGCGGGCGGCCGCGCGGTAGGCCAGCCCACCCTGGGACTGTTACTTAACTGAATCAGCTATGTCCTTGACATTTCAGAGTCGCGTGGGGGCCGGTTTTAAGGCTCTGACCAAACGGGAACCACGAAGTACATAGAGATACAAGACCACCGGCCCTTCTGCAAGGCTGAAGACCTCTTCCCGGGGCCGAGGGAGACAGAGCCTTCCCTGTACTCCACGCTTTGGACTGGTGACATTCTTTGAGAGTATAATTAAAAGAACTTGTGCTCTGCTCTCAGGACATCTTGGGTTTTGTATGGAGAAATCCATCATAAGATGTCCCTCTTGCACAGTTGAAAGGAAGATGTTCGTTTTGCTCAGGGGAGAAAGAACAAATTGTGGGAAGCCCCGCTGTGCACCTCCTTCCCTCAGCCCACACAGCAAAGCCAGCATGGGAAACAGGGTAACTGTCCTCGGGAGTGACCTCTGTCCCCAAGGACCCAGTGGGCCTGGTGGGTCATCCTGCCCGCCTGTGACTGGCCCCCCAGGCCCAGGGGTGAGTTCAGCACCCAGGGAGCAGCCCTCATAGCACAGGATGGAAATCCCTCCCTGAGACAACACGAAACTCCTCCCGGGGCCGAGCACCCTTCGAAGCCACCTGTTAGGGGGTTACTGGGTGGAAAGCACTCGTGCTAAGTGCTTTGCAAACACCTCGCTTACTCCTCACAGCACCCCCACGCAGAGGGCTATTCCGTGGGTGAAGGATTGGAGGCTTGGCAGGTGTCACTTGGCCCCAGCTTGCACTTACAAGTGGCAGAGAGCTGGTTCCCGAGTCAGGAATGGGTGCCCTCGACTGCCGAAGAGAAGGAGACACTGAGGCAGAGAAGGTGCTGGACCTACTTCCAGGGCGGCAAGTGCTTCCTGTGGCTGGGGGGGCGGGGGTTGAGCTGTCTGCTGACAGCCACGTGGCAGACCCTGCGCAGGAGTCAGGCGACGAGGGTCCTGCACGGGCCTGACCGGATTCTTCTCAAGGCTCTGTTTCCCTTGTGAGAGCAGGACCCTAGTGACCCCTCAAGCGGACTGCGAGTCGCAGGTTTGGGGCCTCGTGTCACCCGCCTGGAGTGAGTCTGGGCACAGCCTGGAAGCCCTTGGTGGCTGGAGAGATGCAGCTCTAGGAAAAAATCTGGATCCCTTTCTTGTCCTGGCTTTCTGAGGAGCCGTTCCAAATTGGAGAGGGCTTTAGTCCAATCATCTGCAGGTTTTTTGGAGCATTTTCTCCCAGGCCATGGGGGGCTGAGGCCATTTTCAGAATGCCAGTCTGGGGAGGGTGAGTCGAATGCCCCAGAAGTAAACCCCCGCCCCTCCCTCCTCACCCTTTGGCCTTCCAGCCATTTCTAAAAGCAAAGCAAGCGTATGGCTTTCTGTTTTAAATTATTTTATTTGGTATTATAAAAAAAAACAATAGCAATAACTTTAAAGACTGTCACACACACAGTACAAACAGCTGAGTAAGAGTTTGTTCATGTCCATGATGACCTCAGAACTATTAAAGTGCAAGTTGTGTTTTGTTTTCCTTTGTGCAATTTCACACACACATGTAAACAAGTCACTTGGCTATGATCTGACCCACACCCTCTTACTATTCTCAGGAGGGCAGAAGCTTTCCTAAGCTGTCATGGTAACCCAGAATTACAGACAAGTTAATGCCCCATTTGTCCCGCCTAGACCGTCCAGGGGTCAGGACAGGTTTCCCAAAGCCTAACAGAGGCTGATTAGCTTACACCCCCTCTTCCCCCCATTCTTGTCTTTGTCACAAACAAGACAACGTCCCCCTCTGCCGGGCCTGTGCCCCCAACCCGTGGGGGTGGCCGGCGCCCATGGGGGACGGGGGGGGGGGGGGGGGCAGTCCCGGTCTGAGCCAGTTCTCTTCCCTTCCAGAGCAAAGGACCATCCCTTAATCGCTTGCGCCCCCCTAGTGGGCGCGGGGATGGAAGATGTCGGTCCACGCGCGCGAAGCCCAGGGCTGGCCCGGACGTCAGACGTGACTTTTCCAACAACAACGTCCTCTTTAGGTTCTGCCGCCGGCGCGGGGGGCTGGGGGTGGGGGTAGGCTCCTAGCTGATGACGCAGCGCTCCTTGTCCTTGGCCTGGCTGCCGCCGCTGGCCTTCTCGCGGATGTACATGAGGTCGCTGTGCACGCTGGGCCGGCGTGCGAAGGGCGCCACGATGCCGAAGGCGTCGCCGGGGTCCCCGCCGCCGCTGCCGGCTCGCAGCAGCTTCTTGTTCCGCAGCGCCTTCTTGTGCAGCACGTCGCAGTACTGCACGGACACCTTGCGGTGCAGGTCCGGGCTCATCTCGCTGGGCAGCTTGGCCATGGCGAAGAGCGCCCGGAACATCTGGTCCAGGCTGCTGTTCTTCTTGGCCGAGATCTCGAAGTAGGCGCAGCGCTGGGGGTCGTCGCCCACCAGCTGCTCGATCTCGCGCTGCTCCACCTCGCGGTAGAAGTCCCGGTCCCCCTTGTTGCCACAGATGACCAACGGCACGTCCACGTTCTCCTTGGTTTTGTTCTTGAGGCAAGACTTGGTGTCGAGGATCTGCTGCTTGAGCCTCTGCACCTCCTCGAAGGAGTCCCGGTTGTCCAGGCTGAACACCAGGATGAAAACGTCTCCTACGAAGGAAAAGAAGGGGCGTTAAAGGAGCCGGGGAGGACGGCGGCCAAGGGGACAGCTGAAGTGGGACCGACCGGGGAGCGCACGCCCCGCCGCCAGGCGTCGGGGCTCCAGCCGCCGCGCGCGGGGCGCCCCAACTTCTCTCCGCGCGCCGTGGCGCACGGGGGCGGGACGTGGGGTCGCCGGGCGCCCTCGGACCGGGGGTCCCCATCCCCCGCCCCAGTGGCGCAGCTCGGGCCCGGCCTCCCGCTCACCAGTGAGGATGGAGAGGCGCCGCATGGCGGGGAACGGGTGGTTGCCGGACGTGTCGAGGATGTCGAGCTGGTAGACCTCGCCGCGGATGGAGTAGAACTTGCGGTGGAAGTCCTCGATGGTGGGCGTGTAGGCGTCCTCGAAGCGGCCCGTGAGGAAGCGCGACACGATGGCCGTCTTGCCCACCTTGGACGAACCGAGGATGACCATGCGGTAGCAGTTCTTGGCCGGGATACTCAGCTCCGAGTCGCTCGGGCACATCTTCTTGATCATCGCGGCCAGTTTCATTTGGCGGAGGGCCGCAGGGGCGGGAGCGGGGCCGAGAGAAGCGCGGAGAGCGGCCGGGGGCGCGGAGCTGGCGCGGGGCTGCGCGGCTTGGGGGCGCGGAGCGGGCGCGGGGCTGCGCGGCTCGGCGGCTGTGCTCGAGGCTGGGGCTGCGGCTGAGTTCCGGGTCGAGCTCCTCTCCGCTCCGGTACTCTCGGACCAAGTCGCTCGCTCTGGTTCTGTGCGCCCGGAGGCCGCCCTTATAAGCAGCCAGAACGGCCGCCCCGCCCCGCGCCCTCCCAGCCTCCGTGCGTCACGCCCCGCGGGCCCCCGCGCCTCCTCCCGCGACCTCCGCTGGCCGCCGCTGCTTCTGCCCGCCGCGCGCGAGTAGCAACTGAGTTGGGGTCCCGCTGGGGCAGAGGGCGCGCGGACCCCGTTCTCCACGGCACGCGGCTCGGCGGCCGCAGGGGCGTCAGGGTTGTAGTTCCTCCAGTGGCTCTGACTCTCCGCGCCTTGGCAAGGACCTCACCCGCAACACTCACACACTCATACACGCACTTTCACGCTCACGCTCCTTTTCTTGGGGCCTAGGTTTACCCAGAGAGTAACAACTGTAATCTCGGCACAGCAGGAGCGTAATCGCGGGTGTTTACCAGGGCTCGGCACCGTGCACGGGGCCTTGCATACCTCCCTTCTCTCCTCGGTCCCGAGAGCGAGCCCGCGCGGCAGCGCCCTACCGGTCCGCAGGCGCGTGCCTGCTCCCCGGCGACGGTGTTAGCGCCGAGGTCGGCGCCGCGCGCTCCGGCCACCAGAGGGCAGCAGAGGCCCCGCCGGCGGCGCCAGGAGGCCGCAGGCACCGCTCTCCGGGGCTGGAGTGCGGGAAGAGCCTCCAGATTGGGGTCTGGTGAGGTCCGGCCTTGGGCTCAAGGCCGAGACCCAGCAGGAGCCGTCCCCCGCCCCGCGCTCTACGGCAGGCCTCGGCATCTCCCTTCGCCCAGCCAGAGATGCTCTGAAGCTTGCCAAGGCTTTCAGTCAGGGGCTGGCCCCATCCTTTTCCTGGGCGGCACCCCAAGGACCAGAGACTTGCCCTTGCTTGCTTGCTCAAGGCTGGACCAACGTGCCGTCCTCCCTGCCCCATAGCATTTTGTCCCTCAGGAGTCTCTTGGGCCAACAGTCCCATTTTGCAACTGGCGGGGGCTGGGTCTCAAAGCCGGTGTGAGTGAGGAAGCCTGTGGCTTGGGGTGCCTGGGTGGCTCAGTCCTTAAGCCTTCATGATCTCGGGATCCTAGGATCAATCCCCGAGTTGAGTCCCCGCTCAGCGGGAAGCCTGCTTCTCCCTCTCCCCCTCTCTGTTAAATAAATAAATAAAATTTTAAGAAGGAAAGAAAAGAAAACAAACCAAACCACGGACTCAACGACCCATGGGCTTGCAGCACCGTGGGTGGGGGTGCAGGGCGTCAGGAGCCAAGACCCGAGGCAGCAGGTTGATCAGTAGTCTGGCTGGGGTTGGTGGGCTCAAAGGCCTGGAGCACAGTGAGAAGCCACAGATCCTCACAGCAAAAAGCGAGGCTGTGCTCGATTTGGGAGAAAGCCGGGGAGCCATGAGCTGGTACCAGCCACCCATCCGCACAGGCCTTGGTGTTCCAGCCAGTGTCAGGGCCCCCAGCCTGCCGCCCCCGCTTTGGCACAGGACCTGTGGCTCCCAGACTCCATCTTAGCCAGACCCTCTAGGACAGGCCCTCCCGCAGAATGTCACACCCGCTGAAAGTGATGCTGGGGGAGGGTTTATTTGGGCCACGCACTGTCCTAAGTCCTTCTTTCCAGCAACCTTGAGGAGTTGGAATTATTACTGTCTGTATTTTACAGGTGGAGAAACTGAGGCAGGGGGCATGACTGGCCAGGGCCCACAGGAGGTAGCAGCAGGGCTGGGGCCTGAACCCAGGGGGCTTGTGGTCCTGGCTCTTACCCACCCATAGTGCCCCTCGTATAGCTCTGTTCCGCACTGTGGGATATCCATGCCCCCTTTCTCAGAGCACACCCCTCAGATCTCCCTGCCCCTCCATACCTGTCCCCAAGCATCATGTCTACTGTTGATGAGGTGTTTCAGAGGCACACCTCACATGATGAGCCCCCAAGAGCTTACCATTAGGCTCTAATTCTTGGTGTCACTTATGCAGGAGTTGTGTGACAGGCCAGCTGGGCTGGGTCTTCCCCACCCCTCTTGACCCTGCTGTGGCTGCTCTCCCTGCATTCCCCATCTGAGATGAGAAGGAACTGAGCCGATGCCAGCACCCAGGGCCGCTGTGGACGGTGGTGCAGGGCGTTCACTGCAAAAAGGAACCAGACAAGGACGCAAGCAGGGTCTGATCATGGCCTGAGCCTGCCTCACCCCCAGACGAGGGGCCCTCCTTCTGCCTCTTGTGAAGGCACAGTATGGGCAGCTGGGCTCTCTGAAATACAATGGCTTCTGGCTCCTTCCTGATGGCCTATGCCAGAGGGCCAGAGTGAATGTGGCCTCCAGTCCTGAGAGGATTTGAACCAGCTCTCCCTGGGGAGACCCAGTGGGCTGGGCCCCAGCCTGGATTCAGAGCCTCCCTCAAGGTCAGGGTCAGCACTGACATCATGGCCCCCGGCCCAAAGCGCCCGTGGCAGGAACTGAGCCCAGCTTGGGTTCTCAACCGCAATTACCAGTCCCTTCTGGGAGTGTCACCCCACCTCACAGATGCCAGGTTGTAAGATGTGTCCTCCCAGGTCCGCCGAGTTAATCCCTGAGTGCGTGTGTCATTCATTCCCCAAACAGATGTCCCCACAAAACAGCCTGTACACCTGCCCAGCCCTGTGGGCGGCCTGGGGGGCCTCACTGCCAGGGGAAGCCAGCTCCGGTGATGTGTGCTAGCTTGGGATGTCCCGTCTGGCTTTCTCTGAAGGCATCATTCCATTACAAACGAAACCCACGGTCATGCTTGTGTAGCATCCAAACTTAAGAAAGGAACAGAGCGGAAGAAACCAGGTGCAGGACCCCCCCCCTTTCTGCCCACTCCCCAGGACAGTGAGGCCCACTCTGAGGGAGGCATCCACACACACACCCCCCCGCCACACACAGGCACACACACAGGCACACACTCCTTCCCTGCATTCCCACCACCCACGCCCCAGCAGCCGGGAGCATTGTTTTCATGTTGTCCAGGTTAACAATAGTTACAAACGATTCTGTTTTCTGGGTGTTTGGGCACAAAGCAACAAACAGCATCTGTGGGGCTGAGCCTCCTCCTACATGTTATTTACTTGCAGCGCTTAGAGGGGAAAGGGAACTTTAAAAATATTTACCAAGTGTTGAGGGCCCCTTAGAGGGTGGACAGCTGGCCCCCAAGGCAGGATCTGGCTGCAGCAGCCGGATCTGGATCTGGTGGTGAAAAGCAGTTTAGGCGTTTCCTGAAAGCCCCCTGGGGAGAGCACCGGGCGGTGGAGGTGAGTGGACACTTCCCGCAAGAATGCACATGTCCAGGTGCCGTGGCACCAGCCAGAGCCCCGTCCCCACCACAGCCAACACCTGAACGGGAACACGGTGACGAAGAGCTCGTATTCCCGACAGGCTCCCCTCATCACGCCCAGGTCACAGCCATCTTTCAGTTTCCTCTTCAGTGCTGAGCTCTGCTCCCATCATAACAGATCCTCACAGGGGAGCCCACTCAGCCCACGGCTCCGGCCCCGCCCTGGGCCCCTCCTCCCACCGCCATGTGGACCCATGGGGCAAGCTGCTTGGAGCTCCTCGGTTCTGCCCTGACAAAGCCTTCAGGAGGCCAGCGTATCCTCAAAGGCAATGTGCGCAGAGGTCCTTGTGGAGGAGTGAGCTCCCTGTTCCAAGGGGTGTGCAAGTAGACACAGAGAGTGAAGCACTGGGTAAGATCAGACTAGATGCCTCTTGGGGCCTATCAAGGCCTGAGATAGACTCTGCATTCCAGAAATCAAAGAAAAGAGCTCAAGGAGTTCCATGGGTAATGAAGGAGCCATCCAGCCTGCAAAGCCTAGACACCTGCTGCATACACAGACAGGCATGAATATCACGGCCCTGTTATAGGGTCGGGGGGTGGGCACTCTGAGAGCTGCATGGACAGGTGGGGAGTCTTCGTGGTGAGGGGAAGGCCTGGCCTGTGTCCTCAGAGGGCTAGGGGCCTGCAGATAAGGCGGGGGCCCGGAGGAGGGGCAGGCCCCTGCAGTCAGGCTTGACCCACAGGCCCCAGATGATCACATGGCCTGTTCCTCGTGGCGATGAGGCTCACAAGGAATTAGGAGAGAAATGTCAGCGTTAACCAGAGATGCTGAGTTCAGCCCAGGAGTGTGGGGGGAGACTTGGGTGCTGGGCCCAGGTCCTCCGGTCCCACCCAGGAAGCCCCATCCCAGGGCCCGGGGAGCCCGCAGCTCTCTTCAACTCCTCCCCTCTTAGCGACAGAGAGAGGGACCGTGAGCTTGGGGTAGCACAGACCTATGCCTCCTGGACAAGTCACCTAGCCTCAACCACCAAACGGAGGTGATACCCGCCTGGGTGGTCGTCTGGAGACACCAGCGCAGGGCAGGGACCCAGAGCAGCTGCTTGCCAAATGTCTGTGGTCCAGCCCAGCCCGGCCCTTCCCCTCCCTCCACAGGCTCGGGCACTGCTAGCAAGTCCAGGGCAGCACGTGAGGCCTCACTCCTTCCTCAACCACAGCGCCTTCCCACAGCCCGCCCCCACCGCATGGCCACCTTCAGGGGCATGCAAGGTCCCATCCAGACACAGACCCCCTCATAGGCCCAGGGGTTTTGCAATGTGACTGCATCTGGACTTTTCCGATAACCCTCAGATCACTCCACAGAGATGGTCTGTCTCCAAGGCCAGCTCATCTAGCGTGGACCTGGTGGCCTGGGGTTCAGAGAGCATGAGGTCACAGCCCAGCTTTCTGTGAATGTGGTCATGCCCCAAGGGGCACCAACTGGGCAGACGCACTGGTCTGACCCCCAGGGGCCAGACACCTCATGGCTGCTGCTCCTCCCTCACTCCATCCTTCAGAGCCTGCTGCTTTGGACCCCCATGCTTGTTCTGACCACAGGGCCTTTGCATTTCCATTCCAACTGCCTGGAATCCTCCAGTTTGCTCCCTCTGCTCATTTGGGTCTCAGCTCAAATGTTACCTTGTCAAGAGGGCCCTCCACCACCATGGCTAACAGGGGCTCCCACTCCCACCACGTACTTCTACATTGGTTTTAAATTTTTGCCATATTTTTTGCTCTCTGATCATTTACCTGGATGGCAGCTTTCAGAGGCTGGGAGCTCCATGGCACGTGCAGGTGTTGGGCTGCTGTGTGTATGATGCTACCCCTACCCTGAGGCTGGGCTGGCTCCCCAAAGAAAAGGGACAGAAGACGGGATACTGGGGCAGGGGTGAGGTGGGCCATACAGGAAGCCCAAACATCTAGGCAAGTCCCTTCCCTGCCTAGTGTGGATGGTGGCGCCCACCTCGGAGCTGAGAGGCTTCAGTGAGGAGAGCCGGATCAGCCTGGCCTGGAGCCCTCAGGGAATGCCCCACTCCCCACAGCCCTAAACTCCCTCCGCGCGCCCCCTCCCCCACCAAACAGAGAGCTGGAGGGGACGCTGGCATCAGGTGCCTTTATTGGTGAGTTAGGACGTACTGGGAGCAGCAGGGCGGGGGCGGGGACTCAGTGGCCAGACAACAGCATGTCCAGGGCCCCCAAGGCAGAGGTTTCCAAGGCACTGGAGTGGCCCTCGCCAGGCGAGAACACCGAGCAGCAGCCGGGGCCCCTCTCCCCACTGCAGGGCTTGGCACTCGGGGCAGGCCGGAGGCAGCAGATGCTCAGCGACGTGGCGCAGGCCCGGTCAGCTCCTCTTGTGGGACGGGGAGGCTTTCTGCTGGTAGATCTGAGCAGTGAAAGGCCTGTGGGCAGGGAAAGAAGCTCCGGTCAGGTCTCGGGGGTGATGCCACCAACCCAGGTCATGCACCCCGCTGGAGCGTGGATGGAGGGGGGTGTCTGCGTGGGGCAGGAGGCTTAGGCTCCCTCGGCACCTCCCGTCCAATACCCCCAGGCTCCACTGAGCCGGCTTGAAGCTTGCTGCTTCAAGCAGTGACGGGGAGCCCGGCCCAGCTTGGGGGTCGTGCTCCTCGTGTGTGACAGGTGTCTACTCACTCCTCGTACAGGATGGCAACCATGTAGACGAGGGCCACAACTGCGGTCAGCAGCAGGCCGGTGGGGCTTGCGTGTCTGCGGAGAAGACAGTGTCAGATGCCGAGGCCAGCCTTCTCTCTCAGAGTCCTGACCCACTGGCTGCTCGCTGACCATGTCTGGGCTGGCTCCATCCTCAAACGGGGGCCCACACCCCTCTTCTCACGCCCCTGGTCCCCCAGCTCAGGACACAGCAGGGATGAATCAGGAAGGAAAGAATGGCCTCTCAGAGTCGCCCGGTGGCCAAGCGGGTCCTTTTCTGCATAGGGGGCTGTCCCAGGGGACCTGCCCTTCACTGACAGCGTCTTCGGGCTGTCTTCTAGAAATGGGTCTGGTGTCCCCAAGGGCATGTGGAGTGTCCAGTGGTCCCTCTGTGGGCTCCCTGCTGGAAAGGCCTGGGGGCACCTGCTGTCCAGCTGTGGGCCCACCTTCTAGCTCCCTCAGATCCCTGAGGCTCCACAGGGGCTGGGCTGCAGCATCTGGATGGCCGGGAGGAGAGAGGGAAACGGGTTCATGGGCCCCTCCCAATTCTGTGGACTCTGTTCGAATCATCCCCCAGGGCCGCGTGGGCTGTCTGCCCCTCGCCACAGCCAGGGGAGATGACAACACCTAACAGAGACCCCTCTGGGGCTGAAATGAAATCTGCTCTCCCGGAGCTTTACTCACTAGCCCTGGTTTGGTTTTCTAAAGCGAGCAGAGCCTCAGCACTCAGAAGTCAGGCACCCCAGGAGCTGGGGAGGAGGTGGGGAGGAGGTGGGCAGCAGGCAGGCTCCCACCTGGGTGGACCTGCCAGCAGCCAGCTCAGGAAGACAGGGCCGGGGATCTATAGCCAGTGTCGCTCAGACCAACCCCTGCACCCCCACACCTGGCCCTGGCCCATGCACCGAGCGGGCACCCCCTCTCCATCCCACGCATGTGAAACTCCACCCCTTTCCAAGTGCTGCCCCGCTCTTGACCTTGACACGCTAACAACCCGGTGTGGAGAGGATCATCTCCTTCTGCAGATGGGGAGACTGAGGTCCAGATGGAGCCACATGCCTGACCCTGAGCCCGAGGCGGTGGCAGGTCTGGTCCTACGGAACCGGCGGCACACCCTGGGGACGGGGTGTCCCACTCAGGCGAGGGAGCTGAGAAGGTGAGACCTGGACGGAGCAGGAGGCCCCGGTGCCTCGTGGCCCCGGGAATCCTGATGCCCAGGCCCACTGGGGGCCCAGCACACCAAGCAGCTCCGGGAAGCCCCATCCATGGGGCCCCTGGTGGAGGACAGCATCTGGCAGCCCAGGTAATGGCCCTTCTCTAACGTCTCTCAGATGCCGGGCCACGTCCTGAGCCACAGAGGAGGCCCTCTCTCATCACCGTGTGGTTGATGTCCTCCTGAGGGGGCCTCTGGGAGCCCAGGCCTCTCTAGGGCCTCATGTTCCTGAGAGCCATGGCCCAACAGCCCTGAGGTGGAGGTGACATCGCACTCAGGCATCAGGCACCCCACTGGGGCACAGAGGGGACCCACATGTGAGCTCGGCCTTTGGAGGGCCCATCTGAGCACAGAGGAGGCAGCTGGGGGTGGGGGGCTGGGCGGGAGCAAAGGGTTAGGGAGGGCTTCCTGGAGGAGGGGACACACAAGTTGGGTTTGGAAAGACTAAATGAGGGTGGAAATAGGAGAGAACAGCCAGTATGCTGGCAGTGGGTAGAGAAAGGAGGTCAGCGGGAAGAATCAAGAAGCTGTAGGGTAGGCTTCGGGGAGATGCTCAGTGGGGGCGGGGGCAGTGAATCTAGGGGTACGGACCCTTCTCCCTGGGATCCCGCTGCCCGAGTCCAGGCAAGGGGACTGTCTGGCCTGCAAGTGGGACTAGGGCAGGGGAAGACGTCCCGGCCAGACCCATAGATCCTCCTCCAGCTCTTGGCACTCAAAGCCCAGTGCTCCGATCTGGGCTGCCTTGAAAGGTGGGGGTTTCGAGGAAGGATCACGCTCCTGACATCCCACCATTTGAGATTCATTCCTTTGTGTCCTGTAACTTCCTGGTGTCTGGGAGCGCCTGTAACACTCCAGGCACGCAGTTTCACAAGTATTCAGTAAAAGCAGAACACTGTCTACAGGAAAACATCCCACGGAAGGAGCCCTAACATCCAAAATGGGCAAACAGAAAGCGTGCTGGAGGGGCGCACAGTTGGAACCCCAGAGCCCGCGGCACTCCCACTGCCAGCTTCTCACCCGAGGTCTCTGCACAGCCTGAGCCCTAGAGGCGCTGAGGGCCCACCAGCCCTCACATTCTAGTGCACAGCTGGCAGCTTCTGGTCTGTAGGCCAGAAATGGTTTTTACATTTTTTAAGTGGTTAAAAAAAAAAAAAAAAAAAAGGAACGGAGTATGACATGACCCACGGAAAGTACATGAAATTGAAATTTCCATGTCCATAAATGAAGGGGTGCTGGCTCCGGCCATAGTCCCTCCTTTACCCACTGTCTCCCGGCTGCTTGGGAGCTGCAGATGTGGGCCTGGGGGCCTCGCCTCTCCAGCCCTTCTGGAGGAAGTTCGCTAATCCCCCTGTTCTAGGATGTAGCTTGTTTCTGCGGAGAAGAAAGTCCCGGGGATCACCTCAGCCCCGCAAATGACAGAAGGCCGTCCCCGCCTCCCCAGGCGGCAGCCCACGGGGCAGGCCCGGTACTCACATGACGGCCCAGCCCAGGTAATTGGCCGTGCTGCCCCAGTACATGGGGTTGTCCAGGACGTTGAATGGGAATGTGGTCACTCTTGCCTCCTTGAGGATCCCGAAGTAATCGCCTGTGGACGAGGCAGGGCAGGACCGGAGGCTCACAGGCTGGCCACACCATTCCTGAGGGAGACCCCAGGGTGGGCACCTTGGGATCTGCCCTCCAGGAGGGTCCAGGCCAGCTGGGGGGCAGGTTTAACCCCGTCCAGGGACACCCTGGGTGCTGGGCCCACTCAGGCCACAGGCATGCAGACGCCTTCAAGGACCTTCCCACCCACCATCTGCTCCTCTCCCCTGCCTTTGCACATGCTGTTCCCTCTGCTGGGGATGCCCTTCCCTGCTCTCTGTCCAGCCAGTGGCTTTCTTCCTTCGGCATTTCTCCCTTAGCTCACGTCACCTCCTGAAAGAGACCCTTCCACTCTCAAAAGCAGGCCTGCCTGCTGCCCACAATTTCTGCCTGGGTGAGCGCCTCCCATGCGGGGGGAAATGAGGGGGTCCATTCCACTCCCCCACCCTGGACCACCCACCACCCAGGAGGTCAGCTCTGGAATTGTGGCCGCCAAGGAGCCCAGAGCAGCTGGTCACAGCGGAGAGTCAGACGGCCGACCCCAGCCTGGCCCAGCATCCGGCAACTCCAAAACGTGGCCACATGGCCTCCCCCCAAGTCCGCTCTAAGGGGCACAGAGGCACAGACGCCATGTCCGGCGCAGGCCCATGGGCAGCCTGCACGGCCGCGGGCACCGTGCTGCTCACGAAAGGGCACCGGCGCATCCTCCCCGCCTCCGCGCCCCAGAAATGCCTCTGAGCTTCATTGGAGACAGAAGTAGGGCAGCCGCAGGCGGGAGGAGTCCGCTATCTGGAGACAAAGGGCTCCAGGGGCACAGGAGGCACCCGGGAGGCTGCGGAAGGCTTTCTTCCCAGGAGGCAGGAAAGGGGCTGTGGGCCCAGAGGTGGATGGCACAGAAACCCGCTTTGGGGCTGACTCATGGGAGGGACCCAGCCACCGTGCCCTACATCCTGGGCTGCTAGGCTAGTCACCGGCTGCTCATCCTGACTGGCTCCCCCAGGCGATTCTCCCCCCAACAACCCTAACCTCCCACAGTGGCCCCTTCCCAGTTCTCTGCCCACATCTGCGCCACGCCTGTGTGCTGCTGGGCTACTCACCCTGGTCTTCAGAGGACCCGAGGCAGACAGGACAGGACCCCTCTTTTCTCCGTGGCCCTTCCTCCCCCACGACCCCAGCAGTGCAACCTCCTTGTCGCTGGGAGAGCTTTCCAGGTCCTCCTACCCAGCAGTGAAGCCTCAGGCCCCTGCCTGGCCTTCAGCGACACCTGTGACGTGGCCCCCACCTGACCTCCACCCCTGATCAGACCAGACCTCCACACACAGGCCCACCTGCCCGCCATCCTGGCCTGGAGCTTGTGGTTTGCTCCTGGGCCTCCCTACTGCCCGCCCCAGTGCATTGGTCCCTCCAGGCAGACCCAGGAGCTCCCAACGCCTCTTCCCACCTTCCCGCCTACTGCCCCTCTCTGGGACCTAGGTACCTAAAGCTCCAGCCAGACATGAGGCGTAACCTGCCTAGGGTCCCGCTGCTGCAGGTGGGCGACCGGCGCAGCTCCCACCCCCTGCACGTGCTGCTCCCTTGAGTCTCCTCTGCCTGCGAGCACAGCACCCTCAGAGCTCCCAGCTCTCCCCTGCAGCCTGAGTACCCCAGGCCCCAAGTGACTGTGGACGGAGAGGCCCCAGGCGGACCAGGAGGGCGCTGGGGACTGCCCCTGGCGCTGGAGGAAATTGAGGCCAGTTCGGTGAAGTTGGCCAGGGGCTGAGAGCAGGGAGGACCCAGGAAACCCTGACCTAGCCCATCGGAGGGGTGGGCACCTCCCACGTGCCCCCTCTCTGGGCTCCCTCCTCCTTTCTGTCCCTGTCCCCAAGATGGCCTTGCTCTGGAAGCCTCCCCCAGCTGTACTCCTTCTTGGGCAAGTTGCTGATGTCATAAGGACTAGAGCCCAAAAGCCCCTGAGCCATAGGCAGTGGGGAACGCAGAGCAGGGACAGTGGCGTGCCCCCAACCCCTACCCGTTCCAGACCTGCACCAGCCCTGGTTTGTGGCCTAAGGGCAGCAAATGGCAATGCCACCTGGCCTGGCAGCCAACCGGCCGGACGAGACAGGCCAGCCTCCCCAGCTAACCATGGACAGGCAGGGGCCTGCAGAAGCAAAGTGCCCAGAGCCTCAGACTTAGGGGCAAAGCAACACACCAGCCGGGCACCACCCCACCCCGGGACCCAGAGGGCATCTGCTCATGGCCCCCCAGCCCTCGGGGTCTTACCTAGGAAGGTCCCAGTGAAGCCCAGGGCGAAGAAACTGGAGAGCACAAAAGTGCTCCCCACTCCCAGGAGCGCGAGGCCCACACAGTAGGCTGTGGGGTTATCCAGACTTTCCATCTTGGGCTGGCTCAGCATGGCCTGTGTGAAGCTGTGCAGCAGGGGGAGTCAGGAGGTCACTGCCATGGACAGGGGTTGCCCTGCCCTTCCCCTCCCCCACCGCATCCCCCGGGTGACCCCCAGAACAGCCGATCCAGCGATCTTAGACTCAGAGTCCACTGAGGCTGGGCAGGTGACACCAAGCGAAGTCGGCTGCGGGTGGGGTGCAGAGGACGTGGACGGCACAGCCCTGCCCGATAGGGGCTCCCTCCAGCCCCAGCCCCCTGCTGCCAGCAGGGTAGTGACCACAATGAGGAACCTGGGACCCGCTAACATTTTTGGTTTTCAAGAAGCCAGAAGTCGTGACTTGTATTTAAAATCCCCTAATTATTAGAAACAGGTGAGAATGACAACCATGTTAGACTCTGCAAGGCCGTGGGCCAGGTCCAGCCCACCAGTTTGCAAACTCTGGTTCCTGTCTAGTTAGCAACCGGGACTTCAAAGGTCAGTGTGGCTCCAAAAGGAACGGCTGCGTGCCCCTGGCCGCACCTGTGTCCCCCTGCACTTGGCATATGCTGCACGGGCGGGTGGCATCCCAGGCCCCTGGTGGACCCAGTGCCCCTGGGAAGCCTGGGGCACGCTCACCCCTTCTGTGGCCCCCATGTTTCCTGTGCCGGGCTGGCCACATCACAGGTGGCCCCTCAGAGGCTCCCTATGTCTACCCCCCACGTCCAAACGGCCCTAGCAAGCTCCTGTCGGGGCCAAGCCATCGAAGGCCTTGTTGACCAGCAAGTGACAAAGGCAGGTGACCACGCTCGTGGGTTTGGAGGTTCAGGTTCCCTGCGTGGCTGCTGCAGGCGGGACTCATGCTGACGCACAGGAGCGCGCTGGGCCTCTGCCTCGCTAGCGGAGAACTGGTGCTCGCGGGAGGGCACACTCAAAGGAAAGGGTATTTGTGGGAGCAAGGGCACACGTGTACTGCTAACATTCACTTCCCATTCCCCCATGATCGTAACCCTCAGAGCACGGAGGTCTCCTGCCTCTCGCAGGACAACTGCTTGTACCCACTGTGTACCAGGGACCTCTTAGCAGGGCCACTCACTGTCTGCTACCCACCCGCACAGCCAACCACCTGGCTAGCCTCTACCCATCCACTCTCCCATCCGTCCACATGCCCATCCACGAGTCTATCCTCTACCATCTGTCACCCATCCATCAGTCTATCCTCTATCCATCCATCCATCCACCGATCCCTCTACCATCTCCCCATCCATGAGTCTATCCTCTGTCCATCCATCCATCCGCCCCTCCTTCCAACCATCCACCCCCCATCCACCCAACCATCCATGCACCTACCCATTAATCTATCCCCTATGTATCCATCCTTCCACCTGTCAGCCATCCATGAACCTATCCATCTGTCTGTGCATCCATCCACCCGTGCGTGCATCTGTCCATCAGCTATCCTGTATCTATCCATCCATCCGTCACAAAGCAACTCTATTCACAAGGCTCTTTCAAGCAGAACAAGTTCACCATCTTCACTCATTCATTCCATTGGCAAATTCCAATTGTTGTAAAACTATCCCGATACTGAGCTAAAAACCCCCTCTCCAGAACATTCTCCTCCAACTACTTCCAGCTCTGGGAGAACAGAGGCTGCTTCTCCTTCCCTCAAGTATCACCCCGGCATCTGGCACATACCAGGCAGGATGGCTTATGATACATTTTCACCAACTGGAGGAAAAGCGGCCCCCAAGTCCACGGTCTTACTCTCCGCCTACGGCAGAGGCCAGCAGGGCAACCCGTCCAGCAGCAGCATGTACATCAAGGAGCACCCGGCCACCGGTCACGCTGCCCACACCCCCAGCTCTCCGCCCACCACTGCCCTCCCTCCGCCTCCCTGCTGCCCCGGCTCAGGGCCACTGTGCAGATCCGGGCAGAGCTGCTGGGATGACTCAGGGTCACGCACACTCCCATGCCCCACCCCTGAAGGCCCTCACCTGACTTTCTGGTAAACCACTGGTCCTCACACACCGGGCAGCCCTGTGACCCAGGCGCCCCTTCAACCCCGCAGACCCAGCAGCTCCTTCAACCCCGCAGACCCAGCAGATCCGGTCCCGGAGCAGGCAGCTTCAGCACTCGGCCTCGGCACCCTCCCATCCCTGCTGTCTGTAGGAGGGTGCGGGCCCTGCCAGGGGCTCACCTGCAGGCCCCTGGCTCCTTGGCAACCAGGGCACGAAGGACCCCCCCCGGCCCCTCCCCGCAGAGAGTGAATGTGTATATATGCGCGTGGGGGTGGTGGGTGGTGGGGGCTGGACTGGGGTACCCGCCCCCTGCCTGGCTCTTGGGCTCCACCTCCCTCAACATAGCTCAGGCACCTGCTCCTCCCTGCCTGGGCTGACCGTGGCCCCCAAATCTAGGGACATGAGGCACGGCGGGCACCCTCTGACCAGCCCAGCACACCCATCTACCTCAAGTGCTCTGGGGGGCCCCCCATGGCAGCCCACCGAAAGAGCTCCTGGCAGAAGAACAGCATTCATGCTCAGACAGACTTGGGTACCCGGAGCTTTGGCGTCTGCCTCTGTGTGACAGCGACAGTAACGCCCTGTCGCCCCGTTTGGAGCCGCGGCCAGTGGCTGTGCCCACTCTGGTAAGCACGAAACCTGTCAGGCTCTGCCTGTGGGGCTTGTGCACAGCGGGAGGGACAGGTGTGCAGGCAGGGTGACACCATGTGATGAAACACCACGTGCCACACGATGGCCACAGGGGACAAGGGGCCCAGAAGGCCACAGCTAGGCTAAAGCTGGGATCAGATGAAGACATTCCCCAGGAGAAGGGGATGATGGGTGGGGAGAGCATTCCAGAAAGAGGAACAGCCCCAGCAGAGGCTGGGAACAGAGCCTGGCCCAGGAGCTTGGGGCGCACGCAGCCTCCTGCAGAGACCTCAGCCTGGGGTCGTCCAGCCCGGGCGGTGCCCTCGAGTGGGCAGTACGGCTGCGGGCGCACAGAGTGGAGAGCAGCCGCCATGGCCGCGGGGGCGGGGGCAGTCCCGGGGCTGGGCCACCAAGCCCAGTCACAGCCCGGATGGGACCAGATACGGGGTTCCAGAGAAGCCGGCCTCGGTGTCATGCTCCTCTGCCAGAATCCCTCGCATCCTCCAAGAAGCACGCAAGTCCCCTGACCCTGAGTGCGCCTAGCACGGCGGCAGATGAAAGTGGAAAGTTCTCACTCTGACCTCTGGCTTGCGGGGCAGGAGCAGCTTCCCAGGGGGACGGCCTTGCTGTTAAAGCCATCTGGTTGGAAGCAGATGGAGATTCCTAAGAAAAGGCAGATCTCGGGCCGGTGATGGGAAGGAGAAGGCCCTGAAGTGTGGGTGACGGCCCCGGATTCGCCCCAGGGGCCCACCCGTGGCCCCTCTCGTAGTCCTTCACCAGTGGGAAGGGAGGAAGAGAGGGGCCCACAGAGAAGCACTTTCCCACTCCCTGCAAAGCACGAGGGGGCTGCTGTCTGGGGTTAGCACAGACGGCAGGCGATGCCCTTCCCAGGAGCTCTGTTCAGACGCCCCGTGCGCCGCCGGGCCCCACAGGCGTCAGGGTTCCTGGAATGGCAGGGCCCGGCCCCGATCAGGTGACCTGTGGTGTTCCAGCTCCTCCATTAAGCCAGAAGGCACAGTCCATTCCCCACGGAAAATTAATGGAGGGATGAGTGGCTCTGTGAGCCACGCTCTCCGTAATAGAGTGAAGTAGTAGGAGGCAATTTCCTTCGGAAAGATTCCGCACTGGGGGTGGGAGTGGAGAGACTCATCCATTTGTCTCGGGTTCTATTTTTATAAAACTGGATTGAGCTTTCGGTCACCCGTGTGACTTGAGGATGTCTGCGCTCTGCTCCCCTGAAAGCCGGGAATCCAGGGTGGAGGCAAACAGAGGGTGTGTCAGCCCGTTGTGTCCCCGCCGCACACGCGGCGCCCACAGCCCCGCGACAGGCCTGTCCCCGTGTCTGCCTGCAACGGACCGCCACTGACAGACTCCGGTCCTTCAAGGGCGTCCCCACCGGGTCGTCCAGGCAAACCTGAGCGGCAGCGGCCTTCAGACTCTACCTCCCAGGCTTAGGGTAGCTGGCGTCTGGCTGTTCAGCCAAGTTACGCAAAACTATCCATGAACATGGGCCTCTGGTGGGCGGACTTATTTTTCCCTAATCCACATTAAAATGGACCTATACGTACTAAAACAGAACAAAACAAAAACGCTCACCCACGTCACCCACTACGAAATCGTCACACAGCGAGAATTTAAGGCCAGGATGCTGTACCTTGAATGAACACAGCACCTTTTCAAAGCATTTCCCAAACCCATCACGGCCAAGAGAGGGTCTGTCTTATCTTACCAATAAGGAAACAGATGGAGTGGAGGTGGGGCACTGGGGAGGTGAGTGGGCAGGGGCAGGGTCCTGTATTTGCCTTCCCAGCTGTAAGTCCTTGGCCCCCACTGCCCTGGAGGGAAGAGCGCCCTCTACCTGGGCCCCGACCCCAACATCTGGGCCCACCCTGTTGAAATAGGTTGTGTGTCCCGCCAGCCCACAACCTACTCAAAATCCCACAGCCAGGCCCCTTTTGCCTCAGGGTAGCCTAACCCAGCCTGCCTGGCCACACTCCTGGTCAGGCAGCCAGCTCTCCGGCTGCTCCCACCTCTCCTGCCTGCGCTGATGGGGTAGGGGGGGCAGAGCACACAGGCCCTGGCCACAGCTCACAGGCCGGGCAGGATATGACAGAACTCTGGGCACCAGTTGATAAAAGGTGTCTGAGGGAAACCCCTCATTCCCACATCCATCGGTTGCCCCATCTCCAGATTCTAAGTCTGCATGGACCTCTGGGGCTCCCAGCTCTGGCCTTGGTCTTCACCTGCCTCCTTCTGGAGCCCCTCCACTCTGACCAGACCTCTACCTGAGGCCCTGCCCCACGGCAAACCTCAGTGACCGCACCACCTGCACAGCCAAGGCTGACCCCAGCCATGCCTCCTGCTCCCTGCGCCCAGAACTCCCTTCCACCATGGGGCAGGCAGATCTCCACGGGACTTCAGCATGCAGGCCTGCAGAATCCCTCCCCCTGGCTGTGGGATGCCCTGCGAACACAGGTGAGGGGCATTTCCAGATGTAATTGCAGTTCATCGAAAAGGAGACTTATGCTGGCCAGGTGGGGATGGAATGGAGGAGCCTTTCAAAGAGGCTCTGGAAGTAAGAAAGAAGTCAGACTTTCTCCCGCCAGCCTAGCAGCCGAGCCCCACGCTGTGGGGAGGACCACGTGCCCCCAAGCAGTGAAGATACTAGCCCTGGAGGGCCTCCAGCAACCAGGATCACATTCCTTGAGCCTGGGGAGCCCCCACATTTTCACTGGCCCTTCTGACAGCCCCCCTCGACAGTGAACTTGGGGCAGCCTTGGTGTGCTCCTCGGTGCGGCCACCCGGCCACTGGGCCTGTCCCGACCTCATCCTGTGAGCAGTCCCTGAAGAGCCCTGGATGCAGCAATGACCAGCACACGGATGCCACCGGGACAGAGAGCCACCCATGCGGGGACGCCCCAGCGATGTGGCCAGCCCATGCACAGGCAGGGGGGCGGGGCCTGCACCCAGGCAACTACTACCCGGAGGAGCAGGTGGTTTGCTCCCCTGGCTGCGGCCCAACCCCGTTTCTGCCGAACGTGTACCCTAGCCTGTGCGAGGAGGCCGCCTGCTCCTGCTTGCCAGCCCCCATGCTGGCACACCCCCCACCCCGTTTCCACAGGACCCCAGGCAGTGCTGCAGCGTGCTGGAACATGGGCACCACTGAGCAGCTGGTCCATACAGCAGAGGCTCCCTGGTGCCCTGAGGCTGCTCCCCCCGGAGGAGGTGGCGGGGTGGGACTGGGGCCACGCTGTGTCATGCTGGCTCCAGGCTGTCAGGCTCTGCAGGGGATGCAGCCAGCAGGGCAGGGGCTTCAACAGATGCCCCCCAGGGGCTCCCCAGGCCTCCGTCTCCCTCACGCTCCACAGCCAGAGTGAACAGGTCTGCACCGATGGCTTCCCAATAAGGAGCCCACGTATCCTGTTGGCGGCCCCCAGACCACCTCTGGTCGCCTGGCTGGGGCAGACCAGCTGACACGGATGCCTGGCCCTGCCCCTCTGGACCGGCCACCACCACGGGGCCCTGGTTTCATGCCTGAAAGACCCGCAGCCTAGCGCTTTCCTGACACCCCTGCCCAGGGCTTTACCAGGCACATGCTCTGTGCTCCATTCAACAGTCCCCCCACCCACCCACCGACATGTGTGCGTTCGCCGCCCACCACCCCACCACGGAAGTTCTGGCTTAAGGAGAGAAGGACAGACACACTGGAAATGGCCAGAACAGGCAAACCCACAGGTCAGGAAAGCCAATTCGGATTTTCCAGTGCCCGGGGATGGGGGTGGGGGGACATGTGCTTAATGGGTACAGGGTTTTCATCTGGGGTGACAAAGTTCTGGAATTAGACAAAAGGGGTTGCCCAACATCGCAAGTGTTCTAAACATCGCTGTTACAAGACCTGTACACTCTGAAATGGCTAAATGGTGAATTACCTGTTATATGTATTATTTACCACAAAAGAAAAAGAAAACACACAGGAATCAAAGGCACATATGAGAAAGGGCGCTCAGGAAAATAAGGGGGCGGGGAATGGCAGAAGGCTACAGGCAGGAGGGGGTCTTGCCAGGATTCTCACAAGCGTCTTCTGGAAGCTCCACGCCCCGACATCACTCCATGCGGCAGAGGGAAGGACAAGTGGCAGAGGGCCCGGGAGGAGGGAAAGTGCCTGCTGCTGGGGAAGGTGAGCGGAGAAAGCAGTCCTGCCTGTGAGCACATTCCCTGTCGTCCCAGAAACTTCCTGGTATGGCAGGTCCAACTGGGAGAAAAGTCATGGGCCGGAAGTCAGACACGGGGCCAGGCCAAAGCCAAGAACAAGAAGCCGGGAAGGAGGCCGAGCAGAGGAGCTATCAGCTACAAGAAGCGGGGCATGGGGAGGACTTCTTCCCAGCTCTCCCCAGGCCCCGGATGCAAGAATGAGGCAGGGAGCTCTTTGCGGGTGTCTACATGTCTGGAGCTGGGTTGCTGGGGGCCTGTCCTCTTGGTCTCCTAGGAACCCACAGTGCTGGGCTGGGGGCCTGCAGGAAGGAGGCGCCCCCATCAGGGAACCAGAGACCCGGGGCCCCCGAGTGTCCTGCCTCCTGCTGGCATCCAGGCAGAGCGGTCCCTCCTTTACCCACTTCCTACTGGCTCCCGAGTAGAGCATGGATTTCTGCCCACATCACCACCCCATCCATGTTACTACAAAATGGCGCCCGGGGCAGGATGGCATCGGCTCAACCCAGGATTCCCCTGCATGGCCAGACACTCCAAGAGGAGCTGGTCAGTGAGGACGGGTGACTCCAGACTCCCACTCCACTTCACACAGGAGACCAAGAGAGCCTAAGTGACCTGCTCCAGGCCCGCCCATCGGGAGCAGAGCTGAGGCAGCCCAGGGCACCTGCCCCTTCCCCAGGCTGCTCTGACTCACACTCCCTCCCGGGGTCCGGGATGGCATCCACCAGGTGGATATGGATACACAAAAGCAGCAATGGGACTTTCCTTTCATGGAACGCAGGAGCGGGCAAACCACAGCCTATGGCCAAATTTGGCCCTGCCGATGGTTCTCGTAAATTCCGTTCTATTGAAACCCAGCCACACGCATATCTTCACGCACTGACGTGCCATCTCCGGGAGTCACAACAGAGATTCTATGGCCCTTGAGTCAAAAACACTTACAATCCGGCCCTTACAGAAAAAGTCTGCTGACACCTGATATGGAAAATCATAAAATTATGCCTCTGAATGAGCTAGAAGGAACCTCAGTCAGCAACTAGCCCAGGGGTGGACAAACTATTTCTCAAAAGGCCAGAGAATAAAGATTTTCAGTTTTGAAGGCTGAGAGGCAAAACCTGGGATATCCTGTAGAGGCTCAGAGAACCACTTAAAATGTAAGCATTTGTATAACTCAGTGGTGACAAACAACCTGATTAAAAAATGAGCAAAGGACTTGAATAGACACTTCTCAAAGGAATATAGACAGATAGCCAATAAGCACATGAAAAAAAAATGCTCAAGGGAATGCAAATCAAAACAGTTCATACTCTTAAGGATGGCTGTTTTGAAAAAATTATAACATGAGCCTGGGGGGCTCCACTGGTTGAGGGTCTGACTCTTGACTTTGGCTCAGGTCATGAATTCAGGGCTGTGGGATCGAGCCACGCGTTGGGCTCCGTGCTGACTGTAGAGCCTGCTTGGGATTCTCTCTCTCCTTCTCCCTCTGCCCCTGCCCTACCCTCAAAAAAAGAGGGGGGCACCTGGGTGGCTCAGAGGGTTAAAGCCTCTGTCTTCAGCTCAGGTCATGATCCCAGGGTCCTGGGATCGAGACCCACATCAGGCTCTCTGCTCAGCAGGGAGACTGCTTCCTTCCCCCCACCCCCCTGCCTACTTATGATCTATGTCTGTCAAATAAATAAATAAAATCTTTAAAAAAAAAAGAAGAAGAAGAAATAAAAAAGAAAGAAAAAATAGTAACTGCAAACACTGGCAAGGATGTGGAGAAATGGGAGCCCTTGTGCACCGCGGATGGGCAGGGAAATTGGTACAGCGGCTGTAGGAAACGGTACAGTTCCCCAAACAGTTACATGCAAAACTATAGAAGGACACTCTTTTAAAAAAAAAAAATTAAAAGTGCCTTGATTTTGTCCCCGTTTTATTGAGATATAACTGACACCTAACTTTGGGTGAGTGTCAGGCATATGGCATGATGACTTGATGTATGCATACATTATAAAACAATGACCACAATAAGGTTGGTTAGCGAGTATGACCTCACACAGTCAATGTGCGTGCGTGTGCATGTGTCTGTGGTGGGAATTTCTAAGATCTCCTCTCTCTCAGCAACTTTCAAGTATACAAGACGGTATTAACTATAGTTTGAACGCTGTGCATTCGATTTGCCAGAACCTAGTCATTTTCTAACTAGAAGTTCGTGCCCTCCGGCCAACAACTCCCTGTTCCCCGCCCCCCAACCCAGGCCCTGGCAACTACAAACCGACTCTCTGTTCTATATATTGGGGTTTTTTCAGACCCCACATGTAAGCAGAATCACACAGGATGAGTCCTTGTGTCTGGCTTATTTGGCTGGGCATTATGAAGCCACTTCTGACCTGTGCTCCAACAGGGAGGAGCCCTGACGACATTCTGCTGAGGAAATCAGCCAGACGCAGAAGAACAAATACCGTGTAATTCCACTGGTATGAGGTTCTAGCGTAGCTCATGGGACATAAAAAGGCGGGTGGCTAGCAGGGTGGGCCTTGGGAGCACAGTTTGCCAATGCTGGACGAGTTCAACACCAGCGGGGAGAAAGAACAGAGAGGGTAAGGGATTCATTCATTCATTCATTCCAGAGGCGGCGAGTGTCTGCAGGCCCTGTGGGCAAATGTTCCCGAGGGAAGAAAGCAAAGGGAAATCTGCTGAGCTGGGAAGGAGCTAACAGGGCTGGGCTACAGGCCTGGGTGGGGGCTGGGGAAGAAGGAAGGAGGTCGGCGGGGTCTGAGAGTCACTGAGGGAGGGACCCCATGGGCAGGGGGGAAGGCTAGCACACAGCACAGGGCGCCCAAAGGTCCCCTGCAGCCAAGGCGGGATGTGGGCCTCTTGCCCAGAGCAGACACGAAGGGGCTGGTGGCCACCCACGCAGCTTCTCTGCTGGAAGGGCACCTTCCTCCACGCCCCTGTCCCTCCCAGTGCCCTCCCTCGGCTGCTGCAGGGACCCGAAGTGATGGTTTCCCTAAGTTGCGCGGTGAGGGAGGTTAGCTAGGAGAGCAGAGTAGCCCCTGTGAATCGAAAACCTGATCCATGATGTCACTGCCCTGGCTCTGGGAACCTTGGGGTGCCTTCTTTCCCACCTCATCCTGGCTGTGGCCTGACCCCACAGGCCACCCCCGCCCAGCCCGTGCCCCTCCAGGCCAGGGACACCGCAGGATCACTGGGGGTGCACAGGCACATGCAGGTGGCAGTCCCCCCCGCCATCCACTTCACAGGAGCCCTCTGGTCAGGGCCAAGCGTGGCAGGGTCCAGAAACAAAAGGTTACGAGCGTGGTGACACACACATGAGTCTGCACAATGACAAGATCGGGACCGGACCCAGGCCTGCTGCTCCAAGACAGCCACCACCCGGTTCTGCTAAGCAAGCCCCATCCCGGGCCCTGCTCAGAAAAGGGATGGAAGCAGCCTCCCAGAAGACACCAAGAACAGGTAACTGACGTCCCAGGGAGGACGGGCGGTGACAAGGGCCCCTGTGCCACCATGCTAGGAGAGACTTCTCCTGCCCAGGGAGCTGAGGACCCTGAGGCTGGGAGGCCACGGTGGGCAGCACAGGCACAGGCCTGGGTGGGCCAGTCCCCCCCCCCCCGCCCCCAGCATCCTGGGCAGCCACAGACCCGCGGGAGAGTGCAGCAAAAGAGAAGGCCAGGTCTCCCGGAGTCCTGGCACCGCGAGCACAGTTCGAAGGAGGCCCAGGGGACAGAGGGACAGGGCCAAGAAGTGAGCCTCTTGTTTCCACATCTAGAGCACTCTTCCACTTTCAGATGGCGCTGGCGCCTCTGAGCCACCCTGTGACCTCTCTCCCCAGGGTCAGGGGTCAGCCAGGCTCCCAGTGCAGGCTCGATCCTCTGTACTGAGCCCGAGTGCTCACTGATCACCTCTGAGCAAGGCGCAGCATTTGGCCCTGGCCATCGACTGGCTCACAGGACAGGCACAGGCCTGACACTCCTGGGGCTCACTGTCACGTGGTCTTACATTGTACCAACGAACGGCCTCGGGGCTCTGCAGGAGCTGGGCTGGAGCGGGGGGTCACCTGGGGCTCTGGCAGGTGCCGCGGATGTCAAGGGCTAATGCACAAGAAGAGGCCAGACCTAACCAGAGGTGAGGCAAGAGAATGGGGTGCAGTCCCTGCCAGGGGCCTGGGAAGAGGTGACCCAGAGCCCACTGACACGGCTGGGGCTGTCACTGTAATGTGACAATGAGCAGGGAGCCCAAAAGGCCAAGAAGCAACTGTCCATGGGGAAGGCTGGCCTTGGCGGGGCCTCTCCTAGCCACACTCCCTCTCCCCACGCCCGGAAGGCCAAGCCCACCATGGCAGGAAGGCAGCAGGGGTGTACAGCAAAGGAGTCCTGGACACAGAGAGGCAAGGCCGGGGCCCTGGCTCCCTCGGGGTGGGAGTGGGAAGGGCCCAGTCAACAAGCACCCCCTCGTCCTTGGCATCTACTGAGGCTGCACCCGCACACCCCACCCCCTCTCACCCCAGGACCCACAGGGGAACCTGGGGACCAGCTGCCCCTTGGCTCCCCGATGGCCACTGCCAGGTGGGGGCTGGCACCCACAGAGCTTATCTGTCACGACAAGTCAGGGACGGGGGTTCTCCAGTGTCTTGTCAAAGCACCGCATGGGCCACAGTTCAGTCGAGAAGCTAGCGTGCCGCCCACCACGGTTCTCACAGAACCGAGGAGGGAGAACCCAAGGCTCAGGGACAGCCAGGCCAGGCTGGGCCACCTCTGAAGGAGCTCTCACCGCCCTCCTGCTGCCCGCAGGGTGCCGTGTCTCCCATCTGAGCATGAGTGCTCGCCACCGGCTGGGGACGGCGCTTCATCATCTAGAAGGAGCTCGCCTGCTCCGTCCTCTTCCTTGGGTAGCAGGAAAGTAATATATCAAGTCCACCGATGAGAAGAGCAGCTCGCTGGCACAGACCGAGCCTGGATGAGGCCCCGTCCCCGAGTGTCACCTGCCTCTGTCCCGGACGTTCCCGGAGGGGACTCCCGCAGCAGCTCTCTCTACACACTGGAGACAGGGGATGTGAGCCTGGGGACCACCTGGCCTTGTCCAACCCACTCCTCCACGCCCGGATCCCAGGCACATGCCACTGTCCCCTTCCCGGGGCCACAAGGACTTCTCTGCCCACAGGAGTCTGATGGCCCAGCGAGGGAAGGGTGACTTGCCATGGCAGGAAGGCTTGGAGAGAATTCCCCGGGTGCAGACACAGTGCTCCCCGCATCTCGGTGGACAGCCTCATACCACCGGCAGTGGCTGCCCCTTTGCACGCCATGGATGCCAGGCTTTGGCCAGGCGGTCTGGGGGAGCTTACCAGTGTGAGCGCAGGACGTTCAGGAGCAAAATGGCAGCGCCCAGGGAGTAGCAGGCCAGGTAGGGGGATCGGAAGGCCCTGCTCAGCTGGCGGGTTTTCTGTTCCCATCTCGCAACCTAAACAGTGCAGAAGAGAGGAGGCAACGTAAGACGTTTGCTGCAGAGAATCCGGGACCCACGTGGATGCGGGGGGCAGATCCCCATGTCAAGCAGGGAGAGTTACAAGAAGCAGTTGCCTGTGGAACTCGGGCCAGCCCCGCAGGGGTTTCCTCTAGTCCTGCCAGGTGGACCGCGTGGTCCTTCTGGAAACACACAACACACACGGAGCAACGGAAGGAGAGCCGAACCCAGAAGAGACACCCGGGTTGGAGCAGGGCTCGGACCAGCTTCTGGGCCTTGCTGCAAAGCCAGTGTCCCGCCCAACACTGTTCCCAACGGCCACGCCAGGCCGCGAGGGTACAGACAGGAGCTGCCAAGGGGAGAGCACAGCCCCGGGGCCAACATCCCACCTGCAGGATGCTCTCATCGCCCGGGGGGGAGAGGGAGGCCAAGAAGGGGCAACCCACACCCTCACCCCTGCTACCCCAGCACCCCGCCAGGCACAGATTTCCAAGTTTTTAATTTTAGCCACGGAATCCTTGTTGCAGGTTTTCGCACTAATCGTATCTAGCCTTGCAACCTTCAACAGCGCACACAGAGCACGGTGATCAGCCGGCTCTGCTCGTCTGCACCAGCCCACCTTCCTCAGGTGCACAAGCCGCCACGCTGGGCTTCCCCTGCACCTGTGGGCAGAGAGTGGGGAGGGGCGCTCCCCCTGCCCCTGCGGGTGGAGGCCGGGTTAGGCGGGGCGCACAGAGGCAAATCCACAGTCAGGGATGCTGGGGAGTCGAGGTGGTCGCTCTGTGGTTATGTGAGCAGGTCACCCACCTGGGCCCTGAACTTGAACATATGTGTACGTGTGTCATACACGGAGGGTCTCGAGGGCCCCCACTGGCCCACTATGGTCCCAGAAGGACTGCAGGAGGATGAGGTCCCCGGGGCTCCTGGGGCCAGTATCTCCACTACGGCCTCAGCCGCTCTTCTTCTGCCGCCCAGTGCCACTTCCCACCTCGCACCAGCCCTTCCCGGCACTGGGTCCCAGAGAGTGACTGGCGGTTCCAGGCACACCTGTGATTTGGCCCAAGGCCACCAACTCTGACTCTGTCCCTGGAGAAGGTGGCTCCCCGGGCCTGTCCTCAGAGCCTGAGTGGTGGGGGGCGAGGGTGGGGGACGGCTGGGGTTATGGGAAGTTTACTCCTGGGCCTTCCCCGCAATTGTAGATCAGCTGTTGACACCCCCCCCATTTTCCCAGAAGGTAAACAAACCCTTTGTCTGGCTCCAGACAGGCGGCCCCTGCTGACCCCATGGGAAGCTCAGGCTTCACTTGGGAAGCGGAAGCGAGGGCTGAGCATTCCAGAGGCTCTGAAGGCTGCACCCAGGGCCCGCAGGGGGCCTGGTGGGAGGAAGGCAGGGCCGGGCACAGGGTGCGCTTCTTGTGGGCAACTTGAGGTTTTCAAAAAAACATTTCAGGATAAAATTCGAAGTCTTTTTCCACTGTGCAGCCATCACCAGGGTCTAATTCCAGACCCCACACGGGAACCTCATACTTGTTAGCTGTCACTCTGCCTCCCCGTCTCCAGCCCCCGGCAACCTCTCGCTCCATGTCTACTCTCCATGTCTGTGGGTTTCCCTCTTCCAAAAGGGGGATAAACAGAACCTTGGGGCCTTCTGCAGCTGGCTTTCACTCAGCGTAATGTTCCTGAGGTTAATGCACGCTGTCGCATGCGACTTTATGACCGAAAAACATACCGTTGTGTGCGGAGACCATTCTGTTTACCCGTGTGGCAGGTGATGGACATTCAGGTCACTTCTGTCCTTTGGCTACTAGGGACCAGGCTGCTGTGAACACCCACATCTAAGTTTGTGTGGACACAGGTTTTCGCTTCTTCTGGGGGTATACCCAGCAGCGGAATTATGGGGTCATAAGGTAAATCTATTTTTAACTTACTGAGGAACTTCCAGACCGTTCTCCACAGTGGCTGCACCATTTTTCCATGCCAGCCAGGAGTGTAAGGGTTCCGATTTCTCCCCATGCTCGCCAACACTTGGTATTTCCCATTTACAAACAACAACAACAACAACAACAAAAGCTGTAGCCACTCTAGTGGGTGAGAAGTGGCAAGCCGCCTCATTTGGGATCCCCACACACTAATGGATGACACGAAACATCTTTCCATGCACCTACTGGCCATTTGTATGTTTTCTTTGGAGAAGAGTCTGTTGGAGTCCTTTGCCATTCTTTCCATTGGGTTGATTATCTTTGTTAATGAGCTGTAAGTGTTCTTTATATATTCTGGGTAGTAGATCTTTATCAGATATCTGATTCGCAAGTATCTTCTCCCATTCTGTCCATAGTCTTCACTCTCTTTCTAATCTCCTTTCATTCACAAAAGCTTTTTATGTAGCTGAATCACGTTGCTTGCTGGTAGGATTCAACCCAACTCAACCGCAGTGAGTGGGGGGCTCAGAAGTAGGTAAACCAGCAGGCCTGCCCTCAGGGAGCTCATGGAGTAGATTTGCCATCTATGTGCCTGGTCCTAAATCTGGAGGGCGTCTGGGGTGGTCAGACATTAAGACAGATTGTGTGGCCTGCACAGGGTTCCTCCTGAAGGTCCCGGGGAAGACACCCTCTGAAGCAGCCAACCAAGGGGTACAGACGAAGGGGTGAAGAGAAGTCCTTTCAGAGAGACTGGTGAGGTTACACAGCCAGAAAGAAGAGCAGCAGAATGACCTTTGGGCTCCTGATCCAGTACTCCTTCCACCCAGGGAAGGCCCCTCTCTCCACCCTTCCAGTGAGCTACTTGTTTTTCGAACAAGCTCTCTTTTGCACACCTTGTTCCTTGTGACTGATTTTAAGATACAGTTAGAAAGACTATTGATTTTTTTTCCCCCTCCCAGCTGACGGGATAATGCTTTCAAAAGGACACTGAAATCAGTTACAAATGACATAAGGCGTCACCGACTTCCACCCAAGGGGCTTGGGACTGTTCCTGCAGGCCCAGTCTGGAAAGCGTAGGAGGGGGAACCACTGGGCCCACTAGATGCTGGCCCCAGACCTGCCGGTGTACCCTCCATGTTCCAGACCAGTTTCTTTCTCTCTCTGTCTCTCTATCTCTCTCGCTCTCTGGAGCTGTTTGTCCAGCTGTGGAAGGAGACGGCCGTGGGAGCAGGTAACATTCGACACTCCTGAGGCTGGCGCTGGTTCTCAGAAACCTGCCCCCATACCATCCGGAACGCAGAGACAAAACGTGTCCTGTTGTGCAAAGGGTCAATTGTCATCAACGATATGCTGAGCAGAAGGAGCCAGATATAAGACTGCCTTCTGCCTCCTTCCATTGACGTGGAGTTCTAGCCATGGCAGAACCCGCTGGAGGGCAGAACCTGCTGGAGCACAGAGTGGGTGGGGCCGGGGAGGGGAGGGAGCCACATGGGAGGGTACAGGGGAGGATGCTGTGGGCAAGGAAATGCTCTGTGCCTCCATGGGAGCGGGCGTCACACGGGCAGACACCTTGGCCAGGACTCAAACTATGCCCCTGAAATGTGTGCCCTGTAGCATATGTATACTACACCTCAGTGAAGCTGATTTTTAAGTCCAATCCTTGTCGCACCTGAGCTCTAGAGACAGAGAACAGCTCCCAATGTCATATACCCTGGTAGACTCTTCTGCACACGGCACCCCAGATTCCTGAGTCCATCCTCCAAAGGAGGAGCTTTCACTGGCTTCCGTGGGGCTGACTGATGTGTCCAAGGAGATACACCAGACCTCAGCCCAGAGGCCACACTCCTCCACTTCCGTAGCCACAGTGCAGTCCTGGGGGGCCAGGAAAGGGACCCATGCCCCAGCCCTTTGGGGACCACTCTGCCACCCAGGACATCCCAGCTAGGCCCCCACGTCCCTGGGCCTTCATCTGGGCAATGGGGCGGGAGCGGGCGTGATAAATGTACTTTCTGAGTAATCTAATAACAGAAGGTGGCAGAGCCCGAGACGGGCCGTGTGGGAAAGAGGAAACAAGAAATCCTATGAATAACAACTATCTATCTGACTTTCGGTCAGCCAGTATTAGATTGGGCTGTTATTTCAAGGCAATCAATAAATCAGCAGCCAGTGGCCTCGCTGAGTCCAAGGTTAATTTTCCTCCCTGCCTGGCAGCCGCACCTTCCCTTCCTCAGGCGCTCAGCTGCACACTTCATCCAATTAAGGGGCCTGAAGCGGGCGGTGCAGCTCCCCCGCGGGGGACTGGACGCCCAGGGCCGGGCTGTGGGATGACGCAGGTCGCTGTCCTGCGGGCCGCACGGGCACAGGCGCGGGAGGCGGAATGACCCAACGCTCCACTGTCACAGCTCCTGGCTTTCCTTGTCTTGTAGATTCCCAGAATCCCCGAGATGTCCATGGGCATTCCCAACCCTCCCCCCACCGCCCACCTCATTCCCTACTTCCCTCTCCGAGGCCCCCCCAACAAATCCAAGGCCCCCCAGGTAAATCTGAATTTCACATCAACAACAAATCCATGCAACATCCAATGTTGCATTTGTTGTTTACCTAAAACCCACAATGAACCAGGGCTCCCTGTCTGTGTTTGCTACATTTGGCAACCCTGCCTCTCCCGAACCCGACACCTGGCTCAGCTCTGTAACGGGGAGACCTCTTCTTCCCTAAAGTTGATTCATTTTCTTTTCTTTCTTTCTTTGTTTGCAAATCTCTCCCACAGGCTCTGTGCGGGGATAGAAGAGACAGGCTAGTGGAGCGGCAGGGACGACAACGTGTCGGCCCTACAGGCTTGTCTGGGGGGATGAGAACGTCTCTTCCTTGGGTCCCTGGCGCCTGGAGTAGGCTCTGGTTCTTCCTTCCTTCTGGGTCGCACTGGATCATGTTGCTGGGGCTGGGTCTGCCCATGTCTGTCCCCAGAGGTAAGCACCCACAGCTCCCGATAGGTATACCTTCTTTCTGGCACCTTCCAGAGCTCTGTTCCTGGTATGCCCTGGGACTGTATCCTTCCGCTCAGACAGAAGTCATCACCGGGAGCCCCAGCAGTGCCTCGATCAAACTCCTGGCACTTGAAAAACGTTTGAGCCAACAATCCAACATTGAAAGTCTTTACATTAAAACCCTGGCATCCAGTATGAGGGGGAAAGTCTGCACAACGAGGCCACAGAGGGCCTGCCGCCCTGCGTGGCAACCCACGGCGACAGAGGCCACCTCCTGGCAGATGGGGCAGCGGTGGGAGTCGCCATCGCAGCAGGCTGTATGCGTGTGAGCCGCGGGCTCCTGACAGCCGGCAGGGTGTGAGTGAGCAGAATTAAACAAGGGGCATGCCTGCCCACGCAGCCTCCAGCAGGCACAACACAGTGACTTCAGACTCCAGGCCGCCAGTGTGTGAGCCCCGCACACTGTGGGCCCCTGAGCTTGGCAGCCCCACTAGTTGCAAGAGAAGCCTCATCGGCCTCCACAAGGAAGGGGAAATGCACCTTCAGCAAGTCCCCAAAGCAGGGAGTCACAGCATCCCACAGCAGCATGTCCCTGCCACTCAGACCCACGGCCTGCTGTGTTTAAGACCCAGGCACCAGAGGCACGAGTGTGTAACTAGGAACGTCGGTGACTCTGGATCGGGAACGCCTGTGCGGAAACCACAAAGATCACTGCCAGGCTCAGCAGGCCTGAGTTGAATCCTGACCCCCAGTCTTTGCAGACTATGTGCCCTTGAGCCATTTCCTCTGGCAGAAATACAAGTAACACCTAGCACAGAGAGCTGTGAGATTATATGAGACCTACGTGATGCGCTCAGCCCAGGGCCGGAGACCCTGACTCAGGGAGGCTGGCAGCTGGGGGCACCTGTCAGAACCAAGGAGAGTCAGGAGCTCTGACATCCCAGAACCAGGGACAGCCAAGCATCCTGTGGCTGTCTGAGCAGCTCACTGGGAACACAGTGAACATAGGTGACAACAACTGAGAATACGGGAGGGATGTGGCTGTGGCCACAAGTGATAAAGAGTGCTATCCGGGATGCCTTTTCAGATAGACCAGGGAAAGTCTTCAGCTCTAGAAGGCTAAGAGAAATACCCTTCCACTCAATCTACCCACCTATCCACACATCCAACCACCTACACACCCATCCAACCATCCATCCACCCACCCACACACCCACCGCTCACCCATCCATCCATCATCCACCCACCATCCACCATCCATCCACCTATCCATCCACGTATTCATACACCCATTCATCCCACATCCACGCATCCATCCATCCACCCACTATCCACCCACCCACCACTCCCACACACCCATCCACCCACCCACCACTCACCCATACATCCATCCACCCATCCACCCACCACCCACCCATCCATCCACTCACCCACAACCTACGCACAACCCACCCACCATCCACCCAACCACCTACGCACCCACCCACCCATCCATCCACCCACCCACCCACGACTCACCCATCCATCCACCCACCACTCACCCATCCAACCATCCATCCATCCACCCATCCACCAATTCACCCAACCATCTACCTATTCATCCAACATTTCCTGGGGCATCTACTATAGACCAGATACTGCTTTAGACAGTAGAATGTTTTGGAAAGAAAATGGGAAGAAAACCATACAAAAATCATTCATAACAACAGTGCTTGTTTTCATGTAAAATGTGTAAATTAATAACAATAATTAAGGCCAAGGACGCCTCAGTCACTAAAAGCACCAGCCCCTTCCTCGGGGCATCCACAAGACAAAAGCAAGGGCCATGGTTGGAGACTATCAAGAGTCCATGTAGGGGCCTCCAGAGCCATCTCTCCAACTTGATGAAGACCTTTTCAGGACACCTACTCCTCTTTGCCTCTCACATTTCCCACATGTCCTCAGAAAGAGGGTCACCGAGGGTGGATTTTTGAAATACCCCATCTGCAATGAGACAGAGGCTTTGTCACACTCACTAAATGACTGTCGGCCATCTACCCTGGTGGCCAGCAGGACGGTAGGCTGGTGAAGAGCATTAGGTTCTGGGTTCAAGGTCGAGTTAGATGCAGATGGAGAAAGTTTGCTGTGGACCAGCGTCCCTGGGAGAGGACACGAAGACCCTGTGTCACAGCGGGCACCAGGCCCGCTCACGGGGCAGTCCCTCTCCGCCCCGGCAAGCCATCAGTGTTCACCGAGGCTCCTCCTCTCACTCTCGGCAGGCTTCACCGGCGAAACCCAGCAGACCCTGACTGCAGCCATCAGCATCCCGGAGAGCCAGAGTCAGGCCCCCAGCATCTAGTCTAGGCCCACCCACCGGGGGACCTGGGGCACACTGCAGGGCTCAGGGAACATCCCACAGCTGAAGCAAATGGTGCAGCAAATGCCTTTATAACTTTTGCTGAGGAGCCAGAGTTTCCAAGAGCTTTTCCAAGGGGTTCACAGCCCCAGCGTGAGAACCACCAGTACAGCCCCTCTTCTCCTTCCAATTAGATTACGTCGTCCACTTCCCCGCCCAGACCCATGCAGGGGATTCTGCTACCTTTCTGCCTTCTTGCTCATACCTCAAGCTCCTCTTGCCTGCAACTGGGCCCCACCAGCATCTCCCCCCTCAATTCTACCCACTACTCACCCCGCCCCATGTCCTAGATCATCCCAGCAACAACCAAAACCTTCTCATTCCTCTGAACTCCAGTCACACACTTACTGACGGATTCTGGACATGGCTTCACCCTTCATGTGGCGTCCCACCTCTACCTGTACTTAGCATTGTAACCAGCGCAGAAAGAGGATCTTGGAGAACACTGGGCCTTGTGAATGAATGCTCCAAGGAACACAGGAAAGCACAGAGGCCTCCAACTCAACACAACCATCAGAAGCTTCTCTGACCTTCTCTCCTCTGCTCCTGCCACCCTATAGGGAGACTCAGTGCCCCCCCCTCCAGGAGGTTCCATCCCAAGGGCTTGGAGGGACTAGGAGGAGGAGGAGGGAGCCACCAACCATGGGTTGGGGAGCTCCATGAAGAGGGGAGGGGTCCAAAGGCCCCAGAGGAAGGCAAGGTGTATGTCTCCATCAGCTAGCCAGCTAGCTCCGTCCCTCCCCCAGGGAGCCCTGGGCCACTGAGCCAGCGGTGTAGGCTGGCTCACACCTGCCCTTCCCGGACACCCAGCCCCGCCCTGTCCTTTGGGTGCACACCCCACACGGTGCTTGGAAGCCTTCTGTGATCTGCCCAGAGGGCTCTCTCAGTCCTCGGCACCCTGAGCCCGGGCCATCCACCCTTCCATGATATACAACCAGGTGCACCAGGCCATGCCTGATGGCTTCCATAGTTCCATGCCCCTTCAGTGAGGCCCACAACCTCATTCTGTCATGACCTGCTCACTGGACACTTCCTACCAGCTTATCCAGTGAATAAATCAATTTCAAGGTACACCTAAGACGTCACCCTTGTAGTGAATTAACCCGTGGACTTGACTGCCTAGGAGGGGCTCCCCAAGTCATACTTTGGAAGCTGGGCCACAAAGACTTTTGTTAACCTGACAGCAGCCACCCACCTCCAGGCAACCTGCAAGATTCCAGCCCAGCAGCATGAGCTCACGTCACACCTGAGGGGGCCACGATGCACAGAGAGTCTCCTGCTTGCGCTTGGCATTCCTGCTTCTTCGGCTGCCTGGAGCCCAACAACCCCCCCTCTCATTTGCGATGGCCATAGCACAGGAAGAGGGGACGGGCAGCCTGCCCCGCTCTTGCTGTTTCCAGATACAGGGCAGAGAAAGAGTCACAGGGAACAGACATCAGGAGCAGAGGCTCTGGGTTCACATCGTGGCTTCAGCATCGCCTATGATATTCTTTAAACCCAAGACCACCACCGCAGCCCCCATTGGCAGGGCACAGGGGGAAACACCGTGGTAGAGCCTCAGCCTGCAGAATGGCCCAGAGGGAAAGGAAGGAAGATTTCTACCTGCTTCTATGGTGTGAGCTCCAGAATATGCCATTAGGTGGAAAAAAGGCAGGTGCAGGAGAACGTGCGCCCTACCTGCTGTGTAAAAAATGGGGGTATGAACCCTTGCTTATGTTTTCAAAAACGAAAGAAATAACAGAAGAAACAAAAGAAAATAACTAACAAAAACTAGTATCTATAGGTAACTAGACATTTAAGAATGTCTTTTGTTTGATAATTTGACCATGAGACCATTTAATGTTTTACGAAAGCATTAAAAAAAATCACTAAAAATCCAAAAACCAAATAAAGGAACTTAACTATATATGAAATTATTTTCAAGTAATTTTGAACACAGTATTTTCACCGATCCTCCCTCACGCATAATATAGCCTAAGGACAAAAAAACAACAAACAACAAACCTAGAAAGAAATTCTAAACTGCATCCATTAAGGATATCATTAGTAATAATGCAGTATTGTTATTCTGACTCTATATAAACTACATCGATGTATTTAGGAGCCACACTTCCCATATAAGAGAAGAGATACAAAAATAAATTCTTTAAAGTTAAGCAAAAACCGGAGTGCCTCGGTCAAGTGTCCCCAGCTGGCTAAAAAGGGTTGTTGAGCAACAAAAACAATGACAGCAAATTGAAATAGGTCAAATATATGCACATACACACAAATACACAAATATGCACACACAAATCGCCAATCTCTTTGGAAGTTGCTAGGATACTGACACAGTATTCTGAAAACTGGTTTTTAAATGGGGAAAAAATTAAGCATTCATCCTGCCATTACTAACTGAACTATATCTCAGAGTAACCACATCACTAATGAGGAAAAGTTTCTATTTACAGAAGACTCACAGCTAATAAATGCAAGAAGAGGGAAAGAATTAAAACATCACCATTCTACAACTCCTAAATGAGATAAGGATCTAGGCTACATGCATCAGTGACCAAAATTATCAGGGAACATGTGGGGAACTTGCCAATGGAGGGCCAGGCTGACCTCCAGAATTCACGAGCCAATTTCTGTCACTCAAAGTGGGGCTTCCTGACATGATGCAACAGGAAGCATGAGATTTGATAGCAGGGAACTGCCACTTAGGGCAAATACTCAAATACTGGCAATTTCATGTGTTACAACTGAACATGCACCAGAGTCTATGAATATTCTCTATATCTATCAGTTTACAGGAAATATAGAAGAACAGAAGAATATGTTAAAAAGTGTCACAAAGACATAATCACCCAAACCCAGAAAATTCCACTGGACAAATGACTCAGTTTCTTGACTAAATAAATGACATGGAAAGGCGGCATGGGACATTGCTCTGAATAAAAGGGACTTAAGAATGCAACCAAATGCAACGTCTCTCTTATTTAGATCCCGAGTCAAACACACCAATAGTAAATAGATACTTTTGAGACGATGAGGGACAAATGAATATGGACTGAGTGTTAAACATGGGCTGTCCTTTCCACTTCCAGCCAAGATGGATAGAGTTTAGCCTCTCACCTCAAACAACCAAAACCAGACAAATATACAATAGTTTTCCAGACACCGGATATAAAGGAAGAGAAGGACATGGATTTAAACTTAACCACATCAGTAATTACACTAAATGTTAATGGCCTAAACATCACAACTAAAAGACAGATTGTTGGATTGGGTTTACAAAAAAAAAATAAATAAAATAAAAAAGGCAAGATCTAACTGTATGCTGGCTACGAAGAAATACACTTTACTTATAAAGATACAGATACATTAAAAGTAAAAGGACAGTACAAGAGACAACAGGCTAACAGGAGTCAAAACAAAGCTGGAGTGTTGTATTAGTTTCAAGTGTGCAATACAGAGGTTCAGCAATTCTGTACATCACTCAGTGCCCATCACAATGTGTTAATTATACTGCAATTTTAAGAAATAAGTAAATAAATTTTTTTTTAAAAAAGGAAGCTGGCATGTTATATTAATATCAGACTAAGTAAGTTTCAGAGGACGTAACAATCCTAAACATCCACGCCCCCAGAATCAGAGCTCACATGAAGTAAAAACTGATAAAAGTGCAAGAAGAAAGAGATAAACCTTCAATTACATTCAGGTATTTCAATACCTCTCTCTTAATGCTGACAGAACAAGTAAAGATAGAGATTTGAATATTATCAACCAAATCAGACTATTTTATAAAATACTTCACCCAACAGCAGCAGAGAACAAAAACTGGGGACATAAAACAGACCACATTCTGGAAAATAAAACAAGTCACAAAAAGTTCAAGAGAATTCAAATTACACAAAGTATGTTCTATGACCACAATGGAATTAATTATAAAGTAATGACAGAAAGAGCTCCAAAAAGAACCATATGGGAAAAGTAAAAATCAAAAGGGAAATTAGAAAAATTTTTAATTGAATGAAAATGAAAACCCAACATGCCAAAACATGTGGGACACCGCTAAAGCCACACATGGGGCATATTTATAGCACTGAACACTTCTATTAGAAGAGAGAGGAGGGCCGCCTGGGTGGCCCAGTCAATTAAGCGCCTGACTCTTGATTTCTGCTCAGGTTATGATCTCAGCATTGTGAGATTGAGCTCCATGTCGGGCTCCCTGCTCAGAGCAGAGTCTGCTTGAGAATTCTCTCCCTCTCCCTCTGCTCCTCCCACTCCCTCTCTTTCTCTTGAAAATAAATAAATAAATCTTTTCAAAAAATAGAAAGGTCTGAAATCACTGGTCTCAACAACTTTAAGAAACTAGATACAGGAGAGAAAAATGGAGCCCATGTCAGTAGAAGTTTGCAGTGGAAATCAATGAATTCGAAATTAGAAAACGCTGGAGACAAGTCAATGAAACCAAGCACTGGTTCCCTGAAAAGAGGAATCAAATGTCACTCCAGACTCACCAAGAAAAGTAAAGACAGATTCTCAATATCAACAGTGACAGAAATGGTATCACTACAGAGGATGCAGAAGATGGTAAAAGGGAAATAAGGGAACATGTGAACAGCTTTACACTGGTAAGTCTGACAGCTTCGAAAAATACATATATATATCTTTGAAAGACACAAATTACCAATGCTCATTCAAGGGAAAAAGTATATAACCTGACTAGCCCCATATCCATCTAAATACCTTAAATTATAGCTGGAAACTTCCACACAAAGAAAACTTCAGGTCCAGATGGCTTCCCTGGAGACCTCTACCAAACATTTAAGTAAGAAATAATACCAATTATATACAGACTCTTCCCCAAAATTGAAAAGGAGAGAACCCTTCTCAATGCCTTCGATGCGGCCAGCCTTACCTGATACCAAAATCAAAGACATTGTGAGAAAACGAGGGACGAGTATCCCTTCTGAATGGAGATGCAAATATTCTAGACGAAATGTTAGTAAATTAGCAAATGGGGTCTTGTGATAGATTGAAGGAATATAAACCATGACCAAGTGGAGTTTAATCCCAGGAATGAAAAGTTGATTTAACAGCTGAAACTCAATCAATGGGGGTCGCCTGGTGGTGCAGTGGGTTAAAGCAGCTGCCTTTGGTTAAAGTCATGATCCTGAGGTCCTGGGATCAAGCCCCACATTGGGTTCCCTGCTCAGCGGGGAGCCTGCTTCTCCCTCTCCCTCTAACCCTCGTCCCTGCTTGTGTGCTCTCTCTCTCTTTCAAATACATAAATTTTTAAAAATCATAAAAAGAAAGAAAACCAATCAATGGAATTCACCATATAAACAAAATACGTAAGAAAAACGTGATGACCACCTTAACAGAGACGAAAAAGCACCTGACAAAATCCAACATACACATTCCTGACAAAAACTCAGCACACCAGGGAGGCCAGAACTTCCTCGTCCTGACAAAAACCATCGATGAAAAGCCACAGCTAGCACCACCCGGAAAGCCTTCCCCTCCAATCAGGCGCAAGACGGCGGTCTGCTTTAAAAGCTGGGCTGACGGTTCTAGCCTATTCAATCAGATCAGGAAAGGACACTTTAAAATCAGAAAGGAAAGAGTAAAACATCCTTCCCCGAGGACCCATGATCACCCATGTGGAAACGTGAGGGGATGTACAAATCGCCGTAAGGCCGGCAGACTGAATGTGGGAAGGCGTTGCTGTGAGAATTTAGGGCATAAAGAAATGAAGAGAGATACTGTGGCCACAGGTTCAGAGGCTCCGTATTATTACGAAGTCAAATCTCTCGACTCGTCTACAGTCATACTACTCACCCCCAGGTTCAAAATAGCAACCACCCTCTTGTTGCAAACTGACAGCCTGATTCTAAATCCTATAGAAATGCAAGCGCCTAGAATAGCCGGGAGACAACTCTAAAAAAAGGATAAAGTTGGACCACTAACACGATCAGATTTCCAGTTGTATTCTCAGGCAACAGTAACCAAGACAGCCCGGTGCGAACGGTAAGGACAGACAAATAGATCTCTGGAACAGAACGCGAGTCCAAAAATAAACCCACGCAGAGAAGACCAATTGATTTGTGACCAAGTGCAAAGGCGGGTCGGTGGAAAAAGGAAAAGTTTTCCAAGTGGCACTGAAGATCACCACTTGACAGTGAACTTCAAGCCCTAACTCAGACCATATACAAAAATGACCTCAAAAGGGATTATAAATCTAAACATAAAACCCAGAGCTATAACGTTATTTATAGGGAAACACACGAGATAAGCTTTATGACCCTGAGTTATGCACTCATTTCTTAGGTACAACATGAAAAGTGTCATTCATAAAAGAAAAAAAGTTGCTGCAGGGAACCCCGAGGGCGAGGCTCCTGGGGTGAGGGCCACCCCACCCTTCCCTGGAACTCCGGTCCTGGGACCTCGGTATGGGTCTGGCCCAGTGAGTGGCTGTGGTTCCTGGAAGCCTCTCTCCCCACGTGACCGTGGCCTCTAGGACACAGTCTCCCCTCCGTGGGGAGAGCTCACGAAGATGGCTGACGCTTGCTTCCTATCTCCTGCCACTGTCTTCACATAGCAGTCCTATGAGGGGTGTACAGATGGATGCCTATTCCTGGGCTGGGGTTGGGGGAAGAGGCGATGGGGCGGGTGGAGGGCATGGCTCAGAGCCACCTTCCCTTCCTGAGGGCCTGTAGCACCTGGGGGCCCTCTGCCCAGGTGAGGCTTGGCAGCTCAGCCCCGGTACCGGCTGCACGTGGCAGGATCAGCTCCGCTTCAGAGCTGCTCTCATTCGAGGGGTTAACGGTCTCTCCGCGCCTGAGGGGGAAGCATAAGGCCTGCACCCCCAAACCCGTAGGCAATCCACCCTTCACAGTGCTAAAACCAAGCCCTTACAGGCCAGGGGGTGGGTCCTCTGACTCCTCAGGGAGACCCACCTCTAAGGCCCTCCGTAGCCGGCGATGCCCACAGAGAGACTTTGGGGCGGCTCGGGGCTGGACAGTGACAGTCCCTCTGGCTACCTTTCTTGGATCTGCCCAAGTTCCAAACCAAGGCCTCCAAGCGCCTGTTTACAATGATGGCCACATCCTGAATGTTGGGCCAATGCTGCCCCTGAAAGAAGCAAAGAGCGACAACAAACCACTTCATTCCGTAATGGGCAGAGGACTCCAAGAGATGCTTCTCCAGGGAATGGCCCCAAAGCACCTGGAAGGATGATCAACGTCCCTCATCATTAGGAAATCCAAACACCAAACAAATCCCTGCTCACCCACTAGGAAGGCGGCCATCAAGAGTCCGAAAAAAAAAAAAAAAAAAAAGAGTCCAAAAGAGACCACCATCGGCGAGGATGTGGATGGACCCTTGCGTACCTTTGGCTGGAGTGTAAACTGGAGCAGCTGCCGTGGAAAACTCCCGCGTGTTTCCTTTACAAATTAAAAACAGAATTCCCGTATGATCCAGCAACTTCAGTTCTAGGGATACACTCAACGGAATTTTTTTTTTTAAAGATTTATTTATTTATTTGACACAAAGAGATCACAAGAAGGCAGAGAGGCAGGCAGAGAGAGAGAGGGAGAAGCAGGCTCCCCACGGAGCAGAGAGTCCGATGCGGGGCTCGATCCCAGGACCCTGAGATCATGACCTGAGCCGAAGGCAGAAGCTTTAACCCACTGTGCCACCCAGGCGCCCCTCACACAACGGAATTCTAAAGCAGGGTCTCGAAGAGCCCTCTGGTCACCCACGTTCGCAATAACCTTGCTCCCGACAGCTCACACGGCAAAGCGACTGAAGGTCCGGTGACCGATGCGCGGGTGAGCAGAGTGTGATATGTCCGTTCACGGGACCAGGCCTCATCCTCACGGAAGGAAATGCTGACCCACGCCACCACGTGGCTGAACATGCTCGTGGACCTTCTGCTACGTGACTACGCCAGACACCTAAGGACAAATACCACATGATCCCACTTATCTCAGATTCCTGCAGTCATCAAATGCAGAGACAGAGAGCAGAAGGGTGGCTGCCAAGGGCCGGGGGTCATGAGATCGAGCCCCAGATCAGGCTCTACTCTGGGCATGGAGCCTGCTTGAGATTCTCTCTCCCTCTCCTTCTGCCCTACCACCCCCCAAAAAAGGGTGAAAAAAGATAGGTAGGAAAAATATTTTTAAGAAAAGGGAAGGACAGAGGGAATCCCTGTGGCCCAGCTCTGCAGGGAGCCCCGTGGCTGCCTGCCCAGTTCCCATGACAAGGCCCCCATTCTGTTCCTGGGCCCCAGATCCTCTGCTTCCCCCAGCCCTGCTGCTGACACCCCCAAGAGGGCAGACCCCATCCCAGCAGGTCCCCAGACCCCATGCCCACAGGGTGACCATGGCCAGACGCAGAAGTCACCTGGCCAGAGAGGGACATAGCCCACCTGACACAACTGCTCTCACCCACCCTCAACCCCACATGGGAGCCACAGGCCACCGCAGGTGCCAGCAGCTGCAGAGCCCTCTCCCTGCACTGGCCCCCAACATGATCACGGTTTGTACATCTCCTCACCCTCTGCCTCGCGGCCACCTCTCCTGTCCCTGATACTCGTCTTGGGGGAAAGGGAGAAGTGGGAGGGAGGGAAGAAAAGCCTGGACCACTGTTGGCTCCAGGACCCAGAGGCTCTGTCCCTGCGGGAGTGGGACCTCATCCTGGTGTCCAACCTGCAGCTGGAGGGGGTCCAGACAGAGGCCAGCGAGTGCGCAGTTGTCCCCTACCTTCCGGAGGGGACAGCTTGGCTGTAGAGACCCAGAACGTAAGCCCATCCTGTCTCATCTGCTCTCCCTGTCCCTGATGAAGGATGCTAAGGGATGCCACCTGTCCTTGCCTGGACAGGAAGCAGGGAGGACGCCCAGTTCCCCAGGAGACAGCCCCCCGGGAACTCCTGTCACTCGCTCGACACACCACGTGGCTCCTCGTAAGAAGAGGGTCGCCACGTGGCCTAGAGAGCCCCCCCCAGGCCAGGGAAAGGCGGTACAACGTATCTCAATAACACCGTCCTCGCTTAAGCAGACCAATATCTATTTTTTTTAAAACTGTACTTAATACATACACTTAAAGGGGCAGGGAGAGGTAACTGCCATGAGATTCATGTAAATATGCGGGCTTTCTGACCACGCTCGTTTACACAGAGCTTTACATGATCTTTTTAAAACTTTCAATAAAACAAGGCACACCTGTACAAAGCCACTGGAAAAACAGCCCAGGAGTGAGTGGGTCTTCAACTATTAACCAAATATAGCGCAAAGTCTAGTCTGCCTTCTTTGGTCAATATTTACATGGACTTCAGCCTGACTCAGAAAGGAAATTCGAAAGTATTTGGTTCGTGGCCAGAGTGGTTGTCTGGATACACAGGGTTTCAATAAGCATCTGGGGCCTTTCCCAGACCTCTTGGGGTGGGGGGAGGGAGAAGCCAGGTACGAGACACAATGTCACCGTCACTGTCCCCATCGCTGTAATATTAGCAGCTACGGTCAGCCATCTTATTTCTTTTTTTTCTGAAATACTACTAGTTTATTTTAGAAGAGAGGTGTTTCTGAGATCCGACCTACAGAGGGAAACATAAAATTCACATCTGATAGAAATGTACCCTTTCAAAGGCAGAGTTCTGAGTTCGGACCAACATACGCAGTCAGGCAGCCACAGCCAAATGAGGACAGAGGACACTTCAGTCACCCTGGAAAGTTCCCGGTGGCCTTCGCAGCCAGGCTCCTCCCTGACCCCCACCCCAGCAACACTTGACCTGTTTTCTGCCCCCTGTCCTACACATGGCATCCTGCTGTCCGTGGCACCCACCGCCTTCAGAGAGAGCCTTTTCAACCGGCCCCTGGGGTGGAGGGGAGTCCGTGCACATCAGTGGGGGGCTCCTCTCCAGGGCTGCCACAGAGGGAGTCTGTGGTACGGGGGTATGGACCACAGTTGGTTTATCCTCCCCCCACCCCCAGCTGAGGCCACTTGGAAGTCACAGGACTCTGCTACTGTAAATTAAGCAGCCACCGACAGGTGTTTCCAGGGCTTGGCGGGTACGTGACTGTGGTCATTGCTCCTGTGATCTGCTGGCCTGCAGGGTAAGTTCAGCAGTAAGAACCCGTGGAACTGAGACGCCTGGGGCACCCAGCCTGTGGGCACTGCAGCACAAGCCCCCAGGAGGGCGGGCAGGAGAAACGGACCAGGCACGGGATGACAGGAACACAGACACACAGACACTCAGGAGAGCGCTTCCCACACTCCACAGCCCAAGGCTTGGGAGCAGGTACGAGGACAAGCCCGTAAACATGGGGGGCAATAGCCAGGATGCAGAACGGGGCTTAAGAGAGCGAGGAGCCAAGGCCTGGGGGGCTGAGGGGACGGAGACCCCCCTCGTGGAAACGAGTCTGAGCTGACTTGAGAGCAACCAGCAGGGCCACAGCAGCAGCAGGGTGTGGGCAGGCCTGCATCCCCAGGGGCCTGGTCCCCGGCTCCAGTGAGCAGGACACAGGCGGACTCTGGCAGGAAGCCACTCACTGGTCTGGAAAAGTCAGCCCCACCTTAGGAAGCAGCACCCAGCACACGTTTGTCAAAGGCTCCAGACGTAACTACAGACACGTCCATTTTCCAGGTGAGGACTCCGGTTCCCAGAGGGGCAGTGACCTGCCCAAAAGCACACAGTGACAGGGCGAGGAGGGTGCCCAAGGCCACCAGTTTGGTCTGCAACCACAGAAGGACATCTTTGGAGCCCGTTGCCCAGAGAGGAATGGGCAGCCAGCCCCGGCTCTAAGACCACCCAAACAGGTGCTGGCCACGTGGGCCCAGCACCCAGGAAGTCCCCGCCCCACGCTGCCTTCAAAGGAGGAGTTCAGGGCCAGAGGAACCGTTAGTGAATATTGGAATGAGGGCGTCTGGGCCAGAAGGGAGCTGCTGATTTTGTTATTCTTTAAAGCCAGCGCTGAACCTAGGGAAGTGATTTGCCTCCCTGGGCTCCCTTGAAGTTGATCCAGAACAGGGGCCCTGTCTCCGTGGACTGGCGTGACACAGCTCGAAGAGCCTGCTCAGGTGACCCCAGAGGAGGGCGCTCGCCTCACCCGGGTCCCAGATCACCCCTCGGGGCCTCACCGCCGCACACCTCCGGTGACCTACCTTGGCTAATGCCGGCCGCCTCTCAGGGTGCCCAGAGCTGGAAAGAGCCTATCTTGAGGCAACCGTCAGCCTTCTGGAGAATGGGCTGAACTCGAGTAAGGACACAAACAGGTCGAGGGGGCTGGGGCTTTGTGTTCTGGTGGGACTGTCTTTGATGGAAGGAAGGCAAGGGCACCTTCTGGACCTTTCGCCAAGGCACACGCCAGTCCTGGCATTCGTGGGCACCCCTTGGGCTTCTGAGGCTGGTCCACAGCTGTCTGTCTGACCCTCAGCAGGCCCATGAGCGGGGACCGTGAGTGGGAACCAAGACTGAGTGGAGGCCCGGCCCGTGGGCAGCCATCTGGGGAAGGGGACAGGGCCCGAGGCCACCGGCACCACACTGTAGGGAAATGGGGGGAGGCGGGGGGCAGAGCGCTGCCTCCATTCCTTGGAGATGCAGCCCTGTCTGGAGCATCCTGAAGCCAGAGGGGGTTTGGACACGCACTTCTGCTCCTCTCCAGCTGCCTTCCCTCCGAGGATGGCCTTGCCACCTCCAATCCAGTCCCTTAAACCCAGACCAGGAGCACGCACAACACTTGGGGGCCTGTTAGAAATGCAGACTCTCGGGGCGCCTGGGTGGCTCGGTCGGTTAAGTGTCTGCCTTCGACTCAGGTCATGAACCCGGGGTCCTGGGATTGAGCCCCACATCGGGCTCCCCGCTCAGCGAGGAGTCTGCTTCTCCCTCTGCCTCTCACCCTGTTTGTGCTCACTCTCTCTCGCTCACTTTCTCTCAACTAATTAAATGAAATCGTATCCTCAGGCACTGCCAAGAAGGGCTACGCTATTCCACAACATTCTGAGGGCCCTCACACAGCCACTCGGTTACTGACTCAATCCTAAAACCGTTTCGCTGCCAGAAAGCTCTCCCATAACCACCCCGGGCAGCTCCTGTTTTTCTACAAGTGTCATTAACTCCACGAGTCATAACCCCTCCTCGACTTCCTTGGAATCCCACGTCACTGGGTGAGCGTTACTTCCCGCATCTGAACTCGGCGCGGTGGCCCTCCACCAGGCCCCTGGCACCGGGAAGCCCTCCCTCGACAAGCGGCTGTCCTCTGAAATAGTCACTGAGGACGGCGCCCGCCACCCCCCAGCCAGCCCCAGAGCTCGGAGCACAGCTGCGGTAGCTCTGAACCTCCGGCACAGCTCGCCAGGCAGAGGGCAAAGGCAAGCTCATGCCTTCTTTTAACCTCTGAGCCTGACTACGCACACGTTTCACTCTAGGTGAGCCCAGGGACTGTCGGGTCCTTGTAACAACAGTGAGGCTTTGCCACCACAGCGCTGGGGAGAGCTCCGCACTTGAAGGACCTCGGCAACTCAGCCTTGCTAGGAGAAAAAGTCTTCACGCGTCTTCTGGGAACTGGCTGGAGGCTGGTGAGGCTGGGGAGTGGACTGGGTAGGGTTCAGGAGAAGCAGAACACCTACGGTGTGCAGCACCTGGCCCACGGATTGTCTTAGAGCGCCCTCAACACCATTCATGAGAAAAGCACTTCATCTGACCCATACAGGAACAGAGTGGCTTAGTGACCCACTCAAAGCCACGCAGCAGACAAGTAGGAAAGCTCAGCCTTGAACCTGTGTTTCTCACCACTAAGTTCCCAGGCCTGCTCTCCTTCTGGCTGGCTCCCCCTGATTTGCTGGGACATATCACGACCTCAGTCTGGTCACGTGTAAAGGGCAGTGGGTTAGCCTCTAACATCCCCACCTGCTGCGACACCCCACAGATCCGTGAACGCCGGCAGTGTGGGGTTGCTTCCTCCCCTCTGGCCAGGGCGCATGTGCACCAGACTAGGAACTCCCTCCCCGCACAAAACTGGGGCACCAACAGGCCTGCTCGCTGCAGCCACCAAGGAGCTAGGGGACCCCTCCCGTGCCGTTCCTTCCCGAGCCAGCCCACCTTGGCCCCGGGGCCTCAGGAACCTCTCAGGGTGTTTCCCACTCCAAAGAGCCACTCTGTGTCCTCCGCTTGCACAGTGGGGCTATCTGGCCTGCACGTGCACCCGTCCCATACCTCTGGAAAACCTGATCTCTCCTGGGCACATTAGGTGAGTTGGACAGGACCTCAGCCATGTATGAGGGCCGTGAGGCTATGGCTCAGTCCACGTTTTGAGAGACCTCACCCACCCACACAGGTGACCCACAAAAGGTCAGATGCAACCAGGCCACTAGGAAAGCCCTGCACAGTCCTGGTGTCCCTGCTCACCCCAAGAGGCCATGCACCTGCACGTGTCCCTAGCACATGCATTCCACCTGGATTCTGGGAATTTCTCCTAAAATTCCGGCCACCCAGAAGTGCTGTCCCTGCCCTTGGCCTGCTAACATCACAGCTGTGCTGTCCGCCAAGCTGAAGACTCTCCTCTTGTGACCTCGTCCCTGGTGGGTCCAGCCCCCAGGAGCCATTCCCACCGGCCTGGGGAGTAGCCCCGTTTGTCCTGCATCGTGGGTCTTGGTCTCAGCTCATCCACCAGACTGTCAGCAGCAGTCCCCAGGGGCTAGGCACATCCAGTGGGTCTTTCATTTACTCCATTCCCGAGCAAACCCCACTCCTGCTCTCTTCCCAACTTCTGTGCAAAGTGTTCTCTCTTGTGATGATGAAGCTGTGCTAAGGTAGGAAATGTCCTTCGTCTCAGAGACACTACACCAGAGGCTTGAGGGGGCATGTGTCACCGCATCCAGGACTCCAGCAAAGACAGCGAGATGTTCTAGAATGTAGGGTGACAGTGTTGGAAGGTTCGTCCTCTTTGCTGCTGTATGCACTTAAATTTTGCCAGTTAAAAAAAAAAAAAAAAAAAAAAAAGGCCCTCTCTGCCTGAGAAGCCTCTCCCTCTCCTGCCTGTCTCTTCCTGCTAAAACCTCCCTTCCTTCAGGGGGTCGATGCCTTTGGCTGCTCTGCTCTGTCCGTTCTCGAAGGCCTGTGCCTTACTCACAGCGTAGCATCTTCTGGGCCCTGAACTCTCTACCCGCCTTACGCCCTCCAGCACCCTCTAACACGAGCAGAGGGGGCTATGCCTTGCTCTGCTCCACACCTCCCAGAGGCCCTGTGCGTGGACACTAGCTGAATCCCCCACATGCTAAGTGCCCAGGCCTAGTGCCACTTCTGCCTTGGCCGTGGCCCAGTCATGGGGGAAGAAAGGAAATGACCGCGCAGGCGGGGGGTGAGGGGGGGAGTGTGTGCCACAGACAAGGTGGGGGCAAGGATGCACCAGACACCACCACCACCCCCCACCTTGGTCTGGCCAGCTCGCACTCGCCCTCAGGCCCCCAGTGCCGGCTAAGCAGTCCTGAATCCAGCCGGTGCACATGCAGACAGCCTGGACTCCCTCCCAGGTGCAGCCAAACCTTCCCTGAGACATTCACAGAAGCAGGCTTCAGGCTGGTGGCAGCCTCACTTGGCCAGGCCAGGGGGTGCTGGGCGTGATAGGATTTCAACAGGTCAGAGCCCTTGTCATGTTTGCTAAATTTGCTAAAGGTGCAGAGAGAAAAAGACAGCCCTGGCATCTGCAGGGCTGAGAACGACAGCACAGAGCAGCCTTGCCCTCCCCCCCCCTCTCTCTCTCACACACACACACACACACACAAACACACACACCCATCCAGCCCCCGGGGCCCCTCGCTCATGCACGCAGCACAAAGGGGCTCCAGAGCCCACTGTGTCCAGTCCCGGGGGGACGTCACCCTTCCTCCTGGTGGGGGGAGGGGTCAGCAGCTACAACTGTACCACTGGTGGGGGGGGGGTCTGGGCATAGGAGGGAGGAGTGGCTTCTGTTCACAGAGGGAGGGCTCAAAGGGGCAGGGTGGCCCTTGGTGGTCCGATAGTGCGCACAATCTGGAGGCTGGCCACGAAATCCCAATTAGCTGCCGCTAACTGCCCAGCTTCTATGGGGTGAAGGCCATCCCATTATCCTCACAGCCGGCATCAAAGCTAAGTTAGGATTACTTCATTGGCTGCATGCTGACCGGGGCCTCTGCCCACCAGTCTGATTTTCTTCTCTCTCCTTTTAAAGGGCAAAAATGAGGGGGTGAGAGGTCTGGGCCCACACGAGCCTCAGCGGCCCATGAGATGAGGTCGGGAGATGCGCAGAGGCTCCTGCCTCTCCTGGGGGCCCGAGCTGAATGCGGCTCTGGCTGCAAGCCAGCTTCACAGCCAAGCACAGCCCCTCCTTGGGCAGCACCTAATGTTCCCTATTAGCCCCGCTCTTAAAACAGCAGCGTCTGCAAACACTCGGGATAATGAATGCAACAGAAAACACAGGCAGGGAGCACCGCTATGCTATCTCACACCCAACAATGCCAAGTGTTCACGGAGCTGCCCAGGCTTGCCCGCAAGCAAAGGTCAGCCTTAGCCTTCACGCCTGCGGGTGTCTGCTCTTGGGCCAGCCCCAGGGCATCTCCCGGGCACTGAGGCTAACAGCCCTAGGAGGTCCCCCCGGTGGGGCGGATGTGCCAGAGATGTGATCGGCAGAGAACGGGGGCTGGCAGAATGAATACCTTTTGGGGCGGGGGGGGTTGTCGAGGAAGCCTCCCTGACAGGCCAACCTCCATGCCAAGGCCTGAAACACAAAACCGAGACCCACACAAACACAGGGAAGGTTCTGCCAAGCAGGGAAACGTGGCATGGTGCTCTCTGTCCTCGCAATCGAAGCCGGAGGTACTAGGTAGGGACAGGGCAGACCTAAATCATGCTTGTCGGTGACGGGGCTCGGAGGGGAAGAATTCCAAACTCCGCGGCAGGGACGGGGGTGGGGGGGAGTGGAGAAGACAGAACCAAGAGACTCAGAGAAAGATGGGCACCTGATGCTCCCGACTGTTATGGGATCAGAAGCAGCAGCACGTGAGCCCAACCAATGACACCCAAAGGGAGACAGGCACAGAGAGCGCCACCAACCTCCCCCATCCTCATGAGGTCCCTCTGACGTAGATCAGAACCCACAGTCCACAATCAGAAGACTCCGGAGTCAGCCCAGCTGCATACACAGGCCAGGCCTTCTGCAGGGCTCGCCGGCGTCTGGGATGGGGGAGCCCTGGGGGCTGGGGTCGACGGGGCAGGAGGGGGAGCCCAAGAGGCACTGAGCGTGACTGAGGATCATCTCACCCCTGCCCTCCGGGGACCCAGAGGCTCTGCAATCCGTGTCCAGATGTGTCCCAGAGTCCATATCAGGCAGTTTAATGCAGAGGTGGCACAGGCCACACACAGGCCCAGACTCAGTGACATTTGTCCCCAAGGCTTACTGAATGGCAACGGGACTGACCCTCAGTAGTGACAACCAGCCATGGCATTTTTTAAAAAGCATTTTCTTTTTCAACCCTTTCAGATTCCTAGATAAATTACAAAGTCAGCACAGGGAGGCCCTAAGTGCCTCCGGCCAGCCCCTCGGAGGTGGCCACCTCCTGGACCCCTGGTCTGTTTGTCACAAACACAGCTGAGACGATTCTATTGGCGGAAGCTGCTTTAGTCTGCTGGGTGTGAGCACTGGTCAGCTCTCCATCCCAGCACCTGGGAGGCGGGGAGGGAGGTCTTTGTCCCTGCCACCCAGCGACACCAGAGCCTGCACGCACCCAAGCCATGCCCACTCACCCTCCCAGGGGCTGTGAACAGGATGGTGGGGGCGGGGGGGCAGTGGGAGCTCAGAGGAGGGAGCTCACCCCACCCTACAGCAGGCAGGAACAGAAAAAAGCAGCGTCCAGAGGAAACCCAATCCCCTTCGCAGAGTGGTGTGATTGTCCCCGAAACGGTCTCTTGACAGCCGAGGGGACAGAGCACTAAGCGTGAGGACTCGCTCTTCTCACAGGGTACAGCCTGGGTTCAAAATACTGTGTTCTGTGCAAATCACCCACCCCGCCAGAACATTTCCCGTGACCTCTGAGGACGGGGACATGTGTGGCTCTCTGTCCCCCAAAGGGAGGGCGAGCCAGAACGGCACGATCTCTGTGCACAGCGCGGTCTCTCTGGGGATGATCTCGTACAGCTTCCCGCTGCCGCTGATCACACTGAGCAACGACAGGAGTCCCTGAGGGTCTGCCGATGCTTGGCTGAGACAGGGCAGGGGATCTCCCGTGGCCAGCCACCCAGGGAGGAGGAGCATCTGCTTTCGGACGCGGGGTCTCGGGTGGATCTCCAGCGTGGTCACGGCCACACTGGTTCTCTGACCCAGGGATTCCAGATCCAGAAGCAGATCCGACACCTAACTTCCCTCGAGTGAAATGAGCAGGAAAAGAACGTTTCCGGGAGCACCATTTAGGGCGGTAAAAGTCTGCAACAAACTCAGTGTCTCGTGGTGGGTGAGATCAGTAAACACAACAGGATACTATGTAGCCACTAAAAAGAAAGGAGCTCTGTGGACGGGAAAGGGAATGTCTCCAAAGCCCACAAAGAGCTCCCCGGAGGGTTAGTTAGAACAAGGTCTAGTCTGAGCAAACGCTCGTGAAGGTTAGTTCCCATTGCTATTCCAAGATCAGCACGCTGAGCTTTCAGAAAGGAAAAGGAGTAGGACATTCAGGGGTGGCCATCTGCGTAGGAGAGACCCCCACCCCCCAATGCAGAGAACACCTCAGGAAGGGGTGCAGGGGAAAGGGGCCCAAGGGAGACATTTTTACCTGATCCCTTTGGGCACTGTTGGAATTGTTCTCCCTTGTGTGTCTCGCCTACACTTAAAACTGCAAACATCGTAACGCCCCAGGTAGGGACCCCAGATGGCTGATCTTCAAGGCCAAACAAGGTGATGAAGATTACACTTTTTCACAGGTGTCCGCTCCAAGGGCCATCACCCACCAAACCAAGGACTGGGGGGTGCCCCGGGGTGGGGGTCACCCTCTGTGTGCCTCCCATCTGGGGTGCTGCCATGCAGCCACCCATGCCCGCACAGGTGAAGGGTCTGGGGGCCACCGAGCCCCCCGGGCAGGAGGAATGCACAGCGGCTGGCCAAGGGCTCTAGCCCTGGTGGAAATGCACTTGTTTCCTAATTAACAAGAGGTCAAAGCGGGCTGGTCACTGTTCTTTTTTTTTTTTTTTTTTTTAATTATCTTGCTCCTGTTTTGACACAGAGACCCAAGGTCTAAAATTAGGCCACTGGATCTCACACCTGACTTTCCAAGCTCCCCGGGGTGGGGTGGGGGGGCCCATCTCAGTGCTGACCCTGGAAGGTGTCAAATCCACGCTCTGGGAACAGTGTCTTCTGAACACACTGCTCCAGCCAGGTCCAGCCTGGAGGACTCCCGGTCCCGCTGCGCGCCTGGGGCAACGCCGAGGGTCCCTCACCTGGGAGGCTCCAGGGTCCCGCCTCTCCACTTACCACTTTCAGAAACCTCCATCTCAACCCATTCTTCAAAGCAGCCAGGGTGCAGGGTTCCATTGAGGTGTGAGGGCGCATGAGGGGCTGGAGATTAGAAAGTCTGGGAGGTCCCCTCACCAGGGCCCCCAGACCAGGCTCGCAGGGACCCAGCAGCCGTCCCCCACACAGGCCCCAGACCCTGCCTTTTTTTACTGTCAGCCCCCCAGGGGGGCCCCCCAGGTCTCCAGCTGTGCTGACAGCGCTCAGCTTCCGGAATACAGAAGGTGCCTGCACTTTCCATTTTCTTGCCCATAATTATCCCTGTAATTATCCCTGGAGGTCGCAAGGATCAGAGGGAGAGCAAGAGAGAAGGTTGATGTGCACAGGTGACCGCCATTCCCAGCTGCGATCTGGGCTTCGTGTCAGCGGGACGCCTCAGATGAAATCATGCCCCCTCCGGAGGCCCCCTAGTAATGCCCATGGATGCTTATATAATGCAGGGAAGTGCCCCGCCCCTGCTCAGCTCATCTTGTGTGGCCTCTTCCTGGGCCCTCCACAGCATCCCGTGGGCCACTCAGCAAAGTGAGGCCCTGTGAATCCCTCCCACTCTGTGCATCTATTTGGAAAGTCTAGCAAAACCTAGATACTTCTGTGCATCACCATCGGTCCCCCTTTACTTCTTCTGCCTGTCTTGAAAGATGTCATATGCTAACCGCAGCTGGGGATGGGCTGCCATTCGGGAGAATTGGTTTTTCCTCCCTCTGTCCCTCCCACGCTGCATGCACCCTGCCAGGGGGTGGGGGTGCCTCCAGGAGGGATGGTGGGGGAGGGAGCATTAACCTCCTGGGGGAGGGAGCATTAACCCTTTGAGCTGAGAGGCCAAGCCAAGGGGCCTCCTAGCAGGATCCTGCCAGCCACAGCAAGCCCAGAGGCATTCAGCATCTCCCCCTTCTCTCCTGTCTGTTTCTCTCCAGGCATGACCTGGGTTCGGCTTTCCGTGTAAGGAGACGGCATTAGGAGACCCGGACCGCTCCACCTCTGCCACCAGCTGGTGGAAGGGGCGGTGGGCGAGATCAGGCCTCCATCCTCCAGAAAACAGGGGAAGCATGTGATGGTCGATGTGGGCCCCAACAGATGTCAACATCCCAGATATTTACCTTCCTCCCGCATCCTACTTTTGAGCTGACTGTTATACGGCACCCTGAGGATGGCTAACGGCGCAGATGCACGTCCTGGCAGGTGGGGTGCTCTGCCGGCAGGGGTGGGGGGAGCTAGCCTCCAGCCAGGCCCTAGCAAATGGAGCTCTTGCACTGCACGACTGTACCACTGTCGACCGGTGCGGCATCAGCAGGTATTTTAAAAGAACCCACAGTGAAAAGGCGGCATGTATCTATGCATTTATTCAACCAACATTTATGGACCGTGCATGGCCTTTTTTTTTTTTAAAGATTTTATTTATTTATTTGACACAGAGAGAGAGATCACAAGGAGGCAGAGAGGCAGGCAGAGAGAGAAGGGGAAGCAGGCTCCCTGCCGAGCAGAGAGCCCAATGAGGGGCTCGATCCCAGGACCCTGAGATCACGACCCGAGCTGAATGAAGGCAGAGGCCTAACCCCTTGAGCCACCCAGGCGCCCCCCGTGCATGGCCTTTAACGGCCTCTGGGGATGGGACTTACCAGTGGCCACAGCACACGTTTGCATGAGTACTAAGGGACACCATTCCAAACCGTGCCTGGGGACCAAGTCACTGACTTCTCACAGGGCCCCTATAGGTGTTATGCCCATTTCACGGAGGGGGAAACTGAGGCCAGCTGGGAAGTGGCAGAGCTAGGATCCCTACTGAGCGCCACCCCCACCAGTCCCCCAAGATGTGTCTAGAAAGAGAAAGCAGAACAGGGAAGTGCAGAAGTAGACAGACCAGGTGTGTGCCGGAAATCTGAGCTGTTGCACTCGCTCCCGCCCCCAGAGGAAGCCCATTCAGCGGCTCGGCAAGGGCCCATGTCCTCCAGCTCCAGGACAGCCCAGCTCTGAGCAAGGCCCCAGCACCCTTTTATCAATGGGCAGTGGCACACCCTTGGACAAGTACCCTCCACCCAGGACAGTTTCTTTCTCTGACAAGTGAGGAAGAACTTTCCAGAACCACCAATCTGAAGGCACGCATCACAAAAGAGGGTGGGGACTCAGTCTCCCTGTTCACATGGAGGAGATTTATTTAGAGCTGAGTGTCTGAGTCTCCCCTTTTTCTGGCTCCCGCAGGACCTGTACTTGGGTTCCATTCAGAGCTCGTTCCCAGCTTCTCTGAGGGCTAATTTGGTCACATAGGACCTGAGGGTGGCCTGCCCCACCCGTGCTGACCGCCCGCGCCCATCAGGACGACCCCGGGACCCTGAGCTGCCCTCCAGAAAGGCTTGTTCTCCATGAGAGAAGCAGGGCATTCTGCTCCCTCCAGCCCTCTGAAAACATGCCCTGGGTGGTGTCCGTAAGCGACCGCAGAGACATAGAATCCAGCCCCGCCTGGCGGCAAAGCTGGCAGCCAGGTGCTTTCCTCCTCTTAGTGCCAGACACCTCAGCAGGGGAACCGGGGCTCAGCAGCGAGCAAACACTCTCCTTCTAGGAGAGAAAAGAGGGCACGGGGCATCCCATCACACAGCCTGCCCAGATGGGGGGCAGGGAGATGACAAGGGGAGTGAGAGGTGGGTAAGGAGGCTCCCCGAGACCACGATCCCTGACAACGGGGCCGGGAGTGTTTCAAGTCAACAACACCGTCACCTGGCCCTCGGGAGGGCCGTCCAGCCGCGGGAGCCCCATTGGCCAGATGGGAAAGTTCTGAGAACGGGGACTGGCCAGGGCACCAGCCACAGCGGGAACCATTCCGGGTCAATTCCAGGGGATTCCCGCGGGCTGGCCAAAGCCGCCTCCTTCCTTCCAGAAGCTTCAAGAGCACTCAAAGAACAAGAGTGAGACTGAGAATGAGAATACACCCTTCGTTTGCAGGGAAGCCCCTGGGGATGTTAACAGGGGCAGCCGGGGGGTAGCAGGGCTCTGCAGACCACCGTGGTCCCCAGGGGCCATGGGCTGTGCCTCACACAGGGCAAAGGAAAGCAAGGCTGTGTGTCTGCAGCAGGAAGCAGGGCGCTGTAAAGATGCCGAGAAGCCCTCTGGCAGGCCCCAGAACCCCACCGGAGTTACAACTTGCCTCTATGCCTTGAATCTCTCTTGCATCGCTGAGCTGCCACTGGGCGCCGCAGAGGATTTGATCCTTGTCAGATGGCTGCCCCGTGTCCCCTCCCCCACCTCGCTGGACCCCTGGTTTCCCCCAGAGCCTTTGGCACTCACTACTCTGATCCCCGGCCTCAGTGCAGCCTGTCCACCTGCCCAGCCTACCCTAAAACGGGACACACCCCTGCCTCCCGTGACGGCCCCTCCCAGGAGCCCACACCTCCAGCACCAAGCCCAGATGCCCTGCACTGGGCTCCACTGGTCTTTGTCTCTACCCTGTGATTCATTGTGAAAAAGACATGGAGTGCTTGAGAAAACGTGCACAGCAGACAGAGAGGAGGTGCCTGGGCCAGGCTGCAGGTGCACAGAGAGCCGGGAGCTGGCCTGGAGCCCTGAAGGCCGTGGCCACAGGAAAGGCATTTCCAAGAGTCGCGGGTGGCTCATGGCCCATTCTGGTCCTGTGACACATGTTCTAGCAGAACAACAGACCACAGGTTCACTACCAGGCCCTAGGGCTGGCTTCCTGTTCATCTCTAACACCTCCCAGTGTGGGGCAAGGGCCCTGGGAGAGTCTGCAGGACGAGGAGAGGTCCGAGGTAAAGCTCGGCAGGGCTGGGGTGGGAGGGCCCGGTGGGCGGAGTGGCATAGTGTGGTGTTTCAAGAGCTGGGCATCATGAAGGGTCACGCTCCCCGATCTAGGCAGAGGCAGAGGCCCGGGATTGGCAGGTTACTTGCCAGAAGAGGATCCCAAGGTTCAGAGAGGCTCCGTGCTTTGTTCAGGGCAGGTGGGACCAGGACTGGAGCTCAGGCAGCCTACCTAAGGCCGTGCTTGCCCCTCGGTGGCACTCCACGGCCAGAAGTGGCTGGGGCAGGCCAGGAGCCTGGAGTGAGCGAGGGATGGAGACCACTGAGCTAGAAGCAGGTCAGGGTTGGACCTGCAGTGGGCCTCTGAGCCTTCACACTACAGTCCCACAGACTCACAGGTGTGAAGGCGGGGTGGGGTAGTGTATTTGGAGCTCTGGACGGGAGTGAACACTTGGGGCTGTCGGCAAGTCACGGCTGGGATTCTCAGGAAACCCAGGGCACAGGGTGTGGCCTCAGAAAAGCCTCAAATACCTAGAAACAGAAAAGACCACCGTGGACTCCACTTCCCCCGGTTTCTGCATAGGGAAACTGAGGCTCAGAGCAGTTGACATGGCTGGCCCCAGCTGGTCAGTGTGTGGCTGGGCTAGAGCCACGGCAAGGCTCCATCACCCACAATCTCCTGGGGCTCAAGGGGCCCTCCTGGGTGATCAGAGCCTCTGAGCCCTACTGGCCATTCTGACCCACCCGAGGTCTCACCGGGCCTGCAAACCTGGCCTCTTGACCAACGACGGCAAAGACACAGCTGGACCGGGCCAGAGGCTCGCAGGTGGCCAGGGCTGGGACAGCATCCACGTGGTCTCTGGCACAAAGCCACACACAGCCAGGAAACAACATAGGGGCTGGTCCAGGCCATCTGATGGGCCCACGGGTCCAGTCACAGCCACGCTTCCCTTCCTCCACTGGCTCCCTGCCACCCCCGCAGCAGGTACAAACTCCCCAGAAAGCCCTTGAAACCACCCGCCCAGCCTCAATTCCCACAACCACCCCCAACCTTCCCTGCACTTCTGATGAGGTATAGCCCACTCTCCTCCTACCTCTCCCCCACTGAAATTGTCCTTGTGCTCCCTCCCCCTGCTCAGGAACTGCTCTGTCACCAGCCATCTCCCTGGGCCCTGACACCTGGGCACCCGCTGGGCACAACCCAGCGGCCACACCCCGTGGGAGGCCGTGCGGACCGGTGTGCAACCTGTCCCGTCTCCTCCCTCTCTCCACAACCTTCCCTGCCCCTTCCTGTAGACCCTGTGGTCCCATCCCATGACTGGCAGGACCGGCAGGCAGCCCAGTCACCAAATTCTTCCCGGGCTCCAGTCAGATGGGACCTGGACAGCGACAGCTCACACTTACCAAGCCTGGCCCCATGGCTTACCTCACCAACCCCTCCACAGCCCCGGGACACAACCTACAGCGACTTTGTCTCACAGATGGAGTGAGGCACAGAACTTAGGTGGAAGACCTCGCCAGAGGTCACGGGGTCAGCAGCTGGCCCCATGAAGGACCAAGGCCACAGGACAGTTCCACAACAGACGCCCCGGGGCAGCCAGGCCATGAGGACCCACCAGGGACAAAGGGGACCACGAGAATAACTGAGCTGCTGAGGGGGCTCCAGGGCTGGTCCCACCGACCTTCCTGTCCAACCCCTGAGGCCCTGACTGCTGTGGCCCTTTTACAGATGACCAAACTGAGGCTCAGAGAAGCCAAAAATCCTGCCCGGGTCTGTCGGCTGAGGGGTACCATCCATGAGACAGGTTTGCGTGAGAAGCCTGGGCACCCAGCGAGACAGGCCAGCAAGACTTGCGGGCTCAGGGGAATGTAATTGCACCCGGCCCCCGAGGCCGAGCAGGCCGAGGATGGCCCATGAGGACATCTGTGCCTGCCGTACACCGGCAGAGGCATCCTTTCCAGGTCACTGGCCTTCGCGTCCACCTACCTGCAGCCCGGCTCCCAGCAAGCCCACCTGCAGGCATAATGTTGACACAGGGACGATACACACCAGCCAGGAACCCCAGCTGCTCAGCGGTCAGGGTGGGACACCCTTGTGCACCCCAGGCTCCAGGGGGAGGGGGCTGCAGGGCAAGAGCCCCAGCAGGCGTCCCGAGAGCCTCTTCCCACCAGCCAGCCCCCAGCATTCTGCCTCATCCGGGCCGCGCCGGCGCTTAGGGCTGTGCCCACACCCCCCCAGGCCCTCCGGGGGATGGGATGGATGGGGAAGCAGGGCAATGCCCAGGAGAAGCCCCGGCCACCAGACCCAGCTCTGCTCCCTCAGCTGTGTGACCAGGGGCAGGTCAAACAACCTCTCTGGTCCTCGGTAGCCACCTCGGAAGATTCTGGGGTGGTGCCCTCCATGGACGGCACTGTTCCCACCTGGGACTGTTCTGCCCCTCACTGCGGGCCACCATCCCTTGGTCCCCACCCTTATGGACTGGTGGGGAGATAGGGAACCATGCCACCACATCTAGCCAGCTGGTGACCGGGGCAGGCCGCCCCCAACCAGCCACCTCATCTGTGACCGCGTCCCAGATTCCCAGCTACATAACGAGAGAGAGCATCCACAGAACAGGCAACAGAGGAGTCTGGGCAAGACGGCGCCACCTCACCCCTTTCCTGAGCACCCTTTCCCCAATGTTCTTCACTGAACAAGGCCTCTGACGCCTTGTGAAAGGACAGCTGGGTGGTGGTTCTCGCAGTAACGGGGGAAAGCCCGAGAGCAGGACCGGGGGGGCGGACTCAGCCTCCCACCCTGCCAGGAGATGGGGGTGCACAGCTCCCAGGGGCTTGTCAAGGTCATGACCGTCCCCTGCTGGGGCACAAGTGGTGGTGGGGAGTGCTCTGTACTCCCCTCCCCAAGGCAGCTCAGAGGGTCCCCCCCCCCCCCCGAGCCAGGGGGAACATAACTCAGGCTCAGACGCATGCCCTTCCTAGGCTGTGAGCCCCTGCCCCCCCACCCCACCGCACAGCCCAAGCTGCCTTTCTGAGGGCAGCACTCCCCAGGAGGGTTCCCGGGACCCTCAGCACAAATCAGACCTTGGAACTGCACCTCCCAACACACCCAGCCACTCCCCCAGCCTGTGGCAGACACACTGAACTCTGAAGGGGCCCTTGGGAATCGGCGGCAGGTCCGCCCTGGCTGGGAGGTTGGGGGAAGGATGGGAGGGGCTTTATAGAGGCGGCGGTACACAGGCACTAAATGCAGTCTGCAGCCCCTCCTCCCCAACCCCGGGAGGTCATTAGCCGACCTAGAAGTCTCCCGAAAGTCACCTCATTAGCATAACAAAAGTCTTCCGGCTTCCACCACTTAGAGATGAGCTTTAGGAAGCCTGTGCCAGGAACAGATTGAGGACAAAATACATGCACAGAAAATGCATGTTTATTATAAATCACATAGCTCCTTCCGCCCGTGCTTGGCCTTACTGCTTACAAACCCGCTTCATGCCTGCTATTCTTGTAATGTCCTGACCGGCCCTCCACACCCTATGCCCACCTAAGCTGCAGGAGAACCCTGAAGATGGATAAGCCCATCCAGCCATGAGGCCAAAGAGCCAGCATCCGTGCTGTCCTCACCGCAGGCCCCTCTGCCGGTGAGCACAGCCCTGGAAGACTGGAGAACGTGGCACCTGCTGTGGGCGCCAGCCCGTGACCAGTTGGGGTCAATTCAGATGTCCTGCTGCTGCCGCAGGGAGGGCAGGCTGGGCTCCTTGGGAGCAGAGGTATCTAAGCACACCCTCCCCCACTGCTCTGCCACCAGCCAGCACGAGCCAGCTCAGCTAGGAGCATTTTCAGCAGGACCATCGAGACAAAAGTGGAGAGCAGCAAAGGCAGGGGAGCAGAACCTTATACCCGAGTATGGGGGCTGGCCCCTTGCGACTGGGCTGGGGCCTCGGACAGTGAGCACTTGACTTTGGACGCTACCCTTGGGAAATCTACATAGGCTCCACCTCCCACCCTCGGCTCCAAGACCCACCCCTAATTCCTCATTTTCTGTCAGTGACCTGAACCCCCACTGCCCTCACCCAGGGCCTCCGGGCAGCGGCTCATCTTTGGTTCCAGACTCTCTCTGTGATCTCTGGCCCCTGCAAATGCATGCCTCTCCGTCCCTCGGCCGGTCCAGACTCCCTGACCACCACCACCTCAGGAGCCCGGCACCCCAGGCCCACGCTGTCCCCTCTTTGAAGACCCCTCCGCCATTGTTATCCCACATGCAGCGGACACACAAGCCTGGATGCCTTCCCTGAAATGCAGTGGGGCATCTCCCCGGGGCCTCGGACCCAAGCCCCACACTGATCAGACGGGCACTTGACCGGCACCCCCCTTAGCCCTCCTGAGTCTGACTTCGCCAAGGCAGGGAACGAGGAGGGAAGGAATCAGAGACAAAGGTGGCCAAGAAGGGGCTGCCTCTTGGGCCACTGGTGGACCGGAACTCTACAGCCTGGCATGGTGCCTGGCGATGCTGGAGAGCCTGACAATACCACTTGGTGATGCGTGGCCCCGCGCACGGCACTGTCCAACCCCGCGCACGCCCATCACCTCCGGAGTCGAAGTCTCTCCCCGGCTCATTCCTGACTCCTGGGGACAAGTGAGGGGTCGCCAGCTACAGCAATTACTCTCAAGTTGTATTCAGAAGCCACGGTTAAATTTCAGGGGCAGCAGACTCTGGAACAAGTGAAAGCACTTGGCCTAAAGCCTGGGTGGGGGGGTGGGGGGGCAGTGGCAGGGAGGATAAAGGCTCTGGGTGTTTCTACTGATGCAAGCGCTCGTCTAGAGGCGCCTACAACCAGACGCCTCCCGCAGCGGCTCCTCCCTTGAGCCAAACACGACATTGGGCACTTTATGCTTCCAAACCCTTTTGCACCCATTCCCTCCCCAACAGCCTCCTTGCCACATGGTGAGGAAATCGGGCAAAGGCTGCCCCAGCAGACCTCGGATGAGGCAAGTGAGATCTAGGGAAGGGAGGGGACTGACTTAGGTCACAGAGCAAGTGGGAGGTTAAAAGTGGACAAAACCTCAAACCCTGGAAATTGTCCATGGAATCTCGGCCGGCCTCCGAAGCAGACCCAGGAATGGGGCAAAGCCAATAGCACATCCAGGCTGCCCCCCAGGCAGCTAAACACTCCAGGCTGCCTCTCATTTGCCCCTGACAGAGCTCTCATGGCAGCACCGGCGGGGTCCGCGGAAGGACCTGGCACCCTTCTCTCACACGGAGAAAGGAGGGCACCACCTTGCCTGGCCCACCGCTCCCCAGCCACTCAGGGCTCCCCCCCAATGAAGGAAGGGCACCTTTCCATCCACCCCTTCTAACACCAGGCGAGGCCCCTTCCTTGGCCCCAAGACACTGTCCTTAGCTTCCGGGAGCACTCAGTCTGAGGGAGGAGGCGACACGTGAGCGCACAATGAACAGAGTCCACGGAGTGGTGGGTCAGCCCTGCCGAGAGTCGGGAGCCACGCAGGGTACGCTCGGCCATGTCCGCTTGGGCTTAGGGCTCAGGGCAGGCTGGCTAAAGGGCCAGCAAAGGCTTGTGGAGGAGACAGGAGCCAGCTGAGTGCAGAGGAAGGCAGGCCCCTCCAGAAGAGGGAACACAGCGCCAAGATAACAAGGAGGGGAGAGATCAAGTCTGCAGAACAGCGGAGGGGGGACAGCCAGCACTCTGGGAGGGGGTCACAAGGAGGCCAGCGGATGAGTCCAGGTGGTGAATGACCCCCAAACCACACATCTAGCCTGAAGGCCAGCAGGGTCTAAAGGCTGACGTAGGAGGACAGGATAGGCTCAGACCCCGCTGGGGTAATAGAACTCCAAGAGGTCACCTTCACCAAACCACTCAGCCAGCAGCCCCTTCCAATGTGTGCATCTCAATCCCACACATGCTGACCGTGCCTGATGTCCTCACGAGGCTCCAGAGGCCAGAACCCAAAACACATCATAGCAGGAAGAAGCACTTGGACATCCCCCCTCAGCCCCACACCTCACCCCTATCCAGCTCAGACTCTCTAAGAAAACTCAGATCACATCTCCAGAAAGTCAGGAGGCTGAGGGGGAGGAGGAGGTCAGGGTTTGGCCTGGGCTTCGGGGGGCAACAGCCTCCTCTGCTCCCCTCCCTTTTATTCTTAACTGTGTCGCTCCAAGGGATTCCAGCAAAGGCTGTGAGCTGACCCAGTTCCAGGCGCTGTGGACACTCGATCACCATGGTGCCCAGACACGGAGAGTCTAAAGTTAGCCCGGGCTGATGGCAAGATGCGGCCCCCGCCAGCCCAGGGCCACAGCCCCACGGAGTGACGCGCCAGCCCATACTGCTCTCCATCCAGACAGGAATGGGGCTGCACACAGGGCGGCCAGAACTACCTCCAGCTAAAAATGTGTGACTCCTCCCGGGCTCAGAAAAGAACACACACACACACATACACACACACACACACACACACACGGAGCCTCTTGCCCTTAAGCCCACATGGAGATGCTAGAGGAGCCACCGAGGGTCCCTGGTGACGAGGGTCCCTGGTGACGAGGAGCCAACTGTCCCCAGCTGGGAAGCCGACACCAGACTTGCCATTAGTTCTGTCAACTCCAGCTCTGAGCACAGCTTGGAGAGGGGCAGGGCGGGGGAGGGGGGCGAGGAGGGGATCCAGGGCCAGGTGAGGGCTACGGTGTCCCAGGTGACCTCAGTAGATAAAGAAAAGGAAGTGGCTAGCTAGCCAGAGTTCTGGGCTCTCTTGGCTCTAGCAGCCAAGGTCTCAGTCATGCCCAGCCCGCCAGCCAGCTCGGCTCAGTGGAAAACCCTGCTTCCTGCTTGCAACCAGGGCAGCACCAGCAAGCCCAGCTCGGCAAGATGCACCCCTGGCACAGGGTGACGTTTCTCACCCAGAAACACTGCCTCGGAGCCCAGTGGGTCCATGGCCATGCCCTGGGAGCCAGAGTCCTGAGCCAGATGGGACCCAGGGTCTCAGATGGTTTGGGTTCATGCCCCGTCCCAATTCCCCAGCCTGTCTGAACGAGACACACACACACACACACACACACACACACTCACACTCACACTCAGCACCAGCCCTGGAGCAGACAATCGAGGACTGCAAGCCAATGTTCAGGGTCCTCCCTAGGGGGCCCCGGGCCCACCAGTCCACCTTCTCTCCACACACCTCCCCTTTTCTTTGGTCTCCTCGACTCTTGCCCCCTCCCCATCCTCCCCCCTGCTGCTCTTCAGAAAGCCCGGCCATGCCTCAGCAGGCCCTGTGCAGCCAGCAAGCCTAGGACACTCAAAACCCCTCTCTTGTCTCCTGTCTTCCGGATGTGTCCTCTACCTGCAAGCTTTATTAGCAGTCGGTCCCTGACTTTCAGATGGCACTCATGAAACCCAACCTTACCTTGGTGGCCCAAGCACCAGTGCCAGGAGGGCAAGGGGTGTTCTCTTCCCCTGTGCGCAGCAAAGGGCCATCCCAGGGCAGCGCTTGGCAGAGTGGGTGGGTCCCTGTGTTTCAGAGCTCTATAGGACCTCAGCTGGGGGTCCTCACCTCACAGATGGAGACACCAAGCCCCAGAGCGGGTGGGAACACAGGGAATGGGACCTGGGTCTCCCTCCCAGGTGCCAGGCTGGTTTCCTTGCTTCAGCCCAATGACAGCTGCAGGTCAGCCTCCTGGCACCTGGGGGAGGGGGCCTCTGGGGCACCTGAAATTAGCCAACAGGTTGCTGGCTGGGGATCTGAAACCAGAAAATGAGGCCTCAAAGCAAATGCACACTAAAGGTGTCAGCCCACCTGCCCTGGGCTTTGCTGGCCTTACCCACAGCGCCATCTACTGTCCAGTCTTCGCGGCCGCCAGCCCAGGGGCCTCGGGCACTCAGCCAGCCAGACATCCCTCTGCTGAGGGACCCCTGCCCCAGGCTGGGCGGGGAGTGCCCCTACTTTCTGGAGGGAAGAGCTGCCTCATCCCCAATGCACCCTCTTGGGGGGCTGTGTCTCCCCACAGAGAGGGTGACCAGCCCAGGGGATGCAGGAAGATAAGGACGATCCCCAGAAGCCCCGGCCAATAAGCGTGGGCTGCCCGGACACCGGCTATGTATCCACCCCCAGAGAGAGGAGTCTGAGACCAGGACACAGCCTGGGGCAGGGGGTTGTGGAGGGCTGGGGGCGGTGGGGGACACTACACACACACCCAGATCGGTCTCAGGCAGAAGACGCCCGGCAAGCAGGTGAGGGTGTGAGAGAGCAGACACCCGGGGCGGTGGGGTACAGAGAGCTGGGGCAGGCAGGCAAGAACGCACAACTCAGAGGCACGCTTCATGCTGAAGAAACCCGCTGGCCGGGACAGTCCCCACAGACACCTGCTATCCCAGCCGGATCATGAGAAGCACACCCTCATTGCTCTCTGTCCGTAAACGCATCCCGTTTAGCGGGGCATCTGGACGTACGATAGTCTCAATCAGCTTTGACGTCCTAACAAGCAATTTGCCTTCGATAATAGCTAAGGCACCAAAGCATGCCAATTTTGTTCTGTAAACAACGGGCGAGCTCAAGGCTACAGCATCACAGCCCAGCGCGGGCTCGCTGTGCTCTGACACTGGAGGGCGTGCCCAGAGCTAGAACAGCGCAGGGCTGCGTCTATCTTATCTTTCCTGGGATGCCAGAATAGCGGGCCCGCTTCTCCCCGACACGCGCAGTCCCCCTTCCTCTGCAGAGTCAGAGTATGCAATGGTACAGATGGAGATGGGCCCCCTCCATGGACGCCACCCTGGAAAACTGGGCAAGAGGCCAACTGCTGAGAACCCAGTAGACACTGGCTGCAGGGCACGAGCGCGGAGAGGTGAGGCAGGGGCTCTGCCCTTCGTAATAGCACACAGCTCCCAGCACGGGCCAGGGTGGGGGGTACCGGGCCGCAAGGCAGGGGCTGCTCCAGCTCTCTTGGAACACCCAGGCTAAGGGGAAGGCCAAGGGGAAGGTCAAGGGGCAAGCAGTGATACCAAAGGGAACGTGGGACACATGCAGCGGGCACAGAGGGCCACCTCACTCACACCAACCAGGGCAACACTGTGCCCCTCAGGGATCCTGGCAACATCTGGAGACCTTTGAGACTGTCGGGACACCCAGTGGTTAGAGGCAGGGGACATCATCAAATGCCACACAGTAAGGGTATCTGGGTGGCTCAGTCGTTAAGCATCCGCCTTCGGCTCAGGTCATGATCCCAGGGTCCTGGGATCAAGCCCCGTGTCAGGCTCCCTGCTCGGGACAAGCCTAAGAGCCTGCTTCTCCCTCTCCCTCTGCCTGCTGCTACCCCTGCTGTGCTCTCTCTCCCTCTGTCAAACAAATAAATAAAATCTTGGGAAAAAAAAATCGTGCAGTGGACAGTTTGGCCCAAAATGTCAACAATGCCAAGGTGAGCGACCTGGGCCTGGAGGGTGGGCTGAGAAGGGGGTTTGTGAGAAGCAGGGACGACTGCCTGGAAGAGGTGGCACAGGTATGTAAGATGCCCTCAGCAAGGGGAGGAGTCACAGGGAAACGCAGGAACCAGAACGACAGAGCTAGCAGGCAACAAGCAGCCCGGCAGAGGGGCCTCAGGGGCCAGGGAAGGGGCTCCCATCTCATGCTGGAAGGTGTGAGGAGCCTTTAAGCAACTGAGAGTGTGCTAGGGCCCTGGGCGGTCTGGCCTTGGCCTGTGTTCCCGTGTGAAGGAATGAGTACGCAGTGCGGATGTGTGGAGAGGCGCAGGGAGTGCTGGGGACCCTGGCTAGATCTCTGCCCAGGGTCCCTGGAAGTGGAGCACACAGCCCACATCCCCATCTTGGCCAGGGTTCAAACAGCAAGCTCCGTTTGGGGCCTGGACATACCCAGGTGGGGCCATGGAACCTGGACCCGAGGTGTTGGTACTGAGAAGATTCTGGGCCAGGGACAGAGACAAGATGACAAAGGGAGAAGCCCCAATTAGCCCCTCTGTAGCACCTGACCTTTTCACCATTTCAATTACAAACCTATTTGCGATCTCTAACAATGGAGGCCAAACAGCTTTATTCCCTGGCTCCTGTGCCTGGCACACAGAAGGCTCTGGAGGAATGAATATTCGTTACTTTGTTTCTATTGTTTCTGGAAAGTGTGAACACTGCGGGGGTGGGGGAGAGGGAGAAGGAGAGAGAATCTTAAGCAGGCTCCAAGCTCAGCACACGGGGCATGATCTCAGGACCCCATGACTGAGCTGGAATCAAGAGTAGGACGCTTAGGGGCGCCGGGGTGGCACAGTCGGTTGGTTAAGCAGCTGCCTTTGGCTCGGTCACGATCCAAGGGTCCTGGGATCAAGGCCTGTATCGGGCTCTCTGCCAAGCAGGGGAGCCTGCTTCTCCCTCTCCCTCTGGCTCTGCAATGTGCGCGCTCTCTCTCACTTACTCTGTCTCTCAAATAACATCTCTTTTCTTAAAAAAGAGTCAGACGCTTAACTGACAGCACCACCCAGGCACCCTCAACGAACACTGGTTGCATGAATGAATGGGTGAATGAATAATGAATGAATGAATGAATGAGAAGCTGTTCACGAGCAGAAGACTGAGCCAGAAGAGCAGTATGAGGCCCAGGGAGAACAGAGTTATAAGAAAATGTGATGGTCACCAGTGGTTTCCCCAAAGATCCATCAAGAGGACAGCAGAAGGCAAGAAAGTTCTTTGAAGCTCTAGAAGCAGAATTCTAACAGAATAGAGGAGATGAAAACCGACTTTGGGGACAGAGGGACAGGGAAGAAGAGAGAGATGGGGGCTGGGTTCTGGTGGGGAGGGGGCACCCCTCATCCACATGCTGGCCCTGACAGGCGGGCAGGCCCCTCCAGCCAGTGTAGCTCCTTCAAAGAGCTACAGCCCTGGGGAGGCAGATAGCGGGCCCTGGAACAACCAGAAGGCACTGGTCCAAGGCTGCACTCAGCCTGGGCCACTGTCCATGGCCTCCTCACACATCATCACCAACCTCAGCCATCCTGCTCCCCTCAATTCCAGACTCACAGGGTCTCCCCTCGGAATCTCCCAAATACCTTCAGATTGGAGCTCTCTTGCCTCAGCCCCTACCTTGGCCACGGCCTCTACAATTCTGCACCCAGTTTTTTGTTTTTATAAACAGGTTTTGTTGTTTTTGTTTTTGTTTTTTTAAGATTTTATTTATTTATTTGACAGATCACAAGTAGGCAGAGAGGCAGGCAGGGGTTGGGGGGGGGAAGCAGGCTCCCTGCTGAGCAAAGAGCCCGATGTGGGACTTGATTCCAGAACGCTGGGATCATGACCTGAGCCAAAGGCAGCGGCTTAACCCACTGAGCCATCCAGGCGCCCCTCTGCACCCAGTTTTGATGTGTGGGTTTCGTCCCCACACACCCAGCCAATTTTCTGACACCAGCTGGTTGTCCCACAATTCAACTCACTTCTGACCCTATCTGCCCAACTCACGGAACTCAGAGAAGAGCTTATTTGCTTGATTACGAGCTTATTACAAAGGATATTAAAGGCCAGGAATCATCACCCAATTGAAAAGATGAATAGGGCGAGGAAGGGGTAAGGGGTGCAGAGCGCCTACACTCTCTGGGCATGCCACCCTCGCCGAATCTCCATGTGTCCACCAACCCAGAAGCTCTCCGAACCCCACTCTTTTTTTATTTTTAAAGATTTTATTTATTTATTTATTTATTTAAGAGCGCGGAAGGGGAGGGGAAGGGGCAGAGGGAGAGGGAGAAGCACACTCCCCGCCAAGCAGGGTACCCAACGCGGGGCTCCATCCCAGGACCTTGGGATCATGACCCAAGCGGAAGGCAGGCGCCCAACCTACCGAGCCACCCAAGGCGCCCCATCTCCCAACCCCATCCCTGCGATGTCTCACAAAGGTTGCATGACAGAGGTGACTGATTAAATCATTGGCCCTTGGCTACTAAACCCCACCTCCAGCTCTGCCCCCTCCTCCATCACGTGGTTGGTTCCTCTGGCAACATGTCCCGCCCCCCGCCCTCAGGTGGGGGAGGGGCCTAACGTCACCTAGTTAACCTAACAAAAGACACCTTGCGGGCCTTCAAGGACTAGGAGATTTCAAGGGTTTGGGGAACTGTGTGCCAGACTGACCAAATCCTCATTTCTGAGAAGTCACTCAGGTCCCAGATGCACCTGGCAGTGCCTCCTCTCTGTGGCACTTCCCCACCAAAATAGGGAAATCCTGCTGACTCTTCTGGCTTTCAAACCGTGCCCAGAATCTGATGACCACTTAGAATCTGACCACTTCTACTTCCGCTGGTGCCACTCTGGTCCAAGCCACCATTGGGCCTCAGGCCCCGCCACAGCCTCCAGCCCCGCCCTCTCCCCCCGCATCTGCTCTCATAAGCCTACAGCTGCCTGGAAAACCCAAGTCAGATCAGGCCCACGCATTCCACGGCTCCGGCTCAGAACGCCCCGCCCCACCCCACGTGCTCCCCACGGCCTACAAGGCCTGTGCTGTTAGGCCGGCCCCCTCTCTGACCTGCTGCTCTCCATTCTCGCTCGGTCGCATTCCAGCCAACGGCCCTTCCTTGAAAGCACCCAGGACTTTTGCACTTGTAGCTTCCTCCTCCCGGGACACCTAGGGAGCTCCCTCCCATGTTGGGGGGGGCAGGTTTCGGCTCAGGGGCCACCTGCTTCCCCAGCTTCACTACCCCCCAACCCCAACCCCCCTAGATGGCGGTTGTGAGTTTATTCAGGGTCCCCCTCCTACGACGTCAGCTCCTTTGGAACCTGAGCACTGTGCCTGGCACGTGTGCAATGGGCCATCAATAAGCAGCTGAAGAAATGAGCGAACCTCTTCCCGGCAGTTTCGAAAGGGGTTAGTAACAGCCTTCGCCCTGCCGAGCAACTAAAACGCTGCGTGGAACACTCGGCACAGTGTCCCTGCCGCAAGTCCCGCGGAGTATCAGCTCTCGTCACCACTGAGTCAATGCTCAGTATGCTCTTCTACAGGTGCCCCCTCGCTTACTGCTCACGCAGAGCTGGGGGAGGGGGAGGCAGGCCACTCAGACCGGTTCCGCCTGTTTTGCCACTGTCTGGCCCGAGGCAGCCCACTAAACCACAGTGCCTTCCCCTAACGGCTCCCATTCTGAGCCTCTCTCCCACTGATGACCACAGACTGTTCCGGTGAAATAACTTTTTTAAAAGCAAGGCCAATCAAACACTACAACCAAAGAAAAAAGCCTATGACAAGTGCACAGATTCTGAGCGGCCCGAATCTTAAGCACCTTGACCACGTGGCTGTGGGCCACGGCTCAACTTCAGCATGGACTTGAAAGGGTGCCCGGGGGACTCTGTCGGTTAAGCATCTGTTTTTGGGCTCAGGTCATGATCCCAGGGCCCTGGGATTGAAGCCCCCCCTCGGGCTTCCTGCTGGGGGAGGAGCCTGCTTCTCCCTCTCCCTCTGCCCCTGGCCACCCTGCTCGTGTGTACATGAGCGCTCTTTCTCTTTCTCTCGAATACATAAATAAAACCTTAAAAAAAAAAATGAACTTCAATACACCATTGGAAGAGCCTACAAGAAATAAAGGAAGGGGCTTGTATGTGAGTAAGTGTCCCCAGGACCCGCCGCGCACTCAGTAAATTGAGCCCTCAGCACTGGGGACCAGCCAGACCCGCAGGGCATGGACAGTGAACCAGGGAGAGCACTGCACACTCCCAACACAAGCCAGCCCTCCTAGCACGGATTAACAGCCTCTCTGAGACCCTATACCCGCTTCCTGTGGCTGCTGTAGCCCATTTCCACAGACTAGGTGGTTTAGAACAACGGAATTTATGCTCTCCCAGTTCTAGGCTGGAAGTCCAAAATCAGTGTCTCTAGGCCAGGTCAAGGTGCCAGCAGAGCTGCGCTTCCACCCCTCCCCCCACCCCCAGGCTCCAGGGGAGGATCCATCCCTCATTGCCTCTTCCAGCTCCCGGTGGCCGCAGCCTTCCTTGGCTGGTGGCCACATCAGCTCCGTCTTCAAAGCCAGTGTCTTCTCATCTCCCTCTGCCTCCCTCTTATATGGACACAGGGGGCTGTGCTGAGGGCCCACCCCAATAATCCAGGACAATCTCCCCATCCTGAGATCCCTGACACCTGCAAGCTCCCCTTTTTGCCATATAAGGTAACAGTCACAAGTTCCAAGGACAAGACATGGACATACATCTTTGAGGGCCATTTTCCAGCTGTTTTACCCACCGTGATCTTGTGTGGCAGGAGGAAGCCTGGGGGGTGGGGAGCAGGGCTGGGGGAGAAAGAATGATGAGCAGAAGAGCACAGGGAGACGCAGGCCCTCCGGGAGCCCAGCCCTTGCTGGGAGGCCCCTGTCAGGTCAGGGTCAGCTCAGACATGGTGGGGTGTGGTAGTAGTTGGGGTTCCTCTATGGACTGAAGCAGGAGTCCCAGGAGGCCTCAAGAATGGTTTTACATGGGGCGCCTGGGTGGCTCACTGGGTTAAAGCCTCTGCCTTCGGCTCCGGTCATGATCCCAGGGTCCTGGGATCGAGCCCCGCATTGGGCTCTCTGCTCAGCCTGCCTGCCTCTCTGCCTACTTGTGATCTCTGTCTGTCAAATAAATAAATAAAATCTTTAAAAAAAAAAAAAAAGAATGGTTTTACAAAAAGAAGCGAACCCAAACCTCGCCGGGGGGCCTGCACCAGCCATCTCAGGGTGGGTCCCGCGCGCTCAGGACAGAAGGGACAGCACATTCCGAATATGGCCTCTGTGAAGTGAGCAGTCCCGCCCCACCCCCACTCCCACCCACCCCCCATCTCCCCAGATAGAGAAAAGACTCTAACTCAGCAACCAGGTGACAAAGGTGTCATATTCCACCCCGGGACCAAGTGGTCACCCGAAATGAAAACAGTCTGGAACAGTGTGTTGCTAGCCGGGAAGCTGGCCTTACTCCTCAGGCTACCCTCAAGGGTGATCACAGGACGTCCGTGGCTTTGCATCAGCAAACCCAGGCACGGGCACAGGGCAGCAGCCTCGGGAAGGGGCCCTGGGGCACCACCGCCACCCCCTTCCATCCCTGCAGAAACCCCAAGAGCTTCCCAGCAGGGAGGAGGCATCGCAGAGAAACACGGTAGCAGGAGGGCCTGTCCGCCATTCCCACACCTTCCTCAGAGCGCTCGGGGGCCCCCTTCCCACACAGCCTGCCCCCTCACAGTTCTGGGTTCTGAGCATCCCCGTACCCACAGACGAGCTGGGTGCTGCTCTGTCTCCTTCTGTGTTCACTTCTTGCTCACTCGTTCTTGCTCCCCAGCACACACACTCCAGTGCTATGCAAACCCATTTCGCCAGGAGCCTCACTCGGGAAAAACAAATCAAGTTTCTCGAGCACATCAGAGAGGGTGAGGGTTCCCAAGAAAGCCACCTGACTGTGCAGTGCGGCAGCGAAGGGAGGGAGCCCCTAAGCCAAGGCCATCTCCAGCAGCCTCTAGAAGACCGAGAGCGTCGGGCGCATGTGGGCAGCCTCATCACGGGACAGCCCGCTGGCCCAGACCAGCAGCAACCCGGGACTCTCACTGCCCGCATGTTGTGGGATCCTGGCCTGGCCAGCATCCCCTAACTGGGCTCTGACCTCACTGGGGAAACAGAAAGGACGGTTCTGCCCTGGCCAGAGACCGATGCAGAGAGAGAAGAGCCGTCCGTCTATCCGTGCACACAGCCAGCCCACACAGGGCCGGGCTAGGGCACTTACCACATTCCAGAAGAGCGGATTGAAAGTGATGGTGAGGATGGCAGCCACGAAGCAGGGATCCGAGGGGTCCACGTAGCCCAACAGCCAGGTCATAACGTAGAGGTCTGCCTGCAGGGACAGAGCAGCGTCAGCGGGAGACCTGCCCAGTCCCCCAACGGCCCCTGCACGCCGGACACAAAGCGCAAAGCCCCCAGAACTCAGAAACATAGTTACCCTCTGGGAACACACTGGGAGGCTCGGGCACAAGCACGTCCAGCAAAGGTTACTACAGTGTAATCATAAAACTGAGATAAAAAGCCAAAACCCAATCAGCCGTATCGTGCCCTGTCAGAGGGTGGCCTGGCAAGTGGCGGAGGAGCGGTGTGCGGGGACGCTCGGCCAGGAAATCATGAGCAGCCAACACCCTGATGGGGAAGGGACCCCACCGGTACCAAGGTCTGGATCACCACCTGCTGTGACTGGGGCCACACCTGCAGAGGGCTTTGGAGGCCCCAGAGCAAACCCCAGGGGCTGTCGTTCGTGGGAAGACACGCTCAACCTCCCTAGTAATCAGGTAAATGCGAACTAGGACAGCAGCCCTGTCCCTCCTCCAGGGCAACCTGAACGAGGGCCAGGCTTGAGTGCTGGGGAAGGGGTGAAGCAAAAGGCGCGCTCCCCGTTGTCAGCAAGGTCACTCCCAAGTGCCTGTTCCAGAGGAATTCACGTCGAGTGTGCAAAGTGCGTGCGCTTGCAGTGAAAAAGACAAGCGTTGTAGCCGTCCACCTATGGAAGGACAGCCACACAGAATGGGCCCATTCCTAAAGCAGCAAAGCTACTGAATTCAAACAAACTAGCCGTTATGTGTCAAGTTGTGATATTCTTTTAAAAATGTCCAATGAAGAACAAGCTGCAGACTTCCCACAGCATATACACATATATACATTTTTTAGAAAATAACACATAACCACATTGTACTAAATGTTCTTTCTGGGTATGTCTTTTAAAAAAGGCCCTGGAGGGGCACCTGGGTGGCTCAGAGGGTTAAGCCTTTGCCTTCAGCTTGGGTCATGATCTCAGGGTCCTGGGATTGAGCCCCACGTTGGGTTCTCTGCTCAGCGGGGAGCCTGCTTCCCCATTTCTATCTGCCTACCTCTCTGCCTACTTGTGATCTCTCTGTCAAATAAATAAAAAATCTTTAAAAAAAGAAAAAAATAAAAAATAAAAAAGGCCCTGGAGAGTGATGCACCAGATTCATGCTACTAGCTGCATCAACAGCTAGAGTTTCCCGCCCTCCATCATCCACACTTAGGGATGGAGCGCTCCCTGTGGCGGGACTGTCCCCCCGCACCCTTGGCCGCCACCCCCTCGGGGCCAGTGGCACCAAAAATGTCTCCATACATGGCCCCAATGTCCCCCAGGGGCAGCACTGAGACACCCTGCCTGGTAGAGACGGTGGGAAGACTCTGGAAAGTCACTGAGCACAGAAGATGTGGCCAGGTGTGTCCTTGGCACATGTGGGCCTCCTGTCCCAGTCAAAGGCAATCTTCATCTCCGAGGGGCCAAGGGCAGAGCTGAGAATGAATAAGCCAACAAAGGCACTGCTAAGGGAACATGGGGATGAAATGGCTGAGGGACGGAGTGGCCACAAGTGCCCAAGCACATTATTAATAAGCAAATGTCAAAGGGGGAACCACTCAGCAAACAGGGAAGGGTGACAATGGAAGCACAGTCTTGCCCCACGCTGACCGCAGTGTCTGGCACCCTGTGGATGGTGCCGACACCCAGCAGGCAGGCAACCCCACACCCTGCCCTCCAGCCTCCTTCTCTTCTAGTCCCAGGTCAGACGCCCCCTGGAGGCCCCCAGCTTGTCAGGCAGAACAGTGGAGGCACAGCGGCTCTCGGGGCCGTAAAGGGAAACTCCAAGTTGCCCTGGAGAACACACCAGAAGAGGCAAAGCCGCTGGTGAAGGACCAAACAACTCGAACAGGCCTCGGAGCAGGCTGTCATCCCCTGGCGTTGAGACTGGCACACCTCAGCCCCAAAGCCCCTAAAGCCTGGGACTGAACCAAAGGATGTTCCATCTTCTGTTTGAAAGGAAATGTTTGTTAAGCACCCGATTGCAAGGCCCACTGAGAGGCTGCGATGGGGCTGACTGGTGGAACAGGAGCCCCAGGAGGCATGGAAGAAGAGCTGGCCTGCGGAGCCACCAGGCTGCTGCTCTGGTCCTGCTTGGCCACTTTCAGAGCAGTGCCTGCCTCACTGCCTCCGCTCCCCGGTCCCCATATCAACCCTCAACACCCAGCTTACCTGCCACTGACCCTTCCCCGTTCTCATCGAGGAGTCCAATCTGTGCCTTGACCCCATTGTTCCCACTACCCTCAGGATGGGGCACCCTCGCCCCAGCCAGCCTCCCACGCCTCATTTCCTGCCACACTCTGGACCCCGGGCCTCCTCACCTGCACTGGGCTGGCTCACCCATTCCAGGACTCACTGATAGGTGATGAATTCACCTGCACCCACCTTACCTGCGATCCTTCTTGCCCCAACCCATCGTTCACACCAAACATCACGCTCTAGACCCTTTTACGGTGGGTCCGCATGTGTCTGAAATACTCTATCCCTCTGACACTTCCAGACAAACTCCTATTCACCCCTCAAGACCCAGCAGGAGCATCTCCTCTACCTTCACCCATGGCACTCTCTTCTGTGTCCTTAGTGCGCACAGTATTGTGATTATTTGGTCATCTGTCCCTATCTCATACTCATCCCTCCGGGTGAGGGGCCATGTTTTCCTCCAACTTTGTGTCTTCCACCCGGCACAAAGAGTAAATGTTTGCTGAGTGAACGGTGGCCCTTGTTGCATCATCAGTAAAAAGCAGAGGCTAAAGGTACGAAGGGCCCTCCAGCTCAGCTGCCCAGGCTCCTAGGACTCTGATCCCCTCCTTTCTGGCTTCAAACTGGAGGCAGGAAATTGCCCAAGCAGCCGCCGTGGAGATTCTGCAGGTGGGCGGCCAACAGCGGCCAGCAGATCCCTCCGTTTCTGAGGCGACAGATTCACCAGCTGCCCAGGCGCTGTGCTTCATCAATATTTTTATGGCACCTTTTAGGCTGAGAAATCAAGTAGTGTTCACAAGTGTTGGCGGGAGGCGGGATGGCCAGACCCGGCACGGGATAGGGCTTTCTAAGGTTCTTAGAAACCCCAGGGCTGGGGTCTCTTCAAGGCAGGTCACTCCCTAGGGTGTACAGCTGGGTGGAAAGAGTGCGGGTAGAGCACCAGGGGGGTTATCAGCAGTCCTGAAGCCCTGCCGCCTCCCCCGAATTCTACTACCCATCATCCCCTCCAGATCCTACTTGCAGCCTTCAGCTACGCCATAAGCCGGGCACCCACACCACCCGTCCACCAGAAGCTGCACACAGAAGGCCCTCTAAGACCCAGGCTTGCCCTCTGAATCATCACATAACGGAGCATAGGGCCAGCACACCTGGAACGTGAAATATCCCCCCACTCCCCCACCAAGAGCCTCCCACTGACTTTACCCTCCCAAGGTCATCAGCGGGCTCGTTTTACCAATAGGCAGAGTTATCTGCAGGCCTGATTCTCCAGGCCCCCCTCCGTGCCCACATCCCTTGCTCGGGATCCCCAGCGACCAAGACGGAGGAAAGACGGTGAAGTGTGAGGTCTAGAGAAGGGACCCATCCAGAGAGAGGGTGCAGGTGATGGCCAGAGGGTCACGGCTAGAAACCTGGGGATGCCAGCAGGAGAGAACCAGACCAGTGTTTCAGGGCAGGCCCACGAAGGCGCAGACACGTGGATGGTGGCTGCCTGGGAAACAAGGTGGGGCACCGGCCAAGAGCCGCACAGGGCATTTTCGGGGGTGATGGAAGTATTTGCCATCTCAGCGGGGGCCTGGCCAGCCAGGACCTTGCCCATTAGACCTTCCAACTGGACACAAAGGTCTATGCATTTCACTATGTGTAAATGACACCTCCCCAGAGAGGAAAGTTTGCAAGGGCCTCCTCGCTGGGAACCATGAACTGTGTCCCCTATCTCCCCACTGGCCGTTGGGGGAAACCGTAGCCTCTGGAAATGCCGAAGGCTTTTCTAAGGTTTCAACTCAATGTCATTCTGAGCAAGCCACCAGGGAGGTGACACTCTGGGGGGAGTCTGAGGACTACGACCCGCCGGCAAGAAACTTTACAGTGCAGATAACAAGATCAAAGAGGCTTTATTTAAGGCTCGCGTACCTCATCTTGGCAAGCACTGTTGCTATTCCTACTTTGCAGATAAGAAAGCCAAAGGCTCAAAGAAGCCCCCAGATCACAGGCTAGAGGGGGCAGAGCCAGGCCTCAGCCAGACCCGCCCTTCCAGATTCCAGACCGAAACTGAGGCTTTCTGTCAGGACTTAGACTACAGCCCCACTACAGCCGATGGGGCAAGGAAAACCCTCAAATACTCCCAAAGAGACGGGGCAAATGAGCAGGTCAAATCTGCTGCTTTTGCCTTCGGTGGGAGCTGAGGGGAAGGGAAACTGAGGCACTTACAGGTTAGCAAGCTAACAACAGCAGCCAAAGCTGGCAGCCAAGGGATATCCAGCAGAGTCTCCCTATTAGGACTGAACTTGTTAAAACTGGAACCTCAGCCCCCACCAGGTCCCAGTGCCCTCAGGTCAACCTGTCTTGGTGGGAGGAAAGCATCCAGTTACCCGGGTCACCTTGAGTGCGCGGGATCTGCGTTGCCTGGAGAAGGGCCTGCTTGGCAGGAAAGAATGACTAATGTCCACTGGGGTATTCCTCCAGAGGCCTGAACGTCCTTTCCTGATTGCTGTCACCTCCCAGAACTCACCTGAAAGGGCGGACCTCCCTCCCGAAAGCGGCTCAGCCAAAAGAACAAAAAATGCCCAATCCCAGGTCCCTCAGTCACCCCTGCACACCAGTGGGCTGCCTTGACCTAAGGGGAGGGTTCTCCCCCGTCCTCTCCCCCAACCGTATTAAAGCAGCAAAAGCCCTGGCTTTCTCTCCCGGGTCATTCTAAGAATGGAATCCCGCTCCAAGGTCACAGATGGCAGAGCTCTGTATTTGAAAAGAGGACAGGCGCTACCTACCGAAACCGGGAATAATTTCACTCGGGCCACCGATGAATGGGCTCGGCTACTGACACCCTACGGGTGGTTGAGGAAGCGGCTCATAGCAACTTCACTTTACTGCGGGCTTGGAGGACACTTTAGGGGGACGATCTGCCGCAGGTCAACAGCACCCAGGGTAACATTGTGACATCCAAACAAACAGTAGGGGCCCAGAGAGTCAAAGTCACATCGATCGTAAGTGGGAGCCACACAGCACATACGGCAAAGGGCAAGAGGAACGGGGTGAGCGAGGGAGCCAGAGGGGCTGGGGTCCTCCAGCCCGGCTCTCCACCACTGCCAAGTATGTCTTCAGGACCACAGCCTCTTCTGCCTTTCCCAGGGGACTCCCAAATCGCCCCCGGCATTCTCTACGGAGTGGGTAACTTTTGGTTAGAGCTCTGTGTCTGACACAAGACACAGACACAAGAGCGATCATGCCAGAGTCCCAGAGTTTTACTAAGGCGGGCTCCCAACCTCGTCTGGTGGGGGACCATGTGGTTCAGAAGAAGGTCTCCAGGCAGCTCACAGTGTGAGCTGGGGTCAGATCACTCCCACCTTCCGAGAGGGACCACAGGTAGGCTTTCTGTGACCAGTCGCAGCCTAGGGTTTCCCCTGGATGACATGGGGGTGATAAGACTGCAGCCCTCCAGCCCCCCCCCCCCCAGGTGACATTCTGGACGGAGGGCAGACCGGGCATGAAAGTACACAGTGCCGAGGGTGCCCCAGGGCTGAAGCTATTCTGTGCTCCCTCTGTTTGCTAAATAGCGCAGACGGACACCTCACCTCTTTCTGGAGGGGCCCTCTGGGGATACACGCATTCTACGGAAAAGGTGGAGAGAGGACACTGATCCAAGGACTGTAGGCTCCACGCTGGAATCCGAGGGCATGCGAGCTTTGGAAACCATCTCAAGACAGGAGGTTTGTTGGAATGTCATAACACCATGGTTGTCAGCCACAGCCGATTTCCGGAAAAAACGTTGCTTTGAGGCGTTCCTACATCCCACGGTAAGAAGAAACAGCCAGCAGCTGCTCTAATTCCCCAAATCCATAACTCCTTCCAGGAAAGGCAAAGACGTTCATTCACCCATCAATCAACTGCACCAGATGCAAAAAAGGCTCTGGCAGCTCGTGTGCAACCTGGTCAGCGGGGCCAAAGCGAGCCCCTTTCCTGGGAGTGGCACCCATGGGCAGGTCCTGTGCTTTTTTCATCAAGGCCCTCATCTCCTCATCTCCACCTTGGGGTCCCCCCCCCACTTCATGATCATGAGCTGCAGATCCCTTTTCTTTCTACACTCGCCCTCGAGGGCTCAGGACACACCCCACTAGGGTGATGTTAGAGTACTTTTATCGAATACATGTCATATATTAAAAGCAGTAACAATAAGCCAGCTGACCTCCCCTGGGAAGTTACTGGACACCAAGCCCCGGCTTTAATGAGGAAGGACAGAGCACAGCCCCGAGCCACGGCACACCCCAGCCTAGTGCAGCTTGACGTACCCTGTGTTTGCTTGGGCAAGTCACATGCACTCCGAAGGCTTTGAATGAGAGTGGCATATTGAGATCGGCAAGGAAAGCGTTTAGCACAGTGAGAGGCACCTAGCAAGGCTGGATAAATGTTAGCATTATTCAGGCCATGCAACAACACCATGGGGCATGCCCATCTTCCAGATTAAAAAACTGAAGCTATCACATGAAGAAAAACCCGACAGAACTAAAAGATGAAACAGACAAATCTACGACAGCAGCTGGGGGCCTCCACCCTCCTCTCTTAGAAGTAACAGAGTAGGTCTGCGGAAAATCAGTAAGGACGGGGATGACCCGAACATCACCACCAACCACTTGGCCTGACTGACGTTTATAGAACATTCCACAATAACAGAAAATGACACATTCTTCTCAGGCACACATAACACCCATGGAGACAGACCACAGCCCGGACCACAAAACAAATCAATCAATCTTTCTTTCTTTCTTTCTCTCTTTCTTTCTTTTTCTTTCTTTCTTAAGTAGCCTCCACACCCAGTGTGGAGCCCAGTGGGGACCTGAACTCAGAACCCTGAGACCAAGACCTGAGCTGAGATCAAGAGACAGATGTTCAACCAACTGAGCCACCCAGGCACCCCAAACTAATCTTATATTTAAAAGAAGCAGAAAGCATAAAAGTATGTTCTCAAATCATAACAGAATTAAACTACACATGAACAGAAAGATACTTGTTAAAGTACATACTTCCAAATGATCCATGCGTCAAAGGGGAAGTCGGAAGGGAAATTTTAACATATCTTGAACAGAATGAAAATGAAAATACAACGTATCAGAAATTGTGGGACACAAGGCGAAGAGGTAAGAGTTACATTAATGAAGAAGAAAAGGCTCAAAACAGTAATATATGCTTCACCCTTAAAAAGAGGGGCACCTGAATGGCTCAGTGGGTTAAAGCCTCTGTCTTCGGCTCGGGTCACGATCCCGGGGTCCTGGGATCGAGCCCCTCGTCGGGTTCTCTGCTCAGCAGGGAGCCTGCTTCCCTGCCGCCCCCATCCCCACCTGTCTCTCTGCCTACATATGATCTCTCTCTATCAAATAAAAAAAATCTTTTTTTTAAAAGATTTTATTTATTCATTTGACAGACAGAGATCACAAGTAGGCAGAGAGGCAGGCAGAGAGAGAGGAAGGGAAGCAGGCTACCGGCTGAGCAGAGAACCCGATGTGGGGCTCGATCCCAGGATCCCGGGATCGTGACCCGAGCCGAAGGCAGAGGCTTTAACCCACTGAGCCGCCCAGGTGCCCCATACATAAAATCTTAAAAAAAATAAAAAGAAAGAAAGAAATTAGGGAAAGAAAAGTAAAATAAACCCAAAGCAAGCAGAAGGAAAAAATAAAAGCAAAAATCAATCAACCAAAAACAGAAAAACAGAGAGGGGAGAAAAATCAAATCCAAAACATGTTCTTTGGGAAAAACATAAAATAGATAAACCTGTAGTCACACCAACCAAGGGAATAAGAAGACACAAACTGCCAATACTGAGAATGAAACGGGGGCCTCACCACTGACCTCACAAGCATTACAGGGGTAATAAAAGAGCTTATGGACCACAAGCCAGCAACTCAGATCAGATGGTCCAATCATGGAAAGACACAAGCTAACAAAATTCATTCAACATATAGTCCTATATCTATTTTTAAAAAAATGAATTCACAGTTAAAACTCTTCCAAAACAGAAAGCCCCAGGCCCTAAAGATTTCACTAGATGAATTCTACCAACTTTTAAGGAAGAAATGACACCAATTCCACACAATCTCTCCCAGAATACAGAACAGGAGAGACCACTTCATAATTCACACGAAGAGGCCAGCATTGCTTTAACACCAAAACCAAACAGAGACACGACAAGAAAACTACAAACCCTATCCATGAGCTGAGCCGTCCAAATCCTTAACAACAACAAAACCAAAGCAAATCTAGCAATACAGACGAAGGATAACACCTCAGGACCCTGCATGGCCCCAGGAATGCAAGGCTGGTTTGATCATCAAAGCATTGATGTAATTCATCACATTAACAGCCAAATAAGGAAAAGCCACGTGATCATCTCAACGGGAGCAGAAGAAACTGAGTTTTAGGAGGTTCACTGACTTGCCCAAGGTTATAAGGAGGGCCTGAGGAAAGCCCTTGCCCTGCTGTCTTGACTCTGACCCAAAACACTGATGACAAAAATTAGGTCCTTGAGAACTTTACAAAATCAGTCATCCAATCAAACGGACTGATAATTATTCTAATAAAGTAACAGCATCCAAAGATTCTTCTAAACAAGCTGTATAGCAGGCAAACATCTTCCCCCGAAAGGCATTCAAGATCTCCCATGTCTGTCCCTGGGATTTTACCTCCCATGGTTTATCAGGCTCTCGCAGCACAAATGGAAACTGCACAGCTCAACAGGCCTGTCCGCCATCGTGGCCTCGAAGCTTCCCGAACACAAGGGCTTTACCTTCTGAACACCACCTTTGACAATTTGTAAGGTTCCTCTACACCCTTAGCTCATTCTGGGCTTCCTCATAAGCCCCATTTACTATCCCTGATTTACAGATCAAGAAACTGAAAGGCACCTCTTGACACCTACACTAAGTGAAATCAGCCATCTGCTCGTGACAACAGGTAAGTCCATACAGAAAAGGGCATGACAGGGGCCCACGTGACTATGCCTGGCCAGACTGGGTTCTCCAAGGAGCCAGGACCCCTGGGCCCCCCTGGAGCCATCTTCTGAGTCCTGGAGGCATCCCTGCCCGTGGACAGCAAACTGGAAGTCCCTGCTGCCATCCTTTACAAGCCAACTTGCTTCAGGCCGCTGGCAGGCCAAGCAGCAAGGCTCTGGAATCCCATGGCAGGGAGGGCAAAGGGCTACGAAGGACCACTGCCAGCAAGGCCACAGTAGATACACTCCTCATCCCAAAGGGTGATTTTTTTTTTTTTTTTTTTTTTTAGTTAAAAACAAAACCAAAATTCCATATCAGCTGGAACAGGTGCAGCAAATAGCTGGTTAAGGGCATTGTACCCAAGGGCTATACTGTTCAGAATATACTCTTGAAAGGAACGCTGGGGCACCGGTGGTAATTGTTTGAGCTTCAACTCTTGACTTCAGCTCAGGTCATGGTCTCAGGGTCATGGCATCAAGCCCCACGTGGGGCTCTGCACTCAGCGGGGAGTCTGCTGGGGATTCTCTCTCCCTCTACCCCCAACCTGCCCCCACCCCGCTCCTATGCTCTCTCTCTGTAATAAATAAATAAATCTTAAAAAAAAAAAAGTAATGCCACCAATTTTTCTTCACTTTTAAAAATGTGGCTACTAGAGATGTTTACATGATAAATGGGACACATTGCATTCCTATCGATGGTGCTAGACAAGCAGGCTGACATCCTGCCACTCAGATAGATGCCTGTGGAGGAAAAGAAACCTTGATGCTCACTTGGGCCAACGACTGACTGGCATCTTTTAAAGATCTTTTAAAAGTAGAGACTGTGGGGGCGCCTGGGTGGCTCAGCGGGTTAAAGCCTCTGCCTTCGGCTCAGGTCATGATCCCAGGGTCCTGGGATCGAGCCCCGCATCGGCTCTCTGCTTGGCAGGGAGCCTGCTTCCTCCTCTCTCTGCCTGCCTCTCTGCCTACTCATTACCTCTGTCTATCAAATAAATAAATAAAATCTAAAAAAAAAAAAAACAAAACTAGAGACTGTGATTGAAGGAGGAGGAGAACGACCACAGACAAATACATAATAATAATGTTGTGTTGTTGTTGTTGTTAAGAAAAAAATCCTTTGGAAACAGGAAGCTTAACTGTCCCAACTAACGCAGCAGTGGGAAAAAAATTTTAGGGGCGCCTGGGTGGCTCAGTGGGTTAAAGCCTCTGCCTTCGGCTCAGGTCATGATCCCAGGGTCCTGGGATCGAGCCCCGCATTGGGCTCTCTGCTCCGCAGGGAGCCTGCTTCCTCCTCTCTCTCTCTCTGCCTGCCTCTCTGCCTACTTGTGATCTCTGTCTGTCAAGTAAATAAATAAAATCTTTAAAAAAAACAAAAACAAATTTTAGTCAGCTAGGGTCACCCTGACCTAGTCCCAGAAGCACTCCCAGTTCTCTCCAACCCCACAGCCCCATCACACTCTGGAATAAGGGAGAGAGCAGAAAAGCCTGTCCCACGCAAACCCAGTTAACCTTCCCCTCTCCATGGCTGATTCTCACTCCTGCTGCTAGGTCTAGAACATGGCCCTTGCTCCGTCGACCCTGCAGCACCCTAACACTCCACTGGGCCTGTGCTGGGCCCACTGCCCCCTCACACTGTGGCCTCTGGCTCAAGGATGTCCCACCTCAAGTTAATGGTGACCTACCCTTCCCCAGAGTCATTCATCCAGGAAGCATCCACCCCCTAAGCCAGGCAATGCCGAGGGTCCCCCTGGCATTCCAAGTGCTCTTTTCATCCAAGATTTGCTCTGGCAGAAAACACCCAAAGTCCCACCACTGACCATGTGGGCCCAGAGATTCTCTAATGGCCATTTGTGGTTTAAGATTCTAAGGATTCCATGAGATATCATCATCCTCCTGGGGGCGCTATTCTTCCTCTCTCCTGCTTCCCACTTACCAATGTCAACTCACCCTGCACTCTCTCAGGGTCAGACGCTTGCCTTGTCTTTGTTCCTTGGACAAACACCCCTGCCTTTAAGGCCTTTGCCCTGCTGTCCCTGCTGACCAGAGCTTATCACCAGGTCTCAGACCGCAGGTCACCTCCTCACACAGGGATTTCCGTCCCACCTTTCCACCAGCTACTCTCTGAAACACTGACCAGTTTTACTCCCTTCGGAGACTGTTCCATGCTCCCAGGCTGGTCTCAAAGACTGGCTGTCACCAGTGAATGAATAAAGGGGAGAAACGCTCTAGATTAAAGAAAGGCTGCTCCAGGCAGCGACGGAGCTCCCAGGCTCCACGAAGAGCGGCTGACTGATGACGAAGGTGGAAAGGTGCGAAAAAGGAAGCTCTGATAGAAGGCAGAATGCAGGAAAGGAAGAGCTATTGGAAAGGGGAGCCTGGGCCTGGGGAGAGACACCAGGAAAAAGACAAATCCTCTGGCCTATGAGTCTGCCAAACGTCCGCCGCCCAGGGCAGCGGGGCTCTCCGGCCGGCAGGGTCCGTCCCACCCCATCCCGGCGCAAGGCTTCGAGGTGGTCCACTCTTCCCACCCATCCACTCCGGAAGGAGGTGATATTCTGCCGCCAACTCTGGCCAGGGGGCGGGCGCAAACCTTTCTCTGGCCTCCTCCGCAGACCTGGCCTCAAGCCCGGGTAGGGGGACGGAACTGCGGCCGGGGCCCCCCAGTTCCCACGCACCCACATGCTGCCACCACGCACACTCCCACCTGCTCGGCCTCCTTCACAGGCCTCCACGCCCAGTTCCAGCCCCACACCCTGTTCCAGCCCCACACCCTCCCACTCAGACAAAACACACACAACTCTGACCACACAATCCCAGAGGCGCGCGCGCACACGCACACTCAGGAACTCTTTCTCTGACACACATAATCCCTCTGTTACACGCTCACACACACGCGCACACACACGCGCCACGCCCTCCAACACGCAGCCCCGCCCTCGCCCCGCCCCACCCCCGTTGCCTGGCAACAGGAGCCCCGCCCACTGGGCGTCGGCGGCCGCGGCAGCTGCCTGCGGTAAGACCCACCCAGCCGCGCGAGCCCTCCCTGCTTCCCCCGGCCGCGCGGCCCGGTCGGTACCTGCCTAAAGTCGACATTGCCGAGGCCTCCGCAGCAGTCGGGCCCCGCCACAGAGCTGCTCATCGGCTCTGCCTCCGGCCGCCACGTCCCCCCAGCCCGGCCACCTCTAGGGTGCCTCCGCCGGGGCCTCGCGGCCGCCGACTCACCCCCCAAACCTGCCCTGGCGTACCGGGAAGCTGTGCCGCCCGGGGCGCTTTCCCTGTGACCCCAGTTTCTCTCGGCCTTCTGGGAAACGTAGTTCCCCGTCCCCGCGAGGCGCCACTGTCCTGGAGCTCGCGACGGCATCTCGAGGAGCCGAGAGCTACTAGCCCCAGGGTCGTACGCCGCGGTGACCGCCAGTTCCGAGGGGGCTCTCCCCTAAACCCTTCGGTCCCCGGCTCCCGGACCGGCCCGCCAACTGACCTGGCCTCCCTGTCCTTGGCTGGCGACGGGGCTCGGAGCTGGCTGCTGCGGGTCCTAGGTCTAAGCTTCCTGCGCAGCCCCCTGCGGACTTGGACTTTGGCCCAGGCTCGGGGTCCCCCGCCCCCCTCTGAGATTTGCTTTTGGCCAGAGGCGGTGCAGGCGGATCACACCCTGTAGCCTCCTGCAGAGGCTACTCCTCGGGACCCTGGGCCCCCGCCCCCACGGCCTCCCTATTCTTTGGCTTGGGCAGAGACACCTCCTCCACTCCTTTGTTCATTCATTCTCTGGTTCACTCACCGGGTACTTGCTGAACTCGAGTGTGTGCTGCGGGTACAGTAGGGAACAATACAGGTCCCTGCCCTCACTGTCTCCTAACAGAAGAGACAAAACATGAATAAAGGATTATAACCTGGAGCAGTACTGTGATGGAAAGAAACTGGGGGTCAGGTCAGATGATGGTAAGGCAAAGCACCTTAGGATCCCCTTTCGGAAGGCACGATTGGAGAGAAGGTGCAAGACCTGGGAAGTGTAGGGCCAGTGCAGATTTGGAAGAGAGACCAGCGGTGCAAAGGCCAGGAGACAGGGCAGAATTAGGCGTCCTTACGGAATCCAGAAACAGCTGATCATCTGTGGAGTAGCAGTGGAGGAAGAAGAGTGGGAGAGAAGGAGTTTAGGAAAGCAGGTGGGATTTTAGATGGTCAGGTCCAAGAGAGACCCTCTTGCAGCTAGGTGTTAATTTAAATGGGAAAACAGACTCAGAGTCCCAGATTTGCGCAGTCTCTCACCCAGCCCAGGCTGGACTTTTGCAAGGCCGGCGGCTTCCTCATTCAGGTGCCCTGCTTCTCGCTTCTCTCAAGCTTAGCCCTGAGCACCTACATCCTCCAGCATTTGCTGAGCAGCCGCCATGTGCTTGTCCCTTTTCTGACCCCTTTACAGATAGCCCAACCTTTACAACATCCTTAGGGTGGAGCAGCCCACCAACGAGACAGGGAGGACAGGAAGGATTCTGGCTTTGGAGCATGCCCTAGGTCTCTGGCTAGGGGCAAATTTCAGTCTCCTCAAAAGTGAAAGGGAAGAGGCGCCTGGGTGACTCAGTTGGTCAAGCATCTGCCTTCAGCTCAGGCCCTGATCCCAGGGTCCTGGGATCGAGCCCCGCATGGATCCCCCTGTTCAGCAAGGAGTCTGCTTCTCCCTCTCCCTCTGCCTGCTGCTCCCCCTGCGTGTGCTCTCTCTCTCTCTGACAAATAAATAAATCTTTAAAAACAAACCAAAAAAAGTAAAAGGGAAATACACATCGGTAAAACTCAGTACACATCTGACCCATGTGAAGTAATGACCATTGGGCACAACAGGGTTGAGTGCACAGTAGGGGCTAAAAAGCTGGTTTGCCTACAGACTACTGTCGCTAGATTCAGGAGTGCTCCCCCTCTCAGGGTGTCCAGGCAAGGCCTGCCGGACCCAGAGTCAATTCTGGGGAGCCTGTCAAGGCAGAGTGCTCCGAAGGGCATTCCCCACGACCCCCACCCCATGTCTACCTTCCCCAAGCCCCAGTTTTCTCCTGACCTTCCTGGCCACTCGTATTGTTTTTTTAAGCCAGAAAAATGAGTTTGTGCATGTGTTTGGTGTATCTGGGAACAAAGAAAGGTAAACGTCAGAGGTCACACCAGAGCTGATTCAACTAGAGGAATCCACTTCTCCACCCGGAATCCGCCCCCTGCCCCTTTCTGTGAAAACACCCAGACCTGGAGAAGGCAGACTGAAGCTTCAAATGTGATGGGAGTGATTCAGATCAAAAGCCTCCTACCCAAGATAATTTGAGGCAGAAGTCTCTGCCGGGCCGTTTGAAGACTCCCAGGTCTGAGAGCTTTTAGGATCGTCGAGGCCAACCTCTCCCACTGGAATATTTTTCAGCATCCCTAGCAAGTAGCAAAGTCACTTCTGTTTACATACCTCAAGTGATAGGAGGCTCACCACTTCTTGAGGTAGCCTGCTCCAGTCTTCGACACAGTGTTTCATTCATGAAACAGACCCAAAGCCACCCTTCCTAAGTTTTAACAAATACAGCTCCTTTCTTAACCTCCGAGTTATCTCTCCTTTCCCCTTGATTATTCTTCAGATAATGGGAAGCCATTATCACAGACTATCTCCCAGGTAGCTCCAGGGCAAACATTTCCCGCTGCCATCTCTGGCCAGGAATTTGACACTTGCTCTGAGGGGATCAAAACTAAAAGCCATTTCTTCATTGCCTTCCCCTCCCTCTCCCCCAGCCTCCACTGGCATTGGATTTGGCTGCCTGGCCCCCAAGAATTACTAAAGTGGGCTTTTATGACAAAAATTAGCATCTGCTTATCAGGTGGCTTTGGGTAAAACCTAAACCTTTCCCTACTCTGAATCCATTTACTGTTCATAAAATAGGTTTAACGATATCTCTTGAGCAAGGCTGAAATAAGGATTAGAGTTAGCAATATGTGCAAACATGCCCAGCACACAGTAGGTTTTCAATAAATGTTTGTCTCCCTCTCTTGTATGTAATTGAGACTCAGCAGCTGCGGTCACACTCATAACATTCATGGGCAAGCTGGCGTCTAAGGCCAGCCCAGCGTCTAAGGTCCACTGAGTTCCCAGGAAGAGATGGGATGAGAATCCAGCATGAGCAGACAGCTTGCGGGGGGGGGGGGGGGGGCAGGTGGTGCACAAGGAGCATGTTATCAGTAGTTTTTTAAAACCAGGTGTTAATGACGGGTTTGCAGCCATAATGCCGCACACGTCCCTCCTATATTCAGGCCCCACTGCCCCCACTTGGCCCAAGGAGGGTCCAGGAACAGGAGAGAGGCAAGTTCAGCAGGAGGCCGGGAGGAAGCTGAGGCAGGACAGGGCTGTGGATAATGAGTAAACCCTCCCTTCCTCCCCAGAGTCTGGAAGGAGCCCGGCACCCCCACAACCTCCTATGGCTGGGAAGAGGGCTCAGCGGTAGACTCACCTGAATCCAGCCATTTAAAGCCCCGGCAATTCCAGCAAGAAGTGGGGACTGGCCGAGACTCCCCAACCCCTCCGTGGTGCACAGAGCAGCTAACCCCTGCCTTCTCGCTGGCCTCTTTGCTGCTCCAGGAACACCCCAGGCACACCCTCACCTCAGGGCCTTTGTACAGACAACGAGCATTCTACCTTGGAATGCTCTTCCCTCCAAAGTCCTCCCAATTCCCTCCCTCCCTCCCCTCCTTCCGGTCCAGTATCACCTTTCTGGCCTGTGGAAAACATCAACTGCCCCCCTACACTCTGCATCCCCTCCCCAACTTCTTCATGCCCTGTAGGTCAGTCTCCCTGGGGTAGAATGTGAGCTTGAAGATGGAACTTTTTCATGCCTTTATACACACCGCTCTCTCTGTGGCACCTGGATCATGCCTGGCATGAAGCAGGCCCTCACTAAGTAATGAAAGAATGAGTGAGTGAATGAATTGTTCTACCACTCCTAACTTTTGGGGTAACCATGGGCAAACCACTTCTCTGGGCCTCAGTGACCCTGCCTATGGAAAGGGGAGGGTGACAGGATCAGTGAGTAGGAAATCAAAGCAACCCGTGAGTTATGAAGTCCCCACCCCACCACTCTCTAGCTGTGGGTCTGGGGCAAGTGACTTACCCTCTGTGTCTCTCAGCAGAAGAGAAAATTCTACCCAGAGAAACAAACCGCTAAGCTTTTTGAGCTCTTGCAAAGCTGTCAGATCAGCTCTCAGCACCATTTCCCCAAACCCCCAAACTGGCCTGTGGGGTGGACGGTGTTATTCTGGCTTTCCTGGTAAGGGAACGGACTTCTGTGGAAGGGACTGGCCCATGGTCAGACTGCTGAGTAAGTGATGTGTTTCAGACCCGCCAGCCCAAAGCCACACACAGCCTTTTCCCACTATGCAATCCTGCTTCCCTGGGATGGAGGAAATAACTCAAAAACTCAGCACGCAGGGGCGCCTGGGTGGCTCAGTGGGTTAAGGCCTCTGCCTTCAGCTCAGGTCATGGTCCCAGGGTCCTGGGATTAAGCCCCGCATTTGGCTCTCTGCTCGGTGGGGAGCCTGCTTCCTCCTCTCTCTCTCCCTGCCTGCCTCTCTGCCTGCTTGTGATCTCTGTCAGATAAATAAATAAAATCTTAAAAAAAAAAAACAGCACGCAGCCCAGGGCAGGCTCAGCAGTTTTTCAAATATTCAGTGTTCAAAACACATCATGCTTCTGCTCTGTTCTCTGCTTCTTTTCATCACATCCATCATTCAAGATCCAGATAAGCTTCATCTTTTCTAAGAAGTCTGCCTACTCCTCTAAGGACTAAGGCAAAGCACTCTTCCTCACCATGCCCCCCTGCCCCGAGGTCCTGTATGGCCCAGGTATAGCCCACCATTCCAGCTCTTGTTCTCTGTACTCCCGCCACGCTGACCTCTTGTCAGTTGCTTCCAGCCACAGGGCCTTTGCACCTCCTGTTCCCTGTCAGACATACTCTTCCCTTCTCTTCTTGGAGAGCAAGGACATTTCCTGCTTTGGCCACCATTGCAGCTCTGGCACCTGGCACACACTCAGCACCTGTATCAGTCACTCATCGAATTTACCAAAGGAATCGATGAGTGAAGGAAGGCAAGACTGAATTTTAGCCCTGGGAAGTTATTCCTCAACAATGGAAACAAAGTAACAATATTTTCAGACCAAAAAAGGCTGAGAGAATTTATCACCAGCAGGTAAGAGGAAAATGAGCCCAGTCAGAAGCCCAGGAACACAGGAAGGAATGAAGGGCATTAGATGAGTATTAGATGTTCATAAGAATAAAAATATCTCATGGGTTAGAATGTTTATCTTGGGAACTGAGGGAAAAGGTAGGAAAAACCCTGTAGGGCCACAGATTTGAACAACATGATGAACCAACTTTCTACCATGTTCTTCTCGGAACTGTCCTCCTAGCAGGTACAGAACATACATTCTTTTCAAGGTCATAGACAACATTTACAAAAATCGACCATATGCTGGGGCATAAAGCAAATCTCAAAACATTTCAAGGGATTGAGATCCCATAGTTTATCCTCCCAAACACTGGGATTAAGCTAGCAAACAAGAAGACGACTACAACATCTCCCCATGTTTAGAAAGGAGAGAATACATTTGTTTTTGAAACCTCAGAGATGAGGTGTGATGTAGAGATTGTTTACAGATAAGATCTTAAAAGGTAATAACAAATAAACCCCAGAGATGAAATCCCGTGGGCTCCACATGGACCAGTAAGGGCAGCAGATGGTATGAGCACTACACCTGGGTAGACTAGGTCAGGTGACCAATCCCGGTCAAGCCACAGTGCTCGGGGAGTGGCGAGTGTCCGGACTCCAGGAGAAGATGGCATTTCCCATTGACATGGGGTGGGGGTTGGTGGGGAGGCAGAGCCTTGAGCCCACTGAGCGTTACAGACCCTAATGGGGCGGGGCGGCCAGCAGAGCAGGACCAAGCAGTCCCTGCCCCAGACTCTCAAAGGGGACCAGAGCATCAGCAGCTCTCTACCTTCCCGTGAAAACTGCACAGCAGGGCTATGCCCAGGAAGGAGGCAGGAAAGCAAGGGCCAGAAGCAATCAGAACTAAGGACTAGGGCGCCTGGGTGGCTCAGTTTGTTCATCATCTGCCTTGGGCTCCGGTCATGATCCTGGGGTCCTGGGATCGAGCCCTGAGTCATGGGGCTCCCTGCTCCGCAGGGTGTCTGCTTCTCCCTCTGCCTCTCCCCCGTCCCCCCGCTTGTGTAGCTCTCTCTCTCATACACACCAATAAATAAATAAATCTTAAAAAAAAAAAACCCTTCCTAAAGGTTTGTCCCTCTGCACGACACGCAACGACACCGAGGGACCTAGAAAGCATTGTGCTAAGTGAACGGAGTCAAAGGCAAGTGCCATAGGATTTCCCTCCTATGGGGAATCTAAAAGGCAAAACAAATGAACAAACCAACAAAAAGGAAAACAGCACAGATCCATAAGGACAGAGAACAAACTGACGGTTGTCAGAGGGGAGGGGGAGGGGGAGGGGTGATGAGTCAAAAGGGGTCGGGGGAGAGGGATGACCAAGCTTCCAGCTCCGGAATGAGAAAGTCACAGGGATGAAAGGAACAGCACGAGGCATACAGTCAACGTTGTTGTCGTAGTGCTGTGGGGCGACTGACCGTAACTACACTTGGGGTGAGCAAGGCGTCATGTACACGCTTGTCTCATCGGAGTGTTGTACCCCCCAAAACTAATGTAACACTGTGTCTCAGCTATGTGTCAGCAAAAACATAAATCCGTAAAGGTTCGTGACTCCGCGAATAAAGGTGGAATTTCCACTTCCTTGACTCGCCAGCCTAGAGTATGATTACTCCAAACAGTTAACATTAATAGTTGAATAATTATGCTTTATTTAATTTGGCTTCCTCCCCACCCCCCATTATTTGTGATGTTGAACATTTTCCCGTGTGCTTTCCTTTCTGACTGGAAGAGTGTTTTATTTGCCCTATTTTCCAATGCACTTCCTGTGCCTTCTTTCAAAGACTCGTGAGCCTGACTCAGCCATCTCTTGAAATTACTTAATGAAATGAATCAGGCTGCTGTCAATTTTATGGGTTTTAAAAACGTTTTTGACCTGCAAAATTTTCCAACCCATCCAAAACGCGCAAGAACGGTACTGTAAACCCACATATCCTCTATTTAGGTTTGCCGATGACCGTCTCCCAGTGTTGGCTTTATCTGTTTATATGTAATGATTTTTTTAAGATTTTACTTATCTATTTGAGAGAGACCAAGAGGGCAAGAGAGCAGGAGCTGGGAGAGGAGCAGGGAGCCCAACGCGGGGCTCGATCCCAGGACCCCAGGATCATAATCTGAGCCTAAGGCAGGCAAGCGCTTAACTGACTAAGCCATCCAGGTGTCCTGTAGTTGTTTTTTTTTTTTTAAATCTACCTTTTGAAAGTACATTGCAGGGGCGCCTGGGTGGCTCGGTGGGTTAAGGCCTCTGCCTTCGGCTCAGGTCATGATCCCGGGGTCCTGGGATCGAGCCCCACATCGGGCTCTCTGCTCAGCGGAGAGCCTGCTTCCTCTCTCTCTCTCTCTCTCTCTGCCTGCCTGTCTGCCTACTTGTGATCTCTGTCAAATAAATAAATGAGATCTTTAAAAAAAAAAAAAAAAGAAAGACAAGAAAGAAAGTACATTGCAGACTCTTTGCCCCTAAATACTTTGGGGGATATTTCCTAAGAACTATGACATTTTCCTCCAAAACCTCGAACAATGACCTAAAGCAGGAAGTTTCTTGTTGCTACAGGAGCGTGTCTAACATATACGGCACATGCGAATCTTACCGATTACCCTGAGACCACCCTTCATGCTGTGTTTTGCATGAGGTCCAGGCTCCGGGGTCCATCACTCACCTCCTACAGCTGACTTCGATGCAGAAAGTCCCTTACTCTGACTCTGTCTTTCACAGCACTAACATTTGGGGAGAGCCCCGAGGATTGTGCAGACGGCCCCTCGGGTAGGTTTTGTCGCCCACGACTCCCCACAGTCTGTGCCTCGAGGGGCCAGAGCATCACCATAGTGCTGCGGTGACCTCCGACCTCCAGTGTGAGCTTTGATCACCGAGAGCATCAGATCTCTCCTCGGAGGGGTGTGCGGGGTCTGTGTCCTGGCTTCTGAGTTATGGGTTTGTCATTGGCCGCTGGTGTGTTGCTCCTGCTTTCATAAATCCTGGCCTTTTATAGCCCAGCTCGGGGCAGGCAGCGGGGGCAGCTCAGGCACAGCCAGCTTCAGCAGGGCCCAGGGACACAGTCATCCCAGCCTGTCACCAGGGGGACCTGCTGCCTGGTCCTTGCGTCCTTGAGTCCTGGCATCCAAGCTGTGTTTACAGAGGACCCCAGGGCCACCTCTGGTCTAGCCTCCACCCCTTCTTGGGCCTCCCATCATGGGTAGAGCAGACTTCTCTGTGCCATTGACTTTGGGCCTGTGTAACCTGCTTTGGTTGATGGGATGAGAACAGGCATAACCTAAACAGAGGCCTCAAATGAGCTCGTGTGGTTTTCTTTGACTTCTCGTGCTCTCGTGACCTCCTGCAAAAAGCACATCTCCTCAGTGACAGCCGCCCCTTTAGCCTGGGCCCCAGAACCAACACACATGGGGGAGACCTGAACTCAGTTTGGCCCAGCTGACCCCAGACTGTAGCAGAGCCCACAGCCAAGTTCAAACTAGACAAACCAACCCACCCTCACCCCTGCACGTACCACCCTCACCCTCAGACCCGTACACGAATATAAACACTTGCTGTGAACCCTGGAGTCTGGGGCCGTTTGTTACGCAGCAATACTAGAGTGAGAGCTGACTGATACACTCTGGGTTCGAGGACCAGCCTGGGCAGGTCCTAAAAGCATCTGCAGGCCTTTGCTTCCTCATCAGTATAATGGTATCATACCCTACTGATCTTATAAGCTTGTTGTGAGGCTCAAAGGTGATAATGCTCTCAGAACAGTGCCCAGGACACAGAAAATATTTAGTCCCATGTTGGTTATATTACACTGTCCACCACTGCGGCTAGTGTTACCATAAGCATTGACCCTCCGGATCCAGTAAGGACCCCAACTACCTCACCCTCAAGGACTAGACAGTTGGAGGTTAATGAACAGAAAGGAGAGTCAGCCCTAGGTGAAGGGGAGTGGCCCCCAGGACCACTCTGCCCTGGTCCCTGAGTTGCCCCCTCCCTGACCTGGACTCCCCCAGGTGAGCCCTTGAACAAGCTGCTTGGGGACCAGACGGCTAAGTGCCTGCTGGTGAGGGCCAGCCAGGTCAAAGTGACCCACAGGCCGTGGAAAACTCAGAGCCAGCCTATTTCCCCCGCTTCAGTCCAGGCCTTCGATAACCAGCACTTTTAAATGACAGGCCAGCTACAGAGCCCAGGCCCTCATGGGAGCGTGGGTGTTAGTGTCTGGGTCTGCATTTCCAGGCCATGGGTGAGCTGTTCCCAAACTCAGAGGTTTGCCTGGGACCTGACCTCACAGCGACACCCCTCTCCTGGGCCGGACCCTTCTGAGGTCCCATCCCAGCTCTGCCACTTACCCACAAATTCATCCTGGGCAAATGTCCCGACCTCCTCGAGCCCCCAGTTCCTCATGGGCTTGTTATGGGGTCAAAGGCAATAGGCCCTTTGACCAGCCCTCTGTGGGCAGCCTCTGCAGACCTACGGGAAACTCCGTCACTCAGAAAGAGGAAGAGATGAACACAGAGGGGCCGGGGAGGTGCAGGCTGGTGGCCATGACAGTGAAGACACGGGGAGGGTTCCCAACGCCTAGCAGCTTGGCAGGTGGCACCATGGGACACAGGGGTACAGATTTCGTCTCCTCCTGGCCGCTTCATGTTTTCATGTTTTGTTTTGTTAATCAGTACACTTTAGAGTACTTTCTTGGCAAAGTGAGCACAGAGTACAGAGAGTTCCCACATACTTAAAAAAAAAATTGGGGGGTAGGGGGTGCCTAGCTGGCTCAGCCGGTAGAGCTTGCAAATCTTGATCTCAGGGTCACGAGCTTGAGCCCCAGGTCAGGCATGGAGGCTACTTAAAAAAAAAAAAAAAAACTGTATTGAGATAAATGTCATTATTTTAACCACCTTATCTTCTTTTACTTTTTAACAATAGGTAATCACTTGAACCATCTGTGATGGTGACTTCAACCTTGATCGCTGGCTTACTATCAAGGGTTGGGGTGGGGCATCTGCTGGGCAGCACAGAAGGACGGTGCTAATCCATGAGTCGTTCGTGGGTCCTCATCTAGCAAAGATCCCAAATCTTAGAACCTTCAGCACTGGGAGATTTTTCTTGGAGTGATTCTCACAGTCTTGGTAGGCTGGTCCCTTCACACTGGGGTTCTTTGCCTTGGAGCCTCTGACCAAGTCAGCTCGTATCTTCTCCAAAGACTTTCCCCATCGCTGCTGCTTAGAGTCATTCAGATTCGGTGAACCGCCACCTCGGGTCCCACGGATGTCTTCCAGGTATCTTAAGAAGCGACGACCGGGAGGGCGGCAGGAACAGGTGACCCACCTTCCCTACAGCAGCCACCGCGTCTTCCCCAAAGAACTATTTTAACCCTTTTAAAGTGTACAGTTCAGTGGTTTGAGTCACATTCACGATGCTGTGTGACCGTCATCATGATCTAATTCCAGGACTTCTCCATCACCCCAGAGAAAAGCCCTATACCCGTCAGCTGTTGCTCTGCACCCTGCCCACCCAGCCCCTGGCAACTCGTAACCAACTTTCCATCCGTATGGATTTGCATCTTCTAGAAGACTTGTGCAGTTAGTGTGACCTTTTGTGCCCAGGCTCTTTCATTTAGCATGTTTTCGAGTCCATCCACGTTGTAGCATGTATCCGTACCTCGTGCCTTCCTATACCTGAGTAATACACCATCGTATGGTCATACCCATTTTGTCCATCCGTTTGTCTGCTGATGGATACTTGGGCTGTTTCCATATTTTAGCTGTCGTGAATAATGCTGTGTGTACATTTTGCGTACAGTTTGGGTTTTTTAACTTTTTTTTTTTTTAAAGTAGGTGCCACACCCAGTGTAGGGCTTGAACTCACTACCTTAAAATCAAGAGTCGCACCTTCTACTGACGGAGCCAGCCAGGCGCCCGCCAGGTTGTTGTTGTTGTTGTCTTTTAATGGATTCACTTTTCATTTCTCTTGGGCTCTCTCTAACAGTGAAATTGGTGAGTCATAGGATAACTCTATACTTAGCCTTTTGAGAAATTTCCAGACCGTTTTGCACAGTGGCTGTCATTTTACACTCCCACCAGCAGCTCATGAGCGCTCCAACTTCTCCACGGCCTCAATAACACTTGTTCTTTCTTGTCTTTTTGATACTAGCCATCCTCGTAGGTTGGGAAATGGTGTCTCGTTGTAGGTTTGTTGTTTTTTTTTTTTTTAGATTTTATTTGTTTATTTGACAGACAGAGATCACAAGTAGGCAGAGAGGCAGTCAGAGAGAGAGGGGGAAGCAGGCTCCCTGCTGAGCGGAGAGCCCTATGCGGGGCTCGATCCCAGGACCCTGAGATCATGACTTGAGCCGAAGACAGAGGCTCAACCCACTGAGCCACCCAGGCTCCCCTCTCGTTGTGGTTTTGATTTGCATTTCCCTCTTCATGAATGAAGTTAAGTATCTTTCCTTGTGCTGTTGGCTATCTGTCTATCTCCTTTGAAGAAAGGTCTGTTCCTATCCTTTGCCTGTTTTTATTTGGGTTATTTGCCTTTCTATTGTTGAGTTCTAAGAGGAAGGGTCATTACATGCTCATTTAAAACGGAATGTTGGCCATCTCTGCTTCTCAAGGGTATCAGGCTTGGCCCCCAAGGAAACCCCTGTCCCTGCCCTAAGGTCCTGCTCCATCGCCCTACAGAGTTTTCACACACCCCCATTCCCCATCTTTGGGGGGGGAATGGAGCACTCCTTCCCCTGCGAGCTTGCGTCTAGGCAAGCCCAAGACTTTTCACCCAATCAAGAGTCCTTTAGAATGTTTTTCCAGACAAAAGCTGCTCTTTCTCTAAACACCACTGCGGCTGCTGCCTTGTACGTATGCATAAATACAACCAGCTTCTGAAAAACAGAATTACCTGATTTCTCTTCCAGGCACTACACATGAATGACTTCTAATTTTCTATTTCTCAGTTAAACTTCCCTTTCAGGCTCCAGACTCCTTCCACCTTCTGAACTCCTACCCCCCCACCCCACCCCTAGACCCCTCCATATCTTGTCCAAGACCGAGGCTAGCCCTCTCTGCGCCACCCAGACTCCTCCCTGCGCCACCCAGACTCCTCCCTGCACTCTCCCTCCCTGCCGCAACGAATCAGTCATCAACAACCATATTAATTGTTCCTCTGAAAGAGCACTGCTCTCTGGGCACACAACGAGACTCCATCTCCCAGCCCCCCTTGCTGTTAGGTATGACCACATGACCGAGTTCCAGCCAATGGAATGTGAGAAGAAGTGATGTCATTGCTCCCAGGCCTGAAGGGAAGACCCTCCCATGTGCCACCCTCATATCTCTTTCCCCATCTCCCTGCTGAATAAGAGTACCCAGAAGCCCTGGAGGAAGACCTAGAGGAAGGCAGAGCCACAAGATAAAAGGGTCTAGGTCCTTGAATGTCTCTGGGAAGCAGACCCAGTGCGCTCGCCGCCTTCCACCAGCCCACATCCAACTAAAATGAACAATCCGTACATCTTCATTATGCTGTCTCCTGAGACCTGGGGATTACTTGTCATAGCCGCTCGTCTTTTTAAACTAACATCAGACTGGGTCAGCCGAAATGTGAAAGCTGGAAGACAAAAGTCCCCTTCAATAATTTTAGGGCTGACTGAGGCTTAAGATCCCTGGTGACTCTGAGTAATTCCTTCTGCCTCCATCATGCTCTTTTGTCGTTTTTGCCGAGCTTGGCACGTGGACGTTCAGGTGGGGTTTAAACTGACTTTGGAAAGGAAGGAACACATTCACCTGCAAAAAACAAAATGCAACCAAGAGAGGGTTAAGCAGATGGATAGAGGGTTCTTTTCACATAACTAGAGGCAGGTAGTGGCTGGCATCAGGGACCATGACTCCACCTTCCCTAACATAATTCATTTCCATCCTGAGGTTTTAGCCTCTGAGTCACAAGATGACTGCTATCGCTCTAGTCCTCACACTTGGGTGCAGTACAAGTCTAAGGTGAGGGAAAAGTCAAGGGCCACACGAGGTACTCCTGTCTCTTTTCATCAGGAGAGCAAAAGCTTTCCCAGAAATGCCCCCAGCAGACTTTCCACTTTAGGATTGACTGGCCAGATCTGGGTCATATGATCAGCACGAGACGCTGGGAAATTTGATAACAAAATGGCCATGACTGGCTCAGACCATTGACTTAAAAAACCAATCAATGTTTTCTTAGAACAAAGACAATAGGTCTTGGCAATTTGGCTGACGCTGTCCACCTCCATTTTTGTCAGAAAGTCCCCTTCTCTTAAGACCAAGAGAGGGCTACCATGCCTGGCCTCTTCCAGGCCTGAGCCTCTGTGAAGATAAAATAGCAGGAGGGTTCATGGCTCCTTTGCCTAATTGCCCAGATCTGCCTGTGGCTCCATCCTGGTGTTTCTTCCCAGGAAGCCTTCAGCAGAAATGCCACACCCTGTCCAGACAGCCTCTCCCAGCAGCGACCATCTCCGTCACTCTGGCAAAGCTCGACTCTGTCCCCAGGGTCACTCACCCAGAAAAGGCAGCTGTGTCAGTGCTTTCCAGCAGAATAAACACAGAATTCCCAGTTACTCCCATCTGGGAAGCTGTCTCATTTCCCCAAAGCCCCTGGTCTCTCCATGCGAGCTGCGAAGAACCACTGAGGCTCACGTATTGAATCTAGAGTTCCAAGGAAATAGAAATAAAAATAGCCAGAGGAGGGAATGAAACTATAAGCGGCCAGGCAGACAGTGTTTAGCCAAATATGGGAATCCAGGGAAGGAGTCCAGGAAACAGGGAAGTATCAGCCAACATGCGCCCAGCATCTACTACACACCAGGTACTAAATGGAGCACATAATGACATCGGTCTTTTGTTGGGTCTTCAGGTCAGCCCAAGGAAGTAGTTATCACCCCCATTTTATTCTGCATGTAGTGAAACAGAGGCTCACAGAGTTGCCTGCAGTACCGTCCAGAATGTGAGTTCTGGTCAGATCATCTCTCTTTCCCAGCTGGGTCATTCCCTAGCTACACTTAAACGCCTTGTGCCTCAGTTCCTGCATCTATACAATGGGAATGATAGTAGTTCCTACCTCACAGGCTTACTGGGAAGGGTCGGTATGTTAGTGTGTGCGGAGTATTCAGAAGGGCTGGGATGGAGTAAATCCTGGATGCATGCGTGCAACCATCGTGATGCCCATTTGACAGGTAAGGGAATGGAAAATTCCCGAACAATTATGCATTTGCCGGTGGTCACGCAATCAGTAAAAGGGGGAGCCAAGGGTCAAAGCCAGGTCTCTCCGACACTGCCACCCATGCTCTAAACCACCAGCCAGTCAACCTGACGCCAAAGAGCCACTGGCATAATTAACAAAACGGCACATTCTACACACAGCAGGTCCCCTAGGAGACCATAGGCACAGCCAAGGGTGAGCGGTGAGAATGTAAAACTTCCCTCAGCAGCACGTGGCCCAGATGTGCCTCTCTGCGCCTGTGTCCCCCAGCAAAGCAGTCCAGAAGGGAGTGGGTGACTGACTTTCCAAGCCTCGAGTGACTCCTGTCAGTGGGCCTGGAATACAAGCATCACTGGAGAGACTGGAAGGCATGGAAATATGGCTCCTCTGGGGAGGAGGCGAGGTGGAAGGGGGCCTATAACATAATCTTCCTCCTCCTCACTATGGAGCCTTTGCACAGCAATGTGGCCCAATTAAAGGACTGCACTTCCCAGCCTCCTTCGTAGTTGGAATGGCCAATGATGTGGAAGCTTTTGAGTGGGACTAAGAAAGACCCTCTTTAAAGATTATTTATTTATTTGATGGATAGAAATTACAAGTAGGCAGAAGTAGGCAGAGAGGCAGGCAGAGAAAGAGGAGGAAGCAGGCTCCCTGCTGAGCAGAGAGCCTGATGCGGGACTCGATCCCAGGACCCTGGGATCATGACCTGGACGGAAGGCAGAGGCTTAACCCACTGAGCCACCCAGGCGCCCCAAGAAAGACCCTCTTTAAAGAGCCAGTTAAACTAGGAGTTAGGTCTTTCTGCCTCTTCTTTCTTCTTCTCGCCTATAAAACAGATGAGATGCCTGGAGCTCCAGCAGCCATCTTGGACCATGAGGTGACTTTGGAGATGGAAGCTATAAACTGAAGATGGTGGAGCCTGGTCTCTGGTAATTTTGTGGAGCTGCCAAGCCAGCCCTCAACCCTACCTCCAGTCATCTTATTGTGAAAATTAATCCCTATTCTGTTTAAGGGACTACAGTCAGTTATCTCTTTCTAACTGCCAATTACAGTTTCTATCTTATGAGCATCCCCTTTAGAATCACACAGAACTGGGTATGAATTACGCCTCTACCACTTAGTGACTAGAGTAAATCACCGATTATCCTAAGCCTCAGTTTGCTTATCTGTTAAATGTCAATTACACTTCCTTCCTCATAGAGTTCTTATCATAAGATAACCAATGTAAAATGCTTAGCATAACACCCAGCAGCTCCCCGGCTTGCTAGTTCCCACCCACCTCTGTGGGTGTCACTGACTCCCACAGTGGCTTTCTCTTCCCTTGAACCCTTCCAATCCACTCCCGCTCTAGGCTGACCGCCTTGGGGAGACAAAAGTGTTTAAACACGCCTCTGTTGGGGGCCCCCATTCCATGGACCACGTGTCCAAAGACAGTGCTGGAAGATGTCGGCCAAACATCTCTCTCTCTCCCTCTCACTCTGTAGCCTCCCTCGCACCGCACTCCCACTGTCTCTCTCTCTCAAAAAAAAAAAAAAGAAAAGAAAAGAAAAGAAAAAAAAGAAAAAGACACAGAAGTGTCTACTGATTACAATGCTGGGCCTTATTTGGACCCCAATCTGAACAAACCAAGCAACAGCAGCAACTGTGTATGCAGTTATTTTGATAAAAACAGAGTCTTTATCTTTTAAATTTTTTCTTTTCTTTTCTTTTTTTTTAAAGTAAGTCTACATCCAACATGGGACTCAAACTCACAACCCCAAGATCAAGAGTCTCGTGGTCTACGGACTGAAGCAGCCAGGTGCCCCCAGCCTCTGCCTTTCAGAAGTAAATGTTGAAATAATTACAAATGAAATAATATGATGTCTGCGATTCGCTTCAAAGTAACCAAGGAGAGGGATGGGTAGGTTCACCGGAAACAAGATGGACCAAGATTGATAAATGTACAGCCCTGTGATAGGTTCCAGGAGCAGGAAGCTGGGATCTGGGCAGTGGGCAAGGCAGTAGAGCCCCAGCGGGCACTGCGCACTGGAGGAGCCGGTGGGTGGCGGCCTGGCTGTTCTCTGACCATTTCTGAGCATCATGCCAGCAATTCAGACAAGGAAGTGACGGACTAGGAAATCCTCCACTCCCTTCACAGATGGATTGAGGTGGTGCTGCCCCAGGATCCAGGCTGTGGGGGCACTGAGTCCCTGCTTTCATGGGACTCGCATGTCCCAGAGAGATGAATGGCTAAAACGTGGGGGCATCAGATGGTGAGGAGGGCTCTGGAAACAAAACAAAACAACAACAACAACAAAAACCAAAAAACAAAAAAGCGAGGCACCAGGGGGATGTGGGGTGCAATGCTAAGTAAAGAGGTCCCCTCACTGAGAAGGTAACTTTTGGGTCCAGTCCAAAAGTCCAGACTTTTGGGCATATAGAGGCAGCCATACCAGCTGACACGGTACAGACATTCTTATTTTTTTTTAAGATTTTATTTATTTATTTGACAGAGAGAGATCACAAGTAGATGGAGAGGCAGGCAGAGGGGGCGGGGGGAAGCAGGCTGCCTGCCGAGCAGAGAGCCGGATGCGGAACTCGATCCCAGGACTCTGAGATCATGACCCAAGCCAAAGGCAGCGGCTTAACCCACTGAGCCACCCAGGCGCCCCCAGACATTCTTGGCCTTAGGAACCATCCTGGGTACGCAGGCAGGGACATCTCAGAACAAGTCCCAGGGCTGCCCCTCCCACTGCCCCTCCCACCCCATGCCCTCCACAATCAGCTGTGGTCATTCCATTCCCCACCATCTAGTCTACCGCCTGGGCCGAGTGTGTGGGTACGGTTCCAGGGCTCTGGACAGCCTCGCCCAAACTCAGAGGAAGTTGCAAGTTCAAGGGCACAGGTATAAGCAGTGAGGGGCGTGGAAGCCCCAGAGGATTTTCAGAAGCAGAAAGCAGCGAGTCAGAAACCAACACTGCTCATGAATCTTTTGAAGAAGAAAGGATTCTGAAGGGCAGAAAGGAAGCCGGGCTCCGCTCTGGCAAGCCCCCGAGGGGGACAAGGGCTGACCAGCCCACTGGAGGCCCCTGGGAGGCAGCAGGCAGAAACCCCAAAGGCAGGAGCAGCCCATGCAGCTACCGTGTTCCCACCAGGGGACCCACGAAGACCACGACTCTGTCCCCGGCACTCAGGAGTCAGCTGCAGAGATACAAAGAAACCCCCTGCCCCTCGTGGATGAATCTTTCAGGGGGAGAGAGGGAATCGGCAAGTCAAGCTATAAATATCAGATCCTTTCAAGTGATGTTGAGCGCTCAGAAGGAAACAGGGCCCGGGAACTGAAGTGGGGCGGAGGGAAGCGTAGACTGTGGACCAGGAAGTCCCGCCCCAGAGGAGATGGGGACGGGTAGGGGGATGGCGGAGGGCAGGCTCAGGCTCAGAGGTGGGGAAGAGGAAGCCCCCGAAGGTCTGAGGACAAGGGAGGGACCCGCCACGCCCAGACCTGGAGGAGGAGCCTGGGAATATGCAAAGGAGGGACCCATGGGGACCAGGGGCTCGGGATTTCTGGGTTATTGTGAGGGCATCTGGGGAAACGGTGAGGGTTTTCATCAGTGGGCTGATTTCATTTTATTTTTATTGTGACAGAATCCACCTACGATCAAATTCCCCGTGGCCACGTTCTCGATATACAGATGCAGTGGCATTTGGTACTTCTGGTGTCGTGCAATCGCTACCTCTATCTGGTTCCACAATGCTGTCACCGCCCCAAAAAGAACCACTGAACCCACTGGGTGGTCCCTCCCATCCTCCTTCCCCCCACCCGCAGCCTCTGGCAACCAACAACCTGCTCTCTGTCTGCAGATTTGCCTCTCCTGGACATTTCATATACGCGGAATCACACAGTAGGTGGCGTTTGGTGTCTGGTGTCTCTTGATTTGATTTCTTAGAGGCCCCTCTTGTTGCCCCAAGGAGAAGGAGGGTCCATAGTGGGGCATGGTTGAGGAAGGGAGGCCAGGAGGAGGCTGGAGGCCCCATCAGATGAGGGAGCCTGGTGGCCAGGACAGATAGGAGTTAGGCTGGTGAGAAAGGAGGGGACCCAAGTGCATCTTGCAGGCACGGCCACCGGGACTTCCTGCACCTGGACCATGCCAGGGAAGGACACTGAGGACTCAGGGAGGGCCTGAGCAGCTGGGACCATGGTGGTGGCAGAGTGGGATGGTGGAGACTGGGAGAGGAGGCAGAAGACACAGGAGCCAAGTAACTCAAAAGTCCCTTCAAGAATTTTAGAGTCAGGTACAGGAGAAGAGCTCCTGCAGAAACTTAACAAAAGCAAAGTCTGGAACGTGAACATCAGAGTGGGGTGGGAGGAGGGGGAGCTAAGTGAGATACTGAGCTGAAGACATGCACAATGTTCATCAGTGAGGGTGAGCCATCCACTTCCAGGTCCCTTGTGTGGAACTGGTCAGTTTCTCCTGCTCCAGGGGATGTATATCAACAAGAAGGTAAGCACAACCACCGTCTCAAAGCTTCAGGGGATCCAGTCACCTGTCTACCTAGTGGAGATGTTTTTGGAGGCTCAGGGCCGCCATGCACTGTTGCATAGGTTGGGCACTGTGCAACACCTAAAGCGTACTTTTTACACAGACTGGCATTCTCCCTAGAGTTAGGTAGTGCGCAACCTGCACAGTGCTGCCTGGCAGTCATGATCATTGTGGAATTGCTGTGTTTGTAAATAACGGGGCTCCCTTGAGGGAATGTTTGTGAGAAACATGACAGTTTTCTCTGCTTCCGAAGGTCAAATGAACTCTGGCATTTAAACACAGCGGCTGGAGTTGCCCTAGATCCTGTGTTTTCTTTCTAAGAAGGAAAAGCTTTGGCCAGGGAAATGTCAAGTATGAGGTAGACCCGTTTGGCTCACACAGGCCTGCCCCTGATGAGCTGTGCTATGTCACCGCGTTCTCTGGGGCAGTGGGAGGCTCCCCAGGTCATGCACACAGGACCTGACTCCTCTCGGGTCAGGAAGGACCCCTGCTTTGTTCAATCTTGGGAGCAACAGACAGAACCTCCCAGGGATGGGCTGCCAGGATGGGCCATGTGGGCTGTGCCCTGTGTAATAGGGATCCCTAGGGCAAGCCATGCAAATAAGACCTGTCCTCTGGCAGCTTTGTGGCCCAGGTCAGGAAAGCCCCAGACTTGGGCTCAAATCCCAGCTCTGCCTGGCTGCCTGTGCAACCTTAGGGCAAGTTGCCTCACCTCCCTGAGCCTCAGTTTTTTCTTCTGCAAAGTGGGGGCCTGTTGGGGCTGCTGGGAAGGACAGAGGGCTGTATGGCGGGTCCCTGGCCAATCCTAGGGTCTGGGCTCTGATAATCCTTGTCATGATCCCTGCACCCATTCTTGGGGAGGTAGGGGGAGACACTAACATACACCCCCTCGCACACTCACACATTCACACCCAGAATCCTAGCCGGGTTTCAAAATCCTCGATATACCCATCCTGAGCCAGGAAGGCTTAGTGACTGTTCTGTTCTTCCTTTTTTAGGAAAGATCTCTAAGGTACAGACCAGTGGAGAGAATGATGAACAGCCCTTTGCCATCACACAGGAAGTCCTAAAAGGCAGGCATCCACGGATGGTGGAAATAAGCTTGGCCAGAGGCAATGCCCTTCCGCCTCACCTCGCTCCTCACCCCGCTGACAGCTGGGGCTTCCTCTTGCCCAGACGAGGAAATGAAGGTCTGCAGATTAGAGTAGGCATAAGGGGCAGCAATCCTTGCTGTCTGAGACAAAAAGACAGGAAAAGGACACAGCATCACATGTTCCTGCTTCTCAGGAGGAAGGGCAAAAGAGCAGAGGGGCTGTGGGTCCTGGCAGCAGGACCCCCTGGCTGTGGGTCCTTAGGTCTCCTGCTAAGCTGCAGGAAGCAGCCTCGAGATTCCCTCCACCTCTGCTCCCCTGGGGGAGAACCTCGCCTCTGGAAGGCCCCCAACCACAGCCAGGTGAGATCCCTTCAGAGGGAGCACTTTGTGTGTGTGTCTCTCTCTCATTCCACAAAGTCTGATTCTCCTGTGTCTTCTCGCCGTTCGCAGACCAGAGTCCACACTCAATGCACTGAGTAATGTCATTTGCAGGCACACATGCCGCCATATATGTCCACACACACAATCCTAGCCAGCTGTCACAATCCTCCTCTAAATACCCATCCTCAACCGGCCACTCTCACTGGTTCTTTTTTTTTTTTTTTTTTAACATTAAAGAGAAATATCTAAAATACAGATAAATGGTGGGGGGGGCAAATCTGAAGTGACAACTTTTACATTTGTTCATTGTTGCTTCTCTCTCCCTTTCTCTTTGTTCAGGGGCAAGGAAGGGCAGAGTGCCGGGAGGGAGGCGAATCAGGGGCTGGTGTGGAGGGTGATTCTCATTTCCCCTGCGCCCACTAAGAACAGCTCTTGTCCATGCCTGGTCACTCCAGTCTGGTGGGAGAAAGGAGGGCCCCACTGATGTCTTAGCGGGCCGTTCTCTGGTTATTAAGGAGCACCAGCACCTTCTCATACACTCGTCGGTCAGTTTGGGTTCCCGTCTATGAAGAGCCCATTCATGTACCTTGCCCATTTTTCTGTTGGGTTTCCAGTTTTTTTCTTGTTGGCTTGCTGGTGTTCTTTGCAAGTGCTGAATACAGATTCCTTATTGGAACGCTGTGCTCTGAAATTTACATACAATGAAATTAACCACTTGAAAGTGTAGGATTCAGTGGCATTTAGTGCCTTCCCAGTGCTGCAGAACTATGACCTCTACTTCCAAAGTATTTTCATCAACCCAGAGGAAAATCCCACTCCCTTTGGTCCTCATTCCCTCCTTTCCCCAACCCCTGGCAGCCACCAACCAGCCTTCTGTCCCCCTGGGCTCACCTCTTCTGGACATTTCCCATAAATAGAACCTCAGAAAGTATGGTCTTTCATGCTGGACTTCTTTCACATAGCACAATGTTTTTGAGGGTTATTCGTGTTGTAGTATGTAGCTCTTTCCTTTATATGGCTGAAGAATATTCACTGTATACATGCCACATTTCCTGCCTCCATTATTCCATTGATGGGCGTATGTGTTGTCTTCACCTTTTGGTTATTGTCATTAGTCATGTTCTATGAATATTCAGACAAGGATTTGTTTGAGCACTTGTTGTCAATTCTTGGGAGCGTACAGCTCCCTGTGGAATTGCTGGTTCATATGGTAATTCTACGTTTAACCTTCTGACTAACTGGTCAACCCTCTTCCCCAGAGGCTACACCATTTTGCAACAACATCCCCACCAGCCACGTAGGAGAGCTCCCGGGTTTCCACATCCTCACCAACACTTACTATTTCCCATTTTCTTTTTAAGATTGTATTTATTTCTTTATTTATTTATTTGAGAGAAAGGGAGAGAGAGAAGAAGACTCCCCACTGAGCCGGGAGCCCGATGTGGGGTTTGATCCCAGGACCCTGGGATCATGACCTGAGCCAAAGGCAGACACTTACCCGACTGAGCCACCTGGGCGATCCCACTATTTCCCATGTTTTAAAATTACAGACATCCCAGGATGTGTGATGGGATATTTCATTGCGGTTTCGATTTGTGTTTCCCTAGTGAATAATGATACTGAACATCTTTTCATTGCTTGTTGTCTATTTGTATGTCTGCTTTGGAATCATTTGCCCATTGTTACATTGATTATCTCTCTTGGTCATGTGGTGTAGGTGTTCTGTATGGATTCCAGATTATAGACCCTTATCAGAAACATAATTTGAAGAGATTTTCTCCCATTATGTAGGCTGTCTTTTCACTCTCCGGATGGTGTTCTTTGATGTACAAAACTTTTAATTTTGATGGAATGTATCTATTTTTCCTTTTGTTACTTGCACGTTTGGTATCATATCTAAGAACGCTTTGTGGAGTCCAAAGCCATGAAGATTTATCCCTATATTTTCTTCTAACAGTTTTATAGTTTTAGCTTTTAAGTTTAGATCTTTGTCCGTTTGGAGCTGAATTTTGCCTATGGTGTGAGATAGGGGCCCATCTTCATTCTATCTCATGTGGCTATCCAGTGGTCCCCCTACCATTCGTTAAAGAAACTATTCTTTTCTCTGTGGAGTGGTCTTGACACTTTGTCAAAAATCAACAGCGGGGGCCGTGGGTGGTACAGTCGGTGAGTGTCTAACTCTAGGTTCTGGCTCAGGTCATGTTGTCAGGGTCATGAGATTGAGCGAGTCTGCCTGGAAATTGCTCTCCCTCTCCCCCTCCCCATTGTTCTGTTTCTCTCTCTAAAATAAATAAATAAATCTTAAAAAGAAAATCAGTTGGCCACAGTCTCAATTCTATTCTGTTGGTCTACATGACTCTTCCGTGGGGCCACCACACTGTGCTGATTGCTATAACTTTATTGTCAGTTTTAAAACCAGGAAGCAAGGGGCGCCTGGGTGGCTCAGTGGGTTAAAGCCTCTGTCTTCAGCTCAGGTCATGATCTCAGGATCCTAAAATCCAGCCCTGCATGGAGCCCTGCATCGGGCTCTCTGCTCAGTGGGGAGCCTGCTTCCCCCTCCCTCTCTGCCTGCCTCTGTTCCTACTTGTGATCTCTCGCTCTCTGTCAAGTGGATAAATAAAATCTTTATAAAAACATTTTAAAAAATAAATAAAGCCAGGAAGTGTGAGTCCTTTGCCTTTACGCCTCTTTTTCAAGATTATTTTTGGTTATTCGGGGCCACTTGCGTCTCCCTATGGATTTGAGGACTGGCTTTTCCATTTCTGCAAGAATGGCCTCTGGGATTTGGCTCAGGACGGCATCAGATCTGCAGATTGCCATCCGGACAATCCTAAGCCTCCCACCCTGTGAACACCTGAGGCCTTTCCATGTGTTTCTGTCTTCTTCAGTTTCTTTCAACAACATTTGTCCTTGTTGTTTCCAGTTACCAAAAATATTTTCTCGGAGCACCAGCTGGCTCAGTCGGAAGGGCGTGTGACTTCTGATCTCGGGGACATGGGCTTGAGCCCCACATTGGGTGTAGAGGTTACTTAGATAAATAAAACTTTAAAAAAAATTTTTTTTCTCCACATCTGTCATTTGTTATTTTTTTGTATGCATTGTCCTTCAAGAGGCAGAAATCCGTTTTTCTGTAGTCAGATCCTCTGCTCTCTGCTTTGCACAGATGTGTTCTCTCTCTCTCTCTCTCTCTCTCTCATGCATAGGAACATATTTAATGTTGGGGACATTTGAGATTCATCTTCCCCATCCCATGATCACAAAGCTATCGACCCACATTTACCCTTGGCTTCCCCTCTTATAAACAGTATATGCAATTAGCCTTTTGGAGTTGGATCCTTCATGCAAGGGACCCCTCCTTTGCTTTGCTGTGAGGTGGGATTCTCCTTGCTTCACAGGCTGAACCATCAGCCTTCATTCATCACACCATCCTTCTCCCCCGACTCGGTAATCGCGCATGCCCATAACATTCCTTTGCATTGGAACGGATGGTGGGGGGGAGGGGCAGTCCATGTGGCCCGGGAAAAGCAGAGAACTAGGAGCACTCCTAGCCCCGGGGACAGATCACGAGGCCCAGTTAAGGTGATAAGGAACAGCATGAGATAAACCCTAGCTGGGCTTGGAAACCAAATGATAGAGAGAAGTTCAGGTTTCTTAAGCGGGAGCCTTAGTTGGGCGGAGGGACGACCGGAGCAGGGGTTGGAGAGACAAGGGGACGCATCACACAATGAAACGAACCTAGAGGTGGTCTCCAGCGGACCAGCGATGTTATCTTGCAAAGAGTTGACTCCTGCATGGTAAGAAATCCAAAGGGCAGGACGGATGACCCCAGTCAGCACGAGGAGCTCCTTGGGGACCACAGCCTGAGTCTGAGGGCCCCAAATGCGGAACCATGGGCTTCCAGGTACAGGAGGGAGATGAGGCCTGTGTCTTCCCAACCAGAGCAGTCACGGGCCCCAGGCTTAACTTGCCTCCAAGAAATCCTGCCAGGGGATCTACTTTATGGCTGAAGAAGGACCCTTAGAGAACCAACCATTTTACAGATGTTGAAGTTAAGGCCGCAGAAAGGCTGAACTTGGTGAGCTGGCCTGGAGCCACACCTCCTGCCCCAGCCAAGGGTCTCTCCCTGCAGACCCGCACCTCTCTCCATGTGTTGGGTTTTCAGATACACAGGCCTCTCTCCGTCTCCTCCCGCTCGGCGAGTGCTCTCTCTCTGGCCTGCTTTCTCTCACTGGCTTCTCTTCCTGCCTGAGACCCGCAGGCCAGAAAACCAGCTTTGCAGAGTGGTCGGGGCAGAGATCTCAGATGGGGAAGGAGCAGGCACAGAGGGGTCTGGAGGCAGGAACAAAAGTCTTCTGAGGAACCTAGAGGAACCTCGTGTGGCTGCAGGGCTGTGGGAGAGACACAAGGTAGTGACACGGGAGGGGGGCAGGGGGACAAAGCCAAGGGCTGGGGCTGAGCCCCAGACTGAGACCAGAGCAGGGCGGCAGGGAGAGGGCAGTCAGATGAAGAAGGAGTGTCTACCGCCGATGAACGCTGACCTGCCCGTGCCTGGTCCAAGCCCAGAGTTGAGGGGCGTCTGCTTTCTGGGGTGAGCCATCTCCACGAGCCCCCAGGTACTGGGGCCACGCCAGTGCAGACCCGGCATTGTCAGGATGAGGTGCCTTAGGAGCCTGGATGGGTTGCCCAAGCCATTTAGTGCCCCCCGTCAAGATTTGGCCAGTGAAGACATAGAGGCGCCACTGCAGGGCAGGGTGGCTGAGGGTGGGGAGAACGGGGGACCTGCTGAGAATGGTCACCATTCAGCTCTTATGCTGTTAGGAGCTCCTATTATCTTCATTTTACAGATGAGGCGACTAAGGCTCAGAGACATCCTGCAGTTTGCAGAAGGTCACATAGCGGAGCCGGGATTCACAAGCGGGTTCCTCTGGGCCAATTGTCTCAGCACTTGGGCCAGGGCCTGGGAGACGTCACGGTCCGCCTCTGGCCAGCGGCAGCCACATGCTCTCCCCACCTGGGAACTGGGCACTTGCCGCACGGTGATGTTTCACATGCAAATGTTACCAGGAGCCTGGCTGGCAGGACCATGGGCTTTCCCCCTTCATCCCCTCCACCGAGTGACTCTGGGAAAGTTCCAGGCCTGGGGTGGGGGAATCTGGCTCGGTCCAGACTCTGCAGAGCTCCTAGGGCGGGTCCAGAACCCCTTCTGCGCTGCATGGCATTCTGGTGTGCAGCTCTGCCACGGTTTCCCCCTCCAGGCCCCCAACACTGCCGCTTGTGTTGTTGTAACCCATGTTCCTGCCAAGGCCCCAGCTGAGAACATTCCAGAGCACGCATGCATGCGGAAGTCCATGGACTGTCGGCTCACCGGACCTCCTCAGGCCAACTCTGCCTCCTGACAAGGCTCCACGGGTCATCCATGCCCACATGAAGTTCCAGAAGCTCTGTTCTGAGATCCACTCCTTGAAGCCGAGATGCATATCTATTTTTAAAATTTTTTATTTTTTATTAACATATAATGTATTATTAGCCCCAGGGGTTCAGGTCTGTGAATCGAGATGCATATCTTTGACTCCACTAAGTAAGAACACGTTGTGGTCCCAAGTGGCTACTTGGGTGCACCCCCACGGGGAGGGGGAGTCTCGGGAGACAGCATCCTTGCTAACGCCTGGCCTCATCAGACTTCTTAGTCCTTTCCAATCTATTACACAAAAAATGGTCTCATAGTCACTTAATCCTCTTTTCCTCTGATTCATTTCTTAAAATTGAGCCTCCCCCCAGCTATAACGTCCAAATGATCCCCTCTGATGCTAGATGCATGTATTTTTCCTACCACATATAAGAAGGGATGCTGAGGGGCATCTGGGTGGCTAGGTCTGTTCAGTGTCTGCCTTCCATTTGGGTCATGATCTCAGGGTCCTGGGATCGAGCCCAGCATGGGGCTCCCTGCTCAGCGGGGAGCCTGCTTCCCCCTCTGCCTCTCCCTTTCCCCCTGCTCATGCGCGCTCTCTCACTCTCTCTCAAATAAACTCTTGAAAGAAAAGAGAGACAAAGAGACGCCTAACTCTGCAAGCAGGTCCCCTTACATGAATGAAAATGACACCCCCATGGCACACAGGAGAACCAGAGGTCTCCGCGGCAGTTCCCTCTCCCCCTGCTCCTCCCTCCACCCTGACTCTTTTGGAGCCTTGACTGCTGGGGTCACTTGGGCACAGTGGCCTGCACTGAGGGGTGCACCAAAGGTGACCCTGGGTCTGGCCAGGTCCCTGCCCCAGGGTGGCTGAGAAGGCGGTGGGGTGCCCTGGGGACAGCAGTTACCAGCGTGCTCGCCTAGCCAAGAGGCCAGCACTCTCTCTGCTGAAGCTTGAAGCTTTGTGTGCCAGGGACAGGCACGGAGGGTCTCAGCTGGCTCTCGAAAGGGGCCTCTGGGCTGGAATGGCTCGAGCTGCCCTTGCCTCCCCATGTCTGTCGAGAAGAGCCACTTCCGGGAAGAGAGTGGTCCGCGGGCTCCCAGGACTGGAACAGTGGGCGGCTCCTCCTCCCCTCCGTGCCCTGGGGCACCTTGTCCCTCTGGGTCTGGCCCTCAGGAAAGTACACCCTGCTGCTGAGCCCAGGCTTCCTGAGCACATTTTGGGAGATCCAATGCAGGGACAAAGGATGGGAGGTGGGGGGAGGTGATGATCCACCTTGTGGCTTTTTGAAGTCCAGCCCACTGCGTTGTAGCTGTGCAAGCAGGTGGCTGACACCCTTTCTGGACTGGGGGACAGGGCTTGGAATGCCTCAGGGATCGCTGGAGGAGTAAACAACACCACATATGCAAGGGGCCAGCACCAGCTCCGGCCGCTGGGGGCTCAGCAGTGTCTCGGGCTGAGTCCCCTCAGAAGCAGACCCTGAGACGATCTATGTGGGAGGGGACCTCCCCCAACACCTCCTTAGAGCTCCTGGCATCTGGGGCTGCCCCTCACCCAGGCTGAGAGAACCCCAGGGAACGCAAGGGCCAGGGGTCGCACGTGCATCAGGGGACAAGGGGCAGCTCTGGGTGCCAGCGGACCCCGCCCAAGTCCTGACTCCGCTGCTTCCCCAGAGCCTGGCCTGGGAGGCTGCTGGCATTTGGTGACCCGAAGGGAGGGGGCCTCCCTGTGCCACGCAGCAAGGACAGAAGCCAGGCCCTGCCAGCACCACGGTCCCCTTCTTCTCCTGACTGCCGCATGCCCTCTGGGGGGCATCCCTATGTACCGGTGACCACATAGGATTAACACAGGGGTGCCCACAGCCAGGGTCAGGAGGCTCCGGCCAACACCAGCTTCGGCCCCCAGCAGCCCGATGCACAGCTTTAGCCAGAAAAACAGTATTCAGCACTCGGCAGGGCACACGCTTCTGTCCTCAGAGGGAGATCTGTCAGCATCCCGTTCCCTCATTCGGCGACTGAGCAATGGATAAGCTGGTCAACCGTGTCCCCACTCCATGTGTCAGGCTGAGGCTGAGCCCGCACCACGCCCTGTCATCTCTCTCGGGCCTCTGCTTCAATGTCCCCTTCTTGAAATAGCACCTCCACTCTCTCAGACACTCTCTGGACAGGCTGAAAAGTGGCCCCCAAAAGATGTCCCTGTCCTAATCCTGGGAACCAATGCCATCTCGTATGGAAAAAGAAAAAAAAAAAAAAAAGCAGGGGGGTTTTGCAGGAGTGTGTGGAGATTGTCCTGGATTATTGTGGTCAGCCCTCCATGCAGCCACGTGTGTCCGTATAAGAGGGAGGTAGAGGGAGATGAGAAGACACTGGCTTTGAAGACGGAGATGATGTGGCCACCAGCCAAGGAAGGCTGCGGCCACCAGGAGCTGGAAGAGGCAATGAGGGATGGATCTTCCCCTGGAGCCTGGGGGAGATTGCCACCCTGCCAGCACCTTGTTTGGCCTGGCCACACTGATTTGGACTTCCAGCATTCACCCCGCAACAGAGTACATTTCTGTGGCTTACAGCAATGCTTCACACCAGGCACAAACACAATCTCTAACCCCTCATTCCGCTATACTAGCCACCATCACACGCTAGCCTTTCTTGCATGTGTGTCATTCCCAACGAGAACAGGGGCACCACGAGGGCAAGACTGCAAGTGCCTTGTTTTCTGTGGGCCCAGGACTAGCATGGGACGGCACAGGATGGATGCCCGAGGGAATGAACCGGTACATTTTCACTTCCTAAATGTAATAATCATTTTTATATAAATGTGCGTTTGGGTGCATGCTTAGGTAAAAAAAAATACCGAGGGGGTACCTGGGGGCCGCAGTCGGCTAAAGCATCTGACTGTTAGTTTCAGCTCAGGTCATGATCTCAGGGTTGTGAGATCGAATCCCACCTCTGGCTCAGCGCTCAGCGTGGAGTCTGCTTGGGACTCCCTCTCCCTCTCCATTGCCCCTCCCGCTCATTCTCTCTCTCTCTCTCTCTCTCTCTCCCTCTCTCTCTCTGAAATAAAAAATAGGGGTGCCTGGGTGGCTCAGTGGGTTAAGACTCTGCCTTCGGCTCAGGTCATGATCCCGGGGTCTCCTGGGATTGAGCCCCACATCGGGCTCTCTGCTCAGCAGGGAGCCTGCTTCCCTTCCTCTCTCTCTGCCTGCCTCTCTGCCTACTTGTGATCTCTGTCAAATAAATAAATCTTTTTAAAAAATTCTTGGGGCGCCCAGGTGGCTTAGTCGGTTAAGCATCTGCCTCAGGGTCCTGATCCCAGGGTCCTAGGATAGAGCCCCACATCAGCATCTTCCTGCTCTGCAGGAAGCCTGCTTCTCCCTCTCCCACTCCCCCTGCTTGTGTTCCCTCCCACTGTGTCTCTCTGTCAAATAAATAAAGAAAATCTTATAAAACAAACAAACATTCCTGAGGACATTCACAGCAACCTCGTAACAGCACTTACCGCCCCGAGTGAAACTAACTACGTCTGGAAGGCTCCGCAGTCTGCAGTAAGCCCTTCGAGGAATTTAAGAACCTGTTTATTTCAGGCACTCTAAGGTCCCATCCGGAGACTGAGGGACTCGGATAAGAGAAGGGGCCACCATAGACTCTTGGGAATCATTTACACGTTGAGAGGCTGGGTCCCTCACAGCTGAGTGCGTGGCTGGGGTCTTCCACACTCTGGCCATTCCTGAGAACTGAAACCCCCGTCTCTCCCCGTTTGCTGCCAGGGCTGGAAAGAAATGGGAAAGCGAGCTCAATTCAGCCCCAACGCCGGGTGAACAGTGCCACCTGGTGGACGGCAGAGACACTCCAGGCGCTGCGGACCCCGTGGGGACCCGACCCAGGTGTCCATGAGACTCAAAGCCAAGGGCAGAGTTGTTCTCTTTGAACTCATAAAAGGGATAGGAGTGAGGGCCCAGTGTATTATCACAGATGAAAATCAGAGAGTTAGTCCCTCCTGGGTGCTTCTAACAGGGAAGCTGAACTTTGGAGGTTCTCAGGCATCCAACTCAACTCTTGAGTTCCCTCCACAGTATCCTGCCAAGAGATCGCCCCGCCTGGGCTTAAATACCTCCAGGGATGGGGCGCTCACTCTCTGCGTGTCTTCTTTACAAAGCTCTTCTTCTTCTTTCACTATAACATCCACTCTTTGCTCTCCACTGACTTCCCTAAAGAGTTCATCTGACCCCTCTCCCTTCGGACAGCCTCTCAGACTTCCAGAAGAATCTCCTCTTGGTCTGGGCTTCCTCCATCATCATTCCTGGGTCCTGAACCTGGCTCTTCCGCCGAGCATTGCTCTCCGCATTTTAAGGGCTGTCCTTTAGGGAGTGGGAAGGAAGTGGCAGGCACACAATCCTTTAGCTGTTTCCTCTAACTGGCATGCTCTCTCCCCAACACCTCCCAAGGCTGGAATCTTCACCAGTCAGGTCTCAGCTCAAATGTTGTCCACTCAGCAAGGCTTTCCCTGGCCACCCCAGCTCTAACAGCTCTCCCCAGTCACACTTCTGCCAATCCCCTGCTTGATAGTATTCAGACTTCTTGCCATCTACAACTACATTGCATGTTGGCCCTCTGCCCCCTCACCTCCATCCTGGTCCATGAACCTCACAATGTCAAGGGCTTTGTCTGTGGTGTTAGCTGCTGAGTCTGGAGCCCCGGAGACAGCAGATGATCCGTAAACACTGTGTTTGCTCACTTGAGTCTCTCCAAGCCTGGGAGAAAAGACAGGCTGTGGATCCAGGGGGGTTCCCCAGAAGTAGACCCCGAAACAAGGATCTGAGGTCAAGCAGTTAATTTGCAAGGTTGTTATGGGTCATTGCTGTCCCCCAGAATTCATGTGTTGAAGTCCTAACCCCACCCCGTCAGAATGAGACCTTATTTGGAGACAGGGTGTCTTTATAGAGGTGATCAAGTTAAGTCTTTAGTAGTAATTAATTTCATTAGTCATAATGAAGCCATGAGGGCAGGCCCTACTCCAGTATGACTGTTGTTCTTATAAAAAAAAGAAATTTGGACACAGACATGGACATCCACAGATGGAAGACAATACGAAGGGACACAGAGAGAAGACAGCCAACGGCAAGCCAAGGGGAGAGGCTTGGAACAGGCCTCTCCCTCACAGTCTCGGAAGGAACCAGCCCAAGGCACCTTGATGGGACTTCAGGCCGCCCCAACTCAGCCACCCTGGCATCTCTGAATAAAAAATTTTTTAGGGGGGCGCCTGGGTGGCTCAGTGGGTTAAAGCCTCTGCCTTCGGCTCAGGTCATGATCCCAGGTCCTGGGATGGAGCCCCTCATCGAGCTCTCTGCTCAGCAGGGAGCCTGCTTCCTCCTCTCCCTCTGCCTGCTTCTCTGCCTACTTGTGATCTCTGTCTGTCAAATAAATAAATACAATCTTTAAAAAAAAATTTTTTTTTTAGGAGCACCTGGGTGGGTCAGTGGGTTAAGCCTCTGCCTTCGGCTCAGGTCATGATCCCAGGTCCTGGGATGGAGCCCCTCATCGAGCTCTCTGCTCAGCAGGGAGCCTGCTTCCTCCTCTCTCTCTGCCTGCCTCTCTGCCTACTTGTGATCTCTCTCTCTCTGTCAAATAAATAAATAAAATGTTTTAAAAAAATTTTTTTTTAAAAAAAGAAAGCCAGAAAGGGACCTAGCAGGCAGGGGAACCAGTGACATCAAAGGTCTCGAGACCTGAAGCTACAAGTTGTCTTCTAGGAGTTGAAATGCACAGAGCAGATGGCAAGAGAGGTCGGCACGTGACCCTGAGAGCCAGGAAAGGGGTTTCGGGTTGAGTGGGACACCAGAGGGCAGCCATGGTGGGTCTTAAGTAGGGAAGGGCTGGGTTTGGAGGTAGGGGAGGGCCAGGGGCTGCAGGGGATGAGGGACTTTGAGTCTTGGGGGAGGGCAGCAGGACCGCAGGAGAGGTGAGGCCCGTTGGAGGCCAGGCCTGGGAGGACAGCACGGGGAGAGACAAGGGAGAGAGACGTCCCGGGTTGCCAGCCAGGTTTTAGGTTGGGTGACAGTACCCAGGGTTGGGAGCACCAGAGCAGGAGCAATCTGGGAGGATGGTGAACAGGTCCATAATGTGTTGGCTTGGAGGTGCCCAAGAAACATCCAGAAAGGTCTGGGCAGGTGACAGCAGTCCAGGAGGACCTGCTTAGGGAGTAAGACCACCAATGGAGGAGAGTACTTGAGACAGTGGCTCTGAAACCTTGTGACAACCCATAGGGGTGCTTCACACCACGGGCTCTCAAAGCTCATGGTCTGGGCTCAAATCTGAGCACTGTCTTTTTTTTTTTTTTTTTTAAATTCTAGTATATTCCGGTAATACGGAACACTGCCCTTTATGAGCCATGTGGCTTTAACCCCTCCAAGCCTCCTTCTTTGCCTGGGAAGTGGAGGCAGTCAGAGTTGCTGTCACAGGCTATGAGGACCCCATGAGCTAATGGTGGCCGGTGGCCCAGGGCTTAGACAGGCGCCCGCGGATCACGCAGGAAATGGCAGCTACGACGCTGTGTGCCCGATGGTCACTTAGGGACCTGACTCGAGAGGAAGCTTCCCGGACTTCGTACGCCCAGGCTCCAGCTCAGACGATTTCTGATGAGACCTGGCAATCTGGCTTTCTAACTGGCATCCCACCTGCCCCCTCACAGCCCTGGCAACATTGAAGGAGGATGAAAAAGCCCAGGGGTTGCCCAAAGTACATGGGGTGAGAAAGAAAACCAAAGTGTGGGTGGGAGGGGGGGTTGGATTTCAGGAGGAAGCACGTGAGCATTAGAAGCCCATGCTGCAGAAAGGCCCAGCTGGAGGGAGTCGGAGCAGCCTCTGCCTGGTGGACACTCCAGGGGAAGCTGTTTCCATGAAGGCAGGAACTGGGCCAAGTTCAGGGGTTCGGGAACACGGGAGGTATTCTGGGCTAAGTTGTGGCCCCTCCCCCATATACTGAACTCCTAAACCACCCTTCAGAATAGGACTGTGTCTGGGGGTCGCCTTTACAGAGGCGAGTAAGGTAAAAGGAGGCCATTAGAGTTCATTCTACCCAATCTGACTGGTGTCCTCGTGAGAAGACGTTTGGACGCAAACATGACCAAGACACAGAGAGAAGCAGGCTCTCCACAAGACAAGGAGGGAGACCTCAGGAGAAGCCAACCCTGCCGTATCTTGATCTCAGACTTCCAGCCCGAGATCAGAACCATGAGAAATAAATGTCTGCTGCTGAAGGCCCCACTGGTACTTTCTTCCGGGAGCCGCAAGGCCCATGAAGATTCCAGAAACCACCTGAAACCTGGGGAGGCCTCTGAGGAGAAGGGCAGAGAACCACATCAACAAACATGAAAAGGCAAAAAAGAAACAGACTCTACAGGAAGAGGAAAACTTTAAAAATGAGTACCAGTGGGGTCCCTGGGTGGCTCAGTTGGTTAGGCGTCTGCCTTTAGCTCAGGTCATGATCTCAGGTCCTGGGATCCAGCCCCATGTCAGGCCCCCTGCTCAGCAGGGAGTCTGCTACTCCCTCTCCCTCTGCCCCTCCTCCCACTTGTGTGCACTCTCTCTCTCAAATAAAGAAAATCATTAATTAATTAATTAAAATGAGTGACAACCTCATTAATCTCCTCACAGAGATAAGAGAACTACAGCCACAAAATGAGAACAGGATGTGGCAAAAAAAGTAATCTTCCGAGAACAGAAAACCATCTGTGAAAATTATATCTATAGGTTATATTCGTATTACATATTATATTATTGGTAAAATATATTTATAATTATTATGTAATATATTTAATCTTATAGAATATGTATCTATATACCTCCATACATATGTACAGAAATTAAAACATCAATGTGAGAGTTAGAAAATAAAACTGAAATTTCCAAGAGCAATGACATAGAAAATAGAAAAGATGACGAAATGTACCAGATTCATATAGGAGTGTCAATATATGAGTTATAGGAGTTCCAGAAAGTAAAAACAGAAAAAAAAAGGAGGGAAGAAATCATCACTCATAGAAGTTATGAAACTGTCCCAGATCCAAAGGGCTTTTTCTGTCCTTTGCAGATTGAAAGGGCTCACCAAGAACCCAAACAATGGATGAAAATAGAGTCACATCAAAACATCCTTGTGAAGGTTAGTGACGGAGAAGTTCCTACAACTTCCAGAGAGAGGAAGGAGAGGGGGAGTTGGTTGGGGTGTGGTGGGTGCTTGGGGGCTCAGTCGGTGAAGCGTCTGCCTTCGGCTCAGGTCATGATCTCGGGGTCCTGGCATAGAGCTCAGCATCGAGTTCCCTGTTCAGTGGGGAGCCTGCTTCTCCCCCTGGATCTTCCCCTCCCCACCCCCAACTTGTACTCTCTCTCCATCACTCTCTCAAGTAAATAAATAAAATCTTTTCTTTACAAAAAGAGGGAGAGTTGGTCGCACACAAAAGAGCAGAAATCAGACTCACTTCAGACTTCTCAATAGCAGCACTAGAAACCCAGGCGTAATGAAATAGTGCCCGCGTCATTGAAAACAAACTACTTCCAACCTTCAATTTCATACCCAGCCAAACTAGAAACCAAGTAGCAACGTAGATTAAAGGCACTTTCAGGGCCACCTGGGTGGCTCAGTCGGTTAATCATCTGACTCTTGGTTTTGGCTCAGGTTGTGCTCTCAGGGTTGTGAGACCCAGCCCTGCATCAGGCTCCACGCTGGGCATGGAGCCTGCTTAAAATTCTCTCTCTCATTCTCCCTTTCCCCCCTCCCCCTCCTCTCTCTAAATAAATAAATTAAATAAATAATAAAGGCACTTTCAGACACAAAAAGTCTTAATAAATATACTTCCACATATTCTTTCTTGGGAAGGGTGGAAGATGAGCTCTACCAAAATAAGAGGAAAAAAACAACACAAGAAACAAGAAAGAGGAAATCACGGATACAGGAAACAGGAACTCCACCTGGGGAGAGAGATAAGTAGTGACCCGAAGGTGATCTTAAGTTGTGCATCAGACAGAGAGGGTAGCCGGACCAGATCAGGGCAGAGCGGAAGGCTCTGGAGGGATTTCTTCAAAATAAAACTAACAGCACCCACGGCAGATAAGAAGTGAAAGTTGGCTTAGACAAATGGCGGGGGTTGGGGGTTGAGCTCATGACAAGTATACACAAAATGAAACAAAAGCTCTTCAGTCTAGCTGCAGGGGAGGGCAACGTGCTGTGCAGGGAAGCACATTTCAACTGTGTAGACTGCGCAGCTCAGCTGCCAATGGCATTTCCTTGGCGTGCTAACGGCCACACCGACTGTGGCTGGTGTGGGCTCGGGTTCTCCAGGGGGCAGCCGCCAAGAGGCTGTGAGCACAGAAGTGTGTTGATGAGTAACGCCTGGGAGAGATGAAGGGGAGGAAAGCAGAACTGGGCAGGGAGGCCACTGGACTCCAGTGCAAATCTGGAAAAGTCTTGGCCAACCCAATCAGGGGCTCTAGAGCAAAGACTGCACATTTCAGAAGTCCCATGTTGGGCAGGACTGGCTCTGGTGCATACCACCCCCAGTGCTCAGGATCTGGCTGAAGGCTTTCCTGGAGAGCGTAGCTTCAGCTCCAACAATGCCCTGAAGCCAACGGGAGCCACAGCAGGACCACACTCCCTGTAGCAAAGCAAGCTTTTACTTGAACGGCAATGCGAGGAGTGCCCCACCACCACCCTGCCTTTAATCCAAGTCATGACTCATTCTAATAGAGAGTGGGGGGTCAGGAGGGCCCATGTGCATGTTGAAAGGGAGGAGGGAGAGCTTCAAACCTTCATCTCCTGGGGTGGGAAGTCAGTAGATAATACCAAAAGCTGAAAACCCAAGATGCCGCAAGATGAACGGGTTATTTGGAGGTGTGGAGATAAACAGCAAAAGAACCAGCTAAAAAGTGCAGGGAGCAGCTTCCTCTAGGGAAGGATGCAACTGGGGGAAGGGAAGAGAGACTGCTCTTGTTCCCAATAAACCTTTAAAACTATTGTACTCCCTAAACTATAGGCATGCATAATTTTGACATAAAAGTTGAAGGACAGGGACACCCGGGTGGCTCAGTCAGTTAAGCAACCGACTCTTGGTTTCAGCTCAAGTCACGATCTCAGGGCTGTAAGATCGAGCCCTGCGCTGGGCTCTGTGCGTAGCACAGAGTGTGCCTGTGTCTCTCCCTCACCCTTTCCCCTCCCGCCTTTTCTCTCTCTTTTTCTCTAAAATAAATAAATAAATCTTTTTTAAAAATTAAAGTGGAAATCATCGAACAAGACCTTGGTTAAGAATTCCAGCAGCGCTAGGGGCGCCTAGGTAGCTCGGTCGGTTAAACGTCTACCTTCAGCTCAGGCAGGTCAAGATCTCAGGATTCTGGGACTGAGCCCAGAGTCAGGCTCCCTGCTCAGCAGGGGGTCTGCTTCTCCCTCTGCCCCTACCCCAGTTCATATCCTCTCTCTCCTCTCAAATAAATAAATAAAATGTTTTTTAAAAAGATTTTTATTTACTTATCTGACAGAGAGAGAGAGCACAATCAGGGGGGCAGCAGGCAGAGGACGAAGGAGAAGTAGGCACCCCGTGGAACAGGAAGCCCAACACAGGGCTCGATCCCAAGACCCAGCAATCATGACCTGAAACAAAGGCAAATGCTTAACTGACTAAACCACCCAGGTGCCCCAAATAAATAAAATCTTGAAGAAAAAAAAAAGTTCCAAGAGCTTTTGCAAAGTTACTCAGGAAAATCACTCTGAAGAGATGGCACCTGAGCTGAGAGGTGAAGGCTGAGAAGGATCCAGCATAGAGGAAGGCAGATGGAACGGTCTGCACAAATGGCCTGGGGCAGGAGCAAACGGCAACTTATAGAGCCAGCAATGAACGTAGTAAAGAAAGGGGGATTGTAGGGGCAATGAGATGAGAGAGTAGGCAGGCTGGGTTAAGCAGGTCTCTGCTAGCCACAGGAGAGATGGGGATTTTATTTTAAGGATGATAGGAAATGGGGTGGGCAGTGTGAGGTTTTAAGTAGCAGAATGATGTAGCCTGTTTGACTTCTTAAGCACTTTGGCTGTTGTGTGGACTTTCGGGGGAAGATAGAAACATCACAATCCTGGGGGCGTGGATGACGATACCAGCAGGGTGGGGAACGAGGTTAGGGACCTCATTTGCAGGTAAGTGGGCAGAACTTCAAGGACAAACATGGCACCAGGTGAGGGCTGCAGAGAGAGACATCAGAGACCCCAAACACCCAGGACCTCACCCAGATGTGTGCCCAGGCCCTACCTCTCAGGCCTACAGACACTCCATTTTCTCTCCCCTTCCTCCTAATGGGGCTTTTTGGGCTCTACCGGGATGTGGCCACCACTTGGGTCCCAAGGCCTCAGTCCCAGTCTGGAGAGCCCTGGTGAGCTCTGCGGTGACTTTGACTAGCAGGTCCCATGTAGCTGCCTCATCCCACCTCGGCACTGACAAGCAGGCATGGATATCACTAACAGGGAGCCTGGAGCCTGAGCGGGACAGCCCAGTTTGTGCACAACGGCTGAGCCTCCTCTCACTGGGCCTGTTTTCATGACCCTAATGCCACCATATGGTATGTAAATGGGTGAGTGTTTTTACTAGCCCCAATAAAACTTTATTCATAAAAACAGGTGGCAGGCTGAATCCGGATGGTCAGTCATAGTTTGCCGACCCCTGGATTAAATCGTCACCCTACATAACCCTCAGCTGGGACTGAGGACGGAAGCATTCTCTCCCCTTAGGACAATTCCCAGGCTTTGGAAGCCAGGATTCTGGAAGAATTCCTCAGTTTCCCCTACATTCCACCATGTTTTCCGTATGTCTTCCCTCATCCTCCTCTCAGGAGTGACGGTGACCACGCCCCTCAGCCCCACCTTGCCCTCAGGACCTCTAAAGGCCTGTCTCGCCTTATACTGGGTCTTCCCAGGGGCACAAAGGGGCTGGGACTTGTCCACCTGCACAGAGCAAGTTGGGAAAAGCCAAGTTGTGTGGACCCAGGGCCAAGAAACCTCTTAAGGACAGACACATCAATCCCCTTCTGGAGGACAGAAGTCTGAACTCAAGGTGTCTGCAGAGCTGTGCTCTCCCTGGAGGCATGAGGGGAAGGTCCCTCCTCACCTCACCTTGCCCTGAAGGCTCCTGCCATTCCCAGGCCTGCGGACACATCCTTCTGATCTCTATCCCCATCTTTCTGCAGCTGCCTTCTGTGCATCTCTGTGTCCTCCCCTTGTCCTACAGGGACACCAGTCACTGGATTTGGGGCCCACTCTAAATCCAGAATGATGTTGCCTTGAAATCCTTAAGTCACTGCACCCACAAAGACCTTACTTCCCAAAAAGGTCATGTTCTGAGGAGCCTAGCAGCCCTGAATTTTGGGAGACACTATTCAACCCACTATAGCTGAGATCAACCCAGAGCCCACCTCTCTCCTCTGTCTCTGGCCCCCTCCCCAATCTCCTCTCCCTCTCTCTTCCCCTCAGCAACCCCTTCTTTTTGCCCCTCTGCCCACCCTGAGCCTCCTCACCCCCAGCCTCCTTCTCTGCCTCTTCTCATTCTCCATGGTGCGCCCCCTCCCACCCCCCACTGTGTGGATCTTGGTCAAGTGACCCTTAGCACTCATGCCCATCGCCTTCTCCCACGGCTCTCTGGCCGGTGAGGCTAGAAAGCTGAAACTGCGTTCCTGGATCCCTTGCAGCTAGGATGGGAAATCAACTCTAGATACACAGCCTTTCAACACACTGACACACAAGATCAGGAGGGAGGAAATGAGATGGGGGCATCTCCCTGCTGGGGAGCTGTTCTACTGCTGCAGTCTCGCAGGCTTAAGGGTTCTGCTTTGTGAGGACTAAGAGGTTGCCCTGGTGTCAATTATGCCCTGACTTTGTTACAGGGCCAGTTCCCGATTCCCCACCATCGAGACTCTTGCAGAACAAGCAGCTCTCCAGGACACTCAGTCCTGCAGCCTGGTTCTGTTGTTCATTGTTGCATTAGTCAGTACTGGCATGGTGACGTTGCAGTAACAACCATCCCCCACATCTCAGTGCTCGTTAAAACTTGAAAGAATAACAACGGAGCAGCAACTTTTTATGTACAACACCGGAGGCATGATCCGTCAAAGAAAGAGGGAATAGGTTGGATCTCATGAAAATTTAGCATTTCTGGTCTACAGAAGACAAACCACAGACTGGGAGAATGTACTCACAATGGAAATATCTGAGAAAGGACTAGTATCAGAAATATACAAAGAATTCTTTTAAAAATGTACAGACACACACACACACGGAACTCTTAAAACTCAACAATAGAAAATAAACATGCAGGAAAATGTTCCATACCATACATCATTAGGGGAATGCAAATGAAAACAACACACCCATGAGAATGACTAAAATGCACAGCACAGGCCCATCTGGGTGGCTCTGTCAGTTCGGTGTCCAACTCCCGATTTCCGCTCAGGTCATGATCTCTCAGGGTCTTGAGATCGAGACCCACGTCAGGCTCCACACTCAGCGGAGAGTCTGCTTAAGATTCTCTCCCTCTCTCTCTGCCTCTCCCACCTCTCTCTCTCTCCCTCAAATAAATAAATAAATCCTTTTTAAAAAATGAAATCCTTAAATAAACAGACAGACAAATGAACGAATGGATAATCCGCAGCACAGACATCAGGCGTCAGAAGCTGACAAGGGTGTGGGTCAGCGGGAACCGTCATTCCCCGCTTGTGGGAATGCAACACAGTTCAGCCACTCTGGAAAACAACTTGGCAGTGCTATGGATGGAATATTCCTATGTGGAGGCTCCAACCCCCCAGTGTGACTATATTTGGAGAGAGAGCCTTTATGGAGATAATTAAGATTAAATGAGGGAAGGGGCCCTGATTCATATTCTTGTAAGGAGAGACACTACATAGCCCTCCTTATCGTCCTCTGTGCCTCTCTGTCTCCCTCTCCCTCTCTCTTTCTCTGTCTCTCTCCCTCTCTCTCTCTGCCCACCTTCTTCTCTCTCTCACCTTCTCCCTCCCTCTCTCCTTGCCTCTTTCCATCTCTCTCTCTCCCCCCCTTCCCTCTCTCTCTCTCTTTCCTCCTCTCTCTCTCTTTCCACCCCTACCATATGAAGTCACACCAATAAGGTGTACCTCCAGGGGCGCCTGGGTGGCTCAGTGGTTAAGCCTCTGCCTTCAGCACAGGTCATGATCTCAGGGTCCTGGGATCAAGTCCCACATTGGACTCTCTGCTCAGCGGAGAACCTGCTTCCTCCTCTCTCTCTCTCTCTCTCTCTCTCTGCCTACTTGTGATCTCTGTCAAATAAATAAATAAAATTTAAAAAAAAAGGAGATGTATCTCCAGAACTTTGAAAAATAAATAGCTGTTTTATAAGCCACCCAGTCTGTGGTATTGTGTTAGGGTGGCCCTCGCTGACTAAGACAGGCAGTTTCTTAACCAAATACAACATAATCTTACCATCACGTTTCTTGGTACTTACTCACATGACTCGAACACTCAGACCCACCCAGAAACCCGCAAAGGATGGCTAAAGGACCTTTACTCATGATTGCAACCAAGATGTCCTTTGCTAGGTAAACAGGTAAACAAACTGTAGTCCATCCATCCAGCAGAATATGATTCAGCACGAAATGGAAATGAGCTATCAAGCCACGAAAAGACATGGGGAAAAGTTAAATGCAGATCACTAAGTGAAAGGAGCCAATCTGGAAAGGCTACGTACTTGATGATTCCAACTGCATGACATTCTGGAAAAGACAGAACTACGGAGACAGTAAAAAGATCGGTGGCTGCCAGGGCTTTGAGGAAAGGGAGGGATGATCGGCAGAGCACGGAGGGTCTTCAGGGCAGGGAAACTCTTCTGTAAAACTATTCTGTGCCATTCTGCATTTCTCAAAACCCTTGCAATGGGCACCACTAAGAGTGAAGCCTAATAGTGAACCAGGGACCGGTTAGGGGGATAACAATGTGTCAGTGTATGCTCATCAGCTGTAGCAAATGCCCAAGGATGTGGGTGCTAGGGGGCGGGGCAGGAGCACAGGAAATCTGTACTTGCCATTCAATTTCACTGTGAATCTGAAACAGCTCTAGGAGCATCCGGATGGTTCAGTGAGTCAAGCATCTGACTTCGGTTTCAGTTCAGATCATGATCTCAGGGTCGTGAGATCGAGCCCCACCCGCATTGGATTCCACACTCAGCTCAGTGGGGAAATGGGCTTGAGAGTCTCCCTCTCCCTCTGCCCTTCTGCTCATGCTCGCTCTCGCTCTCTCTCTCTCTGATTAATAAACAAATATTTTAAAAATGGAAAAAATAAATAAACCCGCTCTAATTAAAAAAAAAAGGAAGGAAGGGAGGAAAACAGTTGATTTGTCTTGCTCGTGCCTCACACCTGACCTAGGGGAGCCAGAAGACAACACATGTCAGAGTCACTCCAGGGTCCACGCTGATCAAGACTCTGTCTTACCACGGGGTCAGCAGGTCAGGGCAAAGGCAAAGGGAAGAATTGCACACCTGCCCTCCAGGCTGCTTCCTAAAAGTGATGTCCTCACTTTTGCTTCCATTTCATTAGCCAGAGCAAGTCGCCTCCCACCCCTGACTTCAAAGCAATCCCTGAGTGCACCCTATCTTGCCTGGTGCTAGGAGGAGAACCCAGTGCTGCTGATGGGCGCAGATCACCGCATTCTGCGGTGGTCTGCACAGAAACTTTCCATCTCTCTCCCACATGCACACACGCACACACTTCTCAGCAAGCCCCTGAAGTCCTTGCTCACTCCTTCCTCGTGTGTCAAGAACAAGGACCCTCTATGTTGGGAGGGAATCATTTCCAAATCAGCCAATGTCCAAATCAGAGAGGGCACCTGGGTAGCTCAGTGGGTTAAGAGTCTGCCTTCAGCTCAAGTCATGATCTCAGGGTCCTGGGATGGAGGCCCCCATCAGGCTCCCTGCTCAGTGGGAAACCTGCTTCTCCCTCTCTCACTCCTCCCGCTTGTGTTCCCTCTCTCACTGTGTTTCTCTCTGCCAAATAAATAAATAAAATCTTTTAAAAAATAAATCAAAAATAAAAATATGTCTTTATTGAGAAGCTACGCCCAGCAGAGCCAGATATCATAATTTGTGGCCAGATATAATGAAGTATAATTTACCCGTAAGTACAGGCACCAATTCTTAGTGTACTGCTTAATGGGTTTTGACAAATGTATACAACCACGAAACCGGAGCCACTATTATGACCTTGAATGCTCTCATAGACCCAAAAAATTTCCTTCACGCCCCCTCGTGGTCAACCTTTTCCCCACCCCCAGCCCCTGGCAAAGGCTAATCAGTTTTCTGTCCCTATAATCTTGACACTCTGAGAATGTCACGTAAAGGGAATCGTAGTACGTAGCCCTGTGATCTTGGGTTCTCCCGCTCAGCACAACGCATCTGAGATTCACCATTGGTTTTGCCTGTGCCCATCCTTACACCAAGAGCTCCATCCTTTTTATTACCGAATAATATTTCTTGGTATGAGCATATCACGTTTTGCTTCTCCGATCATCAGCTGATGCGCTTTCAGGTTGTTTTCAGGTTGTGGCAATCATGCATAAAAGCGCCCCGAGCATATGCATGGACGTCTGTTTGCATCTCTCCTGGGTAAACACCTCGGAGCAGAAAGCCTGCATCATGCGGCAAGTGCATATTTAAATGCATAAGAAACCACCAGACCGCTTCCCAGAGTGACTGCCCCATTTCACATTGCCACAGCGATGTCTGAGCGTCCGCACTGTCCCAGGTCTTTACCAGCACTTGGTATTACCCACTTTTTACACATTAGCCAATGGGGCTGTGGCAGTATCTCATGGTGGTTTCGACACAATTTCCCTGGTGGCTTATGACATGGAGCCTCCTTCCATGTGCTTTCAGGCCCTCAGTACCTCTCCGGGGAAGTGTCTGTTCTGATCTTCTGCTCATTTTGATTGGCTTGTTTTCTATCATCAAGTCGTGAGGGTTCTAGATTTGGCCAAGGAGAACACGCAGGGGCCAGAGCAGAATCACTCTGTACAAGAAGGGAGGGGCATCAGCTGCCACCAGTGCCCTTTGTCACCCACCTCCCAGGCCCTTTATGCATCTTCAACACCAGTCCCCAGATTTATAGGGCCTTTTCAGTGTGAAGAGCTGTCCAGGATTTCTTGGCCCTAAACCCCATCCCCGGGCCCAACATCCAAGTCTCTGGCCTGTCCAGACCCTGTGCAGAGCTCCGTTCTCTCTTCTCCCTCCATTTACCTCCTGTTACCTGACAGCCTTCTCACTGTAGAGCCCACATGGTTCCAGCACATCTACTCTCCCACAGACACCCGAAACTCAGCCCTGCCTCAGGCCCTTTGCACTTGCTATCCCGTCTGCTTACAATGCTCTTCCCATGCCTGTGTCCCTCCTTCCATCAAGCCTGTGCTCAAAGGTCACCTCCCTAACCACATCATATTCAGAATTCACTCCCACCTCTCTGCACCCTCATCTGGTTCTTGCTCACAGCTGATATCCAACATCGCTGTGTTTCTGTTTGCTTCTGTGTACAGTGTCCATCTTCTGCCAAGCTGAAAATTCCTAAGGGAAGGAACTTGGATCACACTGTAACCCCAGGGCCTGGCGCATCGTCAGCCATCAATAAATAACATGTTAGGTGAATACATTTGCTACACAAGACCCACGAGGATAATGTGAAATACCAAATGTGACTGTCCTTCACACCCTGCTGGGCTTCCAGAGGAAGAAACCAAGGTTCGGAAAGGTACGGTGGCACAGCAGGGCCACACGATCAGAGCAAAGGACACCTGAGCCCACACCCCTCCCCATGAGCCACGCTCCTGCCCATGCTGCCTCGGGCCCAGTGCCCCAGAGACACACACTCCATACACACACACCACACACCACTCCAATGCCACCTACATGCAGGGTCACCTGCATGTAGACACACCCAGCCCCACACAGGCAGGAATTCTCTGCACACACCCATATACACAGGCACGCAGCCTTGCACACTCAGGAATTCCATTCACACACAGGCACACAAATTATGTGCACCCTGCTCCCACACCCTTGTGCCCACGCGCCCAAAGCAGCAGGCCTAGGTGACTGACGGGCTCGGGACGCCAATGGGCCTCTGTCACCATGACAACAGGCAGCTCCTGCATCTCGGGCTGCCAGCAGCGGCCAGGGGAAGGGTGTGCATCACAGTGGATGCTTCCCAGAACAGGAGCATCCCCAGGCTCCTCGTAGACCCCTAGTGTCAGCCCCTTGTGCACACAGAGCAGACCTTTTCAGATGTGCATAGAACACGCACCATTGTCATCCGCATAAAAGACGCGGCTCCCACTCCTAAGTGCCCACCTGTGCCAGGTGTGTTCGTGTGCCCAGCAGCTTCACACACAATCCCCCCTCCACAAGTCTCACAACATCCTACCAGATGAATGTTGCCAGGGAACCCTTTTTGCAGGTGGTGAAACTGAGGATCAGAGAAGGAAAGTCTCTTGCTCAGGGTCACACAGCAAGTCAACAACACGAGCGAAAATTTGAACCCAGGTCTGCCAGACTGTGAAGGATCTTCTTTCCACTGCCCTGCCCTGTATCTGAGCCCTCCTCTGTCTTTTCACACACATGCTTTCCAGACAGGAGCAATCGAACCTCAGCCCTCACTAGTGCCAGAATTGGTACTATCCTTGTGGAGCTTGATAGGTAGTGAATTCCGCATTGGGAGCAGCATTCAAGAAGAAGCTGTCAGAGCTGCTCTGAAGGATCAGGCATTAGGAAGCAAGGAGTTAGATGAGATGAACTCACATTCATCTTTGAGTTGCAAATGACAAGGGAAAAATTATTGGCAAACATAACTGGTAAGTGACCAGCTTCAGGAACAGCTGGATCCAGCTCTCATATATCAACAGAAGACTTCCTCTGGGTTCACTTTATTCTCAGACCAGCTTTCCCTTCCCCCAGGATGGTCCCCACGAGCTCCAGATTTACATTATACAAGCCTATCAGCCCCCAAAAGCAAATTCAGTGAGTGTTTGTCAAGTGAATGCTAGAAGCACAAATAAAATTGAAGGTCTAATTCTAAGCGAATCCCAGCCCCTGCCTCTGGGAGAGGACACTCGGACGCACTCTGACTTGGCAATACTGGGCACCCTGCAGTGTCCTGAGCACTTTACAAATATTAACTCACAGAAATTCCGTGGCAGGCTGATGAGGCAGTCACAATCTCCACATCTCATGAATGGCGAACCTGACTCACAAAAGAGCAAGGCATCACGCCTGAGTCAGGGCCTAGAGCCACACAGCTCCTCGACGAGCCAATCTCAGGAGACCGTACCTCTAAACAAAGACAGAACTGTTCTGAAGGCAGCTTTCCCCCAGGAATGCAAAGGATGGCCCAGGGGCATCACTGAACACTGACTGGTGCCCACTTTGCCTGGGAGCCCAGGGCTTACTACAGCCACCAACCCTTACACCACGGGGGCATCGTGGGGCTCAAAGCTTCCAGCTACTGTGCGTGCCCCCCTAGTCCTAGCGTTCCTGTAAGACGGGTGGATTACTCCATTCAAAAGGGCAGTACCCATGTCAGTGGTAGAACTTTCTGTGATCATAGCCACACACAGCCACTGGAAATTTGCAATGTATAGTTACGTGACTGAGGAACTACGTTACATTTTCTTGTTTCATTTTTATTAATTGAAATTCAAATAGCCACACATGGCTAACAATGCCCATATTGAGCAATGCAACTCTAGGGTTCTAGATGAATACCAGATATTAATCTGGATTTTGTTCTATTTTTACCCAACCCTACCCCACGCTCCAATTCCAGGCAGGTTCCTTGCATTCCTTTCTAAGGGAGTTTCACTGGGCCCTCTGCCAGCCAGGAAGTGTCGGTTACCTGCCTTGCCAAAGGTGGTGGCCAGACTGTGGGGTCCCAGGACCTTTGCATCACTCTGGAGGGGAAGAAGAGTCCCAGGAATGGCTGAGATGCACATTTCCACCAGTCAGCAGGATGGGGGCTTAGAAGAGGATTTCAGTTGATTTAAGATGAGACAGAGTCAAGCCAGGATGGTCAATGGCGGCCACGGCTCCCAGCCTCTGAGGGGCAGCCTCTCACAGAACACCCACACACTCCGGATTCCTGAAGCCCAGCCACCTCCCTGCCCTGCACCTGCCCTGCCTCCCACCAGCCCCTGGGACCCTGGTGTCCTAAGGAACAAGGCAACACCCACCCACCCACCCTACCCACTCACTACCCAGCTCTGGGTGAAAGGTAGGCAAGGAGGGGGTTCAGGGTGATCCTTGAAGACATCCTGAAATGTACATGTGTGAGTTTCCCAGGGACAGGGTAAGCAATCACCAGAAATTTGGGGGCTGAAAGCACAGACATTGATTCTCTCCATTCTGGAGGCCGGAAGTCTGAAAGCAGTATGGGGGGCTGACGTGGTGGTGTTGCCACAACATGTTCCCTCCAGGGGTTTAGGGGGTGGCGGTGGGGGATTCATTTCTTCTTTCTGCCAGTTCTGCTGGCTGTGGGGTCTCCCTTGGCTCAGGATTGTGACCTCACATGTCACCGCCTCCCATGCAAATGTCACATCTTCCTCTACCTCTCTTTGAAGGACACTTGTGATGGCATTAGAGTCCATCCAGATGATGCTGGACAATCTCCCCATCTCAGGTTCCTTAACTCAATCACACCAGCAAGGACACTTTTTGGGACCACCAGTTCCATGGGTTAGTATATAGGTATCTTTGGGGGGCCATTTTCAGTCTGCCACAGAGAGCCCCATGGGATCTGAGCCAGAGCCCCTGACACTCTGTGGCCAGCTCCTAGAGCCAGCTCCTTTGATCAGCTAGGTGACCAAGTGGGGCCACATACAGCGACGGCCTTTGGAGACCCTGCCTGGTGCTGACATCATGCGCCTCGTGAGCTGTGTGGTCACAGCCCAGTGAGAGAGCCCTAGAATGAGCGGGGGTGCACCAGAGAAGCAGGGTGGGGAGACAGGGCTGAGTTCCAGGGGAGGAGAAAGGAATGAATGCAGGGATAGGTGTCCCATGGCCCAGGCACTGAGTGGGGACGTCCACAGTGTCCCATTTTATCTTCCCTCAACCCTCCTTGACAGACTATGAAACTAAGGCTCACGGAGATAAAGGCTGAACAACCCCACGGAACAGGCGTTAGAAGCTCCAAGCTGCACAGGGAAGAATGTCAGCTCAGAGAGGCCAAGTGACTTGCCCCAGGTCACACAGCAACAGGTGGCAGGCTTACGTACCCTCCGATTGACCCAAGTACCCATCTTCCTGGTGTCTCAGGAGATACCTTGAAGCCAGAGTTTGAGCCAGTCCTGGGGGACAGACAGGATTCCAGGAGTGGAGAAAGAAGGTGGATGGCTTCTGAGAGCTGAAGGGACCTATGGGATTCTCTCTAGTTTCCAGAAGGAGGATACGTGCAGGGTGGGGACCAGCATCTCTGCCATTGAGCAAGTGCCTCCTCTCAGGCCCTGCAGGACGGAAGCCACCAACGAGCGGTCCCCAGGGAGGCGGTAGATCGAAAGGGGCCATTCTTACTCATAAATGTTTCTCCAAGACCTGCCATGGCCCTCCATCCCTGTGTTTCCTCTCCGTCCTGCCTGCTCCCTAGGGAGGAACAGCAGGGATGAGAGCCTGCGCCTGCCCATGCACCTGCGCCGGCAGGAGGGGCCAAGGAAGGCCGGGAGGATCCAGAGGCTGGGAGCCAGTGCAGAGGGAACGGGGTCCGGCGGAGCCCCCGAGCCCGCACTCAGGCCTCACGCAGTGGCGCACGAAGGCGCGCATGCCCACACCCCACGTGCGAAGACGCACCCCCATACAGACTCGCCCCCACGCACCAGGGCCCAAGGGCTATCCTCCGACCCCCACGGAGAGCCACTAGCCCATCGCCTCAGGCTAGCACAGAGGCCAAAACTCTGGAGTGTCCAGGGCTCCTCACTTTCTCTCCCACAGCAGCAAAGCCTGACAATTCCACCTTCAAAATGCAATTGGGATTGGCAACTTTTCACATGGACGCGGCTCGTGCCCTGATCAGGCCCTGGCGATGACCATCTGGACTCCTACGGTAGCCGCCTTGCAGGCTCCCCTGCCGCTGCCCTGGCCCAGCAGCAAGAGCTTCGGGGAGATCATGCCCCTCACTCGCACTCCAGCCCTACAGGGGCTAATGGTCCCTCCATGCTCTCTGCCTCAGGGCCTTTGCACTTGTTATTTCCCTGGCCCAGGCATGCCCTTCCTTTGCTCTCCACTGTTCCTTACATAACCAAGAAGCCACTTCCCCACTCTCCTGCCCCTTTCTAGGCTCCCACCACATCATCAGCCACAGCCTGTGTATATACTTATCCATTTTCTCAGTCTCATTCTCCACCCCTGCAAAAATTGGCTCTGTGAGGAGGAGTTGTGCCTGCCTTGGTCACCACTGTCCCCCTGCCTAGCCCAGCCCAGTCCCTGGGCATGGCAGGCGCTAACACCTGTGGAGTGAAGGAACCACATAGACAGACACAAGTGGACACTCGTAGAGATCCGAGCCGTGCACGGGACAGGTGAGCCGTGCATGCCTGTGCACATGGGACAGTGAGGCCTGGTGACCTCACACACAGGGGCGCGTGTACACACCCACACACACGCAGACAGTCTCCTGCTCCAATAAGGCCCTGGACAGCAGACAGGCCCTGGCCTTGCCAGCATAGGCAGCTGGAGTGTTTGTCCCCACCAGGGGCCACCGAGTCCTGCCCCAGCCGTGGCTGCCAATGCCCCCACTGGGCACCTGACTAATCTCGCCAGTTTCCTGGAAGAGAAAGGACAAGCTGATTGCAGCTGGACCTTCAGACACAGAGAATGGCATCACAGTGTTCAGCACACCAGCCAGATCCCCAGCCCACTCTCCTCCTCCTGCCTTCCCATCCCTGACTCATCACAGCCCCAAGAGAGGTAGAGACAGCCCAGGTGTCACTGCCCCATTGAGCAGAAGGGGAGACTAAGCCAGGAGGCCAGAGCAGATGAATGTGGCCCCCTGCCCAGCACCGCCCTGGCTGGGGCTGTCACTTCCCAATCTGACCCCAGTCCTGGTGGTCACCCTGGGTACCACGGGCACAGGGGCGTGTAGCCGCACGCACACTCCCACCAGCCAGGCCCCTCTGGCTGGAGGAGCTTATCACTGATGACTTTCCCGACAGAGATCGATAAAAAACATTTTATCTCCTTCCCCAGGGGCAGCTCAGCCTCAGAGCACCACGGGCTCCTGTTACTATGGCGACCCTCTTGGACCTCCCTGAGTCCCTCCCACTCCCTCCCCACATCTCCCCCTCCCCATCCCCCACTCCCCACTTCCTAATCCCTCTCCTTCCTTCCTCCCCGGACTCCCCATCCCCCCTCTCTGCACCCCATCCCTCCTCCCCCTATCCCCGCTTCCCACTACTTAGCTCTCCTCCTCCCCCACCTCCCACTCCCTCTATCCCCTCACTCCCCACTCCTCCCCCACTCCTCCTCCATCCGCCCCACTGCCCACTGCCCCCACTGTACCCCCACTCCCTATTTTCCACTCCCTCCCTACCCCATCCCCCCCATTGCTTACCCACAACACACATTCCTTTTGCTCCCACCCCACAGCCTAAGAGCAGCGTGTTCTTGTTCTCTCCCACCCCCTGCTGTCTGGCAGCTGGACAGAGACCCTACACCTCTTAGATGCAGCCTGGCTGAGGGGGAGTGGCCTGGGAGCTGGCTCCCCCACCAAACCGGACCTTGCCAGCCCTCCCTTTCCACTCCAATCTGCAGCCCCAAACATCCTCAGCGTTCTGTGATTAGTCACTGTACTGTTAAGCTCAGTTTCCTCTCACAGTACCTCTGGTATAGGGCCGCTGTGAGCACCGGCTCAGCAGGAACCTGGGAAGTACGGTGCACAGGGCGTTGGCATGGCCGTGGCCATGGCCAACAGTCGATGTTCAAGAAATACCAGCCTTCGTTGGTAAGCGTCAGTCTGCACATCCATAGAATGGGTATATGATGGATTATGGTTGTAAAGACTAAATGAAATGGGGCACCTGTATGGCTCAGTGGTTTAAGCATCTGACTCCTGATTTCAGCTTAGGTCATGGTCTCCGGGTCGTGAGACCAAGCACCTCATTGGGCTCCATGCTGGGCGAGGAGCCAGCTTAAGATTCACTCTCTCCCTTTGCTGTCTCCCTGCTATCTCTTTCTCTCAATAAATAAACAGATAAATGAATAAATATTAAATGAGAGATGCACACAGTTGGGCCCAATGCCCGGCACATTCTAAACACCGAATTCTCAGGAAGGACCCTGATCTGGGCCCTGCTGACCACCGGCAGGAGGTGGGAAGAACAGCTGTGCCCTGCCCTCTGGGGACTCTTGTGGTGGTGGCCTGGATGCCTCATCAGCCCTGTCTGACCGCAGGGCTCTGTGAACTTCCCTCCCACGCTGCCTCTGCCTCCCTGTCCCCAGGCCAGAATCCACCTTCTTCCTTCTGCTGGGAATGCTTTGCCCCATGGGGTCAGTCAGCTGGTCGGCAAACCTCCCGGAACAGGAACCCGACCTCTGGGGTCTGAGTTTCACCTCTGCCGGTCCGGGCCCTTCTGTGTCAGCTGAATAATGGCCCCCAAAGATATCCATGTCCCAATCTCTGGACCCTGCGCCTGTGACCTCAGAGGGCAAAAGGGACTCTGCAGGTGTGATTAAGGCAAGGGTCTTGAGATGGGAGAGGAATCACTTATCCAGTGACTTATCAAAGTCATCACAAGTGTCGTAGAAGAAAGAGGCAGGAGAGGTGACAAAGAAGGGCGAGAGGTGACAACAAAAACAAGGGTAGCAGGGACGTGAGGAAGGGGTCACAAGCCAAGGAGTGGGGCCAGCCCCCAGAATCTGGACAGGCAAGGACACGGGTTCTCCCCTGGAACCTCCAGAAGGAACGAGCTCTGCCCGGAGTGACTGACTCTGGACTTCTTACCTCCAGGACACTCAGAGAACACATCTGTGTCATTTTCAGCCACCAGATTAGTGGTAACTGGCTGGCAGCCGCAGGCAACACACACACACCCTCCCCATGCCTCACTTCCTCCCCTGCAGAATGGGCTAATATGATACTTCCCCTCCGGGGCTCTTGCGAGGTTTAAATGAGTTGGTGGGTGCAGAGAGCTTAGAAAAGGAAATGGTACTGTTTTTAATCATTGCTGTGCAAAAGCCATCCGCGAGGTCCCGCAGAGGACAGCACCCCTGCCCTCAAGAAACTCTCCACCCGGAGCAAGAGAGACTCGTAACACACGCTCATCGCGGAGAATGCCATCGGACCGCAGGGTCCAGGCGCACAGCTGAGCGAGCCAAGGCCTGCCTTGATCTGCCTGAGGAGCTCTGGGAGGGCACCCTGGAGGAGTCCGTTCTTGAGCTGAGGCCACAAGGGTGTGAAGGGAGACGAAGCCAAAGAGAAAGGTGCCTCAGGCAGAGAGAGCAGCAGGGAGGGAAACTCAGAGGAGTCAGGGATGAGCCTTCAGAAGCACCTGCAAGTCATTGTGCAGGGAAGGGTGCGTGTAAGAGCCAAGCCAGACTTCGGGTGTGTTTTGGGGGGACAGAAGGGGGGCAAGCCAGGGAGTCACACACTGGAGGGGAACTACTGTTGGGACCACTGCGAGGAGGGTAGATATGGGGCTCACAACTGAGGACCAGAGACCAGTCACAGAGGCCGTCATTGGGGAAGGACCAAAGGGTAAAACCCTCAGGGTTTCATGACACCCTGGCTGGGGGAGGGGAGAAGCAGAGGGAGGAGGATGATGGTTTTTCCACTGAGGGGAGAGCCGTGGGGGTGGGGGGTGCAGTGCGGTGGCTGGAAGTCATTCCCGGCATAACAGCAATAACTCCAGAGCTATAACTGAGCACTTACTACATGCCTGCGAGCGAGCAAAGTGCTTGCTACGCCTCCTCTCAGTCTCAGTCCCCAAGACTCAGAAACCCCGAACAGGGGAGGCGGAGGAGGCTGGGGCGTCGGAGGTGGAGAGGGGAGGTAATGGAGTTGTTTTTATAAAAACAAGATGAAGAACTGTTTGGAGACTGCTTTTGTAAGACTTTTCTATTATTAAAAAAAGGAAGGAAGAAAATACATGTTTTATGGGTAACTAAGCGCTTTTATTTTCACCACTGACAATAACAAAAAAATCTGGAGGGCCCGAAAGTATGGCAATCCCACCCCCTCTATTTAAGATAGACCTGTGAATCGCACATCCCTTGGGAATACTGCACACGTAGTAAAAGCTTAAAGGCCAGCAAGGGGGCAGCGGCGGTGGGGGTGGGACTCTGTGTTCAGGAATGCCGCTGTACTGGTGAAGGTTTCTTTCCTGAGCTGATGAGAAGGGATTCAGTGGCCATCACTGAATTATTCTCTTACCTTCTTGAATATTTTAACTATTTTACAATGAAAAACAGGGGATGACTGCAATTCACCAGCTCTCCGCTAACGCAGGTCTGAGGTCCTGAGTCACGTTCAATTATAAGGTTGCTGTCCTAGCCAGCCTGAATCCGTTCATCACATCCTGCTTCTGTTGGCATACCCGCAGAGACAGGAAACTTACTCTCTCTCCAGGTGGTACATGGTCCTCTTTGAACAGTTCTAACTGTGGGAAAGTTCTTCTCATGGAGTCAACATCCTGCTCCAGGTCCCCCCACCCACTGGAACCACACACTCGGTATGCTGGTATACAAGGCCAGGGCAGTCTTCCAGATCTTTGGAGACAGTGGTTATGCTGCTGTTCTCACGTTCCTCATTTTCCTTCTCTGGGTAAAGCAACTTTGGTTCTCTCTGAGACAAGAGGCAGAAAATCAACTCAAACTAATTTATACAAACAGGTGAATTTATTGGTTGTGTAACTGGAAGTCTAGGAGTTTCTGAGCTTCAGGTATAGCTGGATCGAGGTACCCAGAGGGCATCTCTGGGTATATCTCCATACAGCTTTTCTCCATATTGGCTTTATTCTCATGCCCACAGCCAATACTGGAGGGGCCTGGAAAGCTCAATAGCTCTAGCAAAACTCCCACAGGGCTTGGGTCGTATGGCCATTCTGGAACCAGTCACTGTGGCTGGGCAAATGGGGCACTCTGATTGGCTAAATCTGAGACATAGGACCATCTCTGCATCCCAGAGGTAGGGTCAGCCTGGGCTGGACCACATGGGGGCTGAAAGTGGGAAAGAATGTTCCCCACGGGAAAATCAATGTGTTATTACTACCAAAAGACATGTTGTGTTAGGTAGCACAAAGGTTCTGGAAAGAGATCCACAATGGCTGAGACAGGATGGAATTTTATCCCTCTTTCATGTAATTCTTGATGCAACCATTCCCAGGCTGATCTGGCTAATCCTGTTGATGGGGGTCCCCGGCAGCTGAGCATTTGTTATCTGCGTTGGAAGTCAAGGTTGTTAAAAACGTGACCGGATTTGTTACTGTCCCTGCCACTTACAAACTTAGTCCTCACTCAGACATCTCCGCCGTTTTACACCAGCTCTCTCTCCACCCCTCTTATTACTATTTTTTTCTGGTGGGTTCACTTCCGCAAACTGATGGTGAAGGAAATCTTCAAATCTTGACCAAAACTGTAGAATTTCACAGAGTCGGTGACAGGAGCACTAGAGAATTCCTGGGGTCCCGGGCACTGTGGCTGACAAATCAAGGCTCCATCTGACTGGGTCACCCCCATCTAAACAATGAAAATCCCAAATGTGAAGAAGTGTTTCAGGACAGGATTTTTTTTTCTTTTTTTTAAAGTAGGCGCACGGCCACTGTGGAGCCTAATGCAGGGCTTGAACCCACGACCCTGAGATCAAGACCTGATCTGGGTACAACGGTTGGATGCTTAACCAGCTGAGCCATCCAGGCATCCCCAGGACAGGATTTGAAAGCCATGGAACTCAGTGGCCTGAAGAATGCCAGGACCTGACAAAGCCTTTGAGTAGTTAGTGCCCAGAAGATCTAGTAAAGACCTTTGGGAGACTTTGTGGGAAGAACCATGCCTCCCCAAAGTCAATTTTTTGCATTCTAACTGTGAGCACATTAATCTAAGAATTAGCACATTAACCTAGATTTTGTTGCACAGAAGATAATATATACATATTTTCTATGTGTTTTCTGGGCTTTAATTTCATTTTTTTTATTTGTTTAAGTTTTATTTATTTAAGTAATCTCTACACCCGCTGTGGGGCTCGAACCCACAACCCTGAGACTGAGAGTCGCACTCTCTTCCAGCTGAACCAGCTGGGCGTCCCTAATTTTTTTTTTTCCAAAATAAAATTAAAATTAAACTTTTTTTCTCTAATAACAAAGAAGTGTGCATTCCCAATTTAAGGAAATACGTGGTAAAAATGGCCTTTTTCTTGAGATGACAAGGCCTTCAGAATAGGTCCAATGTCTGTCTTGCTCAGCAATCATGGGGGTTGGGTGGAGTGGGGTGGGGTCGGGAGGCTGCAGCGCCTTTTCCTGGAGATAGAATCTAGAACAGGGCTTTCGCTCAACTACTGTGTATTGAATTAACTAATTAATGAGGATCTGAGTGATGCCTGTCTGGCCCTGGACCAGCGGCTCGGGGACCCTTCAAGGGACATCCTGGAACTAGACAGAGTTCCCCTGACCCTACAGTGCTCAGACTCACCCGGAGCTAAGCATGGCTGGTACTTCCTCCTTTCAGTCTTTCTGTCGGAGATCAGAGGACTTGCGGGAAGCCCGGGGGTGGGGGGGGTCTCTCGCTGCTACGTGCCCCCCCATCACTGACCCCCTCCTCTCTGAAATGGATGGCTCTACCTCTCTTCCCTGGCCTGCCTTCCTTCTCAGGAGGTCTGAACATCGTCAGGACCTTTGCAAGAAATGGCTCTGTTCCCTTTTGCCTTCCAGGCAGCATGATGGGCTCACTTCACAGAGGCGGGGAGGGAAAGAGAGGCTCGGCGGCCATGCCCAGCTCCCAGCTCCCAGCTTTTTAAACTTCTCAGGATAAGCCCTTGAGGTGGTCATCTCTGCGCTCCCCCTGTGGATACGATGCAATCGGAGTCCCGTTGTTCGCCCTGGGGCAGGGCTGGGATGGGTCTTTCCCTCCATTTCTCCATCTTGCTCCCCCAGTTACTAACTAAGTAGGAACAAGCACTGAGATGACCCCCTCTGGGAACGCTTCCTCCCCTCTCTGAGCCTCTATTTTTTCCTCTCCAAAAGGTGGATCATGAGTCTCCGCGTCAATGACCAAAATGCACAGGGCCTGCCTGGCACACAGGGAGTGCTCAGTACTTGTGGGCTAAGTACTCCCTAATGAGAGGCCTGCTGCTGCAGAAGACGTGCTGTGTAGGAACAGCCCAGAGCTCCCAGGAGCTTTGGTCCCAGAGAAGGCAGGCTGGCATCGGGAGCGAGCTCCGCTGGGCACGTGGAAGCAGCTGAATCTTGCTCTGCGCTTTCCTGCTCTAGGTACTTCCCCTCCGTGGCCTCGGTTTCTTGGTGTGGACCAGGGGGTTATTGGAACAGGGATGTCTACCCAACCGGGTGGAGGCTTAGGGAAACACTCCCTTCCTATTCTATTGAGTGAGCAGATGGTAAGCCTAGATCCTCCCCCTTCCCCTGTCCTCCAGCCCACAAGGGTCTCTCTCTCCCTAATAGAGGTCTTTGTCTCCTTTGAACTATGAGAAAACTAGGGGGAGCTCAAGGTCAAGGCCACACAGATGCAGAACTGAGTCTTAAGACTCCTGAGGATATCTCAAACACAGATGCTTTTGGGGGTCAGCTGGGTGATTTAAATGTGGGTATAGAACAATAGGTAGAATTTACATTCCTTGAAGGTATTTCAATTCAAGAACTTAGCCTCCTTAAAGCTATTCAACTCCAAATTCTCACTTTGCTCTCCCCTCCAGTCAAGACACATCCAGCTGCCAGGATTTCACGTGAATTCAAGCCACCAAGTTTGAGATTTTTGTACCAACACCGTCTTTACTGGGGGGGTCTTTTGCCACAGTGGGCCCCCTCCCTCCTGGCCCTCTTACCTGCATCTGGCTAAGAATGACAAGCAAGTTCTCAGCAGAAATCTTCTTGGGTACTGGCTTTGCTGACAGTGATCCCTGATCAGTTCCAGGTTCTCTTCTGAGAAGCTCCAGGCCCTCCCCTGATGAAAGCAGCCAGGGGAAAATCACTCTTCAGATCCCGGCTCACGTCACCTCCTCCAGGACGTCTTCCCTGAATTCCTCAACAGGACCAGGTCATTCGTTACACTCCATGCCTGTGTTCCACAGCATGCTTTTCCCAGGAAACTTTTACATCGCACCCCAGACTCTTACCTGATGTCTGAACCACAGTGGGAATAGGTAAATAAACTCACCAGCTGTATAACCTCAGACAAGTGACCTCATCTCTTCTGAGCCTCGATTTTCTTAACTGTAAAATGCGTTATAATGAGGGAGGATTCAGAGAAGGTATGGAATGTGTGGTTGAAAAATGGCTCACAAAGAAATACAGGTCTTAATCCCTGGAAACTGACTGTTCTTGTGCATGGCAAAAAAAAGGGGGTGGGTGGGTGGAGGTGTCCTTGAAGGTGTGATTAAATCAAGGGTCTTTTTTTTTTTTTAAAGATTTTTATTTATTTATTTGATACACACAGAGAGAGATCACAAGTAGGCAGAGCAGCAGGCAAAGAGTGGGGGGGAAGCAGGCTCCCCGCTGAGCAGAGAGCCCAATGTGGGGCTCCATGTAGGGCTCAATGTGGGGCTCAATGTGGGCCTCGATGTGGGGCTCGATGTGGGGCTCGATCCCAGGACCCTGAGATCATGACCTGAGCCAAAGGCAGAGGTTTAACCCACTGAGCCACCCAGGCGCCCTAAATTAAGGGTCTTGAGATGGGAGATTATCCCGGATTATCCACGTGTCCCTAATGTCATCACAAAGGTCCTTATAAGAGGAGGCAGGAAAGTTAAGGGAGGAAGTAGGAGGTGAGACAACAGAAGATATTGTCTTCCTGCCTTTTCGAGCTTCTGGAGGTCACCAGGCTGTCACCAGCCATGAAATGCAGGTGGCCTCCAGAAGCTAGAAAGGGCAGGGAACAGATTCTGCCCCAGCGTCTCCAGAAGGAGTTAGCCCTGCTAACACCTCGCCTGGAGCGCCAAGGAACTGATTTCAGGCTCTTCTGACCTCTAGAACCATACAGAACACATGCATGTCGTTTCAAGCCACTACTGCGTGGTCATTTGCCGCACTTACATTTTTTACTGTAGGTGCTCAACAATGACACTTGTCGGTTGTGGGGCCCTGCGCAGGGAGGCAGCAGCCCACTGAGGTTCCTGGTGTCAGGCCTTCCCCTCGGCTCTCCCAGAGGCAGGTTAAGGCAGCGAGGGAGAACACTGGCCATGGTGGGGGCTGGGAAGCCGCTAGCTGGATGAAAGGGGCCATGCCCACTCAGCCAGTGTTTGACCTAAAACAGTAGCAGCATCCACTGCATGCCAGGGTTGGGGCTAAACACTTCACACACCTGACTTACTTCAGTCCTTTCAACAATCCCAGGATGTCGAGACTGCTGTTATCCCCATTTTACAGATGAGGCAACAGAGACCCAGCAAGTCTTAGAAACCTGGTCTCATCCACTCAAGAACATGAGATTAGAACTAGCTTAAAACAGTGTTGCTGGGGCACCCAGGTGGCTCAGTCGGTGAAACGTCTGCCTACCTCGCAGATCTTGATCTCAGGGTCCTAGGATCGAGCCCCACATCAGGCTCTCTGCTCAATAACGAGTCTGCTTCTCCCTCTGCCTCTGCGTTCCCTCTCCCTCTGTGATCGCTTTTGCTCTCTCTAAAATAAATAAAATCTTTTAAAACAAACAAACAAAAAAACAGTGCTGCTTGCCTTGTGTCTGCCTCTACCTTGCTTCTCCCATTCGCCATTCTCCATGGGAGACAGGGAGACAGTGAAGGGCCCTGGCTGCAGGTCTGGGCTCTGTCACTTTCGCTTGAGAATCTGGACAGGTGATTTCACCCCTCTGCGTCTCAGTCTCCTCTGTGAGCCTGCCTCCCAGAGGAGCTGCCAGGATCAAGCAGGACAACCCATAGAAAGAAGGACAGTGTCTAGCACAGAGTAAGGGGACCTTACTTACTGCTGTCCCTCTTTTACCAATGACGAAGCGGAGGTTTGATAAGAGACCTTGGTAGTCTCAGGGCACCTGGGAGCTCTGATGTTCCCCCTTCCCCACCATAGGACCAACAGACCCCAAAGGCTGGGGTCCTGGGGAGGCGAGGAGGTTCCCAGAGCAGGTGGCTGTAGGTTTCTGCCCGAGCCCTGGTGAGTCAAAGCCTTGGAGTAGCAGTTGCTTAGGGACCCTCTAAGTTCATAGGCTTATTCACTCACTCATTTACTCAGTATTCCTTTGCGTAAATTCTGCCAATGGCTTCCTTCCCAGAGCACCAGAACTTTGCATCCAAATTCCTCACCAGGCCCTCTGTAGCCTTGAAGACAGAGGTCTTCCCTTATGGTTCTGCATTCAGGGCCCCCCCCCCCCCCCGTTGGTCACCTGGCTCTTTACCCACCAAGCTCTCCCCTGTCTCAGGGCCTCTGCTCTTCGCAGTTTCTCTTCCCTCTGCCGGGAATGCTCTTCCCCAGACTCTACACAGAGCAGGCTTCCTTCCTGCTGTTCAGTTCTCTGCTCAGATTGGCCCCCTTCTCTCACTTCCAGCTTAATACCCCCTACCCGACACTTCACCTGCTAATTTGCTTCCTAGAACTCATAACTCCTTGAAATACCTTCTTCATGTATGTAAGCATTCGTTTGCTGTCTGTCCGTCCCCAACAGAATGTCAGCTCCATGACAGCAGAGACCACTTGTCTCTGTTGCTTCCCTAGCGTCCAGCAAGGTGCCGGGAAACCAGTATGTGGAGAGATTTCTGTCCGGCCTATTAAGTTCAGAAATTGAAAAAATGTTTCCCAATCCGAAAAGACGAGGTCACAGGGACAGCCGACGGTGGAGTGAAGGCGGGAGCCTGGCCTAGCAACCAGGCCAGAGACTGGAAGCGTCTGAGGGCAGGATGCCAGTCCAAATCCTCTGCCCGAGGTTCCAGTCCCCACCCAGCCCCCGGTCCCACCGCGTCCCCTGGCCCGGGACCCGGCGTGCGAGTCTGGGAGGGCTCCACCTGGATCCCACACAAGGCGCAACCCCCCCTCCCAGCCGCCCGACGCGAGGGAGACCGAGCTAGCGGGGGGAGATGTGGGAGGACGCGTAGTGGGGCGCGCGGACCGCCAGGGGGTGCTGTCGGGGCGCGCACGGCCCACCTGGCGCCCGGGGCCTCGAGCGAGCGCAGCCAGGCCGCCCGGGAACTTTTTTCCTCCCGCTCTCGCTCTCCTTCTCCCCCCGCGCGTCGCCCGCCCGCCCGCCGGTTCTCTCTTCCTGTGCAGAGGGGATCGCATTTCCCCGCGGCACCCGCGGACACCAGGCAGGCCCGGCCGGGTGTGCGGCCAGGGCCCGCTCCCCGCGCCGCCGGCTCCCCGCGCCCCCGGGCGCCGCCCCCGCCGCGGCTGGGCTCGGAGAGTCGAGTCGGAGAGCGAGGCTGCGGCGAGGGCGAGAGGCGAGCGGAGCAGGCCGCCCTGCCCGCCGCCCGAGCGCCGGCGCGAGGAGGGGGCGCCGCGGCCCACCCTCCTTCCTGCCTGGCCGCGGGCCGGCCGGGCCGCCGCGCCCTGACCCCCATGGCCGCCCGGGCCTGCGGGCCGCGAAGTCGCAGCGCCAGAGCCAGGGCCCCCGAGTGAGCGCGGGCGCCGAGGTGAGCACCGAGCGCTGGGGCGCGGGGGCCGCTGCCGGGGCAGGGACGGCGCGAGGCGTCGGGATCCGAGGCAGGGTGAGGAATGGAGGCGGGCTCGGGGGCCGAGCGCGCCGCAGGCCGGGATGTGGGGGTCCGCGAGGTCACGGCTTTGTGTGGTGTGGGGGTGCGCGAGGTCACCGGATGGCCGTCTGGGGGCGGTTCGCGGCGTGGGGGCGCGAGCGGCGAGGGTCCGTGTGCCCGGGGCTGTGCGTGCGCGGTGGCCCGGAGTGCCGCCGCGCGGGGCGTGGGGATGCGGGGGACACTCGCCCGGTGCCGGGGCGGGAGGGGAGCTTTGTGAGTGCGCTGGGGGTGGGGGGCGGGGAGCCGACTTGTGCGAGAGGGACTCGGGGCCTGGCGTGCGGCGCGGCGCGGGAGGCAGGGCGCCGGGGGCGGTAAGGGCCGGGCGTGGGGAGATGTGGCGCGCGGGCCTCTCCGCGGTGCCCCCCACGCTGGCCGCGGCGCCCGGGCCTGTGCACAGGCCCGCGCGCGACCCGGCAGAAAGCGGCCCCGGAGGCCCGGGAGGCTCCGACGCGGCCAGGCCCCGGGCGCACGGGCCCTTCGGGGGTGACGTCACGGTCGGGGGCACCGGACACGCGAGCCCCGAGTCCCCGGACAGCGGCGAGCCGGCCAGCTCCCTGGCCCCCGCGCCTGGGAGACAGGGGGCCCGGGAGGAGGGCGCGGGGGCCGGGCGCCAGGCGGCGTTGCCGAGCGCGGCGGGGGCGAGGGGGTGTCAGGACGCGGGGGTGACATTTGGAGGCTCGGTCGCGCCGGGGGCCTCGGAGGAGGGGCGGAGGGGAAGCGAAACATCAGCCAGGCCCGAGGCCGCTGCGGCCCCAGCTTCCTGGGACGCCCGTTTTCCCAGCCAGCCCGTTGCCCTTCTTGGGGCTCTTAGTCCTCCTCAAATCCACGCCGAGGGCGGGAGTGCCGACCCGAGCTGTGCCTTCTTGGGAGCCCGCGATCCGGCGGCGAGGGGACGGGGGTGGGGGGAGCGCTGGGATTTCGGCTCGGAGCGGACAAAACCGAGTGTAACAATGCGCTATTGGGGGGCTGGGGGAGGGGAGGCAGCGCGCCTGCATGGCGGACCCGGGCCCTGAGCTTCCCCGCTCGCAGCACTCCCTCCCGCAGCGCCTTTCCCATGCTTTCAGCAGGCTCTGATTCAAGGACCCACGCAGGACCCGCACCGCTCCCTCCCACCCAAAGTGCCGCCCCCCCACCCCCCTCCCGCTTCATTTCTCTTCAACGCAGCGGTGTGTGGAGGATTCAAGGGCATTACATCTGGTTGCAATCCGGTTTCAGGCCGCTGCCGGGCTGTTAAAACCTCGCGCTGACGTCAGAGCAGGGGAATTACTTCTTTTTATTTTATCTTTTTTTAGTTGTCTGCTGCCCTGGGAGGGGAGGCGGGGGTGGGTTAGGCGAGCTCCGAAGTGGAGGCGCCAGCGCCGTGGGAGCCCCAGGCTGGGGGCTCTGCTTCTCTTCCTCCACTCCGTCCTCCATACAGACCTTGCTCTGCCTAGGTCAGGCTCACCCAGGGTGGGGGCAGCCCTCGCTGTCGACTCCGTGGAGGCCCCTCCCGACTGACCACACAGCTGTGTTTCCAGAGGCTTCCTTGGGATGTGGTTCTGGGGATCTGGAAGCTGGAAAGGAATCTTGCCCCCCCCCCACCTTGACAGCAGAGGAGGTATATGGGACCCCAGGAGCATCCCTAGGAGCTTTGGGTGACCCACAGGAGTGAGCACAGACCTTCTGGCCTGGGAGAGGCTCCATCCCAGTTCTCAAGGCAAAAAGCCTTGGGAGGAAGCAGAGGTATCCAGAAGGCCCAGGCCCCAGAAGCCAACTCTAGAGTGGGCTAAATGGGACATTTTCCAAGAGCCAGGGACCCCTCTGGCTTCTTCCTAAATGGAGGAAACTCACCCACTGGGCAAAACCATCTCTCTTCCACTGGACCAAGAGTCCCTTGCAGGTGCCCTCCCCCAACATTTTCCTTTTAGACCCCAAGGCTAGAACGGTGGCTTTCAAACTCTGCCAGAAACCTGATTCAAGGATACATTATAAAATGTATAAGAAATACATTTTAGGTCATAATTCTCTTCACCACCACTATATAAAACTGAAACAAAAGTTTAGTGAAATAACTCTTTCCTCTACTTTGTCGGCTGAGCAGATACTTTCTGTTCTAGCTTATTTTATTATTATTTTTTTAAATGCTGGTTGCAGCCCACTGAATTGATTTCATAATCCACTAATGGGTCATACCCAGAGTTTGAAAAAACAGTCCTACAAAATGAATCTGGCTTCTGTTCATTCCACAACATTACTTGAGGCTCCGACAAGTTCTCTCTTTTTTAATCACTCGAGTAATACTTGGATTCATTCTTATTGTGAAAAACGCAAATAACCCAGAAGTATAGAGAGTGAAAGTGTCCTCCGCACCCCTCCCACAAGTAACCCCAGTTAAGAGTTTGAATGTGTCCTCCTAGACAGTTCTGCTGCTCGCTTGCATGAATACATATGCATCCTATATGCCGAAAGTTAGTTTTCTTTTACCCCAGATGAGAATACATCTTGGGCTCCTTAAGTTCGTGGCTCCTTTCCATTGTCTTGGGGAGGCTGTAAGGTGAGATGCCCCAGGGCAAGGCTCTGCCACATACCAAATGAGTTACCTCTCTGCATCCGCATCTGCGACTCCTGCCTGCCCAGTGGGGATGATGAGGGTACTGGCCCCATAGGACTCTAGTGAAGGCGGAATGAGTTATTCCACGTAAGCACACAAAGCTTAGAACAGTACTTGTCCCGCCAAATGCTGGTTGGCACTATCACCATTATCAGTGCTCGTTTATTTTCGCTACAGTCCGTGCATGCATCGTGTTGCTTTTACTTAATTTATTTGGGAGAGTGCGTGTAAGTAGGGGAAGGGGGAGAGAGAGAGGGAGAAAGAATCTTCAGAGACAGATTCGCCGTGGAGCACAGAGCCCAATGCGGGGCTCTATCCCACAACCCTGAGATCATGACCTGAGCTGAAATCAAGAGTCGGTCGCTCAACCAACTGAGCCACCCAGGCAGCCCATCTTGTTGCTTTTAATGGCCACCTGTGGCTGTGAGGTGGATGCCTGCCCCCCACTTTCAAATGTGTAGCTCCACAGGGAGGGACGGGGGGAGCAGTGACACTGGGCAGGGTTTCTGTGGGAGAGGTATCTGGGCTCACTGGCCCCAAGGGAACAGGGATTTTCCAAGGACCCACCATTTCTGACCTCCCGTGCTTCATGCACCTGCCTCCAGGAAGGTCACAGCCCAGTGGGTGACTGAGACCCAGAAAATACCCAGGGGAACCCACATTGTCAGGAGAGTCGAGCCAGGTTTCGGGGGGGGCCAGAAAACAGGTCCCCCTGTGAAGGGCCCACGTGGGTGTTACGGGGATGATAAGGGCCAGAGTGTAGGGCAGCGTCTTTGGGAAGACTTGTCCACACAGGGGGATACCCTGTAGAATTCCCTTTCGAGACGGGCCCAACAGATCACTTGAGCTTCAGGATTCCGTCTCGACCGAAGTTAGGAGCTTTAGGGAGGCAGGGGCTTCGTGGAAGAGGGGGCTTGGAGAACAGGTGCTTCGGCACGGGTAAGTGAGAACAACAGGCGGGATCCTGGTGGAGGGAGCACACCAGCAAGTGTTCGGAGGCTGGAACGGACGTGGCGCGTGTCCCGTGGCCAAGAGGGGAGGAGCCAGCTTGGAGAGAATGATGACGGGAGAGGCCTGGCTGTTGCTGGGGCCTCCCGGGCCTCCCTGCCTCCGTCCCGCCCCCTCCCAGCGTGGGCCACACTCCCAGAGTGATATTTCTCAACCGCAGCAGATACTTCCAGGGGTCCTGCTGCCCTCTGAGTGCAGATCCAGCCCGTGGTCCTTCCCCCGTGCCAGGGGCCCCTTCTGTTGTCCTCCACCTGCTCTGCCCCATTCAACCCCCTTCCTTCCCCTCCAGCCACAGCACAGCCTTCTTCCCCGAATTTGGCCGTGTGCATCCTTGCCTCTGCACATGTGCCTGGGCTGCGGCTTCCACCTAGATACCCTTCACCTTCCTCCCTGCCTCCCAAGACCAAAACAGACGCGTCCTGTCTCCTCCTCCTCTGACCTGTGAGGCAGACTGAGTCATCTCCTTTTGTCTATACCCGCAGCCTAGCGTTTATCCTGGCATTATCGGGAATTCTGTCAGTGTCTGTCCTCCCCACAGGGCTGGAGCATCCAGGCCCGAGAACACACCTCCCTCCTCTCCTGGCCCCAGTGCCAAGGGCGAGGCCTGGAACACGGGAGACACTTGGAAATGCTTCCTGGCAGGAAGGGCTAGGTGCAGTGGGCCGAGTGAGAGTCCCGGCACTGTTTCTGTGCGCCCTGAGATCCTGGGCAGGCGCCTGCTGGCACTTTGCAGATTCTCAGGGCCCTGGTCAGAGGATTCTGTTCTGCCAGACTTCTGAGAGAAGAGTGAGGCCAGAGAGGGGCCCAGCACCCCCAGGCTGCTCCCTGAGGGGGCCCAAGGAGAAACTGGCTCGGCCTGTTTCCCCAGGGATTGAAGAGACTGTGTGAGGCAGAGCTGTGCCCTGTGCCTGGGTAGGTCACTGGGGATCCGAGACTGGAATTTGACACGGGGGGGTGGCGGGGGACAGCGAGGGTGAGTGCCAGGGGCTGAAGGCAAAGACTGGGGCTCTGCCGGCGAGGAGAGGTTTTGTTCTGCTGGTTCTTGAACCCTAGTAAACCGTGCTCCTGTGGTGGTAGAACAGAGGGAGGGAGGGAAGGAGGGAAAGAGGGGAAGGGAGGTGAGGCAGGAAAAGAGAAGGTCGGGGGAGAGAGAGGCAGGGAGGGAGGAGGGAAGGAGATGCTCTTATTGCTAAATAGTATGCGGAGACTCAGAAAAGGAAATACCCAGGAGTACTAGGGCTCTGACGCTGAACGTTCCTTCCTTCCCTCAGCAGACACCCCCTCGGGTTTTTGCCCTCAGCCTCGTGCTCACCCTGTGACCCAGAGACCAGCCAGCATGTGGTCTGACCTTCCAGGCCCTCCAAGTCCACGGGCCAGGGGGGCAGTGGACATCCACTTTCTCTACAAAGTGATCGGCCTCAAGGGAGCAGGCATCCCGGACACCGTGGAGGGCCAGGAGCGAGTCCTGGGAGGGGAAACAGTCAGCAGGCCAGGGAGTGGGCACTGGGGGCCACCCGTTAGGAATTGTGGGGACATCTCCCCTCCGCCCTTAGACCTCGGTCTCAGCTGTAAATTGGGGGAGTCACCATCTTGGGGCTTAGAAAGTAGGGGACTGAGTAGAGCCAGCTGAACAAAGGGGAACAGGCCCCAGGCTGGGGGGTCTTGAGGAGGGACCTGCGGACTGGAGCGGACCATGCCCGTTTCCTTGAGTCCCCCCTTGGAGACTGTGCACCGGGCCACACAGTGGGGGAGCAGAAGCACGGGTGGGTCAGGATTTGGGGAGAGGTTGAGCTCCCGCCGCGGCTCCAGGTCGGTCACCTCCCTCTCGTGCCAGCGGTGGGCGCGCTGATTTCTGCAGGCGTAAGTGTGAGACCAGTGTCGCGCTGTTTTAGGATCTGGGAATGAGGAGTTCCGCACTTGGGGTTAGGCCAGCCTGGACACAGTCCGGCTACAGACTCCCTCCCTGAGGCCCCGTACCCCCACCTGTCCAGTAGGCATCGTCCGCGGCCCCTCCGGATCGCACGCAGCAGACGGGGCCCTTCCTCTTCCTGTTCCCAGACTTAGCACATGGAAAAGATGGCAGCCTTGTGCCTCTAAACCTTCCCGGCCGGCACACGGGCCAAAACCAAGTTTCTTTTCTGGCCCGGTTGAGGAGATGGGTTGAGCGGGTCTTTGTTACACAGCGGGGCAGGTGAGAAGGAGAGTTTCCTGGCGAGAGCTTCTGTTTCCAAAGCAGCTCTGTCCCAGTGTCGTGGGTGGGCCCCGAGAAAGCCTCCAGCAGCTGGGGACTTCGGCGGCTCTGTGCCCGGGGAACCACGCGCTCACCCGTTCGCTCACTCATTCCTGAATCACATATGGAGGCCCCGTGGCTCCCCCAGGGCGCTGGGAACACAGCCACGGCATCTCTGCTTCGGCCTCGTGGCAAAGCATGATGATCTGGAGCTTAGCCGCCCGGGTTCAGATCCCAGATCTGCCCCCTGCTAACCTGGACGAGGTCCTGATTTCCTTGGTTCAGTTGCCTCACCTGTAAGATGGAGAAAGTGACAGCACCTTGCTCATAGGACAGTTGGGAGAGTTCATGAGTTAATGCTTGTAAAAGACTTACAGCAGCGCCTGGTACATAGAAGGTGCTAGAGAATGGTTCCTCCTAACTGTTTTTGCTTCGCGCCCTGAAGAATGGCACAGGAGGGCTCTGTGCTGGCGGAAGTGTGTCCCAGCCAGGGCTTTCCTGGGAGGGATGACAAGGGAAGGGAAGGGAGTGGCGGGCGGCCTTCCCAGCCCCTCTGAGACAGGCCAACTTCTTGAATCAGCACTTGCCACCTCCAGGCCTTGTTGGACCCTTCCCTGGTGACCCGGAGCTCTTTCTGTCAGGGGAGCTCAGCAGTGAGGCCTCACGGTAGGGAGGCCCTGCTAGGGCCTTCTTCACTGGGAAAGGCCGGCTGCAGACTAGGAAAGAGTTCAGGATCACGTGTGGAAGCGCAGCGTTCGCTGACCAAGGCATCCCCAGGCACCACAGGCCGCCAGACCACGTCTGGGTGTCCTCTAGCAGCTCCCTCCAGCCATCTGAGCCTCGATTTCCTCCCTGATCAAGAAACGAAAATCACAGTACCCCCTTCGTAGTTTTGTTTTTAAGAGGAGTTTTTTTGTTTTTTTTTTTGTTTTATTTTTTTTTGTTTTTTGTTTTATTTGACAGAGATCACAAACAGGCAGAAAGGCAGGCAGAGAGAGGAAGGGAAGCAGGCTCCCCGCTGAGCAGAGAGCCCGATGCAGGGCTCGATCCCAGGACCCCGAGACCGCGACCCGAGCCGAAGGCAGAGGCTTTAACCCACTGAGCCACCCAGGCACCCCAAGAGGAGTTTTAAAATAGATTGTGCCTCTAGAGCACTGAGCTGCATTTGGTAACTCGCAGAGTGGTGAATCAGTGTCCCCTGTTTGTAATAATAAAAAGTCTCAGAAAATGTAAATTGAAAACCACCTAACAGAATCTTCTTGGGGGGGGGGGCGGTTCCACAAGCCCTGCGGGACAAAGAATTGTGACAGTGACTGGAGAGACACGGATGCCCAGAGAAGTTTAGCTGGCGTAGCAAAGTCACACAGTAATCCAGCGCCCTGGCAAAGGGGAAGCCAGAACGAGGCCTCCGTCTGGTGCTCTTGACGCTTTGAGACTTACTCGTCCAGCAGTAGTTATGGGCAGTCAGCACTGATACACAGCTGAGGTCACGTGGGCCTGTTTTCTGGAAGCTTCTGGTCTGATAGGGCAAATTAAATCTGTACAAGATGATGATAATTAGAGGTAAAGAGAGAAAATAAAACTCACCTGTTCTCTCCGGGGGAGGGAAGAGGGGCCCTGCATTCATTCCTTTTGGGAGGGCACTGTGCCAGGCTTTAGGGTAGTGCTGCTTCATTGGGGGCGAGTCTGACCCTCCGGAGTCATGCGGGCCATGGGCAGAAAAATTTCGGCTGTCTCAACTCGGAGGTGCTGGCCTCCAGTGTGCAGAAGCTCGGAGGTGATGAGCATCCTGGGGTGCATGGGCTAGGCCCCACAACACATTATCTGGCCCAAGATGTCAGTGGTGCCAAAGGAGGTTGACCCCTGCCCCGGAGAGTCGGTACTGGCCGAGCAGATGCCACCCCTGTCCTTTGGAAGCTTCTGCCTTGGGAGATGGGCAGCCGTTAAAGACGTGATTGCATAGATGTGGGGCTAATCATCGTCCTGTTGCAAGCTAAGAAGGTAAAGTGCAGGAAGGAGAGACCTTGGGGGAGGGCACAGCCCAGGCAGTAGCTCAGAGGCAGAAGACCAGGGTGTGTGGAGGGAAGGGCAGATGCCTGGTGTGTGTCTGGCAAGACAGCAGAAAATGATCCAACTTTGGTGGCCTCCGGAGGCAGGGAGAAGATAAAGGCCCACAGGAGCCCTCACCAGCCGGGTTTCAGGGAACCATAGCTCCCAGCGTGCGGGACCCTGGGGGACTGAGGGGACCTGCCCAGGCCTAGTAGGGGGCGTGGAGTACTATCCTTCCCTGGGGCCCCAGCCTCCATCCTTTCTCTCCTTTGCATCCCTCTGATAGGTGGGAAAGAGAAGCAGGAAAAAGGAAAGAGAGAGAAGAGGAAGAACATATTTTCATTTCAAACACAGTAGGGGTGGGGGAGGTAGGAAGGAATCTGGTTTAGGATACCTTTGAGACAAGCACAGAAAATCCCCACCATGGCCCGAAATAGCACTAAAAACAGACGTTTTGGCAAATCAGACTTAATTGAGTGGTTCTCTTTTCTTGAGTCCAGCAGGATGTGGATGGGAGCTGGCTTTGTTCCCTTAGGGTGACATTGTCTCCTGGGGCCCTCGCCCTGGCTAATTAAGCAGAGAGGCCCTGGTCTCCTGGGCAGGACAGGAGCCTGGGGAGCTCAATCTGGAAGCCCTTGGCCTTAGCCTGAGCGTTCCAGAGGGCCAGAGAGGATGACTGGGGGGACAACCGGCAGCTGGGCCAGATGGGTGAGAGCAGCAGTGGGAGACGTCTGGTTCCTCTAAGAAATGGACGCCTGTCTCTCTGGCTGCTGAAAGGAATCACAGAGAAAAGCCATCCTTTAACAAGTGCCTGCTATTTTCGTGGGCATTGGGTGGTCCGTCCTCTCTAAGCCTTATCAACTGCCTATACAGATTGTCAAGGAAGCTGAAGCCCAGAGAGGCTAAGTGACCTGCTGGACGTCACACAGCAACCAAGTGGCAGTGCTGAGACGACACGACATCCGCTGGCTCTGCCCGCTCCTTGCTCCCCTTCTCATGGTGGTCATTCATCGAGTCGGCTGAGAATCACTGCTGTGAAATGATACTGCAGCCCTGGTAGGAAGTTTTTCGGGCGTAGAGTCAGGCAGACATGAGCTTGAATCCTGTCAGGGGCAGTTTGTCTCTGTGGCTTTCTCTCATGGAGCCTCCTGCCATATGTGTGCATAATCATGCCTTTATCCTGAGTTGCCGTAAGGGTTAAACTCTGCATGGAGGGGACAGGAAGGGGAAGAGGGAGGCCCAGGGAGGTTAGGACCTGCCCTGGGCCACCCAGTGTGGCAGGGTACAATAAAAAAGCCCCGGGTAGAGGGAACCGGGAGAGATTGTTAGATCTGGTGCAGTATCAGTATTGGGTTTCTTTATTTGAACGGGGAGAGAGGGCAGCCCCCACTCTGCAGGTAGAGAAGGTTGTATGGAATGCGGGTGTTTATTTTTCTTTGCCTGTGAAAGCCCTGTTTCAGCTCAGGCTGATGAAGCTTCCCAAGACACTGCGGAGGGTGCCCAAGGCTGTACACTCTGGGGTGCCCACCATGCAGAGAGGGATCTGCTCAGGTGCCTGCCCAGGGTCAGCACTGAGAGGGCACCTGCAACGTAGGACTCCCAGTGCAGCCTATAAGCCCTCACCCCAGAGCCTGGGATACCCAGGAACCCCCAGAGAGAGTGAGGGGTGGGGGAGGGCCGTAAAAGCAGGGTGTCCCTCTGCCTTCTCCAATTCAGCCCTCCTGGCCCCATTCATCTCCTTATCTCCTGGCAGCCTGGGGGCTGCTGGGAAGTCAGGGGCTGCCTTCCTGACTGAGGAACAAAACAAGCCTTGCTCACAAAAGGAGAGGGGAGGTTGGCTGGGCCTCTTGGGCTCCCCTCCCCCTGCCCCAGCCCCTGGCTGCAGGCATCTTTCCTGTTCCACCAGCTGACACCCTACATTCTGAGAGGCAGCCAGGGGGCTGCAAAACTGTTGTGGGCCAGGCTGCCCTAGCTGGGTGCCCTGGCACTGGGGAGGTGGATTCGAGGAACGTTGGGGTGGCTGTGAGGCAGGGCATGCTGGAATGGCTGCCTCCTCCTTCCCTTCAGCTGGCTGGGAGGGCAGCTTGGAGAGGAAGCCAGGCCGGCAGGTAGCAGAGAAAGACATCGGATCCAGGGGGAGCAGCAGAGAAAGCAAACAAACAGGGCTTTGTGTGGCTGCAGATTGGCGTCTCAGAAGGGAAGCCGGGCCTGTGGTAGTGGGAAGGAGGAGGGATTGGGAGGCCAGGCCATTGCTCTGGGCCAGAGATAGGCGGCTGGACCAGCCCAGGCTAGGCGGCCAGGGAGCAGGGAGTGCCACTGTGTGTGGACAGGCATCCAGAGTCACAGCCTGGCTGGGTCCCAGCTCTGCCACTTCACTCCTTAACAGATCTGGGCTTGTTTGCCCACAAAACCTGGGCAGAGTCACTCACACGCAGGACTTGGGAGGATAAGTCATCTGTCCCGATTGGCCTTGCCCAGTCAGTGTGAGTGCCCATCCTACTCCTGTCCCCATTGTTGCTGGGAGAACACAGGGTAAGGGGATCAGGGTCTCCCGGGGTAGCTGTCCCCTTAGCTGGGTCTCCAGGGAGGGCAGGGATGGCTGCTCAGAGCCATGGGCGCTCTGAGGACCTTGATGGCAGCTGTACCGAGGGGAAACAGGTTCTCGCTGTCCCATGACAGACGCCTGGGGTGTAGGTGGGTAGAGGCTGGCATCCCAGGCCCTGAGGCCTGGGGAACGAAACGCTGCCCTGCCCGCTTCCCGAGGGTGGAGGCGCAGCGGGCTGGGGGGAGGGACAGAGCCCGGAAGACAGAGAGGCTGAGGGGGCGTTTGGTGGGGGTGGCGCGGGGGGGGGGGAGCGGGGGACGGGTGTCAAATTCAGGATCTTAGCGCGGGTGTCCCTGCTCGGCCCGCCTCTGGGGCCAGGGCGGGCCTCGGGCCTCGGGGGAGAGGCTTAGGTAGGAGCTGTCAGGCCAGACACACTGGCAGCTCGATTATCGCCTCCGGGGCCATTTCCTCTCCTCTCCTCAACCTCGAGAGGGGGCGGCGAGAGGGCAAACGCCCGCGCTTCCTGCCCTCCCCACCGCACCCCTCCCGCGGCGCCCACCATCTTGGCCGCGCCAGGGCCTCCTCCGCGGCGTCCGGCCTGACAAGCCCCGGCCGGCGGGCGGGCAACGCTGGGAGGGGTCGGGAGCCTCTCGGCTCGGAGGCCGCGCGGGGGGGGCGGGGCGGGGCGGCCGGCTCCCGTCGCCATGGCAGCGCCCCGTCCCGGCGTGCTCCGCGGGGCCGCTGGGCGGGGCTCCGAGGCCCCGCCCCCTCGCCGAGCCCGTGTCTTTCCGGGAACCCGGAGCTGTGGCCAGTGACGTCCAATCGAGCTTCGCTCTGCGACCGGATCATGTGCGACTCAGCCTCGCGACGGGCTCTGTAAGCAGAGCCCCGCAACCCCACATCAGGGGCAGCAGAAAGCGCCTCCTGGGGCCCAGGCTCCTGGAGAGCCTGCGGCCCCCACTCCCTGAGCAGGGAAGTCGTTGAAAGTAGGGCCTGGCCTCCAGGCCACGCTGTCCGGCGCAGCAGGCTCGGGCCCTCCCAACTCTGTCCTTCGCTGGTGCTGCCCATGGGCCAGCCGGGCCTACCTCCCCACTAAGGGCAAGAGAGAGGAGGGGCCAGGAAGGCACCCCCCCACACACACCACGTCGTCCAAGCCTGGATGCGCCACCCAGACGGCCTCCCTCCAGCCCAGGAGCATGGGCCTACCCTAGTTGGCAGCCACTGGGGCTGTCTGGCCAGGAGACACATTCCTCCCTCCCGAGCCTGGGCACCCCGCCTGCCCTGGGGGCAGCCCCTTCCGGAGCTTTGCTACCAACCCAGCCCTTCCTCCACGCCTCCTTTCTTCTAGAGCCTTAAGTCCCTGACCTGGTCACTCCAGGGCCGCCTTCTGACCCCCAGTCTTTTCAGAGGCACCGACTCATCAGACCCTCTGTCCCCCACCCCCACCCCACACACCTGGATTGGGCAGGCAGCAAAATTGAATGCCAGCCTTTAGGTCTTGGAAGAGAGGCTGTGTGCCTGTTGAGCAACTGCCCCTTGGCTTTTCTCAAGCCTCACGCGATGCACACTCGAATGGGGATAGTGAGGAGGGGCTTTCAGATGCAGCAGGAGGCACTCAGGCTTGATATCAGAAAGAACTTCCCCATCCTGAGCATTTTGTTTTTAATGAAATTATCATGTTACTATGTTGAATTTAGAAAGATCTAAATATACGGTTAAATAAGTAAAAATCCCGTGTTTCTACCCCTACCCCTACATAACCACTGTCAACATACTTTTTTCTAGACAAATGATAAAGAATTTATGATAAGGAAATGTAAAATCTGGGACCATTCTATATATTTGGTTTTGTAAGGCACTTGGTGGGGGTTTTTTCTCACTATAAAAGGAGGACAGGCTTATTATAGACTTTTGGAAAATATGACAAGTTAAAAGAAAAACAATTCACCCATACTCCCAGTCTCCAAAGGCAGCCACATCTGACTTCACCCCCTGTTCACAGGGTTTTTTTGTTGTTGTTTAAGCATGCCATCATTCCTCCTGTGTGTACCATTTGATATCCTGCTTTTCCCACTTAATGTTGTGTAATACTCTCCTTTCTCCCCACATCTGTGGGAGTCTTGAGAGAACCGGAACCACATTCTTGTGAGATATTCAGAAAACACCCGAACTGGATGATCCCTTCCTGACTTTGTTCAGCCTCTCTCCACGGGCAGACAGACCCTCAGAGGAGCCCTTCGTCATTGCCACTTACCTCTGATAAAAGCAGCCGGAGCCGGGGGTCCTGCTAGCTGGGGGCAGAGGAGGCCACCTAGCTTGCTCAGGGACACTGAAGACTCCTGCCCCCCGCTGAGATGCAGGTCCCAGCAGCAAGGGGCTTTAATTGGCCCCAGCTGCCTGAGGCTGCGGTGAGGGCTCCGACCTCAGCCTCATTCCAGCCTCCTTTTCCTGAGCTGTGCTCAGACCCAAAGACCCTTTGTTGGTCCTGGGATGCACCTTCTGTTCCCACGGTCTGTCCTAGGAGCCATTTTTGCTGCCCTAGGCTCCTCCGCCTCTCCCTGGGGGCATGCAGGCCTGGCGTCAGGCACAACCTCCCTCGGTCCAGCTGCCCCTCAGGCCCGGCTACAAGCTGTCCTTGCCCCACTCACCCCCGCTGCCAGGCCTCCTCTTCTTCCCCATTCCTGAACAGTTCAGTTCTAACACATCCAAGTCCTGTGTGAAACAGGCCTTGGAAAATCACAGTTGCCAGGGATGGATCGGCATTTAAAAGGCATCCAAGGCTTGGGGGAAAAAAGCTGAAAAGACAAGAGAATGCAGGGCCCTGTCTCCGAGCAGCAGCTGGATTTAGTGGATGGAAAATCACAGAAGGCCCCTTTCCCTGGGAATAACACCCCTGGCAGAAGGGCAGCGGGTGGGGCACTAGACACCATGCCCCTGTGGCCGCCACCTGCCACCACCACGTGCTCTCCGAAATGAAAAGATGTGGGAGGGCTATTGTGAGCCTCCAGCCAATGGCCCTGTGAATTATATTCTCTTAACAGGTTTATTCATTTATAAAATATTTAAGACCCATCTCACTTTACCTGCAGCAAGGAGGCAGCCAGGTTGGGGCCGAGATTGATGCTCCGAACATGATTTATTTATCTGGATTTTCTCTTCTGGGCTGGGCGCCGCCTACTGTATGGAATTTAACCAAGTGGCAAGATGGGTGTGTATCTGTGTGTTTGTGGGCTTGGGGGCATGTGTGGGCAGCATGTGGCTGTGTCCATTGACCGGCACGGGGGTGGGGGAGGTTTCTGTACATGGAGGGGGTGATGGTTCTTCCGTGGCTGGTACATCCAGGCACGTGTGTGAGTCTATCTGTACTGGACTGCTGAGTATGTGCCTGCGTGTGTGCGATCAGTGCATATAGTGGGGGGGGGTCTGTGTTTGTGACTGGGACCGATGTGTGGTTGTGTGTATGTATGTGTGTGTGTCTGGGCTGGAGAAGTGCGCTGGGGGGGTCAGTCTGTCCGAGCATGTCTTGGGTACTCAGGTGCACCGGTTCAACGGGGGTGGGGGGCCCTTTGTGTGTGTGTGTGTGTGTGGTTTGTATGTCTGCATTTGTGGGCAGGGGACCTGTGTATGTGGCTGAGTGTCTGTCTTCTTGTTAGTGCGTATATCCTGTGGTGTGAGGCCTGTTCCTGTGTGCATGTGGAGTGTGGTATAGGACTTTTCCCACCTGCTTTTTATCAATGGTAGAGGCCGTGGTCACTGACCGGGTTGCTGGGCGGAACTCAGTGCCCCAGGGATATCTGAGTTTGGTGACCTCTGTGGGTAGCTGTACCTCAGTTCCCAGGAAGGACTGGCTTTGGGGGCTGAGGGGACACTGATAATTCCTGACCCTCTTCCAGCAGAACTGGGCCTTCCCGGGCCTCAGAGTTTGGAGGAAACTGTGGTCAGGGTCACTGTGGTCCAGGCCTGCATTTCACATACAGGGAAACTGAGGTCCAGAGGCCACACAGCCTGTCAATGGCCAAGTTAGGACCTTCATTCAGAGCCCGGCACCCCCTCTAGTCCTCTGCTCTGGGGAAGCACCTCTCTGGGCCTCAGTTTCCTCTTCTGTTATACGGGAGTAGGTTCTCGGATTCCTTCGTCCCTCTCACACAGAGCATCGGGGCTGTAATGGCCCAGACAGAGGGGGCAGAGGCTTGTCAAGGATCAGTGAGTCTAGTCCAGCCAGGAGGCCGGCAGCAAGAACAGCGAGGAGTGACTGGGAGATCTCTGCTCCGGGCACTGAGATCCAACCTGAGTCCCAGGAGGCTGTTCTGTACTTGGACCATTGTCTCTGTCCCTTCGCCAGCCGCAGCCCCTGGCCCAGATGGGGCCCAGAGGCCCAGGAAGTGGCAGGCATTTGGTTTTCCTCAGCCTTGTGACAGCCCTCAGCGGCCCCCCAACACACACACCCTTAGCAGCTAATGTGTCTGTCACTACTTTCCTAATGAGGCAGCTGAGGGCCCCCTGGGACAGATACCTTTGCAGGCCAGCCTGGCAGCTGAGGGGGTGGGCTGGCCTCAGGGTCAGGTTGGGAAGAGGGGGGCCGAGCCCCTCTCCTGCCTGTGGAGGCATGGAGGCCTGTCCAGATCCGTGAGACAGCCATGAGGCTATGTGTGTACGTGTGTGGATGGAGGGGTATCTGAGGGCTGGGGAGGCAAGAAAGCCCCCACCTGGGAATGCATTTTTCTTAGGCATTGTGACTACTTGTAGTAATAATACTTGATCTGACAGACAGATATGTTTGCAAGCCTCCTGCGGTCCAGGACTGAAATCAGCCCTCATCTGGGTGTTTGTGAACCCTGCCCTGGGGAACGTGTGGCCAAGGGGGAAAAGACAGCAACCGAATAATCAAAATATTGGTGTCATTATACATTCGTGTATGGGAATGCACATTTATCACAAGCCAAGACTGGGGCTTGAAGAGTACATTGCAAAAGCTACTCGTGGAGAGAGGAGTCCTGTATCTCGGCTGCAGACTGTTCAGGACACGTGATAAAGGCACATCTAGGACTGAATGAGTCGGGAGAGTTTTGCTGTGTGGCCCCAGGGAACGGCCTACCTTCTCTGAGCTCCACAGGGCCTGGAAATTTCCTTCTAGCTCCATCATCTCTGAGTGGAACTCGGGCAGCCTGTGTCTCCTCTTGCTGTGCTCTTTGCTTGCCCCACCAGGGCCCTCAAGACATCTTTCGGCAACAACCTTGACTTTGGAACGCCGGAGGCACTGCCCCAGGGGACGCTGGGAGCCACAGCGCAGCAAGGCTGCCTCAGGCCCCACCTGCCATTTCGTCTTAGCCCTTTTGCTCTCATAGAGCCACCTCCAGGCCCAAAGGAAGCCTGGAAGAGATGAAAACTGAGAATCAGTCCCTGGTTTCCCCCCCACATTGTGGAGAGAGGCACGTACCCACGCGTTCACTTGTTCCTTTGCTTAGCAATAGCCTTTCCTGAACTCCTGTGAACTGAACTGCCAGGTGTTAGACCAAAGGGGCAAACTGATTGTCCTCCCGCCGCATCTGGCCCAGACCCATTTTGAAGGCCCACCCAGTGTTTGGGGGTGAGTTGCCAATGAGTAATCCTTGGGCGGGCTCACCCCCAGTTTCTAGTTCACCAGTCCTCTGGACTGTTACAACCTGCTTCCCTCAAGGCCATGACCTGTGGCCCTGGCTATGGCGTGACCCCCTGTTGGGGTGGGATGACACAGCCTCCACCTAGCCACAGTCCCCACCCCTCCCTGTCTGTGTTACTGCAGTAGTGTGGTTTCCTGGTTATGGGCCCAGCCTCAGGAGCCAGACTGCCTGGGTTCAAATCTGCCCGTTGGCTTTTTACCAGCTGGGACACTTGAGGTCAATTCAAGTTCCTCTCCAAGCCTCCATTCCCTCGTCTGTAAAATGGGGGTCACAATTACAAGTACCCACTAGCTCCTGGGGTTGCTGGGTGGAGGGGGCGGGTGGGATCAAGTGAGAGAATTTCCGATAAGTACGTAGAAACAGGAATTAATTGCTGACTGCTGTTACTGTTAATAAAGGAACCACTTGTGAGGCTGAGACTTGGGTTCTAGCTCCCAGGTAGTGGGACCCCCTGTGTGAGACCCGTGGCACCTCCAGGCCTCAGTTTACCCAATGGTGCCTTTGGGAAGAAGACCCATACCCTCGCTGGTGAGCCAATCCCTGGCCCTCCAAAGACCTAATGTTGGGACGGGGCTGGGTCGAGGGTCAGGCCTCGAATCCCCTTCCCTGGCAGGGCGCCTTGTGGCCGAGGCTTCGGGCTCCAGCAGCCACACCCCGCCGCCCCTCCGGCGCTCGCCGGCTGCCCCTGCGGGGTTGCCGCCATCAAAGCGTCTTCTCGTTCTTATGCTAATGAGCTACATTAATGCTTAATGGCCGCGAACGCGCGGGTTTAATTGCACCTGCCCGGGCCGGAGGCGCGGCCGGCCGCGGAAGCAGCTGCGCGCCCGCCCGGACGGCCTTAATTACCTGGAAAACGGCGCCCGGCGGGGAGGGGACGGAGGGAGGGAGCGCCGGGGCCTCGGCGGGCGCGGCCCGGCCCCGCTCATCCCGCTTATCCTCGGAGCGCGGCGCGGGGTGGGGAGAGGCTGGCGTGGCAGGTTCATTTAATTAATTTATCGCCCTGCCTTGGCGGAGACCTGCTCCGCCAGCGGCCTCGGCGCTCCCCCCCGACCCCGGGCCCCACGCCCTGGACCATCTTTGACTTGGCATTCGAGGCCCTTGGGGACGGCCCCTGCCCCCTGACCAGGCCGGTGCCACCTGCTCTGCTCCAGCAATAATGGTGGTCACTCAGTGTGTTCCAGGTGCCCTGGAGGGCCATCAGAGTGACCTCTCAGAGCACCCCCTCCATGCCTTTCTCCGCCTCACCTCCCTTGCCTTTTGGAAGCTGTTCCCTCTGCCTGAAACAAAGACCCCTCTCCTACCTCTCCCACCCGCCCCGAAATCCATCCCTGTCCCCTCCAACAAGGCAGCCTCTGTCCTTCTGCGCCCTCTGTTGGGGGAAGCAGATGTGGGGTTACATGGTGTGTCCTGCTCCCCTAGATGGACAGTTCCTTGCGGTCAGTCTGGTCTGATTAGCCGTGCATGCCAGGGGATGGCATGGGCTGTGGGCTGCAGTGCTGCCCTGAGCCCACTGGCTGGATTGGGGGCCCTGGGTGCTGGTAGGGAATGTCAGAAATGTCAGGACACCTTGAGACTTAAGGCATTCTCTGTGGGACCTGCCTTTGCACCCCTCCACCCCACCAGGTGAGCCACTGGGAGGGGCGTGCAGCTAGGCGCCTGTACCCCCTTCACTCTCCCCCAGTCCTCCCCTCTCTCCCTCTCAACTCTCTGCAGAGGGAAGGAGAAAGGGGAGAGGGAGCAGGTATACCGGACATGTGGTTTCTCCGAGATGGCCCCCTTCTCCACTGCCCCTTGTGCACCAGCCCCTCCTTTCTGCTGCCCGCCCCCCAGTTTCTCTTCCCCTCTGGTCTGCACCAACAGCATTTCCCCAAGTGGGCTCCACCGTCCTCCCTTTGTGCCATCTCAGAGACAGAATTCGAGAGCCTAAAGTGATGTCCATCAGGAAGCCACGGATCCCTGCCCTGCCCTCTGTCAGCCAGTGTTGGGGTGCAGAGGGGAGTCAGATCAGGTTTCCGCCCTCCAAGGACTCCTGTCTGGGCGAGATGGCCTGAGAACGGAATTCTTGTGCTCTAATGTAAAAAAAGATAATTTTGTAGAAAGCAGAAGAAGGGACTTTGAGCCCAGACTGAGAAGGTCTGGAGAGGCTTCTGAGCTCAACCTGGAAGGAGGATGAGCTGACGAGAGGGGCTGTGGGAAGGGTTTTCTAGGTGGGAAGAACATTGGGACCTAAGGCCTGGGGCAGAAGGTTAACTCATATTGGGGGTGGGAGGAGTAAGGGACAACCCCAAAGAACTTGAGCTTATTAGAGGGTGGGAGGTGGGCAGAGGTCCCTCTGCTGGCCAGAAACTTTCAGTGGCTCCGGACGGCTGAGACACCAGATTCACTCTCTCTGATGACGAGCTCGAACTACCCATCCCACCTCCAGGCACCGCTTAGCCTCAATCTGTTCCCCACTCCATCTAGGGTGTTTGTTGTGGACCTACTGTGTGCGTGCAGTGTGTGTGGGGTGTGTGGGCAATGATCTTGTGTGAGCTCGATGGCAGTGGGGCCTGCTGGGTGGGCCTCTTCTGGTTTGCTGGGGTCCCAGCATGCCTGGCCTTCAGCCAGAATCTGGCTCCGTCCCCATCCCCAGATGTCCTTGCAGACAAGATGGAGGTGAATGGGCAGGCTGCCAGGGGCGTCAGGTGGCATCCTAGCCGGGTGGACAGTCCTCTCTGATTAATGAGGTGGTGGAAGCCTGGAGGGAGGTCTGTTCTGGCATGCCGCGGGACTTTGCCCTTGCCCAGTCAAGGCGAGGAATGAGGCTTACAAGGGTTGTGCTCCTACTGTGTGCCAAGCTCTGTGCAAAGGTCTTGGTACTCAGTAACTGTTCTCACCTGTGAGGTAGCTTCTGTGTTACTCTTTCATTCTGCAGACAGATACACTGAGGTTAGTGTATCCAAAGTCTCTGGGCTGGGAGGTGGCAGGGCTGGGCCTCAGACTGGCGCTGTGCAATTTCAAAGCCTGGGTTAGTAGCACTGGGCTATGGGGCATCATGAATGCATAGGTTTCTGCTATGCTCTGGGCTCACAGGGAGGCGGGGTTGTGCCCTTTAGACCCCGCCTCTCTTGTGGTGGTTGGCAATGCTCTCCTAGGGGTAGGTGCTGGGTAAATGCTTATGGATTAGATGACTGGGACTGTGAACTATACACAGGATTCATAGGCAGGGGGAAGGCTCCAGGAGCTGGGGACAGGGGTGAAGGGGTCAGGAGACTTGGAGACTCCAGGCTTTGTTGAAGAGAGAGGGCTCAGAGGAGGCTGGGAAGGCCCTGACTTCCTGTCCACATGAGGAGGATGGGCTGCCCTTAAAGGCTGGCTGCTAGCTGGCCGCCCTGTGAGTCACTGGCACTCCTTGGGTATGGATGCGAAGCAGGGTTTGGGTGCAGGGCAGGGGCTCGTTCTGGCCAAACTGCTCGGCATCAAATCTTTGGGAGGAGGGATGGACTATGTGAGGGCAGTGCCTTCTTGGGGCAGCCAGAGCAAGAGTCATTAGCCATAACCTTTCTGGTATGGGGGATCTGCTGTAGCTCAGGAAGGGTTAATCATGGTCTGGGGCTCAGGATGGGGATGGGAGGGGAGGAACTTGGTGGGCCAAAAAATACCATTTACAATCAGAAGAGCCACGGTGTTCACTGGGCACCTACTAGGTGTGAGGTGCAGGCTATGGCATCTGCTATCTTGATCACAACCCATTTCACAGATGACAAGACCAAGGCTCAGAGGTTAAGATCACAGAGCAGAGCTGTGATCTGATTCCAGGTAGGTCCATTTTCACACTCCACTGAATTCTTATTTTTTGCTCCATGACCCTGTCCACAGACCCCCAAGGGGCTTCAGAGGCCCAAGACCTTGTTTTCAGAAATCCTAGGTGTAGAGACCTACCTCTTTCCATCCCTCTTTGGTCCCCCTTCTGGGGACTGACCCTGGTAGCAGGGAGCAGCCAGTGCTGGCTGGCCACTCAGCCCAGCTCCTCAGGGGGGCAGCCCCAGTGGTCAGGGCCACACGCTTGCTGTGTGGAAGTCTGGATGGAACTGGGCCTTTCCTCAGTGGACCTGCCTGCCAGGAAAGTAGAGGGCACATGACCACCCTCACTCCTGAGGGGCCGTGTCTGAGACTGAGGGTGTCCCGGGGCCCCCAGTGCTGTTGAGACACTTGGGGACACTCCAAGCACGGTGGACAGAGACTTGTGATCTTGTCTCAGCACAGCCCAACAGTGTGAACTTGGTTCAGTTGCTGCTCCCTCTGAGCCTTTTTCTCTCTCAGTAAAATTTGGGACTGGCCTCGTTACCCCCGGGGGTTCTTGCACTGCAGAAGTCTGGGAATGGGATATGGCAGGGTGAGGAGGCTCTTTCTGGTAGGGATGGTCAGTATGGCCCTCTGCACGGGGGGACCCTCTGGTCTGAGGGCCATCCTTGAGCCCCGGCCAGCCTCAGAGGAAGAAAGAGCCCAAGCTGGGCTGCACAGTGCATGAGGGCCCAGAATCACAGGAGTGAGTCCTGATCTCCGAGTCACTGCCCCTTCCAAGCCATGTAACCTTGGTGAGTCGCTCCACAGTCTGGACTGAGTTGTCTCATCTGGGAAATGGGGATATTCCTGGTAGTGGCCTCAGAACTCAGGATGATTCCCCGAGGGTTCAGTGAAACTCCACTTCAGGTCCTAAGCCCAGCGTCTGGGACATAGGAACTGCTCGATAAGTGGCCTCCACTGTTCACAGTGCCATCAGTCTTTCTGAAGGTGTCATTAGAGCTGTTGTCATTCAGAACTTCCAGTTCCTCATCTTCCCAAGCCCGTGGTAAGGATCTAACTTCTGGGATGCCTTGTGGTGGGGTCGGGTCACAGGACAAGGTCTGGTCAGTGACCTGCACAGCCCTCAGGCTGAGCACTTCACCACTGAGGGAGACGTGCCAGAACGTTCTCTCCCTCTGACAGCCCAAAGTGGTGACCTCTTAGTGAGCAGGAACCTCCTGTGGTGTGAATGAGAAAAAATATACTTCTTGAGATGTGGGGGTTTTGTCGTAGCAAGGTAGCCTAGCCGAGGCTGACTGACTGCTGTGATGACATCATGAGTAATAACGTCATCGTTATTACTCATGCGCGATCCCCGCACACCAGGGGTCTGCACCAGAGAACCAGGGACTGTGGAGGAAGCCAGCCAAAAAACCAGAACTGTATTGCTGACCTGTTTCTATACTTATTCCACTCGGACTCTCATTCATTCACATACTTGCTAATTTGTTTACCTCCTCCATTCGTTCGGTGAAGCTCTCTAGAGCACCTGTTTCGTAGGTCCAGGAGAGCTCGGGGATGGTTCTACAAGGCCACGGCACACAGCGCAGAGGGGACCCGGCGGGCATCAGACCTGCAGAGTCAAGCAGAGGGAAGGACCGGCATTCCGGAGAGTGGGTCCCACTTGAGTGAAGGCTGAGGGGGTGGCAGTGAGGAAATGGGTTGGTTAGTGGACCGAACACTGGAGGAAAATGAGAGCCATCCCCTTGTCAAGAGTGAACCATTGATTTGGGGGCGGGGCCTGAGCTGCAGGCGGATGGTGCAAGTTTCCTCTCTGCACTCTCTGGAGAAAAAAAGAATTGAAACTCCCACAGGGAGAAGGTTCATAAAGATTTTAGCCCTCAAATGGAGGCTTTTCTCTCTTGAATAACACGGTGTGCTGTCCCTTCCACACAGTTACAGATCCCCTACTATGTGTCTGGGACTGTTTTAAGTGCACATCAGTGAACAAAGCAGAAATCCCTGTTGCGGCGAACTTCTTTCCTGTTGGGGGACAGTACCACGGAGTGTGCTAGAAGGGGATGCACGCAAGGAGGAAAATACAGAGCCGAGAAGAGGTTTGGGAAGTGGGAGATGTTTGCAGTTTTAAAATCGGGAATCAGGAAAGGCCTCGCAACCAGGCGCTGTGTGAGGGAGGCAAGTGAGCCTGGTGGATGTCTGGGGGAAGGGCACTGCGGGCAGAGGGAATGGCTGTGCAAAAGGCCTGAGGCAGGAACGTGCTTCACGTGTTGCACAAACGGCTAAGGGCCACGTGTGACTGCAGAGGTGGGAGGGGAGGGGACCCGGGAGTGATCTGCAGGCCGGGGACTGGATGTCAGCTTTCATTCTGAGTGACGTGGGGGCTACTGGAGGTGCCAGCAGAGTCCTGAGCAGATTCAGGAGCTCCCAGGCTCCCTGGGCCCTCGAGAGGCCCAGACAGAGAGTATGGAGAGCAAAAGGAGGTACCTGGATCCGTCAAGCCCCGAAGTCTGGCACAGGCCTCAGAGGCCACAAGCTTGTGGGCTCCGCTGCCCCCCGCCACTCCCTCCCAGCCTCTCAGGTGTCACCCCTGCCATCCTTGTCCCTGGCCTCGCACCCTGCTCGGCTCCCTCTGCCCCCCACCTGCTTCCCTGTAATGACTCCTCAGCCCCTGGGTCTCTCTGGGTCCTCTCCAGGTGTAAATTGACCTGGAGGTGGCAGCCGGGGGCGGGGGGCAGTTCCCCCTGCCCCCAGGAGGCGACCCCTTCACGAACTCCAAGAAGCTGGTTGCTTAGCAAGCCCCTTGTTTTCTCCAGGACACAGGGCTCATCAGCCCGGACTAAATGAGCGAGGAACTGTCTCTGGCGGCCTCCCCTCTGGCCTGTTCTTGTGGGTGAGGCCAGGGGACCGCGTGGAAAGGCTCCCCCATGAAATCGTGAAATCCCCGCGTCCCCCAGGTGGGAGCTGGACTCGGTGGTTGAGTGGGTCACTGTCTCCTGCACACCTCGCATGCCTCCTGTGCTGTCCCCAGGCAGCTCATCACTTGTAGTTTGGGACTGGGACACTCCCTGTCCCCATGGGCCGATCTCTCAGCGGTGGCCATCCCTTACCTGTACTCCCCTTCTGACAACCGAGGGATTCCATACATGGCCAGGGCACAGAGCAGGGGCCCCAAACCTAAGGACCAGGTCCCCGTCCCAGGCCAGGCGCCAGTGAACCAGAGCCCTCCCTTTCTCGTTCAAGGTGCACATCCTTACCCCCAGGGACACACCCAGAGCTGTCCAGCTTTACAACTGCCAGGTGGAGCCCTGCGCTGGGGGCCCCTGCTGCCCTCACTCCAGGCACAAAGGAAGTGCTTTGTCCTCCTCCGCGGACCTTTCCTACCCTTGGGTGCGCTGGGCCACATCACCCCCACTCTACAGGTGGGAAGACAGAGTCCCGGTGAGCAGAAGGGATTTAGGGCAAGTCCACTTAGTGCATGAGAGGAGCCCATGGCCTGGGGCTCTTCCCACGTGCTGTCGCAGCACCCCGGGGACCATTGCCCTAATAAGAATGACCGCTTTTGGAGAGTCTGAAGTGTGTCAGCCCCTTGCTGCGCCCTGTCAGGAAGACAGGGTCCATGTTCCGTGGAGGGGCAGCTGAGGCTGAGTTAGCGGCTCAGACTGCTAAGAGGCGGAGCTGGGAGCCAGCCGGGGCTCTCTGAGCTCCCTGCAGTGAGGTCTGCCATGTCCTGTGGGTCCTGTGTGACCATCCCGGGCAGTCTCCCACACACCCCCTTTCCTGCCCCCAGGCGCCCATAGCCCCCACCCCCCCTCTCATCACAGCAGGCCCTTCCAGGCCCCTGGCCTCACTCTGGCCCCCATCTCCCTCCTGGGTGGCCTCCAGGCCTGCTGGGCCTTGGTCAAGGTGAAACCCCTGCCTGGGCTCTCTGAACCCCAGTACCAGGTCCCAAGTAAGGTGTGTTGGGGCACTGGTCTGGGCACTGGCCTGGAGCTTTGCTTGGAACCCTCTGGGGCCCCCAGATAAGAGCCCTGTGCTGGGGCGGGGCGGAGGTGTGCGCAAAGCTCCTGGGGCTCTGGAAACCTGCTTTTACTCGTGGAGCCAGAGGGAGGGAGCACACTAAGGTCGCAGCTCCGCCCTGGCAGAGGCAGAGCTGGGGACTGGCTGGGGCAGTTCCAGGAGCTGGTATTTCAGGCGGAAATCCTCTCTCACGCACCCTCATCCCTCAACGCCAGCCCGCTGGGGCACTGCTGATACACACCCACGCAGCCCCGTCACTTGGGGTCGCATCCGTGGATGCTCACACCCTCCAAAACCTGTCACACACGCACAGACACGTTTTCCACCACCAGCGGGCCCTCAGCCATGACCACTCCCCGAGCTTGCTTGGGGAATCTGAGGGCACACTAGCACACGCAGAAACACGTATGCGGGGCACACAGACTGGTGCACACAGCCCCCCGGCAGAGTTGATGGCTGCCGGGAGAGTGACTGAGAATCCGGATTTTCACCAACAAGCCGAGCCCAGAGGACGCTTTAGCCCCAAGACAGAGCATTCCGGGGAGACCCGCTGCACCCCCCATCCTTCCCTTGCATGCCATGCGTGCAGACACGTCCTGGCACACGGATGTTTGCCCACAGTCCTTACTGATTTGGACCAGCACCTGATAGGTCCCAGCACCTGAGCCTTGCAGCCACAGACGCCTGTCGGACCTGCCCCCTCCCCATGTACACACACGCATGCACGCCCATGCCCACGCGCGCGTGCGCGCGCACACACACACACACACACACACACACACACACACGGGCCTACAGCCACAGCCATTTCACTGCTGGTGTGGGGATTCTTCCTCCTTTTTTCAGCAGTGTCTCATCCCCCATTCCCAGAGCTGGGGTCCGCCCCTAGAGACATTCCTGCAGGCCTGGCCCCTGGCTCTGTGACTCAGAGACACCCAGTGCCCCCCTCCCCCACCCCCCAGGGAAATGCCTGCACAATGAGGCCTCAGTACAGGAGATTGGGACTTCCGGTAGGAGCACTTCCCCCACCCCCTAGCTTTGGGGCTGGAGGCTGGCCTGGGCCCCATGATTGGTTGGCACAGGCTGCTGGACCCATGCTGAGGCCCCTGGCCCAGCTGCACCTGTCAGGTGGGTCCCCTAGCCCCTGGGCCTACCAGGGACTTGCCCTCTCCTCGTTTCAGAAGTGGGGAAACTGAGACAAGGCCACTGTGGGCACAGGCTGCTTTGAGGATATCCATGGCATACCATCCCGTGACACCTTGAGACCGTCTGCCTTGGAAGCCTATGCACCCTGTAGGTGGAGACTTCCAGGGTCATCATCTCCTGAGGCCCAGAGAGGGCAGGGTCTTCCCCAAGGTCACACAGCAAGTCCATGGTACAAGCTGACCGGACTCTTATTCCAGAGCTCTCCAGGGACCAGGGGCTGGGACACAAGCCTGCCAGGGAGGGCCATGGAGGGGGAGCAGGCAGGAGCAAGGAGGCGGGGCTGGGTTTGCATCCAGCCTCTCCTCTCCCCCTCCCCTGCTCCCTCCTTTCCTTTGCACGCAGGGGTTTGTTTGGAGAATGACTCACAGGAATGCAGCAAAATCCTGATGGATGGGAAGGCAGGGCTGCAGTACCCTGAAACCTCCCCAGGGTGGGGAGACAGGCCTGAAGCATGGGGCCAGAGGGGCTGCTGATCGCGGGAGCCCCGCATGCAGGTCGGGAGACTGAGGCCCTAGGAAAACACCGGACCCTGCCTGCTGAGGAGCCCTCCCTCATCAGCATGAACGGGCACGTGTGCACACGCACGCACACACGCACAGTTGCAGCAACACACCCAGGCTCCAGTCGTGCCGCCCTCTCCCCAGACCAGCCTCCCCACTGCAGGCCTTCCCTAGGTTTTCTGTCTTTGGAGAGCGTGACCCAGGCTGGACCCTCTGGGTGTTATCCCTTAATTCCTCCAGCCCAGAGGGGTGGGCTCCAGTCATCTAGTCCTTTAGCCGAGCTTCCTGAGGGCCGACTGTGCGCTGGACACTGCCAGGGCCGGGGTGGCCGGGAGGAGCGGCTGCCGCCCTTCGCTGCTCCATCTCAGAGTCCAAAGAGGGGGGTGCACGGGGGGGGGGCTCAAGGGTCTTTGGGGGCAGGTGAGACCCTAAGACAGACCTAAGGATGAAGCTGAGAGAGGGCACAGGGCACAGTGGCTGTTAAGGATGACAGGCCTTGGGGAGCCTGGGCTCGTGCTGCTAGTTGACATGGCTGGGATGTTAAAGGTGGGTGGGAAATGAGGCTGGGGTCACTCAGGGCCCCAGATGCCAGGAGCAGCTACGGGGGAGGACTCATGCCTCTCGCGGACAGAGGCCAGCTTCTAGGCAGCACATCTGGACAGCTCCAAGGCACCACAAGGCATTCACCCTTCAGGACCTCACAGTCTCTGACCTGGGGAGGGCCCCCCGCCCTAGCAGAGGCAGCCCCAGAGCCAGGACCCCAACACTCCGGGGCCACACCTCTCAGTGCCTGCTGACAGTTGTCACCTGGGCGTGCGGCCCTAGAAGACCAGATTTGTGTTTTCAAGAGAAACCAGAATTTGGATTTTTATGTGAACCCGCCTGGCTCAACTAACAAAAGGCACAGTATGGTTGAAACCGCACATGTCCACAGGCAGAGGGCCTCGTTCATAATGTCTGCTCTGTGGGGCGCTTGGCTTTTGCATTTGTTCCTCTTACGTTGCTTGCTTTACTGGAGCGAGCCCAAATAGTCACTAAACCGCGACTCCAAGCTAGGCACAAACAGGACACCAGGCAACGGTGCTGCCATGTTAGTGGAGAAGAGAGCGGACAGAAAGACAGACTTGTCAGATGATAAGTGTTATGAAGAAAAAGCGGGGCTGCAGGGCTAGTGGTGAGAAGAGCTGAGCAGACATCTAGGAGAAGCAGGTTCTACATAGAAAGAACAGCCTGTGCAAAGGCCCTGAGGCCGGCCCGTGCTTGAGGTATTTGAGGAGCTGGGGAAGAGGACCGCCCCCCCCAACCTGTGGCAGGAGCACAAGGGTCGGGGGAGATGGGAGGGGATGAGGTCAAGGTGGTAGTGGTCTGATTGTGTTGGTGATTGTAGGCTGTGGTACAAGTTTGGTTTTAACTTGTGTGAGGTGGGAGGTCTGGAGGTTTCCAAGTGAGCAGGGAATAGATCTGACTTAATAGATCTTTCTGCAGGCTCCCTCTGGCCGCCGAAAGGGCTGAAAGGGGGTGAGTGTGGGCACAGGGAGGCTGAGAAGAGGCCACTAGACTTGTCCATAAAGACAGAGGGCAGATAGTGGTTGACAGGGGCTGTGGTGTGGTGGAGGGATGGGGAGTGACTGCTCATAGGCATGGGTTCCCTTTGGGGGGGGGCAAGAAAATGTTCTGAAATTAAATAGTGGGGACAATGGTCCAACTCTCTGAATGCACCAAAAACCACTTTCCTAGGGTGAATTGTACAGTATGAGGATTGTATCTCAATGAGAAAACGTTTTGCTCAGAGCCTACCAGGACTTCTCGCCAAAATGGATGCCCATGGAAAAGACTGGAAGGAGACAGTAATAGTAATTATCACTGGGGGGTTCGGGGGTGTTTTTCCTTTCTACTTTTGTATACTTTCCAAGTTCTAAAATTAAAAGTAGGCATTTCTTTCTAAGACATCAATGCTGTGTGATCTGGGGGGCGGGCAGGGGACTGGTTCAGAGGCCTAGGCCTCTTGTCCCACCCCTTTGAGCTCTGTCTGCTGGCCATTTACGTGGCAGGTTTGGAGCTGGAGAGCCTTTGCTTTGGCCCCCAGCTTCGACCTTCTGGAATTCCATTCCTGCTCACATGACCTTGGTCAAGTCACAGGACCAGAGATCCCCATGGTCCTCCCCCCGTCTTAGTGTCTGAGCCGCCTGTGTGCCCTCTCCATCCAGAGACCCCCTTTCTTTGCTTGCACGCCTTCAGCCACAGGCCGCTCACCACCTTCCAAGGCAGCTCACTCATTCCATTTCTGGGCAGCTCTGCCTGTTAGCAAGCTCTTCCTTATATGGAGATGAAATCTGTCTTCCTGTTGCTTCTACTGCTCCTAAGCTCCCTCTCTGAGCCCCAGTTTCTGGGTCTGCAGCACGGGGCTCCCAGGCCCCTCCCTTGGCTGCTGGGCTGCTGGGAGGCTGTAAAGGGATCTGGGCATGAGTAGCCTAGAGCACAAGTCAGTGGTCATTCAGTACTGGGGACAGAGCATGGGCGGGCCTTGGCCCCAGGCAGCACAAGCAAGCAGGCTTTCTGAATGAATAGTTCAGACCATCACCATGAAATTGGAAACCTGGTCCTTATCCCAGCAATCGAAAGAAAACTCACATCTCTCCATAGACCAGGAGGGAATAATAACATCAGAACCAGCATTTGTCAAGGTGCATGATGAGGCAAAGCACCGCAGTGACTTTCACATACAAATTTCCATTAGTCTTCAACACAACCCAGGCCTTGCCAGCCTCCCATTTTCAAGGTGACAATGGCTCAGAAACAATGCAGAGCGGCTGGGTGCGAATCTCTCCTCACACGTTTTGGTAGTGGTGTGGGTTGTCTAAGAAAGTCACCGCAACCCTCTCCACCACAGAAAGGTATGGAAACAGGGCTGGAAGGATATCCTGTTAGAGGTGGGTTGGACTTGGCTCTTGGCCCTGTCAGTCGGTCAAGTGAAGGCCCGTTGTAGCTCCCTCGTCTGGGGGGCTGGGCTTGGGAGGATTCTCCTGGTCTCGGACCATGAACTCTGTGCTGAATTTAGGGAGAAAGATCACAGCTTAGAAGGCTGCTTTCCAGCCCATATTGCCCCCTCCCACCTCCCCATGAGGGAAGCAGGAGCAAAAGCATCACCTCTCCGCCCAGAGAGGGCGCAGAGCCGGCCGGAGACACACAGCCAAGATGTGGCAGAGCTGGGCTTGCCCTGGGGGAGGGCAGAGGCAGCGCCTTTTCTGGTTTTGGGTGTGTGGGGAGGACGGGAGCTGTGACTTCATCGCGCTAACTCTCCTAGAGGTCAGAGCCCAGGCGGGCCTCTGAAGCCAGGGGTTCAATGCCCTTCCTCCACACTTGTGCCCAGGCTAGACTGCTCCAAGCTGGGCCCTGGGGTCTAACAGGTGAATGAGAGCAGCTCCCGAGACAAGGAGTGAGTGGGTCGGGCTCCCCCCGAAGTCACTCAGACCTTGTGCTCTCTGAGGCTGTTTCCACATCTCCAAAATGGGCTAAAGACCCCTCCCTCAGAGGATTTCTGGGCAGATTCCATGGGGGTGCCTGGCAGAGTGAGCAGCCTCTCCGCGCGTGGCACAGTCACCCGGGTTCCACTGGGAATGTGGGGATGAAGCCCAACCGGGAGGGAAAGCACAAGAACAATAACCCCCTCCTCCTCCCTCCCCTCCCTCGTCCCCCCAGCTCCCCTCCTCCTCCTCATACACTCATGTGGTAAAAAATTCACACAGCACAATTAGCATCCCTCCCACCCCTCCTCTCCTTCTTGATCAGCAGTTTCTTCTCTCTGCTTCCAGAGGTGATCTCTGCGGATTGAGGCAGCTCCCCTGAAAAGGGCTTTCCATGAGAACGTTCCTGGGGACTCACTCTCCCTGGGAGAAGCTAAGCTGGGCCTGGGTCTCCCGTCCCATTCTGCGGCTGACAGGCCGAGGTGACAGGACCGAGTTGTCCCTTAGCAGGGAGGGAATTGGCCTCCTTGTGCCAGAGACAAAGGGCATGCGGTAGCCAACCCCGGTCTGGGCGGGAGCCACAGCCGTCAGATGGGACGAGGTCAGGAGGACACCCGGGGTCCTTACATGGCCGGGGTCGGTAACTGGAGGCCAAGAGAAGGCCTGGGGGCAGCATCCCCAGGGCTGCCAGGTGGAGGGAGGGCAGAGGCCCACAGAGCCCTGAGTTGAGCTGGGAAGGGGTTGGAGGGGTCAACTGAGGAATGGTCGAGTCCCCCGGAGATAGCCACGGGCTCTGGGATCAGAGAACAAAGGAGTCTGGAGGCAGGTGGCCACCACCCAGGTGTACATGCAGGCGTAACTATGTGTGAGGAGGCCCTGTGTGTCCTTAACATGGGCACAGTGTCTCCCCTTTCTTGCCAGCATATAGGCACACATATATCTCTGGTTTTGTGAGTGTGCGTACACATGGATGTGTGTGCCCGCATATTTCCACCCTGGGGAGCCTCTGTGTTTCTGCGTGTCCTGACGGCCCTGCTCCCCATCTGTTGTGTGATGTGGGGGCCCTCTCTGTCAAAAATGGCGACTGCCCTGAGTTTGGGGGAAGGGGTCATCCTTGCCCTCTCACTGAGTTCTCTTTGAGGCACGCAGGGGAAGCCACTGGGGCACAGGGTCAGATCCACATCCTCTGGGAAGGAGAGGAAGCTGAGGGAGCTGTTGTCATTCCCATTCTTGGGCCTCTGGGGAGTCCCTGAGCACCCCTGGGCCAGAGGAGCTGTGTGGCCCAGTGAGAAGGGGTAGGGGTGGGGCCAGTGTGTGTTTGTGCATGAGCGTGTCTGGTTGTGTGTCCGTGGTTTGCATCTGTGTGTCTTTGCATGTACAATTTTGTGTGCGAGGGTCTTGGGGCTGGGCGGATGGGCCTGTGTGTATAGGTCTGTCAGGCTCTGAGTATGTCCGTGTGTCTGGCCTGCTCACTCCCGCCCATGCAGGCCTCCTGCTCAGTGCCAGTCAGCTCTGCTTGGGGAAGGTGTCAGGGGCGGTGGGCTCTCTTCGGTCACTGCTTGACCCTGAGGCCTCGGCATGGTGTGTCCGGGGTTGACAGCACTCCTTACCTTGGGGATGCTTCTCTGCTTCCCACGTGGTCCCCAGTGGCCTGGTGGAATGTGTCCAGCATGGCAGATTGCCTCTGCCAGCATCAGGTTCAGGCTCGGGCTGGGGCTGGGGTCACAGGTCAGTCTGTAGCAAGGCCCAGATGTCGTTCTGTGGCTAGGGACTGCGGCCAGCGTCAGAAGTCCATTCCTGGCCGAGTGTGGGGGTCTGTCTGGGGCTGGGGTCGGGGCAGGGGACACACACCATGACTGGGGTGGAGGGTCAGACAGTGGTTGGGCTCAGGCGGGGCCATCTGCATTGACGCAGAGGACCGGACAGGATGCCCAGCCCCTTGGTGGCTCCCTGGCCAAGAAGACGGGTTTGAGCCCTGGGCTGCAGCTACTGGAGAGGTGGGCTCAGAGGCAAGAAGGCTCCCGTGGCTGCCGTGCGCTGCTCCCATGACTGTGACAGGATCCCATCCAGGCTGCATGTGCGGGGAGTTGGTGCCATTAGTCATAGCCAGGACACCAAGGGGCATTCTCTGCACCCAGGACTGAAGAGGAGAGCATGGAGCAGGGGCAGGCCTCCCCAGGCCGGGGAGATTCTGCTAGCCGGTCTGTGTGCTTCTTCCCCTCTCCCTGGGTCTCTCTGGTGCCCTCCCCACCCCTCATCCCTGTTGCTCCGGCATCCCTCCTTCCCTCTCCCCTGCATTCGCTCTAGTAGTCTCCACTCATCTCCTACTCCTCAGCCTCTGTCCGTCTTCCTTCCCTCTGTCCTTCCTCTGTCTTTCCAGCTGTGTGACCCTCCTCTTTTTCCCACGTACTCCCCACCCCCAGCCCTGCCTTCAGCTGCCACCGCCACCCCAGGGCCTTGGCTCCTCCAAGCTGAGGGTCACAAGCACTCAGATGCTGAGCAAGGGAGGGGATGCCCGTGGGTGTCAGGCTGGGGCTGTGCCTGCATGGACCGCCCAGGAATCTGAGGTTGAGGGGGCTATAGAGTGAGAGGATGCCCCCCCACACCAGCCCCCCAACGACGTTTCTCCTCCGAAGCCCACACCCAGTGAAGGGGATCCCATGGTGGGTGGGTCTGCCTTGGTCTGAGTCTGAAGCTGTATGACCTCATCGGGTGGTGGCCTCCCACAGCCTAGTAAAGAAGCATGGATGGACAGACAGATGGCAGAGAAAGCCCCAGACAGCGGAGATCAAAGGTCGTGCAGATCAAAGGCAGAAACTGGTTTGATCTCTGCAGACCCTGATGGGCAGCCCCTGTAGGGTAGGCAGGGCCAGCCCGAGGCAGGTCATGAAGTGAAGTGCGCACTCCTAGCCCCCAGACCTTTCTCCTGCCATGGCTCTGGCCAGAACCTAAATGGGGAGACCCCAGATCTTCCTCTGACCTCCACTGCCTTCCCTGGGCTCTGCAGGGGATGGGGGGATACACCGCGTGTTTGAAAACCTTCCGCAAGTTTAAGGGAACTTGGTTATGTAGAATGCCGATCCCCCCCACCCCCAGCTGAAACATCAAATTCTTTGCTTACAAAGAAAAACATTTTCTCAAGTGTTTTGCTCTTAGTCTCACATGGTGGCCCAGCTCTTAGGATGTGCTAGGCGGTGGAGGGTTTTGGGGGGGGGTGGGGACAGAAAGTCACAGTACTAGAATGGCTCAGTGACCATGCCAGCTTACAAGCATGGGGCGGTGGGGGGGGCTGTCTGTTTTGCTCATGGCTGTCTCCCCTGTGCCCCCAACAATGCCTGGCACTTGGCAGGTGTCCCAGAAAGGCACCCCAGAGCAGAGGTCTGCAGAATGGATTCAGTCTGTCGATCTGGGGAACAAGAGGAGACATAAGGGAGGGAAGGTAGCCACTTTCCCACTCCATCGATAAGAATGGGGCCTCTTCAGCCGTTGTCTGAACTGGCACATCGGCGTGAAGTTCACGAACCTGCCTTCCCAGCTCTCCATGACCCCCACCCTGGCCAGGCCCTGTCCTCCTCCATCTGGACCGGCACAGGGGCCGACTCACCGGCCTCCCTGCTCCTGCCTGGGCCCCATGTCCGCTCTCTTCACACCAGCCTGGGGCTACTGTGAGGACCTCGGGGAGATCTCGTCCCTCTGTCCCTCTCCTGCTCAGAACCCTGCAGAGACAACTCAACCCTGGATAAAAGCCAAAGCTCTTACTAAAGGGTTTGAGGTCCTGTGGCTCCTGTCACCTCTCTGTCCCCATCTCTTCCCACTTGCCCCACTGCTCACTCAGCTCCAGCCACACCAGTCTCTGCGGTTCCATGAAAACTCTCACCCTGCTTCTGCCTCGGGACCTTTGTCCTTGTTGTCCCCTCTGCCTGCACTCTCCCCCGCATAGCTATGTGCCCTACCACCTTAGTGTCTCAAGTCCATTCTCAGATGTTTCCAAGTGCAAGTTCCTTGACCACCCAGTGTGAAAACACAGCCCTTTCCCAGATGCTCCCTTTATTTATTTTTGTGCCTAAATGTAACATACTATGTAATTTACCCATTCATTCTGTTTCTTGTCTGACTCATGACCACAAAGAACAGAAGCTTTGTCCTGTGCCTTGCTCTGAATCCTTAACACATGCAACAGGGCCTTGAACATAGTAGATGCTCAGTGAACATCCGCCCAACAAATAGACGGATATGTCTGCTGTACACAAGCTCTGTGACCTTGGTGCATTGTTTGGACTCAGTGACCCAGTCTGAAATGGGGGGCAGGCATGATGGATGTGAGGGAAAGATGGAGATGTGAAATTGCTGGCTGACTGCTCTGTAAATATGTGTAAAGGAGATGTTGAAACCTGCCTGGCGCACCTCTGACCCAAGGCCTCTCGAGGCTGCTAACCTTGAATGCGACTTCTTTGTCTTAAGTGGCACCTGCCTGGCCTGGTCCGTGGAGTCCAGACCCCTCCTCTCTGCCTCTTGTGCCCACCTGGGTGGCCCCCGGCTCCCCCCTGTCCCTGGTGGCCTGTCAGCCTAACATCTGGCAGCTCCATTGACCCCCACTGCCCTGCTGACTCCCCGGGCCCCTGTTTATTATTTGACCTGAAATGGTATTTGGACACACACTTTGCAGGAAAGCAGCTATTCAGATGGTTCTAAGCCAACAAAAGGGTGACCTGGCCAGGACAGGCTCTCCTGAACACAGCCACCCCTCACCAGGAGGCATCTGGCCCTTCGAGACCCGTGAGCACTCCCACCCCAGCTCATAAAACTCTCCCACCAGCCAAGCATGGGGGATCCTCTCTCTCCTCGGAGCCTGGGATAGGACTCACGTGGTGTCAAACCCCTGCCTGGAGCAGGGAGCCTGCCAGGCAGGCAGCCTCCCCTGCCAGTCATGCCCTCAGCATTTATGGAGCGCCTGCTGTGTGCTGGGTACTAGCACCATGATCCCATGGCATCTTGCCAGTAGGGTCTGATGGAACAAGCAAGGGCTTGGGGGGCCATGTAGACCTAAGTTTCAATCTTGACACTGTGTCTTCTTCATTCACTCATTTGCTAAATATGTATCGAGCCCCTGCTCTGTGACAGGCCAAGATGAGCGAGATTTCTCTAGAAACATAGTCAGGTGGGGATCAGAATGTCTGCCTGTGTGCTCTCGCTGAGTCCTCTGATGGCCCTATAGCCTGGGGTTCTTCTTTTGGACATGAGCAGATCCCCTCTTGGGGGGCTATCTTGATGACCCTCTGATAACACTTGTGGAAGAGGTTTCCATCGGCCTTCGGCGGATGTGAATCTAGACCTCCCTGCCGCACGGCCCCCAGAATGACCGAGGGGCCCCTGGAACAGATGAAGGGCTCAGCTCTCCTCTGGGACAAGCCATCCCACTACCATGTCATTCCTCCAGACCCTTAGGATGTGTGCTCAGAATCCAGAATCTGTGAAGGGTGTTCCCTGAGTGATGTGGCAGTCACATGACCTGCCTTTGCCCTGATGTTCTCCAGCCCCTTCCCCCATTCTTCTCCAGAGGGGCCGTTGGTTCAAAAAGGAGAAAGCCCTGGGCTGGGTCAGCCTCATTCATTCATTCATGTACTCATTTATTCACTCAACAAACACTTACTAAATGTGTGTTAGGCACTGTTCCAGGTACAGGAAGGAGTGCCAGTGAGTACACAGATAAAAATAACCACAAGGTACCTAAATAAATACATTATATGGTACATCAGAAGGTGGGGATGAGCATTCCAGGCAGAGGGACAAGCAAGTGCAAAGGCCCTGTGTCTGGTGAACTCAAAGAACATCTAGAAGATAGAGTGGTGAGTAAGGGGGATGGGCATGAGGTCAGAGAGGTGGCAGGGGGCCTAATTGGATGGGCTCTCATCAGACACTTCTGATCACTCTGAAACCAGGGAGGGGAAGGGAGCCTATCCCCACACTACCATCTTCACACCCCTACCTGCCAATCTGAACCTTGCGGCCATCTGTGTGGACAAGGTGGCTGAAGCAGGATGTGACAGGGACAGTTTTAGGCTGAGGGTCACCATGATAGGGGTTGCAGGCCAGTCTGTGACTGGATTGGTGGTCCCCAGCAGGGATTTGGGCTTTGTTGTCTAATGATGCACACCGTGGGCCTCTCCTCAGCCTCAGGACTGCGTGACCCTGGTTCCCAGGCCAGATCATTGAAGACAGGACTAAGTAGCCTGCACTCCAGAGAGGGGAAGACTGGAGCCCACAGAGGAGCTGGGCTACCTAGGGCTGGCTGGCTGGCTGGGAGCAGGTGCCCACAGTTGGCTTGTTTCTGCTGATTCCTTAACAGGTCAGCCCAGAGGGCACATTAGGGCCCATTTCTGGGAGAGAGACCTGCCCCAAGCCCCCCGGGCAGCCGCACTCAGGAGTCTGGGTAGGCTGTAAGATGCTGCAGGCCAGTGATTGCCAAGCCTGGCTGTAAGCTGTTGATTCCTAGGCAGAGGGAGCGGCATGTGCAAAGGCTCTGGGCACTCAGGTTGGTTAGGTCTGGGCTGGAGCCCAGGAATCTGTGTTTTTAGTTTCCCATTTGACTCTGCACACATGGTAAGTCTGGGAATGACTATTCAAGCCCTTACCCAAAGACCTTGAGGCACAGCAATCCATGAAACCCCTTCTAGTCCATTCCACGATTCCCTCACCCCAGCCTGCAGGAGGCTGGGCCCTGGGGAAGCGCTCAAGCAGTGGCTAGAGATGTGTTGCCTGCCACGGCCTTCTCTAAGGAGCCACCAGGCCCCAGGGAGGGCCCGGCAAGGTGGGGGGAAGGCTCCCCACACCCAGTTGGCTCATAATTGCTGCCGGAGTGGAGTGTAGGATGTATGGAGAGTTGGTAGCGGCAGGGTGGGGGGTTAATAGAGGAAGTCGGGCAATCACTGAACAGCAAAACCGAAGTGCGACAGAGGTCGTGGGTGTGCTCCTCCCCTCTTGGCAGAACAGAGAGGGGCCTGAGCAGGGAACATAGGTGGGGGGCCTAGGAGAGCAAGACAAACAAGACTGGCAAGCAGGAGAAAGTGGAGAGAGCCAGGGCTGACGTGTCTGTATGATCCCTGGCGCGATAATTGGGTGAACGGACGATAGGTCGGACACGTGTATGGATAGAAGGGTGGGTAGATGCAGAGACCGAGAGATGAATGAATGAATGGCTGCGTGGGCGGTGAGCCGCCTGGCGAGGGGCGGGCCAGTCGAGCGCTCAATCACAGCCCCGGGGCGCGGCGCCCGCCCGCTACGCTCTGAAACCGCCACCCCCCACCCACCGCGGCCCCTCTCGGGGCCCGTAATTCCATGCCCCTAGGGCTCTGGAGCTGCTCCTGGTGGCTGCTCCCGGACCGAGGCGAAGAGGGGCTGCGCCACTGCCGCGGGGCTCCGCGCGACAGCCTTTAGCGCGCAGGCTGGGCTGCCCCTCGGCCGCGGGGGGAACCTGGAGGTGCGGTCCCGCCTAGAGGCCTCGGCCCCGCTCTTCTTTGTCTTGGCCCAGTCCTCTGCCGTCTCCAGACTGCTACCCGCCTCTTCGGGCAGCCCTCGCCGCGCACTTCTGGGCTTCTGCGGATCTCTGAGTCTCAGATCCGTGGCCCCCAGCCCATAGGCGTCTCCCCCGCCCAGCAGGGTCCCCCAAACCCAGTGCCTCTAGGACCGCGGAGCCGGCAAGTACCAGGATCTCCAAGCTGCGTCTCCGGTGCGGGGGGAGGGGGGCGCGGGATGAAGGCCCCCTCGTCTCCGCCTTCTGTCCCCGCCCCTCCTCTGCCACTACTCTTCGCGCTGCGCCCCGACCCCAGCGCAGCTTGTTCGCGCCTTAAGCGGCTCTTCTGCGGCGGTGCCGTCCCCGACACCACGCGGAGCCCCCCCTCCCGCCCCCCGTGCCCGCCAGGCCTCAGACCCGCACGCAGAACACAGCCCTACGCAGCCATACACAAGACCGCCTGCAGACACGCACCACAGCCTCTCGTCGACCCACAGCCCTGCACAGGCGTACTGCCCCCTCCACGCGCAGACCCACAACCCCAGCAACCGCAATCCCACTCGCAAACAAGCCCACACAGATACACAACACCCCTGAGACACACTCGGGCCCACGCAGACACAATCCTATACACACAACCTTACACAGACACACAGCTCCTCGGACACACGCAGCCCCACATGGGCGCAGTCCCACCCACGCAGTCACACAACCCTCTATAAATGATCTCACACAAACACAACTCCACGCAGACACCGCATCACTCAGTTCCTCCGAGACCCAGCAACACACTCACAAGCTTGTAGCCAGACCCCCAAACCCCGTGACATTCATACGTAGGACAGACCAGAAATATACAGCCACACCGATGCACACACGGACCTAATCGCGCAGCCAAGAGCTCACCCACGGGCTCGTAAGTCACTGGAAAAATATTAAAGCGTTTCCCTCCCTCCCTTCTATCTCTGACACACACGCGCGCGCGCGCTCGCGTACACACACATTCACACACACGGAGACACTCACCCCCACCCCCAAAGCGCCGCGGAGCCTCCTAGCCGGTGACCCCGAGCCCCGGCGGTGAGAGCCGCGGGAGCGTCTCCCTGGCGCCCCCTCCTCCAGCTCCCTACCCGAGCTCACCACTCCTCCCCTCGCCTCCTCCCTCCCTGCCCCCTCCTCCTCCTCCCCTCCCCCGCGTCTGGGGCGCGGGCTGCGCGCAGCCAAGCCCCCTCGTCGCGCGCCCCTCCCCGCGCGCACCCCGCGCCCGCATCGCGCTTGCCGAGTGGATGCGGCCACGGGGCGGTCTCTAATTACCTCCTGTCCCCCGGTGGCCCGTGAATAATGGCTACTGAGGGCGCTCGCAGGGGCTGCTGAGAAGGAAACGCGGGGCGCGAGAGGCGCGGCGCGCGCGGGAGCGCGAGGGAGAAAGGAGCGAGCCCGGTGCCGCCGCGAGCGGCGGGCGGAGAGAAAGGAATCGTGCGAGCGCTCACATTTTTTTCTCCCAAGGATCTCATCTGGCCGCTGCGTTCTGGAAGAGGCGAGGGGGAGAGCGCGCGCGAGAGGAGGAGGAGAGAGACGGCGCGGGGAAAGGGAGACGGCGAGACGCGCAGCGCCGGCGCCCGGGAGATCCAGGAGGAGCCCGCAGGTATTGTTGGCGGCAGAGCTTTGTGTCTTCGGGGGGCCGTTCCGGGGCGCGAGGGCTCCCGGAGCCCCCAGGCCGCCGCCGCGCTCAGACCTGCCCCAAAGCCGGGGCTGCCGGCGGTGGTGGCCGCCGGCCGCGAGTACCCCTCCCGCCGCGCCGCGATCTTGGCTGGAGTTGCAGATTTGCCTGTTTGGGGGTTTTCCACGCCGGTTGAGGAAATCGGTCTCAGGAGAAGGAATTTCTTTTTTTCTTTTTTTGTTTGTTTCTTTTCTTTCCTTTTTTTTTTTTTTTCTTTGTGTGTGTGTGTGCGCCCGCAGTTTGGTTGTGTTGGGGACTTCACCCTCCCCTTTTCTCCACAATACACTGGTGAGAGGTCTGTGGCACTGGTGGAAGGCAGGGGGCTGAGATGGCGGGGTTGGTGGCCGCTGATGGGAAGGTGAGGGACGCCAGTGACGGAAGGAGTTTTGCTCAAGTTCGCAATCTGCGCGCTGGAGCCGGTCAGACCGGGGAGGGCCGTCTGCGCACCCTGTCCTGCTCCGGGCAACCGGTGGGAAACTTCCCGAGAGCGCTGCCTCCCCGGGGACTCGGCGCCCCCGACGCCTCCAGGCGCTTCCTCCGGCCGCCGCGGCCCCTCCTCGCCGCCTGCGAGCGCTTAAGGTCGCGCTCTCCCCACCCCCGCCTTCCTCCCTCCCCCGGCAGCTTCCGGATCTGGACAGAGCTGGAGGAGCAGCTTCAAACACTTCCCTTGGAGACCCCTCCCCAGTCCCCGCGCCACAGCCTGCCACACGGCCCCCCCTGCCCTGCATCCCCGCCTCACGCGCGCCGGAGTGGCCGGGCTGACAATGAAATCTCGCGCCTTGCCGTCGGGGGTGGGGGTCGTAGCTGGGTCTCTCTGGGGGTTGCTGACCCAGAGCAGGGGAAAGGGAGGGAGGACTTCTTGGGGGAGGGGCTTGTTTGGGTTAGAGACGTTGACGTCGGATGGCGCTGTGCGGGGGAGGGGGGCGGGGGCAAGGTGGGGTTCTCGGCCGGGGGTCGTGGATTCTAGCCCCTCTTGGGCTTGCTGATTGGCTGGTGACTTCAGGCACGTCGGAGGGCCCCCCCAACCTCAGCCTCCTCCCCGCAACTCGGCCTCCTCCCCTCCTGTACAATGCGGGCTTCAGAGGTGATCCCGAGGGTGATGTGTGTGTGTGTGACGGAGTGTTTGTCTCCTGCCATCCACAGCAGACGCTGCTCCCGTGACCCGGAGATCCGGACGCCTCGCCCCCTCCCTCAGGGGTGGGGGGAGGGATAGAAAGGGGGAGGGGAGTGGTGGGAACTTCTCCTTTTCCCACTGGGGCCACAGGAGGGGATTGCTAGACCGGAGATTTTTCTGGGGACCGCAGTCCTGGGGCGGGGGGTGCTGCTCAACGCCAAGTAGGGGTCGCAGGGTCAGAAGCTTCTCGGCACTCTAAGCGCCTAAAATCCTTTTGCTCCTTTGCGGGGGGGAGGAAATGTGGAACGGGTGAAGGGCTAGTTGGAACAGGAGTGGGGGCCGAGAAGAGTCAATGGAAATCTGCCTTAATTGGATTCCCAGGCGAGCGTGGGAGGGAGCTAAAGGGGGCGCCTCCTCTTTCTCTTCCCGGGGTAGGGAGCCATGCCCGGGGGACCCCCAAGCTGGCAACCCAGGCAGGAGAAGGAAATCCTTCTCTCTACTTAAAAAGGGAATTCCTGGGGGGAGAGAGGAGGCACCTTGGGGGTGGTGGCGGACCGTTTCCAGGCTGTTCTGTGGCTTGGTCCAAGAATATAAAGAGTTAACTCTCCCCAGAAATCTGTCAGCCCCCACACAGCAGGGACCCACTGTCGGACCCTTTGACGTGCTAACAGCGTGACACTGGCTGACAGGAGCTAGCAGATTCCATACTCTGTGCTTTCCTTCTCAGCAGCCGCAGACAGCGGGACAAGACCTGGCTGGGTGGTGCCTTGCTTAGGGACCTTGGGAGGGGGGCAGAAATCAGAGCGGAGGGAGGGTACAGCAGCCAGGGAGCCGGGTTAGGGGTCAGGTTAGGGAACTTGAAGTGGAATCGCCCTTGGGCTGGCAGAGAGGGGGGTGGTCTACACTTTGCCCTGCTCCCCACCTCCACCCCCACCCTTAACCACCCACAGCTGGAGGCTTGGCAGTTAAGGGTGAGTGTCTGATCCATAGGCCAGACTGTAAGACCCCAGCAGCTGAGGGCAGATCTGGCTGAGGCCAGGGGGAGGCAGGGCTGAAAGCGACAGGATTGATTTCTGCTCCCTCAGTGGGCCCCATTATGGGACAAGTGCCCTGGTGTAGAGTTATTTGTGGGGTTGTCTCCCCCTCCCCCAGGCCCCAACACACACGCATTTGTTTCCTGCAGGTGAGAAGTGTTCCCTGCGGATCTTAGAGCTGTGGGGCCTGGCACACGACGGGCACTCAGCTTTGGCTGGACAAACACAGGAGTGAATGAATCCCTGATGAATGAATGAATAAATGAATGAACGAGAAAGGGGAAAGTTTCTCAATTGGAGGCATTTAGACATTTTAAAAAAAGAAACCTTCCCGACATATACATTTTAAAACGTGGTTCAGAGAAAACCTGAAACAGAGAGAAAGAGAAACAAGGTTACTGTCAGCGGGCTATGACAATGTTAATATTTTGATGTTGTGCTTCACAGTCTTTTTTGACTCCCGCAGTTGGTTTGTTTTTTAAAGACTTTGTGGCCATTCTCTGTATTCAGATGTATATCCTGCTTTCTTCATTGGCGAACAGGAGCCTTTTCCTGTTTTGTAACCAGCATAAACACCCCGGTTCATGTCTTCGGGCTTTTCCAATCGGGTGGACGTGCCATCATTTACTTAATAGTCCCCTTTTGTTCAACATTCGGGATGCTCCTGATGAACGAGGTAGCGAATGTATTTGCACAGAGCACTTTTTTGTGTGATGTTTGAGCTGATTTCCTCAAAATGACGTGGCCGATGTTGAAGACTCCGGCATGCCTGCAGTGGAAGAAATGGGCTTCTCATTTTTCCAGAAGTGGGGCACTATCTGCTCTGCTTCCTCAAATCTAGAACCTTCTGTCAGAACTGAAAAGAGCCTTGGCAGTGAATCACCTATCTGAGCCCCCTTCTTTGACAGGGGAGGAAACCGGGGCCCAGAGAGGGGAAGTGAGTCCCAAGGTCACACAGCAGCTGATAAGCCTTGCAGCAGCCAAGAACCAGCTACTGACTTGCCACTGTGGTTTCTGTTTGTAGGAAGAGTTCCTAAGGATCCTGTAGGCTGACCTTGGCCATTTCACAGGTGGGGAGGGGGCTGAGACCCCAAGGGAGGAGAAGCACAAAGCTTGCCCTTGGCATTGCCAGCTGGAGCACCAGATAGGCTCCTAAACCTGTCACATGCTTTCTGTGTCACGCACACTGGCCCTGTCCACAGATTCCCGGGCCGCCGAAATTACTAGGCTGTGGTTGGCCAGTGTGGATGCCCTGTTGCCCCTCCTCAAAACTCCTTCGTTCCTCTTTGCCATCCCATTCTCCAGAAGAACAACTTGAGGATCCAAAGCGTGGATCCCATGGCTGTGCCCTTACCCCTGTGCCTCAGTTTACTTTTCCAAAGACATAGCTTGGGGTCTGTTTAGGAGCTTGGGGCGGTGGGTCAGGTGTTGGCCCAGATAGCCACCGTGGGGGAGCGGGGAAGGATCAGGGTCATCTTTAAACTTATTCTGATCTTAGATTGACCTCAAGAGGGCCCCTGGGGAGGAAGGGGAACAGAAGGAAGGAGAGGAGGAAGAGAAGATAGGGAGGGATTAGAAAAGAGGGAGAGGAGGTCAGGAGGGAAGAAAATGCAAAGGAAGAAAGGAGAGAGCTCGCCCCCACCCCTCACTGGGCAGCACCCGCCCCCCACGCACGCTGGGAGAGCCTGGGGGACAGTTCTCCCAGTTCGGGTGTCAGGGCTAGCCCTCGCTGACTGGTAGGAAAGGCTGGATGTCCAGGGTGGGCTCTTGCCAGCGCTGAATGAAACAGCAGCTGGCCAGGCTCTGGAACGGAAGGATCCAGACCAGGCGGGTGGCAGGGCGGCAAGACCTCCGAGGCTTGCGTTCCTGGGTTTCCCTGTGGGGCAGGCGGCAGGGCACCCCCAGGGAGGGGGCTGGGGCCCTGGGTGCTTCTAGGGGCAAGGTGATGGTGGCTTACGCTTCCCATCCCAGGACAGGGACCTTCTGCTTCCCAGTGCCGGACACCAGTTGGCTGTGGAGGTTAAGCACACCCCTCCCATGAGTGTGGGGTATTTGGGCATTTCTGCAGTGTGTGTCTGTGCTTTGGAACGCATCCGTGAACATGCGTACACATCCGTGTGTGCCTGTGTATGTGTGTCTGAGCCTGTTTGTGTGGGGGTCGGTCTGCCTGCCAGCCTGGGTGTGTGCGTGTGCACACGTGCACACACGCATGTGCCCTTGTCCGTGGGTCTTGGACCCTGTTTGTATATTTCTTAAGGGGCCTGTGTGTCTTCCAGCTTGGGCACGTGTACCTGCATGCATGTCTGTCTGTGTGTGTGTGCGCCTATCTGTGTGTATCCCTGTGTGTGCCACGTCTGTGGGTGTGTGCGTATGTCTGTGAGCTTCTGATCCCATTTGTGCATTTCCGATGGGGGGAGAGCACGCCCCTGAGCTTGGGCACGTGCGTGTTTATGTGTGTGTGAGCACACACTTTCCCCCTAATGGCCCCAAGAGGGATCCAGGCAGCAGGCTTTTGTGCTCCTTTCAAGGTTGCGGCTGGGTGGGTGAAGGGGGGGGCAGCCTTCAACTGGGAAGGGGGGGGAGGCAAGAGAAAATCTTAAAAGACCGTCTTCCCTCTGGTCTCCAAGGAGATCAGCCTGTGAAATGATCCGCACGTTAATTAAAAACGATTATATCCTGATTGAGCCATTCCTGCTTACATCCCCCGGCCGGGAGGGCTGAGACTGAGACCAGAGGATGGAGACTGGGGCAGGGTCTGGCTGCAGGGTGCAGCCCATGGAGGGGAGCACACCTGGGGAGGGTGCGGGGCTGATTGGCCAGGTGTTGGGGCTCTATGCCCAAGGCAGATTGGAGCTTCTCTTTTGAATTTTAAAGGCCGCCACCACCATCAAGTTCCCAGGGGCTGGTTGGCAGCCACCAGGCTCCATAGATTCCCCACTCATGTGCCAGTCACTGGTCCTGTCATTTGCACGGATCCTGAAAGTCAGTGTTTGTGGTGACATGCTTGATGTCACGGAGCCAGTTGTTAGGGACCCCAGGCTGGACCCAGTTCTTTGACCCTAAGCCCCAGATCCCCCCATCCCCCGCTACCTAGTTCCCAGCTGCCCCTGACTCCCATGATGAGGAGTCCTCCCTCTGCAGGACCTTGGGGACCTGAGATGTCAAGGACAGGCCTTCTTATCTTCCCTGTGCCCCCTGAGATCGTTTCTTCCTGAGGTCCACGCTGCACAAGGCATAAGGCTGTGGTGTCCGTTCACGTGGGGAGCCAGATGACTCGCTGGCCCTAGGCAGCTCTGGTCTGGCTCCTGTCACCTTCGCCATCCTGGGCAGGGATGCCTCCCCTCCCTCTCACTGTTCCCCATAAAGTGGCTGACAATTCCATAGCAGACTAGCCACAGGTGCCCCTTAGTGCCTGCAGCTGGCCACTGTGTACCCATATTCCTGAATATATGCCACCAAGACCTTTCTGGAAAAAAATCTGGGCCTTGTCACACTCTGCCTTACTCAGTTATCTCACCTTCAGTCAGCCTTGTGAAGGCTGTGGGAATTGAAAGTACCCATAGTAGTAATCAGCCAGGGACCCTCAGCTGATGGCCCAGGATCAAGTGTTGTCTTGGTTCGTAAGTGATAGGTGCTTGGGGGAACTGGTTTAGCTCTGCATGTGTGGAGACCCAGCTGTCCAAAAGGGTGGCCCCCTGCCTTATCCTGTCCTGCTCCACACACCCCTCTGCACCCAGGCCAGGCTTCTCGGGGAGGAGGACACCCCGCTTTAGGCCATCCACACCCAAAAGCACGTGAGAGCACTGGCCACAAGCAGGGACTTTTTCCTCTTCTTCGAGCCTTCGTTTCTCCTTTGGGCCATGGGGGTCATGGCTCTGTCCTGACAGGCTGCCAGAAGAGTAAGGAAAACCAGGTCAAGTTTGTTCAAACGTCTGCAGCATTGGGACGCACAGAGGGGCTCGCTCAGCGTTCATCTGTGCGTCTGTCCGTTCAGGGCACCTGTGTGTTAATGCGGCAGGGGCCTTGGGTTTGCTGGCTTCTTGGGAGAGAGACATGCTCTACTCTTTCCATGCTTCCTGGGAGGCATCCTGGGGTTGAGGTGACTGTCATTTCAGTAGAAACCTCCAGGGAGCTAAGACTTTCATAGGAAACCCCCCCCCAAAAGCGTTTCAAAGGTAGAGTGTCTGGGGAGAGGGAGGGGATGGTACTCCTGGACCAAGTTTCACATTCTTAGGGGGACCTTGTCCAAGGGGAGGGTGCCGGGACCAGAAATGATGTCATTAGAATGAGGCAGATGGACCCAAAAACTCAGCAGCCACTTGTTCCCAAGGTCACAATTGGAAGAGAGGTGGGCAGATGTTCCTCATCCCCCCAAAAGCCCTTTGAGCTGAAGCACATAGAGGCTGTGCCACCGCAGGTCACCATGCAAGGTGCCACCTCCCAGGAGCACCGTGACCCCTGGGATATCTGCTTTCCCCAAAAACCCTTTCCCAGGGCTTGAAATGACTCCTTTCGTCACAGCCCAGGGTCAAAGCGTTGAAAGCCCTGCTTAAAATGCAAACCTATTACCTTGTGGGAGTGATCAGAGGCTGAACTCATGTTTGCATAATGCAGGGGCCGGCAACCTCTCAGTCCCGCGGGGCCCATGGGCAGAGCTAATGAGGGGGCCATCTGGCCTTCGCGGGGTGCAGCCGCTCAGCTCTGCCAGAGCGGCATCTGGGGCTGCAGCCCGGCGTGCCTGTCACCCACCTTCTTAGGAGCCAGGATTCAGATGTTCACTTCACACCTCCTGGTTTGTGCCTCTTGTCACCTAATCCAGCCACCCACCTGTGGCCAAATTCAGATGCGCGTGTGTGCGTATCCACACGCGCAAGTGTGAGCCCTGCCCCAGCCACCTGCTTGGAGCCTGTCACCTGAATAGAGCCTAGGGGGCTCTACACCCGCCCGCTGTGCCCGGCCTTGAACCTCAGTCCACAGGGCCCTGAGAAGCATGCACGGTGCCTGCCTCGTGTGCAACCCACGCTCGCCCTGGCCCTCGTTAGTGGTCTTCGCGGTGAGGGTGTGGGAGCCGAGAGCTCCCACACAGGGGTGCCGCGGCCTGGCTGGGAACAGGTCAGCCTGACCCGTCTTCTACACGCACGACCGACTTCCCACAGCTGCTGCCATTGACGGGGCTCAGCAGGGAGGGGCGGCAGCGGGCACCTGACGGGCATCTGGTTTGTAAGTCGAGATTCATTTCCTTCAGTCCTTCGTTCAGCGTTCAGCAGACGTTTGCCGACAGCCCAGATGAGGCACATTCAGTCCATGCCCGGGAGAGTCAGGGGTGGGCCTCCCAGCCAAGGGAACGTGGACCCTGGGTCTGGAGGGGGAAGCATTTGACCACAGAAGGGACCGCAGTGCTGGACAGCGAGCTGGGAGGCCTGGAGGCGTGAAAGAGTCAGAAGAGATCTAGAAGGTCAGAGGTGGGAGACAGAGGCAGGAGTGGAGGCTGAAAAGGAGCCTGGGGCCTTGACTGCCGTGAAGGGTTTTATCCTGGAGGCAGGGAGCACAGCTGGAGCCCAGGCTTGAGGCAGAAAATGAGCCAATGAGGAGAAAAGGCAGGGAGTATCAGAAAAGCGCCCCCCACCACCCCCACCGTGGGGCTGTGTGACCTTCGGCCTGCCGTGAGCCTTTCTGGGCCTCCGTGTCCCCCCTCAGAGCCGAGGCCTCTGGTTCTGAGTGGTGGGGCCTGACCCGGCCCTCCTTACATGGAGCTATTCCTGGACCTGCTCCCGAGGGAAGCTGGGGCCTGACCCTGCTTCCAGACTCCTGCCTGGGTTCCAAGCGGCTCCCCACAGCCCTGCCTGTCTGAACCCTGGGAGGGATTATTACCTCTCGCTGGGGAAAGAGGTGGAACTCCTCAGGGACCAGTAATTAAAGCCCAACAGATTGTAATTCCCTAAAAGAAGGCTCGACACAGAGAGGGAGGAGTGGTACCCGGAGCCCCACAGAAGACAGGAGGAGGAGGAGTGCGGGGGATGAGGGCGGGCCCGGGACCCGGGGTGATCCGAGTGATATCTGGAATCCTGGGACTCAGTGCGGCTTCTCAGCGAGGCCTCCCCAGTGCTGGGCCCTGAGCACTTGATTATTTCCAGTCTTCAACCCCTTCCTGCGGGGCATCGGTCCTGCCATCCCCATTTCACCGATGAAGAAATGGAGGCAGCAGCCCGTTAACTCTGGCTCCAGGCCCATGCAGAGCATGGCCCTTCTTGCTGGATTTCTCTGGTGGGGGACCCAGCAGGGCAGACCTTCCGGCACCCTACCTGATACTCCCCGTGTTTGGGGTCTTCTGTCTGTGGGAGGAGCAGGAGAATCATGGGTCACACCTCGGTGACGGAATGGAGTCGGCCATCCCAGGCTGACGCTGTCGTTCACTTACTCACCCGCCCTGGGATGCCAGGCGAGAGCTGCTCTTCTCTAGGGCGTTTCCTCATCGGTAAAAGGCTCGGATAATCTTAGGGTTCCTTGTAGCCCGAACCGTTGGATTGGCCAGTAGGACACATCCTGACAGCGGAGGTAAATAACCGTCAAGAATTTCTGCTCCCGCCCTCCATCGTTCATCCCAGGAGGACCTTCTGAGCCCTTTGCCGTGTGAGGGGGGCTTCAGCTCTCACGTGCTAGGGGACAGTGGGCAGGAGGATCAACCCTGTGTGACAGGAGAGAGGCCCAAGACCAGGCTCTGCCCCTGCCCTAACTCGCCCTACTCTGCCCTTTACTGCCCCCCCTTTCTGTGACCTGACCTCCCTTTCTCCAGGGCTTGGGAACCCAGACCAGAGACTGTTGGCTGGTGACACCCTCAGACGGGCGCTGTTTGACCAGCACAGGGTCTTAAAGATTTATTTATTTATTTGGGAGAGAGAGAGAATCTCAAACAGACTGTACGCTGAGCGCGGAGCCTGACCGGGGGCTTGATCCCGTGACGCTGAGGTCACGCACGACCTGAGCCGAAACCAAGAGTCTGACGCTTAGCCCCAGCTGCGCCCAGGGTCTTAAATACAACTTGGGATTTCACATAAAAAATCTACTTTTTGTTTCTCTGAAACTAGAAACCCGCACGCCCACAGGGGGCCGCAGACAGAGCCGACACGGGCTGCCACCTTCTGCCCAGTTCGGGGCAGAGTTGCCCCCCTGCCTAGCCCTCGGTTCCAGTGCCGGCGTCCTGGCTTTCTCCGCTCTTGGGCGGATTCCATCTTTGAACCTTATCCGTAAAATGTCAGAACCGAGAGACTGATTCCAAACTGTGTCTTGAAGGTGTTTTCCAGAAATTCTCCAGGCAGGGGAAAAAGGAAAAAAAAAAAAAAAAAAAGGTGGCCCAGGTGCAGGAACTGCCTGGGGAAAGATAGGAAGGTCCAAAAGGGCACAGGATACTTGAGAAATACGGAGCTTTCCTTGCCTGCTGCCTGCGTGCTTGGTGAAGCCTGAACACGAGGCCAGTTGGACTGTCTTGGTTCCGTAATGTGACTCATTCATTCCATTCAATCCGAGGGCCCTGGCATCCCTGACTAGTGCACCATCGTGGGGCCTTTTCTCCTCCCTCTCACTAGACGGAGAAAAGCGGAGGGCACAGAGGTGAGGTGACCTGTCCTGGGTCCCAGCAAGGGCGGAATTTGGACAGGGGCTCCAATGCTCGATGACGGGTCACGGGGGCTTATTCTGATCTAAGACGCTCTAAAAACTGCCTCTTCGGTGAGCTGCCTTTTCCTGTGCATTTTTAAAAATGCTCTTTTAGTTAATATGCGGGAGGGATTTCGATGTGCTGGTACATAACCTTTTGCTGAAGTGACAACGTGCTATAAACGGGTCCCAGGAGAGCTGGTGTAATTTGGGCTGTGAGGGACAGAGAATACCAATGCAGACCTCTCCAGAAGGCCCGCTGCTCCTGGGAGCTGGGATGCCGGCGGGGGTGGGGCGGGGGCTCACCTCCCCACGCCGAGGCCAGGCCTCCAGTGCTCTCCCATCTTGTGTCCAGAGACCACGTGTTGTTCAGGTCATGCTGGACTGTTTGGCCTTTTTTATTCCCTCACATTTTTGAGTGAGCGTCTCAGTTCTTAGAGAAGGAGGTCTGGAACGGTGTCCAGGACGCAAAGGGACCGCGAGCGGGATGGTGGGACAGACACGGGAGCCCGTTTGTAGGCAAGAGCTGGCCAGTTGGCGAGGTGGTAAGGCAAAGGGGCCTACGCTGAGGGCAGATCGAAAGGCACCTTCAAGGTCTGTTCAGCATTTGCCCTTGGTCCTGACGGATCCCAAAAGGGGGCTTGGGAGGTTTCAGTTAATTGAGGCTGATTCTAAATTGGGAGGCTTAAGAAATGGTAATTACCGTCCTGGGGGAGCAGACCAGAGCTACCAGTGCTGCTGGGAGTAGAGATCATGGATTCCGGGCCCCTTGCCTCTCCCACACACCTAGAGGCTCCGAGACCTTCCGCCCACAGAGGCATCAGGGACAGACCTGGTTGCAGACCAGGGGCTGCTTCCTCCGTTCCTGTGAGTGGGCTTGGGGCATGGAGGTGTGTTCCGTGCCTGCGTGTGTGAGTGTGCATGTGAGCGTGCCCATGTGTGTGCTGGTACTAGGCCACCTCCAGGCCCCTTACTTCCTTACCTGTCCGGGGACAGAGAGAAGAGAACCCCCCCAGGCGGATTCTCAGCAGGGCATGGACTTTGGGACTCCAGAAAGCAGCGGTGTGGACACAGGTGACAGCGCATGGTTTGGGTCCCACCCAAAGAGGAACCTGCGTCATTTAGAGTGGCCCATAGGAGGCCTGGGATGCTTCAAGGGGCCAGGAGTGTCCCATCTTAACAGGTGTGTGAGCAGAGGCCAGACGTCTGCCTGTACCTTCCTGTCATTTGCAGTCCCTTCTAAGCCCAAGTCCTGGCACGGGGCATCCCCCTCCCCCAGCTGGACACACAGCAGTCCCCAAGACTGTTCCATCTTGCCAACCCAGACTCACTGGAGGGACTGACAAAGGGCTTCTGCCCCCTTGAACTTGGCCTGGAGAGAACCAGGGCGCGGGGATGAGGTTGATAGTGTGTCGCAGCGTATGTGTGATGCTGAACTCGTGTGTGTGTGTGTCTGTGTCGTCTGTGTGCATTTGTGTGTGTGCCGTGCACTCACTTGGGGAGGGCCGCAAGCACGGAGTGTGAATGTCCGTGTAGAGAGTGTGCAGTGCACGTGGTTCTGAGCCGAGGCAGGTGGGCTGGGGGGCACATGTGTCTGCACTTCACAGGTGTTCACCATCAAATGCGCATGAATGCACTTGGGCTGGTGGACGTGTTTGTGGCTAGGGTGTGTCTGTCTGTGGGGGTGCGTGCAGAGCGCCCCCCTTCTGGTCCGTTTTTCCCCACCCCAGACCCCCATCACCATGTTTGCTCATCACTTGGGGCTCCCAGTTGCTCCAAACCCCACGCCTCCACTTACAGGGAACTTGACACCTGCCAGCCCCGCTCTTGACCTCATCCTTGCTTTGGGCACAAGAGCAGGCCCAGCATGTGGCTAAGGGATCTCAGGAGACCATAGGGACAACAGCAAAAGAGCAAGAGGTGGCCTCCTGGTCACTGCTCAGCCCCTCCCCGGAAAGTCCTGCAGGAGGTGGGCTTCTGAGTCTCTGAATCCCTGTCTCCCCTGACAGGGAGACCTTTCTGGAGCTACCGTGGGCATCTCCAAAGATGGCATGTTTTGAGAACATGAGAACACGAGACATGGCACTTCTGGGGACAGGATGCGAACATTTCTAGAGAAGAGATGGAAACCATTTAAGGGGCGGCACAGTTTTGAAGACAAAGTGGCATTTTGGGAGATGAGGTGTGAACATTTCTGGAGATAGGGGAGGGCATTTTCTGGAGTAAAGATGAAGCCTTTCTGGATTCCAGACATTGCTAGAGATGAAACGTTTCTGGAAATGGACTATTTCTAGAGATAAACTGTAGTACCTCTAGAAATGGAGTGTTTTTTAAGATGATGCAGGAGTATTTCTGGGAATAAAATAGGGCATTTCTGGATTTGAGGTATTTTTGGAGCTGAAATGGAACATCTCTAGAGATGGGATGTGATATTTCTGGAAGTGGAACATTCTTGGAGCTAAGATGGAGCCTTTATACAGAGCAGTGGCATTTGTGGAGATGGATTGTATCTGAAGATGAGAGAGGATTTCTTGAGATAAGATGGAACATTTCTGGAGATGGAACGTTCTGGAGCTGAACATTTCTGGATTCGAACCAAGCATTTCTGGAGAGGAAATTTGTCATTCTCAGAGGGGGACCGAAGATGGGATATTTCTGGAGGTGGTGTTTTCTGGAGATGAGGGGACCATTGCTAAAGCTGACTGTTTGCCTTTTGAGGAGTAGATGGGGGTGCATCTCTCACGGGGCCCAGGAACACCTGCCTACCTGTGACCCTTGTTTCGCAGGAGATGGGCCTGAGGTCCAGAGGAGAGGCTCCTGCCCAGGCCCGCTCCTCCTGTAAGTGGCGGAGCAGACCTTCTGAGGACCTTTCCAGAACAATCCCTTCCCCACCAGCCTTGTGCTGTCATCCTCCCCAAGGGAGGCCAGAGCCCTCTCTGTCCTGTTCTTGGGGTCCCCACCCCCATCCTTGTGGGGCCCTGGCAGCCTCCAGGCTCACTGCAGGAATAGGCAGTGACTGAATGGTTAAATTTAATTTAATTCAATTTCTTTGGAGCCATCTGAGGCTTGCTCCCCAGCCCGCTCTGCCAGGAGCCTCCTCCCTCTCTTGAGCCGGTATCCGACACCCCCCCCCCCACCTTAAAGCAGCCCTGAGGTTGGCCTTGCTTCAACAGAAGGAAACGGGGGGTGGGCGTGTACAAGGCTGAACATGGGTGAAGGCCAAGGTTCCTGCTCTAGCCCAGGCTGATCGGGGGGCGGGGGGGACGGGGGAAGGTGTGCCAGGCCACCTCCCCCCAACTCCAAGGAGGTGGCCATAGAGGCCTGTCGCCACTTGAGCCGGCCTGGAGCCCCAGAGTAATTATTTCTCTTCCTTAATTGAAATTTCAGCCTCAGTGATCCTGCCTCAGAAGTGTGAGGTAGGGGAGGGCGCCTGGTGGGGTGGGAGAGGGTGGGGAGCCCCCTTGCCTGCCCCCAGAAGCTGGGAGGCAATGCCAGCCTCCAGGCCCCAAACTCTGGTGGTGGGCATGGGGTGGAGAGCTGCCACTTGGGGAGACGGGGGCCAGGGTGGGGGGCATTGCTTCGGGCCGGTTATGGCAAACTGCAGTTAAAAAGCTGAACCTTTCACCTGATGGCTGGGGAGAAGGTCGAGAGGAAGAGGACGGCTGGCCTGAGGAAGGTGTACGATGGGGGGCCGCCTGTGCTGACTGATTCTGAGCCAGGGTGGCAGGAGGGAGTGGGCAACCGGGGTGGTGGGGAGCCACTGCCTCCTCCCAGATCTGGCAGGATCTGAGGGGGTGGCCTGGGGGGGCTGTGACTCAGGCGGGGCAGGCCATGATGGCGGCAGGCCCAGTTCCTGGTTCAGGGCTGGGTGAGGCAGCTGGCCTGGTGGGGTGGGGTGGGCTGTGGCTGGTGGGGGCAGCTGAGGAGGCTGTTTTCCCAGCTGCGGTCAGGCCGGGCGGAGCATCCGGGCTGGGCGCTGGGTCACCGCGCGCGCGTGTGCGCGCGCGCACACATACACACACTCTCTCTCTCTCTCTCTCTCTCTCTCTCTCCCCCCCCCCTTCCTCTCTCTACCTGGGTGGTCCCTGCTACTCCACAAGGCCTGAGGCCTGTCTGCTGGTGGAAGAGGGGGGCAGTAGGAAGCAGGGGGGCGGGGAAGCCATGGGTTCCAGACAGGCTAAGGGTCCACCCCTCCTTGAGCTTCTGAGCGGTGGCTCTGAGGTGCTCAGGTTAAACGTCCAGGCTTTCAGCTTCTGCCCACATTTGTCCAGACTCAGGCCCAAACAGGCCCCATCACAAGGGAGCAGCTATGGCCGTCCCCACCCCCAGGCCCTGGTGCTTGCCCTCAGGGTCTCAGTCTTTCCCAACTGGGAAATGGGATTTGTGGTCAGCTCGTTTTCAGGGCTGAAAGAAGCTGCCAGGTGCTCAAGACCCCAAGCCCAGGCTGTCCCCGCTCACTGTGGTTATGAAGAAATGTGCCTCAGCCTGAGCAGGCCAGGCCGGCCCCCTGTGAGCAGTAGGAGCCCAGGGAATGGCAGTGCTGTCATCCATGTTGGGACTGACACTGTGTTTTCCCGGCACCCAGAAGTGGCTGTTAGGGGAGCTCTCCGCCCGGGGCCTCCTCCACCCATGGGCGGGCAGGTTTTGTTTCAAGGGAGGCTAAGGGCTTTTGGAGTAAGGACAGGGCCGGGAGAGGGATGGCGAGGTGGCTGCCTTTTCCACTCACGTGGCTCCCACGCGCGCACACTGGGCATCACACATCCATTAAGAGCTCTCTAGAAAACCCACTGAGGTGAGAGCCTTGCTCAGCAAGTCCATGTCCCTGCGTCTCGCCTGACCCCTGGATGGCAAAGCTCACAGCCCATCTTCCGTGGGGGGGGATGGAGGTGGCGGGGGTCTGTGGCTGTCCTCCAAGGAGAAGAGGACAGAAGCAGATGCGTGGAAGGGACAAGTCAGCTCCAGGAGCTGAGGAAGGGAAGAAGGTGCCACCGCATTCGTAGTCCTTTGCTTAGAGAGAGAAGAGGAGGACAGATGCCGGGAGAGATGGGGGAGGGATGAGGATGGCAGAGACAGTCTGGCAGCAAAGGTCGGGGTGGAGGGCCCTGGAGCCTGAGCTTGACCCAGCTACAGAATGGCTGCCGCTTGCCTGGGCCACGGCCCCCTTGGGGAGCTCTGTTCTGGCTCAGCTCCAGGCAGCTCCAATACCTGCCCCTTCCCCTGACCTCCCTTGGCCCACTTGGGGATTTGGAGGCCTTAAGCCTCCACCCACCAGGAGCTGGGCTGGGTTCTCCTGGCACTGGGGGAGAGGGAGTGGAGGGGAGCAGCAGCGGGGGCACCCCAGAGGCCACCTGGGGGGCTCCCAGGCGCCAGTCTAGCCCCATCAGTCGGCTGCTGAGCTGACCTTGTCACCCTGGGTCCAGAGAGAGGGCAGCCCCTCCCCCACGTGCACAGAGCCTGCAGAGCTGACATGAGTCACCTTACGGTCGCACACAACTCCCTTTACCCACCGAGGGGAAGCAGGAAGCATCCCAGAGGACTTGGGATCACTCACCTGCATGGGTCAGACCCCGTGCTGCTCTGGCGTCCGCCTAGAGCCTTGGGAGACCCTCAGGGACCTCCGTGTTTAGGAGCAAAGAGGTTGTCCAGACACAGAAATGCATACCTTTGTAGTCCTGTGGCCAGCGGCTCTCATCCCCTCCTCCATCCAGAGAAACCCTGGAGGTCCCAGGTACCAGTGCTGTGCTTTCTTCCTCTGCAACACCTTCCCGAGGTTCTGAGCCCTAACATGGCTGCCCTGGAGAATTGGGGTCACTATCCCCTGTGATGCTCCACATCCACCCCTTCTCAGCCTTGGAGATGGCCAGCCTGGAGAGGTACCTGACACTGTGTCATGTCTGCCAGGAACCACCTCCCACCCCCACCCCTGCCGCCAGAGAGTGGAAGGACTTACACGGGGCTGCCTGGGCTGGGCTGGGATTCGAACCGGCAACCGCAGAGCACAGCTCCTGGGGAAGAGAGGTTTGGGCAGCGCAGGCCTGTGGCACAGTGCTCTGGGATTTATTTCTGACCCCCCAACCCTTGGCCCACCTTGGCAGGCCTCAGGGCAGACCCTCTCTCTCGGTCATCCCCCCCCCCCTCAGAACAAAGCAGCCTCTAGGAGATGTGCCAAAGCCAAAGCTTCAGTCAGCAGGTGAAAGGGAACTTTATCTCTGCCTTTTGTTACTTAAGGAAGGAGTGCAGAGAACGGATTTGCCCTTGAATAGGGAGAGAGGGAGACCAGGAATGGCGGGGGGGGGGGTACATGCTTAAGGTTAGGGCAGGGGCCGACACACCTGAGACCCGATTTCTTGCTACCCCACTAGAACATCAAGAGCCTGGTGGTCATTTTAGTATTCAACATGCGTGGACACACACACATACAGGCACACACGCTCTCACACATACACACACTTTTATGCACTCACACATGTCACTCCCGTTCTCCCACCACCCTCTGAGGTCCCCTCCAAGCCAGGAAGCAGAGGGGGGGGAAAAAAAAAAAAAAGGAGAAAGGGAAAAAGAGAAAGAGAGATTAGTGGGAAGAAAATCCGGCTCCATGGGGCAGGCTTGGCTACCCTCCTGCGTAAGACAGGACCCTCCCTCCCGGGCCCCTCCACCACCCCATTAATAAGATGGGGCCCTTGTTCACGAGTTCTGCCACAGAAAGGGAAGAATCAAGGACTTTTCAATAAGAGAGAACTCCCTGGGTGGTTTTGAATAGTTGCTTTTTGTGTGGGCAGTGAGGGACTGGTCCTCTCCTCGGCGCCCTGCCCTGCCCCTCCACTGCTCCGTCTGGAGCCGCGTGCTCCCGGGTCCCCAGATGCATGAGCTCGTTTCTTGGGAGCCCGGGCCATTATTGTTCCTGCTTTTCCCTCCTGACATCCTCAGCTTCGCAGAGGCCATGGGCAGCCTTCATATCTCGGGAGAGCTAGAGAATCCCCAAGATGATTCTAAAAAGGCTTAAACCTGGGGAGTAGGGCCCAGCGTGGAGCACCCGGTCCCTGTCCTGTGCCAGGGAAAGAAAGGCACGCTCCCCACATCCCTTCCCCGGGTGCTGGGCCTGCTGGCCTCCACCAAGCTCACGGCCATTGCTTCGGTGCCAATAGAAGGGGCGTGAATGGAGGCGAGGCTGGCCAAGGGGAGATGACGGTGGAAAAGGAGAGAGACAAGCAAATCCGTTTTATCAGACGCTGCATATCTTAGGAAAGCACATTTCAGCTCTTTTGGCTTTTGGCAAGCTGGTCCTACCCTTTAATTTTCTAATAAAAAGGAATTACCTTTGCTGAAAAGGCTGTAACCAGCTTCATGTCAGTGTCTCTTAGTAGAGACCATAATTCCCAGCTTGGGTGCCTGCCGGCTAGGGGATGGGCTCCTGTGGCCAAAAGTGACTCTGTACGGGGACCCTGGGGCAGATGGCAGGCAGTGCTGTGGGCTGTCCACCCCCAGCCCGGCCTCCAGCCATGGTTCCAGGCTCACCACCAAGGCCCCAAGACTCATAGCAGACACTTAATAAATATTTGTGGCATGAATGAATGCATGAATTCTTATTGCTGAGGCCTGGGGTAGCTGGCAGGATGCTCAGAGGGTTGGATCTTTGTCGAATGAATGAACGCATGAGTGCACGGATGAAATCTGTGCTCTCCGGAGTCTCAAGTCACCTATCTGGAAGGACTTACCAACCCTGTACCACTTGCAGCTCCCCAGCCTCCCCCCCCACAACCACCCCTGGCACTGAATTGACTGGAAACTTGCCAAAAATAATCTTTTTAAAAATATGTGTTTATTTTATTTATTTATTTATTTATTTATTTTTAAAGATTTTATTTATTTCTTTGACAGACAGAGATCACAAGCAGGCAGAGAGGCAGGCAGAGAGAGAGAGGTGGAGGCAGGCTTCCTGCTGAGCAGAGAGCCTGATGCGGGCCTCGATCCCAGGACCCTGAGATCATGACCTGAGCCGAAGGCAGAGGCTTAACCCACTGAGCCACCCAGGCGCCCCATTTTATTTATTTTTTTTAAGACAAAACAGAAGGGTGTAAAGTTGGAACTTCAGGTTCTCGCAGCTCCATGTCCGAGTCCCCAGAGTCAGAGGCAGGGGCCCCATCCTTTAGCCAGCCCTTGCTCCTTTCCCTGGGAATTCTGTGCCTTAGGTCCACTTTGTGATTTCCTCCAGGGGGACCCTTCCACACACACAGTTCTGTAGTCAGTCCTCCCCTGGCCCGCTCCCCAGCCTGGGCCACAGGAAGCACAGAGTAGGGCCTCACGTAAGTGCCCTGTCTCTGCAGGGTGGACATGGGGACAGTGTTTTTTTTGCTGTTACAAATACTTTCATTCCAGTCCCAGTTTTAAACAAGCTTGTGTAGGCAGAATACATACCACAGGTGGGCACGTGATCAATGGTAGCCTTTGTGATTTGGGACAAATCTGGACTCAGTTCCATGCCCCAAACATCTCTCGTACCCCTTCTGTGTACCAGGGACCCCCATGGTTCCAGCGGGGTGAGGAGCCTCTTCCCGCCCCCCCCAGCAACAACATCAGGAGCCCAGCTGCCCCGCCCCTGAGCAGCCCATCACTGCCAGCACCTGGGTACTGTCAGACTGATTTATACCACTGGAAATGCCAGGGCATGTTGGCAAGCGGATCTCACACACAGCATCCTTTCTGGGGCTGACCCCAGTGTGGAGGCCTGGAGGCACCCTCCCCACCCCTCCCTGCCCCACATCCATGTCCCAGGCACCGTGTGCCCTACTTCAGCCAGCAGACCTGGGAGCGTCCTGGGGCTCATCTGGGTGGGCGCTTGGGAAGAGACACACAGAAATGCCCAGCATACCTTCCCTGGGCCTGCCCAAATCACAGTCCCTGGGGGTGGTCCAGAATTAGAACTCTAATAAACCCCTTGGGGACCGCTGTGTGCCAGCCTGGACCGGAAACCAATACAAGGCATAGCAATATCAGGGACATCTTTTAGGGTGGCCAGGGCCTGGTCCTTTTTGCAGCTGGGCAGTGGGAGAGCTGATGGGCTCAGGATGGGGAGGGGACCAGCAGGAGATGTTGCTTCCTAAGATTCTGGTTTGGGCGGTGACATAGGTCACCTTAGTGTCCGCTGCACAGTTCTTGGCATACAGTGAATGCTGAAGAGACTTTGCTTACAGACACTAGTGACTTTGTGAATGGTGATGCTTGTGTCTGTGCTGACTTTGGGGTCCCATTGGGACTGCCAGGATCACCTCCTTTCTCACTGATAGCCAACTTGTCTTGAGGGGGGACGCAGTTGCAGTCTGGAGTATTGTAGGTTTCAGGTTCCCCATGGTTCAAATATCAGCCCCTCTGCCCTGGGTGACCTTCCCTGCACTGAGCCTCTGTTGGCTGTTCTGTAAACTGGGCCTGATCATCTTGGCACACCCAGGGTGGCCATGAGTAGTGGTAGCCAGGGAGGCGAGCCCCTGTGCAGAACTGGATCCTTACCAGGTGATTTCCCGAGGGTGGCCTTGGTGTGGTTTTCATTCCAAATAGTTTTTTAATTACAAAAGACGAAACGTGATGGTTGTTAAGTAAAAAAGGAAGTAGTGGAGGTACATGAATAGGTCAGAGTTGCTCAGCACAGAGGTTCCTTGGAGGCCAGTACTTTTCCTTATCTAATGTGCGCCTTTGGATGGGGTGTGTGTGTGTGTGCGTGCTTGCGCGTACACGCGCGAGCATTTGTGCACACTCACACACACTTAAATCTTCATAGCGAGCCTACTGTGTGTGGAACCCTGAGGATTTAGAGACGACTCGGACCCCGGCTCTGCCTTTAGGGGGCGCTCTGGGCCCTGTTGGGGAGACTGACTGGAACCTGATAAATTAGCCTTTGATGGGGAGTCCGCTGTAAGGAGATGAGGTAAGAGGGGGTGCACAAAGGCAGGAGCTCACTGTGGGTGGGGGGTGGGGTCGGGGGGGGGAGCGGGAAGGGCTTGGTAGGGCCGCGGGGTTTGAACTGGTCCTGCACAAACGCTTGGAAGTGTTTAGGTAGCGAAAAACAGAGGGGAGCGGGAAGAGCCCTCGGGGAGAGGGAGGGAGGTGGCCGGGGACACGCGGGCTTTGGGATCCCGGCAGGACTGCCTGGCTCGGTCCCTCCGTGCGAAGCCACCCGTGAGAGCTTGGCGACGGCGCGCACTGTGTGTGTGCTGGGGACGGGGCGCGGGGGGGGCGCGGGGCCCTGGATGCCGGGGCCGGAGCCTCGGCTTTCTTCTGGAAGTCATGGGAGCCGCCAAAGGCTTTGAAGCAGGGAAGTGACCTGGTCCGGTGTGTGTGTCTGAAAGCGGCCGCCCTCCGGCAGAGCTTGCAGGAGGGTGAGGGGGTCAGGGAGCCCCCCCCCTGGAGGCGCGTGCGGTGGTCCGGAGCGCCGCCGAGCAGCTCTGGCGGCCGGGACGTGGCCGGAGGGAGGGCGGGCCCGGCGGCGGGGGTGGGAGCGGCTGTGCCGCTGGCGATTGGACGCGGGCGGGGAGGGCGGGGTCTGGGGCGAGGACCCGGAATGGACCGTGCGCGGCTCCTGACGTGGGCGGGCGCAGCGTGGGGCCGCGGGCTGGCGCCGCCTTCCTCCGGGCCCCGGCCGCGGCCGGCTCCCACCTCTGGGAGCGCCTGGCCCTCCGGCCCCCCATTCCCCCTTTCCGGGCAACATGCCCTCCACCGGCACCTGGCAGACCCGCGCTGCGGACAGCAGCGGGCGGAGGCCTTTGTGCTTTCCAAGTCCTCTTCCAGGGACGCGGGTGATGACCGAGCCGGCAGATGCCCCGCTGGTGCCACTGCCGCCACCCACCACCCTCTGACGCTCAGCTGCTCCCAAAGAAAGACCTTGTCACAAAGGGAGGGAGGGAGAGGACGCGCTTCCGCGACGCAGCCCATCTGGGAGCCAACGTTATTTTCCCGATTCAAGGAAACATCTGTTCATGCCTCTTCTTTCAGAGAGGCAGGCAGCCGACCCAGGACGAGGGAAGCCGCCGGGCTTGTCCCTGGCGCTGGCCAGGAGGGTGGAGAACGTGGCTGAGCCCAGGACCCCCGCCCTGAGGGGTTTAAAACAAGCCACCACCGTTCTCTGCCCGATTTCCACCCACCTGCTGCCACTTGCCCTGCCTGCCTGCCTCTGTCCCTCTGTGGACTTCTGGTGCATCCTCCACCCCCTAGATGCCGGTGGCTGTCACCGCCTCCCCTCAAGTACAGGGCTCCTGGGGCAAAAACTGTACCCTCCCCCAGAGTGCCATATGTGTTTATCGAAGGACCCCTTCATTATTTCTCTCACACACAAGCCATGTTTTTTGAAAGATATGGCTGCCAAACAAACTGCATTTATTACATAATGATTAATTCATTGCCCCCATTTCTTATTAATCAAAGACATCCATAACTGCCTATCTGAGCTTTGGGTGGGGGAGATAGCCAGCAGGGCCTCGAGCTAACAGCCTTCTGGCCCAGAGCAGGGGGACTGCTAGATTTGTGTCACTGCGGCCTTGTTTGGGTAAATGCACAGTGCCCCTGAGGTTTCTAGAAGAAATAGACAGCTCACGGACCCCCCACACCTCGCCTCTCTGAGCCCCTGGGGCCACCTGGGATGGTTTATCACCCCCTCTCCAGCCAGCTCTGATCTCAGGCTGGCTGCTTGGCACTAGGCCACTGGTTGACCAACGGCTTGGCAGAGGATGAGGGAGGAGTAGGCTTGTCTCCATCCCTGGAAGCTGCCATTAGCGGCAGCCTGGGATGGAGATGGGAGCCTGGGCTGAGGTCAGGACTGCTGTGGGCAGAGCTGGAGGGCGGCTGACGGAGCACTGTCCTGGCAAGCTGGTCCTGGACACAGAGGCTGAGAATCTTGGGGTTCCAGGGCATTTGAGACTCTATCCTCTCACCTCCCTGGGGGTATATCAAGCTTACGTTTTTAGCTCTTGGGATACATGAGAAGTCTGAGGTTGGGCCAGTGCCATCCACCCTTTTTTTACCCTCTCATCCAACACGTGTGGCCTGCCATCCACCAGGAACGTCCCTTACCTCAAGGTGTTCATAGTCTAGTAGGGCTATAGACAGATGCCCAGATAAGTCATGACTGTCCTGTGTGGTGTCAAGCCACGGGTTGCCCAGGAAGGTAGGGACCAACAGGAAGGTACCTAACCTAAACCGGGCTGTGTGGTCAGGGAAGCCTTCCTGGAGGAGGTACTATTGCTAAGTGCTTTTAGGTTTGGGTTTTTTGTTTGTTTGTTTGTTTTGTTTTGGTTTTTTTTTTTTTTTTTTTGGTCTGCTTTTTAAATAACTGCTTTGCGCCACATGCCATTAGGTGCTTTTCACATACGTTGTCGTGTTTCATTTGCACCAACAATCCTGTGAGGTAGGAAATAGCTTCCGCATGTTCTCGATGAGTAAGCTAAGTATCAGAGGGGAGGTTGCTTGGCCAACTCACTCAGCCAGGATTAGAACTCCAAGTGGTTCTTAAAACATGAGAGAAGAGATGTTAGGGAATGGGAGGTGAGTCTGGCGTCCCTGGCAGAAGAAACAGCAAAGGCAAAAAACACGGCAGTGGGAGCTGCTGGGGCACGAAGGTGTGTAATGCTAGAGTGAGCAGAGGGGGGCTTGAGTCATGGAGAGCCTCGAATGCTGGCGGCAGAGAGCTGGGGAGCCACAGCAGGTATGTGAGTTGGGGCAGCGTCCCACTGCAAGGGGCACCCTCGCCTGCCTGTCTCCTTTTAGGTACCTGGTGACCGACATACTTTCTAGATCTGGTATGTCTTTTCCTGCTTCTGACCTCTGGAGACAGCAGACAGGCTGGCATCAAGCATTAGGGAAATGTCCAACACATCAGCCCCCTGGGGGCCTCCTGGACCTCTCTGCAAATCCTGTAGTGCCCATCTCCACTGTCCCTGTCCATAAAGAGGTTGAATGGCAGCCAGCATCTGCCCGTCAGTGGAGAGTTCCCGCTCTTAGCACCAGCTCGCTGAGCTGCCTCCAGGGACGGTCCTGCCCGCCTCCCCAGAGAGTCAGCACTTCCGCTGCTGCCTAATGGCTCTCTCAGCTGGAGACGATCCTTAATATTTAGCCCGCGTGGCAGAAGCCTTAATAGCAGCAATTCTCCCTCCCCACTCCTGCCTCCTGAGCCCCAGAGACAGCCCTGCTCACCTTCTGAGCTGACCTCCCCTGCCCCCAGGCATCAGGCAGAGGCCTTTCTGCCCACTCTGGGTAATATCTGGAATGCACATGCACCCAGCAGCCCCTTGCCAGTGGTGTTTTCTCCCCTGGGATCCAGAGATGCCCTGTGAGAGTATTATTAGTGTGGCCTCCATTTTAAAGATGAGAATACGGACACTTAGAAGGGAGCCACGATGAAGACAGATCATCTGAGGCTCAATCTTTCCTCCTCCTCTTGGTTCCAGGAAGTGGCCCGTGTTCCCTCACACCTGCAAGACCTTCATCACTACCGGTCTACTTGGAGCTCTATCCTCCCTTCTCTCTCTCTCTCTTAGATCCCATCTCGGGGAAGCCTCCATGTTCCACCACCACTGCCCTTAGTATTTACTAAGGACGGCATTCTTCTGCACACTAAGTAGGCTCCACAAGGTCAGGATTCACCCCCTCTGTATCCCTAGCACCCAATATGGGGCATACGGGCCTTCAAAAATATTTACTGAATGAGTAAATGAGCAGTGAGTAAATGAGCAGTGGGTAAGTGGATCCCTGTGCTAGTTAGGAGAAGGCTAATTGCAGTAACAGACAAACCCTAATATTTCTAGAAGTTTATTCTCCATGCGTGAGGATAGCGAGTTTCCGGTTGGTGGACAGTTTCCTCCATGGGGTGAAAGGCCTTAGGCTTCCCCTGTGACCTCACTACGGTCCCCATGCCTGGAATGGGTGCATCACTCCTACTCACATTCCATTGGCTAGAATTCAAGTCATGTGACTTGCCCAGTTGCAAGGGAGGCTGGGGAATGTAGTCCAGCTGTGGCTCCGCGGCAGGCTATAGGTTTTGTCGACTCCAAAGCTTCCCATTAGGGTTACTCTGTTGGTCTGTTTAACCACCAGCGTCAACCTTTACTGAGTCCTTCCCATGGTTGTAAGTGCTTTTCTCGCATTGGCTCATTTCGTTTGCATAACATCCCTGCCCGGTGGGTGTTATTGTCCCTGTTCATAAATGAGGAGGCTGGGACTCACATGTTCTGTGAAGGGGCAGAGCGCACTCAAGGACCCTGCCTGCCCTGCTTCCTTCAAGTCTACCTGTCGGAAGTCTCTCTTAGAAACACACCACCGGTGTCCAGGGGAGACTCTCCTTCCAAAACCTCTGCACAGGTGTTTAAGCAAGCAGGCCAGTGTCTAGAGGAAAGGAACTATATGCAGACTGAGCAGCACTTGCTGGCTTCCCTTTGCCCTGGTCTGTGCAGGTTTTTGCCCTTGCCTGGGATGGGGTGGGGGTACATTTCTCTGAAGGCTCAGCACTCTTCCATCATTTCAGCTGTCCGTTTTTGGAGGGTTTCTGTTCCTCACCACGTCCCCGGCTCCAGGCCTGTGCCAGGCCCCACCTGTGGCTGGTGGGGTAAGGCAGGACTGGCCCTCCCACACAGCTAGAAGGCATACAATGTGGTCACCAACTATTGGCTGTCCACTCTGCATTTTGTCTCCCAGCCCCTTATGATTGGCAGTTGCTCTCCTGCTGGCCTTTCTGCCACTTAGCAGCAGCCCCCTGCCTCTCACCCCGTGCAGAGAAAGGACAAATACCCCTGGTGGGAGAGCTGCAGGCAGAGGCCAGTCAGTGCTATGATCGGGTCTGTATGGAGGATAGGATAGCTCTGGGGAGTGGCATCCTCCCAAGCCAGGTAGCTCCTCCAGACTTCCTGGAGGAGGTGACATTTGATTGTCCCTTGAAGGCGAAGGCCATAGTTTGTCGGATTGAGAGATGGGAAGGGCATTCCAGGCAGAGGTAACAGCTTGTGCAAAGACTGAGGGAGTCTGCCTTCTTGGCTCCTGTCTCTACCTTCACCCCTAGAGCCAGGTTTGTTGCCCAGACCAGTGACCCAGGTCCTTCCAGGCTATGCTGAAGAGGGAATGTCTCCTAGTCTGTGGAGGAGGAGAGGAGGCACGAGAAGAGGAAGAAGAAGGAGGAGGAAAGGACACCATGAAAGGAAGAAGGTGAGGAGGGAAAAGGAGCAAATACTGAGAAGGCTGAGCACCTGCTGAGGCCCTGAAGGGGCCTGGATCTTTTTGCTGTCACCTCAGGCCTCTTCTCTTCTCCCCTTGTTCACTCAGCTATGGACACCGTGGCCTTCTTGTTCTCCATCATTCACACATCATGCCTTAGGGCCTTTGCACTGGCTGTTTGCTCTGGCTCTGACTCCAGGGCTCTCACCACAGATAGCCATGCAGCTGATTTCTGCTCCCCTTTAGTTTTCTCTCAATGTCACCTCTTAATGAGACCTACCAGATCATCCTGTTTAAAACTACAAACCATCTCCCTCACATTCCCACTCTCCTTACTCTGTGTTTTCTCCAAAGCGCATAGTCACCTTCTAATGTCCTGTACACTTTGCTTTTTTATGTTTTTGCTTTTTGGCTGCCTCCTTCTCCCCACCTCCCCACAGTATACTCCTACCCCAAGGCTGCCCTTTTTTTTTTTTTTTTTTTTTTTTTTTAAGTAAACTCTACCCACAGCGTGGGGCTGGAACTCACCACCCCAAGATCAAGAAAGAGTTGCATGCTCCACCGACTGAGCCAGTCAGGTGCCCCCGGATGTTTTGTTTTTAGTCTGTCTTGTTCAGTAGTGGATCTCTAGCCCCTGAACATTGTTGGCGCTCAATAAGTGTTGAAATTAATGAGTAGTTCAGCCCTGGGCAGATTGTGACCCCATTTCAATGACGAAGGAATGGAGGCCCAGGGTCTCGCGGCCACGTGGTGGGGGACCGCCCAGCGCAGTGCGGGCGGAATATCTGCCAATCTTTAGCATCCGGCTCTCATTGTCGGAGGGCCGGTCCCACGACAGGGCGCGGGGCGGCGCGAGGGCGCAGGTAGTCATGGTTACAGCGCCTGAGACGCCTTGTATTTCCTGCCTTTTGTGTTCGCACGAGCCCCAGCCCCCAACCCGGGCCGCCGTCCCTGATTAGCCGTCACGCTGCTGAGGGGCGGGGCGGCCCCAGGAGCCCCGCCCGCCCCCGGAAGTGGGCGGGGCTAAGGAGTGTGGGAGGGGCACCGGGGCTAGGCGTTTCACTTCTCAGGCGTGCACGGCCCGTGATTAACAAGCCGGGCGCGGGCGCGCGCTGCTGGAAAAGGGCGGGGCTTCCGGAACAGCAGCTCTGGAAGCTTGGTTTGGGGGTGAGTGCGCCATGATGGCGGCCCCCGACAAAGGGCGCCTCGTGGTAGCGGCTCTGCCTCTTGTAGTTTTCTCTGGCCCCCCCGGTGTCTGAGAATGAGAGGCCCGAGTGGGCCAGCACTCGGTGGTCTACCCCTGCCGACCTGTCCCTAGTGGCCTACCTGTCCCGGGGGCTGACCATCATTCTTACGCGCTGTCCTGTTCCTGGCCCAGTCCTCACTCCTCCTCAGGAAGCTTTCCCTGTAGACCACTTGCCCTGTTCTGCTTAACAGCTCGTCTCCCTTGCAGTTGTACCTTTATTTGCGCCTCCTCACGCACCAGACAGAACGCCGTGGGGTGGGGGTTGTGGGGGGGTTGCCTGCGGCCTGGCACACAGTAGGTGCTCAATTTGTATTGTTGAATGAATCCATTCATCAGGCTGCCCCGAAGGCCTCCTTGGCAGGCCCAGTGCTGGATGCTGGGGCTTGGGAGAAAGGGAGACAGATGCTCCTTCACTTCCAGACACAGAAGAGCTTGTGTCCAAGGCCAGGCTGTGGGGTGAGTGTCTGGCCTGGACCCCAAGCAAGAGGAGCCTGGTTTGGTGTGTGCCCTTGGTGAATGGCCCACTGTGTTGGCCAGATGGGGAGCCCTGGGGCTGGCCCTAGGAGGCAGGCGAGAAACAGAAATGAGCTGGTGAGGGCTGCCCAGCACACTGGGCCAGAGACTCCTGGAGGCCCAGATATCTGACTTCTTTGTGGAACACTCCCCCAAGCCCTTTCCTGGCTTGAGGGGGTGGACTAGATGAAACCTCCACAGCTCTACCCCCACAGCACTCCAACAATGAAAAGGGAGCTGAAGTCATGAAATCAGTTACACAGTTATCCATTTGTGGAGTTTTGATGGACTTTGGGGTAAATACGTTATTCCCCACCAACACCCCCCCCCAAAAAAAATACAGCCTACAGCAGAGCCAACAAGAAGATAGTATTAAATCAGAGCTTCATCAGCTTTGGAGTTTGTATCAGGGGCAAGTTCGTTTACAGATCTTAAAGGGTGGGGCCCAGGAATCATCCCATTTTCAAGCCTGTGTGGTTTTGCTGCTCAGAATCTTAAGTCCAGGGGCGCCTGGATGGCTCAGTCAGTTAATTGTCTGACTCTTGATTTCAGCTCAGGTCATGATCTCAGAGTTGGGCTCTGATCTGGGTGTGGAGCCTGCTTAAGATTCTCTTTCTCCCTCCACTCCTCTTCCTCAGCAACCCCCCCAAAAAGGATGAAATCCTTTAAAAAAAGTAGAATCTTAAGTCCAATTTTTGAGAAATGGAATGACAAATGTTTGTGTTTCTGAACACATTCAAACCCCTTCCCAGGCTCTAGCGAGACCCCTGTACCACTCTTTATCCCAGACCCTGGGCCCAGATTCAAGTCTAGACTCCACGAACTCTGAACCCTTGGGGAATTGGAGAAAAAAAAAAAAAGTTCTGTATTGTCTTCGGATAAAGTGTGCCTGTGTACCCACATACACACACACTTTGCATTTTGTTTCAGGAAGTTCTCACACCTGGCTTGAGTGGTCTGAAAAGCAGGAGTGACCTGTTTGGGGAACGGCCTCCATGCTGACACTCACCTGAACCTAGGGTCAAAGGGCACAGTTGTATGGGTTGTACATTGCACAAGGGTTCCTGGCGGAAATCCAGCTAAGCTGTGCAGACTGGCATCTGGGGTGTCTTTCTCTATTGTGTACAAAGGCATCATATAACTTGCCCTAACCCTCATCTTCGCTTGCCCGCCTGCCTCCCAGGACAGCTCAGGTTGGCGGCACTGATGAAGTACAGAAATTATGCACGTTATTGCTGACTAGAAGACCTTCCATAAACTCCATTATTAAAGTTGCAACCAATGACCCAGCAGCCCTCACCCACTAATGCTTGGCTCCTGGTGCTTCTAGAATCCTGGGCTTTTACTGGGCAGTGATTGGAAGCTGCCCACAGGCTTCACTTGGGATAGGAAAATGGTCAGGGCAGCTAGGACTGTGTCTCAGCAGAGAGAGGGGAGGAGAATAGTAGGTAGGTGAGCACCTCTTATGTAAATATTTACCCAGTTGACTGAATGACTCCTGGGGTCCATTCTGTACATCAGGAAAACTGAGACTCTGAGGTAGGTGGTCATTGGGGATGGAGAAGATCTAGACTTGATGGGCAAAAGCTCTGGAGTGGGCCAGAAAGGAGGCCAAGGAGGGGGAGGGGCAGTCCCTCTGGCCATGCCTGACTACCACAGACCCTGCAGCCAGCCTTCTGGAAGCTGCTTCTGGAACCTGACCTTTGGACTGGTGAGAGGCCTCCTCTGGGCTCACCCAGCCTGGGCTTTCCTGTCACAGGGCTGCTACCCGAGCTTGGCAGGCCTGTTTGTGCAGTCAGCCCAACAGCCTGCCGGCACCCCAGCACTCAGCCTAGAGCCGTAGACCCAGGGCCTGGCACACGGTGTAAAATGCAGCTTTGCTGAATGAACGTGTGCTAAGTGGCTGCTGAAGTGGGCTCAAGGCTCCTAGCAGCTTGGCTTCTAGACCACCGGAGGAGAAGTCCTGGCACGTGGGGCTGGTGAGGGCAGCCAGACTGGGAGGCCTGGGGTGGGAGGAGCTGGAGCAGGAAGGAGAGGCTCAGGCCTGAGGTTAGACAGGCCAAGGGGAGCTTCAGGCACTGGAGCCGACCCGAAGGGTGAGTTGGCATTTCCTGTTTGCCAAGGTCCCAGCGGCCACCCTCAGTGACCTCCCATCCCAGCTCAGCCTGCTGGAGGGCAGCAGAGCCCAGACCGGGAAGCTCAGGGAGGCCAGAGGCTGCCAGACACTGAAGCTGAGCTCTCCACAATGGGGTCCTTTCTCTACTGGAGACCCTGAGACCCTCCCCACCTACAGGCTGCGCATAGCCTCTTCAGGGATCCTGCCCTCTGGGCACTAAAGATGTCAGGGGTCCATGATGGCTTAAGACCCCCTCCCCAGGCAGCAATCTCAGTCACCATCAGGCAGGGGGCACACACACCCCGCCCACCCCGTCTCTTCTTCCCTGCTCGTCCCTCCTAGTCTGGGCCTAGCCATGCCCTCCCTGGGCCTTTCACCCACAGGTAAGACTGAGTCACTTCGTGGCTCTCTGAACAAAGCCCAGCTCCTAACCTGGCACCTGGCACTTGACACTCTGCACACCTGCCCCCCGCCAGCCTCTCATGCCTCTCAATGTGTCTCTTGGGGTGCCCTCCAGCTGGACACCATGTCCGATTCCTCCGTGTCCCCAGTATGGGCCCCATAGGGCCTGGCTCAGAGGAGGGCCTTAGAGTACTTGGTGAGTGAGTGAGTGACAGCCCGGGTTCCCGCAGGGGCTGACTTCCTGGAAGAGTGGGCAGGGGGTGGCATCTGGCAAGGCAGACCTCCGAGGAGGCCTCCTTACCTCCCAGGGGGAGCCTCTACCTTGGGGCACAGTGCTCAGCTGCCTTGTCATCACAGGAGAGCCCTCCATGCCTCCCAGTACTTGCATGAATCCCCCCGCTTTGCAGGGTAAGGAGGGCCCAGGCCACCTCCGCTGGGACTGTGGGTGATTATTTAAGAGCCTGTGGGTAGGCCTGTGTCTCCTCGCCCCTTGGGATGGGAGCTTCAGGGTCCCCACTTGAGGGCATTCTGGAGCCTGGGACATTTAAGAGCCCAGTGCAGGACTGGTGTTGGGGGGTACCCGGGGTCAGGGGGTGCAGCACGACTGAATGAATGAGGGGATGGAGAAGTGCTGGGGGGGGCGAGCCATGAATGTACCCATGACCTTGCAGCTGAGCCCCATGCCCTCAGGCCGGGCCTGGTTTCTAGGAGGGCTCAGGAAGGGACCCACGCACACACAGAGGCCGTGTTCATCCCTTCCTTCCTTCACGCATTGGTGAGCATCTGCTTTGTGCCAGACTGTTCCAGGTGCTAAGTAAGGGCACAGCGGTGGTCAGCACACACAAAAACCCTTATCTGTGAAGCGGATGTGTGAATGGGGGACCCTGAAAAAAGCAGGTGAGCCAGTGATGAAGCAGGGAGCTGGGATGGGGGCCAGGAGGAGAGGGCTTCCGTAGAGGTGGTCAGAGCAGGCCTCTCTCTCTGGGGTGACGGGCTTAGCTGGCAAAAACGGGGTTCTGGTCACTGTTATTAACAGCATCCCCAAAGCTCTGCAAAGTTTGTGCTGTCCCTAGAGGGGGTCTGTGGGAGACAGGGTGTCACTCTCCTCCTACAGCCCCGTGGCTGCTTGTGGCTCTGGGAGATGACGTGACTTTTGGGGACAGAGCTGTCAGGTGGGGGGGGTGTCATCTGGGTGTTGGGACCCCCAGGCCCAGTTTCTGTGGCCCAAAGACCACGGGGTCTTGGGGATCCAGGGAGGAGAGAGCCCATTCGGCTGCTGAGTCAGGGAAGAGTTTCTAGCCTGGGGTAAGAGGCCAAGGAGGGTTAGAGGAGGCAGGAGAGAATTCCAAATGAAAAGAGCAGCGTGAGCAGAGGCTTGGTCGGAAAGCCCAGAGGGAAAGCACCCTCCCTAAAACCAGCTTGGTTTGGGGTCACCTCAGCCGGGGAGCTGCCTTGCCACACATGGGGATGGCGGGAGCCCGCGCTCGGGTGTGTGTCCAGGCGTGCATACGGGGGACCTGGTGGCCACCGCGGGGCCGGGCCTCCTGCATCCAGGATAGCCCCGACCCCCCCCATGCCCTTGGTTCCCCCCCCTTCCCCCTCCAGCCCCTCTGGCTCTCAGGAGCCAGGACAGACAAACAGTCCTGCTTCCTGCCCAGCCGCGCCGCCTGCTCTCCCAGGGAGGATATTTTCCCCCAACTCAACAACAGCCGCCACTTGCAGCTAAGCAGAAGGGAAGTCGGGACTTGCATTTTGCCTTCCTCGCGCCTGTAATCAGCCCCACACAGCCCCCGCCACAGGCGCCCATCAGTGCCGTTTCCGGAGACTACTTCAGATACACCTGCTCGCGCTAAAAGGAGAAGCAGTAATCCATCAAAACAACCCCAGGCGAGGGGCGGGAGGGGCAGGAGGGGCCGGGACTTAGTTTCTCCTCCCGTTGGACTCGGGGCAGCCACGGGCATCCGGATCACATGGCTCTGTGGCTTCTCCCTCGGGCCTCAGTTTCCCTCCTGGTCTGTCAAAGGTGGTGGTGGCAGGGGTGGTGGGGGGGAAGGGTTAGGGAGGGGGGACACAAGCTCCCAGCTCACGCCTCTGGGCCTCCTCCCTCGCCCCCCACCCTCATCTCTCCCTTTCCAGAGACATTATAAATCAAACGGCTTAGAACGTAAGGCATCAAAAATTCTGAAACCTTCATCTATTATTAACGCTGACAGTAAATTCCCCCTCCGAGCGTTTTACATAGCAACTGTTACCAAGCCTCGCTGGTGGAGCTGAGCTCCAGCCCCGCCACATCCCACAGCTCCGGGTGGGATGGATGGTGGCCTCACCCCAGCCTCTCCCCAACCGGCCGCCACCTGGGTACCTGCTGGCGGCTCCCCCGAGGTGGGGTGAGGAGGGGTGGGCAGGAGGGCCCTCGGCAGGGGAATCTGTTGGTTTCCTGCTGAAAGGGGGTCCGCATTGCTCTTGGGGAGTCCTGTGGGAGGTGCCTGGCAAACCTCAGCTCCTGCCCAGGTGGAGAGGAGGGGCCCCTAAGCCCCTTCGAAGGCTCCAGGAGCCTTCCCCTCCCTGCCGCCCTGAGGAGAGGAGCCCAGTGAGATGGAGGACGGGAAAAGGCTTCGTAAACTGTAAAGGGCTGTGCAGATTTGTTTACTGATTCACCCACCTGTCAGCTAGACGCTCCTGAGTGCCTGTGCGTCTGCAGGCGGTATCTGGGCACCGGAGATTTAAAACAAAGACAAAAGACCCAGTCCCCGTTGTGTCTGGTTTGGTAAGAGACAGGCTTGTCAACCCCTAATTGCATTGAGTGCGATAATCAATGTGTGTTTGGAGAGCTGGAGCGGGAGGGGCGAGTCACCAGATCTGGGGGTGGGTAAGGGATCAGGAAGGGCTCTTCACAGGAGTTGGCCCCTGGGCAGGGTTCTGAAGGGTGAATAGGGGTGGGTTGGCCTGTTGTGGATAGAGGGACTAACATATGCAAAGGCCCCGGGGCATGACGTGGATCCCTTGGCAAGTGGATTATAGCCACAGTGTTTTGGTGGAGGAGAGGACCTGGGAGAGGGACCAGGGGCCAGAGGATACGAGACCTTGGATGCAAAGCTCCGAGGTGGAGTGGTTATTTCAGGGGAACTATGGAAGATTGTAGACTGGGGAGGAACAAAGTCAGGTTGGGGCCTACAGAAGAGCCATAGATGTCCTCTCTCTGGTTCCAGTTTAGGGGTGCTGGGATGGGTGAACAGCTACTGGCTGCTGCCATTAGCCCTCTCGTCTCCATCCTGGAGAGGTGAGACCACTCACCAGGCATGAAGCAGAGGCCATTCTGTGCAAGCTGTTATGAGGCACTTACTGTATGCCCAGCCCCACGTTGGGCCTGTGGGCTCTGCCATGGGGAACTTGTCATCACAGTTGGGGGACAAATCAGTACAGATTCCATGAGGGAAGCAAAGCATGGACAGGGTGTGAGGCCCTGGGGCCAGCCGGGGCCCAGGTGAGGGACGGGGGGATTGCCTGGAGAAGGACAAGCCCCTGGGTGGGGGCAGGGGGAGCCTACAGACCGCTTCCCGAAAGAAGCTCTCTCTCCCTTGCTCCGTGCTGCTCCAGAAAGCGGGACACAAACGGGGACGCTGACTTCAGCCCAGCCCAGAGGAGGCGTTGATTGGCAGAGCTCCCCGCTAGTGACGGATAATATACGTTCATTGTGGAAAATTCAGCAAATAGACAAGAGGCGCAGGAAAATAAGGCTCCCCTGGGACCTTTACCACCTGCCAGTGGCCGGGTCCCATTTTGGGGCCCGTTGCTCCAGAAGCAAGCAGTTACAGATTTTTTTGAGACAGAGTGGCATCATATTCTTGCTGTGTCCCTGTGGTGACCTGCTTTTCTCACTTAATGCATTGGGAATAGTTCCCCATGTCCTCACATATCCACGGGTGAAGTTTGCCAAGAGCTGAGCCACCCGGAGGGGACCCAGCTGACCTAGAATGTCCAGTGCTTGTTTTGGGGGCAGAAGCCTCGGCTGTCCTGCTGCTGCACCCAGCGCCCAGTGCAGAGGCTAGCACCCAGTAGGAGCCGAGTGAACAATTCTAGAAAGAAGTGAGCACTCCATCCCCAAAGGTGAGTGAACAGAAGTTGGGCGGAGCCCTTGGGGATGCTACAGTTTATTTAGCTCTGGGGTTAAATTGAGTCTGGGGGTGAGATCTGTGCTTACTTAGGGTAGAGGGGGTAGGGGGTTCAGGGAGGGCTTCCTGGAGGAGGCGGCCCGTGGAACATTACAGAAGGGAAGGAAATGCATAATGGTCCATTCGCTCATCTAACAGACACTTGCTAAGGGCTCCTCCCTCCTGGCCAGAGCCCTGTGTGGGCAGGCCTGGAGACCTTGACAGGGTTCTGCCCCCACAGTGCTATCAGGTTTGGGGGAGAGTGTCCCAAGTGCCCAGGACACATGGGTGTATGTTCAACACTAGAGTGACCGAGAGGTAGACAATGAGGGCCCAACGACTCTGAGGAAAGCTTTAGGAACCAGAGACGCAGAGGAGGCTTGGCATCAAGGCCAAAGTCACGCAGACTATACCCAAAAGTTTGGCTCAGTCCAATACCCCCTTGGCCTTTTGGGAGCTTCTGGATGCTGGGGGTTGATCATAGCTCAGTTGGTACCCTGGTCCCAGGTTTCCCTGCCTTGGAGAGGGCCCCCTGCAGCCCAGTGCCCACTCCCAGAGCCCCCACCCAGAAGCCATATAGCTTCTCAGAGCTGGAGCTGGAATCTAGCTGTGTGGTCCCGGGCAGATCCCTTAACCTCTCTGAGCCTTGGTTTCCTCAGCTGTCAAATGGTGGCACCGTCCACCCTGCCTGGCCCCAACCGCCCAAGACCACACTGAGAAAGGCTCCAAGGAGAAGCCCTCGCCTTCCAGAATCTGGGGATTGACTTATGGGAGGAGTGGTTCGGCCACAAGCTATGACTGTAGGCAGATGGCAAGAGGAGCCCTGACAGATGGCCCCGTCCCCAGAGCCCCTGGAGCGTCCTAGAACTGCGTGCTTGAATGGCAGTGGCCCACGGCAGCGAAATAGCATGTGTTTTGGAGTCCTGGGTTCAAGTCCTAGCTCGCCCACTTCCTGCCTGTGTAACCTTGGGCTAGTTCTTCACCTTCTCTGTGCCTAGTGTCCTTATCTCTGCACTGAGCATAGTGACAACACCCATGTTGTCTTGAGGGTTGAGAGAGGAGATCCGTGTGAATGGCCTCGTCATAGGGCCTAGCCAGCTCGCGAAAGCTATGGTTGTTGTTATGGTTGCCCCGGGCAGTGGGGGTGGCAGACCCCTCACCCGTCTCTCCGGGCCCTGGCACACATCCAGCTACCAGCTTCTACCTCTGGAGTGGCACTAGTCCATCCTCCAGCACGCGTGCTTTGCTCTCTCTGAGCCCCTACTGTGTGCCCGGCACAGGGAGCACGGGGAGGGAACCAAAAGCGGCAGGTCCCGACGGGCGAGTGACCGATGTGACAGTGGACAGTGGCAGGGGGCTGGGAGGGAGACCGGGAAGCTGTCTGTTGGAAAGCCACAGCGAGAGTTGAGAGTTGGCGATCTTGGGCCGAGGCAAGGAAGCCCGTTAGCTTTGTGCCAGGCAGACAAGGAGGGGGGGCATACCCCAGGATCGTGTCCGGTGTGACCAAAAGTTCGAGGACAGGAAAGAGCGGCTAGGTACAGGGAGCTCCTCAAGATACTGAGTTGTTGGGGCATGAGGTTTGGGAGCTGGGAAGGTGGGGGGAGGTCATCCCCGAATGCCAGGCCAATGAGGTAGGAACATTGTCTCCTGAGTGCCAGGGGTCTGAGTGGGGTGGGGTGGGGGGCAGGTCTGGGAGAAAGACAGCGGAGTCTGAAGAACAAGGGAGGGCAGGGGAGGCAGAGTGGGCTCAGGAGGTGGGCCAGCAGGTGCAGGAGGAGGGGAGGGAGGACTTCCAGTGGCCTGGGGCCTGTGGGCCGAACCAGGAATTCCTGAATGTAAGGATGTCCTGGAACGTGGGAGTAGCCACAGACTTCACTCCCAGCCCCAGGGCCCTGTGCCTGGCCCAGGGCTGGGAGTACCAGCACCCACAGTCCCTTTCGCATGTGCTTCCTGTGTGCCCTGGCAAGATGGACAGGATCCTGCCTCATGGAATTTACCATCCTTGGGGCAGATGGACCAACAGTGAGTCACCAAATACATGAGGGAGGTGATTTCAAAGAGTGGTAAGAGCTGTGGGGGTGGAGGGCTCCCCTAGGTGGGCAGTCAGGGAGGGCTTCCAGGAAGAGACGGCTTTTGAGCAGAGAAGATATAGGGTCCCAGGCAGAGGGAAGAATGTGTGTGCAAAGCCTTGGAGGTCAGGGCCTTATGTGCACAAGGAGCCAGTGGCTGGAGAGCATGTGGGGCAAAGGATGGGAGCTGGAGCTAGAGAGGAGTGGCGTCACGTAGAACCGTGCAGGCTGAGCCAAGGGGTTCAGTCTGATCTGAGGGGAAGTTCTACACCCCTGGCAGCCAGGGAGCTCCCCCCAACCCTCCACCAAGTAGCAGGAAAGCTAGCCCAGCATTCTAGGTCTCCTATGTGATTTTGAGCAAGTCGCCCACCCTCTCTGAGCTTCCAAGCTGTCCTGGGACAATGGAGAGGAGGACAGGTGCTCGCTTGGAGCCCTCCTTGCTGTGACTGGCTGGGCATTTGGGACTCGTGGGGGAAGCAGGTAGAGACAGTTCAGTGGAATTAAGAGCCCTGGGGACACGGGGGGTCCAGGAGGACTTTGCTTCCATGGCCGGCTGGCTCCCTGATGCATCCCAGACTCCTGTCCACGCGGCTCCCATTCAGCCTTCTGTCACCGGGCTGGAGCAAGACACAGCTAAGGTTCCCCCAGGGCTGCCCAATGATGGGCCACTCTGAAACCCTGCAGCTCTGGGAGGTTCCCTGGCAGCATTCGTAGCTGGAAATCCGAGGCCAGTGCTGAAGCTGGGATCACTTTCCACGTGGCCTCAGATGGAGGCCTTTCGGGAAAAAAACGTACTTTCCCTGGGGTGCCAATCTGTATCCTCTAAAATAGGTTAATGGGCAGCACTCTTCCCCTCCCCGGGGGCCCCCAGATCCTTCCTTCTACCCCCAACTTTCCCCAGCCAGCAGGAGGCCCCCAGCGGGGGGTGGTGCCCCGTGGAAACATGAGTAGGGAGGAGAGATGTAAGACCAGCCGTGGGAGCTGCAGGAGTTGGCCTAGGAGCATGGCCATTGCTGGGAGGGGGCATAGCGACCCACCAGGCTCCCAGCCTCCCGGCCTTGTGATGGCTCACTCACGTGGGAGCTGCCTTTGAGGTCACGCCTGTGTGTCTTCACTCCCCTCCTTACTTGCTCTCGTGGGAATAATGATGGCTCACCGACTCCGTGCCTGCCTTCAAGGAGCCGCTGACGGCAGCAAGACAGGGGCCACGGATCCAGGAGGGGGAGCCGCCACGTGGGCCAGTCTGCCTGGGAGGCAGGGCAGGGGAGGGATGCCGGCAGTGCCAAAGACACAGGCCATGAAAAAAAAAAAAACAAACAGAAAAAAAAAAAACAACCCAGTGCGTTTGTACAACCGAAGTCCCCGTGCGCTCACAGCAGGAATATTTCTGATTCGCAAAGCCGGAGAAGTTGGTGGGGAACAGGCCGCAGAGAGCCTTGAATGCCCAGTGTACTGGGCAGGATGGTCGTGCCGCATGACGAACATCCCCGAAAGATCGGCGCCTTCCAACAGGCTTTATTCCTCATTGGAGCCGTGTCCGTGACCAGACAGCGGAGGGGCCGCTCACTGCTGTCACCGAGGGATCCAAGCAGACGGCCCAGCAGCCTTCTGGAACACTTGCGTGTCACGGAGGGAGCGAGACAGAGCCATCTGGGCTTGTGCAGCCCCCCTAAAGCAGTGCTTGTCACTGTCACTTGAGTTCCGTTGACCAACGTGTCCCCCCCCCCCTCCATCCTGACTTTCGCGGGGGAGGGGACGCACTTGCCACCTATGGCTGAGAAGACCAGGAAGTATTTGGTGGCGTGCCGACGTTGATCACACAGGCCAAGGCGGGTTCTGTTCTTCACTCCAAGCCAAGTGAGGAGCCTCGGGGACCACTGGGGAAAGACTGGAGTCTCTTCTGTTTTAATTTTGAGCCCTTGATTGACTTGCATGCGGAGAAGGGCACAAAGAAACAGCCGATGAATTGCTACCAGCTGAACGCACGTGTATATAACCAGCACTCACAGCAACGTTAAAGGCAGCACCAGCCCCCCACCAAGTCCCAGTGTCCCCCGCCAGGCATCGGCTGCCCCGGGATCCGTCCATCGGCTTGCAGATTTCATCCCACGTCAATATCAGCAGCCCGATTTCTTTTACTCGGCGAGCGGTTCTGCCTGTGTTGTGCATGGCACTTGTCCCATGGCCATGTAGTCTTCCAGTGTGAGCCTTCTGCCTTTGGCAACCATTTGGGTAGTTTACGGTTTGAGGATCTTAGGAGTAAACCTGCTGCAAACATTCTAGAATGCATGGTTTGGTGCCCCTGCATAGCATTTGCTGTGTGCCTGGAAGTGGAATTATCACGGTCTCGTGGTACTTAAGGTGGCCCCCAGGGGCACTGGGGAGACCCCAAGAGAGTGAACCAAACCAGGAGATGGGCAGAGGTCAGGCCAGACCTTAGGCCCCTCAACCTCAGAATCCAGAAACATCCCCAGTACAGCCTTATCGTCCACAGCACTGGACCTTCTATATCATGAACATAAGACGGAAATCACATAGGAGCGCCTGAGTGGCTCAGTCAGTTAAGCCTCTGCCTTCGGCTTAGGTCGTGATCTCAGGGTCCTGGGATCAACCCCACCTCGGGATCCCAGCTCAGCGGGGAGTCTGCTTCTCCCTCTACTTCTGCCCCTCACCCCCGCTGTCTTTCTCTCTCTTTCTGCAATCTAAGAAATACAATCTTTAAATGAAAAAAAGAAAAAAAAAAAAAGGAAATCATGTATAGTTGGTACCTCCTAAAATCCCGTAAAAAAAGGCCCCGCACATAGGGCCACACGCTCAGCCCCAGACGATAGCCTGCAGGTCTTAACTGTGGGAGTCAGGCGGCGACATAGCACATTCTAGTACTCAGGCAAGAAGAATCGTATCGTATTTTAAAGCTCACACCTGTCAGCCACGAGTGTGAGGCGCATCCGCACCCCCAAGTCGCCCAGAGCTGCCTCCTCGCCCACCTAACACGCAAGAAGCCTGAGGCCATCCAGCGAGTCCGTGGAGGGAGCCCAGCTCCTGGGGCCTCCCTCCACTCCCTGCCCCGGGCTGCGTAGGACCCGGGGGCCTGGGTCATTTGCTCACAGGGTGGTGAGACTTGCCCTGTTACTTCTTGGGATGACAATTCTTAATAGAGGAGCCAAGAGAGGGTCATTCTTTGCCCAAGATGAAACCAGGAGAACAGTGGAGTTTTAGGCTTTGGCCATAGGGAGACGGGACCGTCTGGGGGCTTTGCCTCAGCATTCAGGACAGCTGAGCAGAGGCCGTGGGCTCCAAGCTTGGGCCTCGGCGCTGGGAAGATGTGGCTTCTTGGCCTGATCCACAGGGCTGGACAGATGACCTGCTCAGTGGCGGGGAGGTACGGGTGTCACATGTGAACTCACAGGTGCACATGAAGCCACTGCGTGTGGCCAGCCCTCGTTCTGCCCAAACGCCTTTATCCATCTGAGACCAGAACAAGGCTCTGCTGAGATCCTCAGACCAGGCGGTTGGCCCGGCAGACCCAAACCCAAGCCCTGAGGGGTTGGTCGGTTTTCTTTTCATTTTGTTTATTAAAGAGATGGCACGGTCATTCTTTGTGCCGGCCTCCCCTGGCCCTAGTGTGGGTGACCCAGGCATGAGGTGGTCCCCGAGACCCCTACTCCTGAGGAAGGGGGCCAAGGTGCTGAAGGAGGGGAGGGAGAGGACGGGGGAGACACTGGCCAGTCCTGAGAAGAAATGAATCTTTGTTACAGACACATGGGGGGCTCTTTATGTAAATTGTTTCGGTGCCTAACAGGAAGGAGAAAAATGAGGCTTTGAAGCAAGCTGCTGCCTCTCGGCCTGGCGCGGTGTCACTCAGGCGCGTCGTGGCCCGCTTTTATTAAGGAACTGTCAGCTGTCCTCAGGCCAGAGACCCAGGGGGCTCTCCAGGCAGGAGGTGGCTTGCTGCTGTCTGCGGAAGGCCCCGCGTCAGCGGAGGGTGTGCTGGGGGCCCCACCTCCGAAGGGCACAGGGGACTCTTGATGGATTCTTCCAGCACGGCATGAGGCCCCCAGGGGCTGGGAACCTAGAAGGACTGACACGGCCACCTGCTCGGCCACCTGCTCTAGGCGGAGGGGGTGGTGAGGGGCTGTGTTCCAGGCAGGCGACTGCAAAGGTGCGGGGCCCGGGAGCGAGTAAATGTCTCTGAGGGGCCAGAGAGCACTGGGGGGCATGGGGTTGAGGCCAGCTGTGGGGGCCGGAGCAGGAGTCTGGTCTCCTGGGTCTTGGGCTCATGGGGATCTGATTGTGATGCGGAAGGAGGGGCATTCGCGGTTGAGGGAAGCCTCTGGGATAGGACAGAGGGAGGTGGGGACCAGTGAGGGCCAGTCTCCTGGTCTGGTTATACACAGGGACTCGCTTCAGAGCCAACCGGGGTGACGCCAAGACTCTCAGCTTCTGGAAGCCCACGCCATCCAGGCCACCCAGACTTCCCTAGGGAGCCAGGAAAGGACAACCCAGGAGTAATCCCAGGCCTCCAGGTCCTGAGGAACCTTCTGATCCCTCCAGGGAAAAGGGAAGAGAGACCCAGACCAGCACGGGCCCGAAGCTAGTCTGCTGTGCTCTGGTTCTTGGGGAGTGTGTAAATCCCTGCTTGGCATCCATGGGAATTCTCCATCAACCAGAACCTGGTGCCACAGACTCCTGGTCCTGTTCATTCTAAAAAATTCAGAGCTGTTGGTCTTTAAAAAAAAAAAAAAAAAAAATCTTACCTCACTGAAGAAAATACAGAAAATACCAAAGAACGAGGAGAAGAAAACAGAAGTCCCCTCCAGCCTCTCGGAGGAGGAGAGGCTGGTGTGCGAAACATTTTTGTGCCTTGCCGCCCAGTTTGTGGAACAAAATTAGGATCATGTTGAACACCCGCTTTCGCGTCCTGCAGTGTTCCTGCTCATGCATCAGATCGTGAGCGTTTGCCGGAGGGGCGGAAAAGGATCTGCGGAAACAGGGCTGCTGGGGGCTGGGACGTGGGGGTGCCGCTGTGCTCCGTGACCTTGCAAGGGTCGGCCGCCCTCCCTGAGCCCGCTTCTGCGTCTCTACAAGGAGAGGTTGGGGGCGGTGGACCAGGCTCCATTCAGAGATGACATCAGGAGTGTAGACGTTTCACCGGCCACGGTGACCTGTCTGCTGCAGGCTTGACGCCTAGTACAGTAACATCTGGGGCAGGGTGGGCACAGGGCTGGCCCTCCTTCCTGGCGTGGGGGGCAAGTGGGACTAGCCCGTGGAGTCCCGCCGCATGGACTGGGCGGAGGGGGAGTCCTCCTGCTTCCAGCACTTTCCCACTGTGTGGTCTCAGGCAGATGGCACTATCTCTTCAAACCCCCATCTCAGTGGCGCTAGAACAGGGGTGGAGGGGAGCTGTGATAGTTTGTCGACCTACTCTGCACCAAGCAATTAGCACATAGTAAGTGCTCAGTCACTGGGAGCGATTCACATTATCTGGGACCTCTCTGGTGTGACTGGTGGATTAAATCATAGTCTTCCTGCAGCATTCTGGAGGGAGCTTGGGGCCTAGGGGACGTGACCAGAGGGTGACAGCTGGGGCCGTGACCCTCTCCTGGAGCCAGGGCTGGCTTCATGGGCCCATGACCTGTGCAGCCACATAGGGCCGGGGCTCAAATGCCCTGTGCTCGCTCTGATGCTTGGGCATCACCGTGTTGGGACTCCTCGCACTAGCCCAAGGGCTCACCTGGCTTGGCACCCCACATGTTGTCCGTGCTCCGAGCTCTTGGCCAGGGATAAGCAGGGCCAGGACAGCTCTCCCCGCCCCCCATTCAGAGAGGAACGCTGTCCCGTGAGGTCTGGGGCTGGGCCCGGGGCGCACACAGAGGCAGGCGCCAAGGAGGGTTCCGATCGTCACACCAGGGGCTGCGAGTGCCCCGGTGAAGGCTGCCAAGGGCAGGAAGCTGTCTGGGTGGAATGCCAGCCGGGGCGGGCAGGGCCGAGTGGGGGGCCTGTCGGGCTGCGGCCAGACACACTGGGGAGACGCAAGACGACTCAGGTTGGAATCGATTGAAAGCCAGCCAGGCACTGGGGCTGCTGCATGCACGTGAACGGGAGCGGGGGCGGCACGCCCAGCGCGAAGGCGCTCCGGGCTCTGTTTCCTTCCTTCCGTTTTCAGGGAGGTGGACTCGCCCCCCAGCACCTATCCAGGTGGGGAGAGAGGAAAGGGAGCAGGGCCCAGGCCACGTGGTGTGCGAGAGGCCCAGGCAGCAGCCACAGGACAGGTGGGACTTGGGCCGCCTGCGTGCGCAGGGAAAGGACATCCCGGATACTGTGGATGGGCCGGCGGGGCCAGCTGCTAAAGGCAGCTCAGCAGAAGAGAGAAGAGGACAGGAGGACGGACTGAGATTCCCAAGGGGCACAGGTGTTCTCAGGAAGGAGCCTGGGTATGGGAGGGGGTACCTGCGGTCTCCGTGTTGGGTTGCCCCTAGGGGATGCTGGCTACAGAGTGAGAGTATCAGGGGAGGGGGTGTACCCAGAAAGGAGAGGGAGTTGAGGAGAGGCTCTGCCTTGAAATGCCCCATGTTGGCCTTTGTGGAGTGACACTGACACAGGAATCCTGGTGTCCATTCTGAGGGGACGAGGCACCCCACAAGATATAGGAGTCCTAGAAGGGGATTGTGTGCCTCCAGAGGCAAGCGAACTGCTTCTAGGGAGGAAACCAGGAAAGGCTCTAAGTGGCCTCCACTGCCTTGTGTATGGGCCTGCAGCAATGGGAAAGGGTAGCCCGGGACTCGGGAACTGCCCCTGTTGGGGACAGCTGAGGTCTGATCTCAGACGGCGGTGCAGGGCAGACTGGGGATGGCGACATCTGAGCACCAACACGGGACTCAAGCAGGTGAAAGTACTGGGGAGCCACTGAGGGCTTTATCGCAAGGGATATTATGCCACCAGCAGAGCTTATGAGAGGCCATACGGGGCTGAGGCTGGGAACCGGGAAACCCAGCTTGGAGATGGGCACAGAATTCCTAGAGGGAGGTGATGAGGCCAGATTCTGGGCTGTGGCTCTGAGGGTGGAAGGCGGGGTCAATAAGAAGACCCTGGGCAGGATTCGCCCCCCCCACCCACGCCCCCAGGACACTGAAGCCTCCTCAGAGACAAGTTGCAGGACATGGCTTTTGGAGCAGAGGGCCTCACTGAACCCAGGAGTCCGGAGCTGCAGGGGTAGTTGGGGTGGGGGGAAGGTGGGGCACTTTGTTCTCAGGAGCTGGCCAGGACCCTGGGAGGAGGTCAGCCAGGAAGAGAGGTCAAGGGATGGGACTGAGGAACAGTGACACTGAGGAGGTGGGCGTGGCCCAGGGCCAGAGCAATTTGCTTTGCTTTGCTAGGCCCTCCTGGACCGTGGTGTGGACAGGAGGGACAAGACTGTGATGGAAGGGATAGGGGAGTCGATGTCTGGAGGGCCTGGGGACCAGAAATCCGCAGGCACAGGGCCGTCCTGAGCGAGTCCTCTGGCCGAGGTCCTTGTCCACCTGCTGGGGAAGGACAGCCTGTCTCCCAAAGGCCAGTGGGGCTGCCAAGCCTCAAGGACAAAGGCAGGCGGGGGCAGGGGAAGGAGCTTGTGGCTGGGAGCTTAATGGCCCCGAAAAAAAACCATAAAACTGGAGAATTATGGGAGACATAAACAGAGCTGTCAGGGATTAGCCCGGGGAAGAGATGCCAGTGGCTGAGCCGGGATCCTTGCGTGTGCATAAAAAAGACAGAAGTTATAAAAGGAGGGAGATTAAGAAGATGCTGCCTCCATGCTTGGGCTCCCTGGCCAATTCCTTTCTCACGCCCCGGCGGAGGCCCCAGCCGCATGTTGACCCCGGGGCCCCAGCCTGCATGGCCTGGCCAGGCCCAGGCAGGGCCCGCCCAGCGACACAGAGAAGGAGGAGGGGACAGGGGCGTGCGGGGGGGGGGGGGGGGGGGGGGGGGCGCGCGCAAGGGGGGGGGGGGCCCCCCCCAGCATGTTTGTGGGACCCGTTGAGATCGGAAGGGTCCCACAATTTTTTTTTTTTTTTTTTTTTTTTTTTTTTTTTTTTTTTTT